>NW_022900917.1:9731385-9788784 GCF_012274545.1 Fukomys damarensis | reverse complement strand
ATATCTCCTCAAGAAAAAAATATATATCCTCATGAAAGTTATATTGGCTATATCCTTCAATTATCCTCATAAAAATTATATTTTCATCACCATTTTACCAATGTGAATAACAGGGCCAAGAAGAATTAACCTCAAAGTTTCATGAACATTAAGTGTTGGGATTTGAATAAAAGTATTTGTTTCTTAAGTCTGGTCTCATTCTTTCAGCTAAGGCTGTCAAAAGTTTCTTTCAATTTTTCACATTATGGCTAAACTTAGGAAGATCCCCTTCAAGGTATGAAGAAATAAAGATAAAATTGTTAGAGGAAGACATAGAAAAAAATGGGACTATTCAAGTGTAATTTTATAGGACTACACTTATTTGTTATGTATTTGAAATAAATTTGACCACAACACATTTACTGTTCTTATTAAGTGCAAAGCATATGGCTACAACTTATTTAAGTTTGAGAAATGCAAAATATTTCCTTGCTTTTCCCACTACTTAGGATGAGATAAATCAGGAGCAACTTTCAGAAAACATGACTTTTTCACATGAACAAAATATAAAGGAAATATTCTTTCTTGGCTACTGTGCAATATGATTATGAAAATGAAATGAGTATCGTTGAAAACGTCTACCTTTTTCCACCTATTACTCTGTGTTTCCTGAAACTTTGGCATTCCTCAAAGGTGTCTGCAATCAGCTGCAGACAGAATACTTTTAGGAAAATTAATAGCAATCCATTAATAACACCCTTTTTATCTTAGTTACATGTTGTATCATTTCACTTGCTGCGGTTCTTTTTCTCCTAAGTATGGTAATAATAATTCACATTAACTCTTCTCTAAAGTTTCTGATGATAAATCTCATATTTTAAGCCTCACTATTACTGTTTTTAAAGCTGGTACTTGGAAATCTTACCATACCTGTGATACAATAGACATAACTGAACCTCACACCTGTTCTCTCTTTCCAGAGCTAATGAACTCTCTGTAGTGAGGTAGGTGTGTGGCATCCAAAGCAACTCTTTTATTTCCCAAAAGGCTTTGCTCCAAGTGATTAACATGTGACTCATTTTAGGCCAATGGAATGAATACAAATAATGTTGTGGCAGTTTCATGGAACTTTCTTCTTTTATTTCATTGAACTTTTTTTTTTAAAATAACATTTGCTGTGGGTCAGTTTTCCTCTCCATTCTTTCCTCCTACTACCTAAGGCAGGGTTTTATTTCTACGGTGTGAGCCATTCATACACACTAAGGAGGTAGAGAAATGGAAGGTAATCACCTGTAATAAACTGCAACCAGGAGGATTTTAGTGAGGAAGGCAAACATGCCAACTCTTTAAAATTGTTTAAATAAAAAGTATACATGCATATAAGGCATAGAACATAATGCTTTGCACTCCTGAACTTCCTATCACTAAATTCTTGCATGAGATAGAAATAAATTTCAACTTATAGGAGCTGTTTTTGTGGTCTTTATAATTTATGACTGAACCTTAAAAGATACATATGATTCTCATTATGAAATTTAGAACAACTAAATTTAAAGCCATTTTCAGTGCAATGCCTTTAATATGTCTTTTATGTAAACTATTTGACAATATCCCATGTTTAGCCTCCATTCAAAAGCCATAATTTAACAGTTTCTTCAAACATTTCTTTCAGTTACGATAGTGATTATACACACTGACAAAATTGTAGAGATCACTATGGGAATACAGCTAAACAATCTCAATAGAACATTAGCATCACTAGTGATTTTCTAACCAAAATCATAAGATTTTATTATTTGAAGATAAACACGATTTTGACTTTTAACACTGATCATAGATTTTGCCTCTTTGTGAAAGCATATATTTGGAGTCACTTGGAATCATTGACTTCTTTGTCTTTTTTGGGTGGGTGGATAAGCGATGTCTTTCACTCATTATCAGGCATATGATATTGATATCATAAAGCAATTGTTTATTTATCCTTACTCTTCTAGAGCCCCCCACTACGTGAAGAAAATTGCCACTGATTCGAAGACAAGCCATTTACGTCCCTGCTCTCAGAAGGATTTGTTCACTGAAGGTACAGTATGGTCGGGGACAGCTTCCCATATTTAAGCACCTTAGCTAAGCCATCAGTTTTAGAGAGCTTTTTTGAAATTAAGTACTCGAGTTTGAGATTCACCGCAAAAATGAAAGGAAACTCTATATATAAAGTTCCCATAGCATCTGACCCCAGAGGATTTTAGTGAGGAAGGCAAACTCCCAGGCATAATCTGGACCTAGCAGAAACCCCCACTAGAGTGCCACGATTTATTAAACCACCTGACCTTTTATTATCACTCAAAATCTATACTTTATATGCAGGATCAGTCATATTGCATGGTTTTGCACAAATACAAAATGACCATTTATAGCATCACACAGAATACTTCCATTGCCTTAAAAAACGTCCCCTGTGCTCTGTGTGTTCATTTCTTCCTTCTTGTCACTGGCAGTTAAATTGAACTGTGTCAACACAGTTGGTTTCAGAGCCACCGAAGCATTGTGTTCAGCACACTGGTAGGTGTGTCTGCATGGCTCATGAACTCACGGTCTTGGACTCTTTGTCTCTCCCCTTACTCCTTCCTCTTTGGAGCTGCTTTCCTACTGTTTCCTGATCAATAACAACTAAGCAGCTTTGCTCCACCATGTCCTTCTGCCATGAAGTTTCTGCCTTGGAGCCCACTAACGTGGACTGAGTCCTCTGAAACAGGTAAATTATACCTTTTTTCCTTTAAGTGGTACTTGTCAAGTATGATGTTCCAACAACTGGAAAGCTGACTAATACCCCTGTCTCCATCATGTGACTTTGCCAAACAGTCATAGAGAAGGAATCACACAGAATGCAGCGTATTCAGACTAGCTCCTTGGACTTGGCAATATGCATTTAAATTCCCTCCATGTCTTTTCATGTCTTGGTAGCTCATTTCTTTGTAGCTTTGAATAATATGCCATTGTCTGCATGTACTATTTTGTGCATATTTATCCATTCACCTGCCAAAGGACATCTTGGTTGCCTCTACATTTTGGAAAGAATAGATAAGGTTGCTATAAACATCTGTGCGCAGGTTCTTGTGTGGGCACAAATATTCAACTTGCTTGGCTGAATATTAAGTAGCATGATCCCTGGATCCAAAGATAAGGGTATGTTTAATTTTGCAAGAAATCACCAAACTTTGCCTTCCAAAGGAGCTATCCCATTTGGCACCCCCACCAACAGTGGATGATTGCCCCATCATCTTCCCAGCAGATGCTGGGTGTAGCTGTCAGGTCCCTTGGAGATTATACTAATAGACAAATTGCACATGATGGCTGAAACTGTAGTTTAGGGAAGCCGAATCTAGAATTTACAGTGGAAAAGGTTAATGATGAGTATCGCTTGCTATGCGAAGATGAACAGCAGCAATGGGAGCCGTAATCGCTTTCTCTTCCTGTATTCCAAGTCTCCCACTGGTAATAAAGGGCCAGGAGAATCCTGAAGGAGCAGTTTCCTGAATTTGCACAAGGAAGTGGATTTAAGCAAGGCCAGCAGTGAATTTCAGCAAAGGAAAGGAGGTGCTGCTCAGTCCTTCCACTGAAAAGGACTACCTGTCAGTTTCATGCAGTTTACATGACACTTCAAATTTTTATCAAATAGATTTTTTGAATGTACCTTCTCCTAAACCTTGATTCCCTGTTAATCCCTTTGTGAAAGGTTTTGGAGAGATGGATTTTAATTTTAGCATATTCCAATTTTTCAAATTTTCTTATTATAACTAATACGTATTTTAAATCTTATTAGTATGTGATCAGGATACATAATGAATATATCCATCATAGGTTATTGGTACATATAAATACTGCATCTAACTTGTATATTTTTAATACTGATTAAGAAATCCAGTGTGTTCCAAAGTTAGGAAGGTAGTTTTTAGGCATGTATGCAAAGTGGTATAATTTTATATTTCACAGTTACATGTGTAATAAATACATCTGGAATTTATTTTCTGTGAACAGAATAAAGTAGCATTTTTTTCCTTTTCCATGAGGATATTCAACTGACCCAGCACCATCTGAAGAAAATGCTATCCTTTCCACTCCACGCCACTGCATCAGGCACTACACATAAAAATTGGAGTATGTATCAGAATCTAATTTCTGATTGCTCAGTCTTCGGGACCACGCAGTTTAAGTTTCTAGCAGTAAGAATTCCGTGAGTGTAAGTTCTCCAGCTTCCTCTTTGTCCTTTTCGATCTTCTGAGTCCTGTGAATTTACCTATAAATTTTATGAGTTTCCTAATTTAGACTCAGATAATTAAACATAATGAAAAGTGTATTCTAATTATATTAAACATATACTTTTGTATGGACACAGGCATAATATTCAGATATTTAAACTTCTTAAAGATGTAGAAGTTGTTGCCTCAGGGCTGTTGGAGGTAGAGAATTTCAATTGAGTTTCCCTAGTAGAAATAGTACCACAAAGTAATTTTCCATTTCTTAATAGGAATTTGAAGTAATGATCTTTTGTACTACTATGAAGTCTGTTACCCATTGAGATATGGTGTGGAAAGAGTCACCTGTATCATTCTGCAGGTCAAGTCTCAATTACTCATCGACATAGACATAATAGCCAGGACACTGACAATAAGACAGAAACAAAACCATTTAGAAACCTTGTATTTAATATATTACAAATTGATAAAATCAATGAGTGAGGTTACCAAACTGGAGGCATAACAAATTGTTATGTAACAAAACCAAACAAATTCTGGAATTAAAAAGTGTTATTATTACAACAAATGTTTTCAATGGGTAGGGAAAAGAGTAGACATGAAAAAAGAAAGATTTTGTTGATTGCAAATTATATTCAAGGAAATAAGCAAAAACAAATAAGTAGATAACTTTTAAAGGTGAGAAAGATTCTAAAATCAAATTACAAACTGAGTGAGAGGAAGACAATATTCCAAGTGTGAGGTTAAACCTTATTTAGAATTAATAAAACATGTTTAAATTTTGAAAAAGTACATGTGACCTAAGTGGCGTAAACTTTTGAAATCTACACGCAGGCACTTACAGCCCTACCACAGAAAAACAAGTGCACACACACACAAAAAAAAAATCTTAAAATTACCCAAAGTTTAAAGATCGATTACCTAAAGACACATTAATTTACAGTCGATTTCTGATGAAGAATATCACATCAAAGGGTGAATTGTATTGTCACAATTGTATTATATATCTTTACAGTGTTCATCAGGTAAATCTAAACTGGTTTGGTCCATCAATAACCTGTCAGATTGTCACTTATGCTAAAATACTTTCACAGAAAAAAACTACAAACTGCATGAAGTTTTAATGTGAATAACTTTAATGACCACTGGAATGAAGGAATGAAACAAGCAGAAATTTAATGAAGAAAAAAGGAACAAAGTAGTGCAAACACTGAAAGATATATCTACAGAAGGCTTTTGTTTTTGTTTTTGAAACACTAAGTTTAGTTCTCTACCATCAGGGTAAAAATAAAATATTAGTGATGGCCCTTGCAAAGAGCACAATGCAGAACTACTTGTTACAATGTCATTTCTGTATCCAGAGGACAAATGCATTGATTCAATTTAGTCTACTAAATATGTAGGTCATAAATGTAAGGGAACCACAAGCTTGCAGAGATAGAATGTAAAATTTCCCAGTCAAAAACATAAAGAAATGGACTGAAAAAATGCAATTCAGGAGGCTGAAGCAGGAGGGCCGTGATTCTGGGGCAAATCTGAGCAATTTAGCAAAATTGACTTTAAAAAATGGAAATAAAAATTCCATAGAAGAAACAGCCAATACATTTACCTAAAAATTTTAAAATTCTGAAGTACCACTTAGTATTATCAATTGTGCATAAATATGAAATAGACACATAAAAACATAGATTGCAGAATGTGCATGTATATCAATAAAACTATTGCCCTTAGGAGGAACCAAAAGTTAGAAACATGTTTAGGAAAGAGAAGAAATGTGATAAAATAATATTTTTACTGGCTTATTAAAAAGCAATATGAAGTGAGGAAGTAAACATACTTAAAAAGAAGCTCAAATCTTGGAGAGTCCACATTACATGTTAAAACCCTTGGGCTGCAGATTTAGCTCAGTGGTGTTGCCACCTGTCTCACAAGAAAAAGGTCCTGAGTTCAATCCCTGGTAAAAACAAACAAGCAAACAACTCATAACTTAAAACTAAGAAAAATATAAAGGAAGAAAAATAAAAACCTTTAAGTAGGAATGCAATTAATCTGGTTGAAATGTTTAAATATTTATTTGTCTTCGGAAGAACACCCACTCTTTTTAATCTAGACTAAAAATGAGTTTGGAACTGGTATCTAGTTATTTCTCCAGCCAATCTTTGCCAACTTTTTCTTGAAAGTATATATGTGGAATTTCTTTCAAGTTTTTAGCTGATTTACAGATTTATATTTAAACTTTCATTAGTCTGTGTTTGCAGTATGCAATGACTATGATTTAGCTCAGTGGTTTTGCTGCCTGCCTTGAAAGCACAAGGACCTGAGTTTTGACCCAGTACAAAAACAAACAAATAAACAAACATAAAACAAAACACAATGACTACATTCACTGTGGGGAATTAGTATGTATACATAAAATACTCTCAATTCTTTTCTCCCCTTATCTCTACCTCTCTTTTGTTTGTCAGAATTTGATTCATTTATTTATAAAGTTAATTATCATCCATGGGTTGGGTTTTTTATTCCAACTATTTGGCCAAAGAACATATAAAACACATAATACAAATGTACTCAAAGTACACTTTTAGATCCATTGTCTGCAATGGGCTACAGTAACTTCTTTTTTCTTATTATTTCCTACTTTTATTCCCTACTTTATTTAAATATTGTTTTTGAGACAGGGTCTCACTGAGTAATTGAGACAGACCTAGAAATCTCTATATAGCCCAGGCTGGTCTCGAACTCACAGCGAACCTCCTGCCTCAGCCTCCCGAGTGCTGGGATTACAGGCATGCGCTACCATGCCTGGTAATTAGTAAGAGTTTTAATTATTTTGTACATATGTTTATTCAAACATCTTTATCCTGTATATGCCGGAAGGGATTTCCAGAATGGGATCTATATCAACTAAAGTAATAACAATAGTCTCCAGGACAAACTGTTTTCTGTTGTGGGGCAAAAGGCAAAAGCCAGCACACCAGGGACTGAGTTTTGTGTCAGTGAAAAGAAGTAACCTCATGTGATTCTCATAGAGTCGTGCATAACGGATCCATTTAACCCAGAATTGTGGTGTGAGAAGCAACTGTGGTCTCAGCCAGGGGACCCACCCATATCCTCAGGCTCCTGTAGTGGTGAGCAGTTCCAGGGAATTCCAAAAGCAGTAGAGATCTTTTTATCCTATTTCCATATCAAGTTCTGCCCAGCAGCAGTTTTGAAACATTCTACTGTATAAAATTGCTCAACAGGGGCTGGGGATTTAGCTCAGTGGTTTCATCGCCTGCCTTGCAAGCCCAAGGACCTGAATTCGATCCCCGGTACCAAAAAAGAAAAAAGAAAAAAAATAAAATTGCTCACCAGGTTCTCCTTTAAAAATATGACCTCAGATATAGTTTACTGTTAAGTATAACTTTATCTCATTTGAACTCATTCCATTTTTCCTTCCTCCTCCTTAAAAGCTTCCTTGGGCTCATGATTCAGCTCTAATTCCTCAAAATAAATTTTTTTTCTCACTGAGTTTATTGGTACATTTTAGGTATACAGTACAGGTACATTCATTACTGGGATCTTGTACCTTTACATGACAGGTCTTGGTTCTCATTTTTTCCCCTTGTCCCTGCCCTCCCTTCACCCCTCCTCCCTTCCCGTCAGCCTGTGAATGAAAAAAAAAAAATCTGAATCGAGCCACTTCTGTGCATTCCCACGCCTGGCGCCGGGGTCCAGTCATAATCCTGCCTACAGCCCGTGTCTATTGTCTGTTCACCTCCGTGTTAGTCTCCCACTTCCCTCTTCTCTCCTACAATCTTTTTATATAATTCATCCGGTCAGGTGTCTCCGACAGCTACCTAGTTCATTCAGAATAAAGACCGGACATCTTGAAATGATCCGTCACACCCTCCAGGAAGCAAACCCTCATGGCCACCGGGCCCTTATCCCCTGTTACTGTCCTCCTTGCTTTATTTAAAATTAAATCCCATTCCTTTCTTTACTCCTTGTAATCTTCAGTGTTTCTCCCTCTCTTTCTCCTTCCTTCCTGCCTTTCTTCCTTTCTGTTACCTTCTTACCTCCTCCTTTCTGATATCTCTTCCATCCTTCACTTGATGACTTTCCGTATTAAAGGATCACTTTTCGCCAACCAGAATGTACGATCTGAGCACAAAGGGTTTTCTCCTGACAATGACTGTTGTCAAGGTCTAAGCAGAGCTATGATGACACAGAGACACTAAGTAAATGTCAGGGAAAGGAATGAAGTCATTTCGTGCATTCTTTTGCTGTTTTCTAATCAAAGGTGAAAGCAAGCAGGAAATAATTACTTTCTGGCCTTATCTTCCTTTGTCTACAGCAATTGGGTACAATTACTGCACTGTGTTTTCATTGGCCCTTGTCACCACCTGAGCTTGATTTCTTAAATGATAAAAAGGCTAGACTTTTTTTACCCACTCACAGAATACACACACACACACACACACACACACACACACACACACACACACATTATATCCCTAACAATTACATCTCTGGTTATACACTCTGAAACACTGTGAAATTTCAGTTTGAAAGACAATTTGTCAAATATTACTAAAGGTTAATGGTAGATTTTGTTTCTAAATTGGGAAAGTTTTGCAAAAAATCATGTACTTAATGAAGAAGAAAATTACAGTGATGTTATGTACCTTCTTCAGCACATGAGATTGGATGAAAAGCTCTAGTCAGGGGAGTGCATGTAAGAATTGCTTACAGGATGCAACTTTGATATGATGTACAAAAGTTTGTTGAAAGTTCTGGAAAAATAATCACAGGGTATTAAATATGTTTTCCTCAGTTCCCCTTGGGCTTTGAAAGAATAATTATACTAAATATTTCAAATGAAAATTCTAAAACCAACATGTCTAGGAGTATTTGTAAAACAGCTTAGACAAAATGTAAAAATATACAGAAAAAGTAACCTGAGGATTAAATTATAGTAATATCATATAAGTGATTTCTGCATCCTATTAGGAATCAATGTTAATTTTATATAAATATTTTAAACTAAAGAAATGTTATATTAGTTATTTATTGAATAGGAAGCCTTGCAGTATCCTAAATACTTGCTCAATCTTTGTTATTTAAAGGATTCAAGAATATTATGTTTTCATTACAGCATAGTTTTATTGAACTCATAGTAGAACAGGAAACTGGGAACTCAAAACATGTAAAAACAGTCCTTTGAAACCTTTTAAAGAGATCAAAATTAGTAGGCAGATGATTGATTCTCGATAATTTAGAAGTGCAGACAAATTATACTACTTTTTGACAAAATGGAAAGACTTGCATAATAGATTAAAAATGTGAAGAAATCATAATTTTCACACAGACACCAAAGACAAGGATAAAAAGTTTGTATTAATAATGGTCTTCTTAGAATATGATCTCTAACAGATACAACATGATAATAGGTTTAATAAAGCATTCTTTATTGGCCACCTTTGCCCTCCCTCTTTCTCCTCTTCCCTGTAGGTGTCCCTGGGATTAAAGCTAAATAAACCAAACTCAGTCAAATGTCACATGCCCTGCTGCTCATTAAGGCCAATTAATTCCATTAATATACAATACTATCTAAAAACAAATGACATCTTTCTATTTCTTATAATATGTGGTGCCAAAATCTCGCTTTCTCCTCTTTCGTGTTCATCCAAGTCCCTATGACACGTAACATAAATGTATAACTGAATGTAATATAGAAGTCGAATGTTTTAATATGAGAGTGTAAGAAATGTGGCCTCCTTTTCAATGCCTGTTCCTGCTACTTCCGTCAAATGAGGCCCCAGAACAGGCTGCGTAGAAGCTGAAGACTCCGGAGTCAGATCAGGTTATGCTTGTGGATCGCCACTTCTGCCACTTTCTGTGTAATTTTTAGCAATGATTAACATCTTGTATTTTGTTTTCTAATAGAGTAAAAAAAGTCATTAAAGAGAAATGATATTTTTACTTCTAATATACACAAGAATACCCATTATTATTTACCATTGTTACTTTTTTATTCTATTCTGAAACTAGCTGTTAACATACTTAATAGGCAGCAAAATGTAATCCAGTATCTTAGCTTTAGTATCAAGTATATATTTACCTCCCAGATTATTTTATCCCGTTGCCTATGTAGAATTAAATAATTAAAATAAAATATCTATAATATAAGGACATTTATCATACTTGCACCAGACTCTGTGTTAAGTGATATTTGTGTTTTTCTCACACGACTTAACTTCATAATACTTAGATGGAAATGCTATTTTGCCAGAGCCCAATTGACAGTAAGAACAATCTCTGCTGGTTTGTCTAAAAGTGAAGGATTTTTTGTGTTAAAAAGAGCACAGACCTAGGCCAACCAGAATGATTCGTCACAGTATTCGTGAAGCTGATTGACATTTTTGATGCTGTAGATCTTATGAGTATACACTTTGGGCTTGGAATTTCTTGTACTATTTTTCAAAAGCCAACATTATTTCTTGTCCCTTTGTGTTACATACATCTCTACTGTGAATCGTTCTGAGAAAAGTCTCCATGATGTATTGGCATGAAACTAAGGAGGAGAGGAAGCTGTCTGAATGCTGTGGTGTCAGTGTGTCTGTCCATCTCTCAGAGAGTATTTGTGAAATCTGCAAGAACATGTTTGTTATTACAATCATTGTGTGAATGAAATTGATGCTACATGAAGAAAAAGTCTTCCCATTTTAGCTTGACTTTTGAATGTCCTGTGAGTTACTCATGTAGTTCATCATTGAATCCTATATAGACACGATGTAAATGTTTAATGTAGTTTAGCAAAATACTACAAGTAAAAAACACAAAAAATACAAATGATGGCTAATAAAACATTTTATTTTTTATTTTATTTTAAGTTCCAGAATCTGAATATATGTTTTCTCAGATATTGAGAATTCAGAATAGATTGGTTTACAGTGCCACCTGTATGCCAGGATATAGTGTACAGAATAATGATGTTAACCTTAAATATAATTTAAAACTTAAATTGACCCAAATTAAGCCACACTCAAAATTAGGACCAAAGGATTTTGCTGAAGAAATTATTGATATTAAAAATAAACCAAGTACTTTGTACAAGGACTAGAAGAAAAAATGCCTTTCCAAAATCTCAGACATTAGCAAGACCCCATCCATCACAAGATTCAGAGTGTAAAAATCCAAACTTCTCCCTGGAGCAGAGCCTCTGGAAGCACTGTTTGAGAAAGGCCTCTTGGGGAACTCAATCCCCAGCCTTCATTTCTCTGTGCTCAGTCTCCTAGGCTCTCAGGGGCCACGGCAGCCATAGTCCAAGGGGCCCTGCCTATCTTCCTGGCTGACAGCAGGCCTTGGTGTTGTCCGTGTGAGGCTGGTTTTACCCGCCCACAGAATGTAGAGTTGGGGTGTCAGGAGGGCTTCCACTCAGATTCCAGAAGCCCTCGAATGTCAAGAAAGGAGCTCAGGAAAGGGCAGTGCATGATGCTGTAGAAATGAAGCCCGAGGTGCTGAGGAGAGCCCAGGAAGTCGAAGATGCCCAGAATGAGATACATCTGCTCAGGAAAACTGCAGGCAGTGAGCGCAGCCAGTCAAAGGAGAGGCAACGTGGACTGCAGGCCACAAGGCCATAGATGTGGAGCTGTCCCAGCCCCGTGGAGCTCATGTCTTGTCACCATGCACCCTGTATGCCTTGAATGCTGTGTATGGAGCTACAGGATTCAAACGTTTGCCTTGTCTGGCTTCCAACTTGTTTTGCTCCCATTCCTTGCTGTCCTCCTGGTCCTCTTTTGTGGAATAGGAACTCTGTGCCATTTTATCTTGAGATTACGGAACTTGTTTTTATTTCTACAGAGGTTCACAGACAAGAGTTTTCCTTGAGTCTCCGGACAACGACTTGGAATTCTTAGCAAGTCCAGGTCACTGACCTGTTGAGGCACCGGGGATGGTATCATTTTATTTTAGCGCTACGCAGGATAGTTGTACCATGTGAGGCAGAACTGTGACCTTTTGTTTGTTTTGCTGTTAGGAATGTGTTTCAAAGTGATACGTTTGCATATCGAGACACACTGAGAAGTATGTAACAGCCAATCAGGACTGTCCACTGGATTGCCCCTGGAGTCCTTTAAATTAGTCATCCCTGTTTTTGAGTGTTTCTGGGATGGTGTGGACATATGAACTTAGGCCGTGTCTGTGTCTCCTCCCCTGTTCTTCCCTGATCTGGTTCCCTTGCTCTGATCCCATCTTCCTTGAACTGCACAGCTTCTTTACTCCATGCCTTTCCACCAGGAAGTTTCTGTTTTCAAGCCAGTCAGCCACACACTGAGTCCCCTGAAACTGAGAGCCAAAGTGAACCTCTCACCATTTAAACTACAAGTGTAGGGTAGTGTGTCCCACAGTAGTGAAAAGGTGGTTAATTCATATATGTGAGCAGATTTTGAGGGTTTGGTCTTGATATTTTTATACTATTTCTCTGTATATTTCTTTGCTTCTGTTTTTATATGGATTATTCATTATATACTCTTTTTAAACCAATTTTACTGGTACATTTAAAGTATATAATATGATGACAATCATCATTGGAAACTTGCACCTTTACGTAATCCATCTTGGTTCTTAGTTTTTCCCCATTCCCCTGCCCTCTCTTCAACCCCTCCCTCTCTCCCTATCTACAAAGACTTTGTTTCCATTTTTTTCTTTTTCTCCCTATCAATTCTATTCCCTTCTTTCCTTTTTCCTACCCCTCCCATTTCCCCTTTCCCTCGGCACCTTTTCTTCCTATTTCACATTATCTATTATACCTTTTAGTCCTTATTTACACTTTCAGTTTCTCACACCAGAGAAACTATTCGGTATTTACACATCTGTGTCCTGTTTATTTCACTTAACAGTATCACCTCAGTGTGCATCCATTTAGCTGCAAATGTCTCTAGTTTCTCATTCTCTATGGCTGAGTAGTACTCTTGATATCGTCAGATAGCATTCAGATTTTACCACTTCGAATTGGGCGTGGAAACCTTACTTTCATTGAGATAGTTTAGCACTGTATTTCTTTTTTCATTTTTATAATTTTTATTAATATTAAAACATTTAAAATGTAATAGACCTTCACTAAGGAAGCTTAAGATTGTGTGGTCCAGTTCATCAGTTCTACACTTTTTTAAATTGAGTTTATTGGTACATTTTAGGTATTTTTAAATGTAAATTTGTCTGAAATCGAACTGGTATGGTAAACTTTTAAAAATAAAATCAAATAAGTTCTAAAATGTATTTGTAAAGGATAGGTCCCACTGCGTTTCCCCTTTGGGCTGCTTTGGCACCATTCTTGTTTGTCGTATTGCATGATAGTTTACCTTGGCATTTCACTTACATTTGAAGAAATTTCTGCCTAAATGAAGCTTTGCTATTGTTAAGGATGTCTTCATTTCCCATTATTTCCCAGACTTTCTTGAAAAATAAATTCATTAGATAATTTGTAGTTTGCTGTTCTTTTCCTTCAGCACTTAACAAATGATAATTATGTTTTAACCTCCACCATTTCTGAGAAATTTCCTGATTTCCAAATTATTTTTTTCACTCCATGCAATGTGGTATTTCTCTCTGGGTGCTTTCAAAGATTTTTTTTTAACCTTTTCCTTTTTCTTTGTTACTAAGAATAATTATGATGTGTCTTGGTAATAATTTCTTTGGATTTATTTGTTTTTTTGTTTGCTTAATTTATTTTATCTGTTTGTCTTTCAGAAAATTGGGTAAGCTTTTGGCTGTAATTCTGTTGAATATTCCTTTATACCCATTATCTCCTTTCTTGTAATGGACTCATGATTTCAGTGTTTTGTTTTTCTTCTATGCATCTGGGAGTTGTTATTCTCTTTTCCATTCTATTTTCTCTCTGCAGTTCAGATTGAGCTAATTTTATTGCTCTGTCCTCAAGGTGCACTGAAGTCTGTGCACTACGTGACCCTACTCTAATACTGAACAAACAGATCAGTCTTGTATTTTATTTATACGATTTTCAGTTTTGCAACGTCCACTAGTCATTTTGTACAAGTTCTCTTTCTTTATTGAGTTTTAAATTTTTAAATTGTTTCCAGGTAATTTATAAATGATTGCTGACATATTTTTATAAGGAAAGCTTTCAAATTCTTGTCATACATTTCCAACATTTGATTCATCTGATCTTGTTGTCAGGTGGATTTTTCTCGCTGAAGTTGTGACATCACTTGTTTCTGTTGTGATGAGTGATATTTTAGTTGCAGCTTTAACACTCTGCCTCTGGTTTAGAGACTCTGGTCCTATTGATATTTTAAGCAGACCTTTACCAATTTAGATTTAACACATATATCATGTCTAACTTGTTTATTCTGTGGTTCCAGTTACAGTTTAATTTCGAGAGGCTTTACAGTGCTATTTTAATCTTCTTGGATTATCTACTTTGTAATGTTGAGTTCTCTACTTATTCCTGCCAATGCTGACAGTCAACCAATAAATAATTATTGGACCATTGTCCTAGAATATGATCTAAGGAACATGCACGTTGCAGCAAATAAGGAAGAGAGGTTTCTCTTTTATAGAAGGTTATGCGGAAGTAGAAAAGACAGATATAAATGTATATACATAAAGAAAAAATTTAATAAATATTTGAAAAGGAATTGCTCACTTTAGAGAAAGTGCCTTGAAAGAAGTCTCCATGGAAATCACATAAGAAGTAAAGCCTACAAAAGAATGAGCAAAATATGAGACAAAGTTGGGAAAGAATACCTTAGCCATAGGGAATAAGGATTGTACAAATGTCCTGAGATAAAAGAGATTTTAGAGTGCTGATCTTAAGTTATGACTTTGGATAGCTGGATCTCAGTGCTACTGGGAAGACACTAATGAAATCATCAGAAACCTGTGAAATTAAGTAAACTGCATGAAGAGGACACCTTAAGAAGGGGAAAATAAGAATGTTTTGATCAATTGCAGACTTTTGCCTGAGGATGAGCCATAGATATAATTAATTAGTTCCTTGGAAGCCCATTTTCTTCTGCTGAGCAACCGCACATAGTCCAGAAATGTCCTGTAATCAATTTTCACCTGAAAAAAGGAGGAGAAAGATTAAAAATTGAGATGAATTCCTTGACTTTGAAGTGTCCGTTGATGTTAAAAAGTAAAAACATCACATATATATGTACATGTGCTTACACACATATGTTACATATATAATACATCTGACATATTGAATATAAAGCACATGTATATATATACATATATAGATATGATTATAAGTACATGCATCTATATCATTAGAGTAATTGAAATACTGAAACTTCTTACCTTATTTCACATGACTTGCCAAAAATAACAAAATTGCATATATTTTATTTCTAATTTGTCAGCTAAATATTTAGTTTCATAGTAGAGCCAAGCCTTTAATATTATATTATTTTGCTTTGTTGGAAGCATTTATAACTTTTATACAGTACCATCTCTCTCTAAACTCTAATTCTGAAGCATGTATATGAGAAAATGGTCATCTCAAGATAAAATTTCTATTTACCTGTGATTGAATTTCTGCATTCTTATATTTTTAGGTAGTATTTATGAAGGAATATGAATATTTTATTGTATTTTTATGTTTAAAGAAAATCAAATGCACACAAAGAATCAATTCCACTGATAAAAATGTGCATTTCATAATTAATGAAGCATTGGATTTACCAAGAAGTAAGCATATCTTTTCAAACTATAGATTTATTTGAAACTGTACATGCAGAAGAAATAATGCAGAAACCCAGTATGGTAAAGCTTTGGAATCAGAGTTCTTGGGATTAAATTCTGAATTACTAATTTACCAGATTAGGAAATTTAAACAAAATGCTTCAAAGTGATTGCCTTAACTGTTTACTCCAAGGAGTTGTTTTTAGCACTGCCGTGTCATAATCCAGTCGAAATCACATTACCTGGAACAAAGCAAGCATCAAATAAACATTAGTTATTATTAGCACTGTTGTTACTTACTTAGTCACATCCTGCACCCTTTAGTTAGTTTCCTGAGTGTAATACTGTGTGAGACGAGTGTTTCAGACATTCCAAATTCTGAAAATGGTGTGGACAACAATGGTCTCACCATTTCCAAAAGTTGCTGCCATGGGGGAAAGTAACATATATTGCTCTTGGTGTTTTTTAATATCAACTAATAACTTTGTCCCTCCGAGAGTGACTGCAACATATAACCCCATATCTCCGATGGTAAAGGCATTTGGAGACTTTTTTCAAAAATTTTACAGAGGTCTGCCTTTTATTAGGAAAAGTGATCTTGGATCTTAAAGGTCAATAAAGTAAAGACTTGACTTTTCTTCCTAAGACTCTTACCAAATAAGCTGCATGTAAGATACTTTATCTGTTTTCTGAGTTAACCCCGTCTGGATTTGCTCCCTTTAACTATGAAAGACAGAATGTTAAAATTACAGAGTGTACTTTAAGGAACACCATTTCTAAGCCAGCTGAATTTAGCCCTGGAGAGAGAAAGTTACAGAGCAGGTGGCAGTGTAGAATTTACAGATGCAGCTCCATAATTCCGTTCCCTTCAGCCAGAGACAATATGGATGCATCTCTCTCAGGGCATCCTGCCAAGAACAAGAGCACTTGGCTGTCCTATCCAACCTAAAGGGTGAGTGGAAGCACATTTCTCTAATGTGTTATAAAAATAAAACTTTAATGCAGGCAATTCTGTGAAAGAAAGTAAATTCACATTTTCATAGCCTTCTTGCCTAAAACCTACTGAAAGGAATACAAATAATTAGAAATATAATCTGCTTCTATGCTTAGGAATGTCTTCGACATAATACAATAAACTTGGAAGAATAATAGTTACAAAACAGTTTGGAGTAAACTGAAAGACTCCAAATATCAGTAAATGCATCTCCAGTTGGGAAATTATTTTGTGTGATAAATAAAAAGGGGAGATCTGAAGGGGTCTACTAAGAAATTCTAGCTAGACAAGAGGAAAACATTAGGTGGAATTAATTCTCTAATACAAACATGGTAGGTGGAAGGTAGCGATACAGAAAATAAATACACTTCTTGGACAGGTCAAAGCATTTTGTTTTCTCCAGCTGATTTTCTACCTACAAGGAAAATTCGTGACAGAAGGAAAACAGGGCAGTGTTGCTGGGAATCAAATTAACATGAGCAAAAATAAATGTCTACAGTGCTACACACATCTGAACTTTCATTGGATGTTCACCTGCCAATCAGAGGACAGAGAAAAGTGACAGTAGGTCCCTGCATTAGGTATTCAATAAATTTAAAGACAAATTGCTAAAGGAAAAGGAAACTAGCATTAGCCTCTATACTCTAATCAAATGAATGTCTAGTAAGGTTACAAGCCAACAATTCTCATGTCTAGAGTTTGATTCTTAAAGGGCTAAAAGATACTGTTGAGGTAGAAAGCAAAGAGAAAGGAAATGCTGGGAATATTAATTTTAAACTCACTCGCATTACCAGCATTACTACTGAGCAGTTTTGATGGAATTCTCCCACTTAAAATGAATAAGAAGTATAAAATAGCGTGGCATGCATGCAGAGTTTAATATTTCATGGAAGGGAAGAAAAAAATAGACATAATGTAAATGCCAAACACAGACAATGACTAAACCTGGAGGTCTGGAGGAAACACAATGAACTTTATAACAATTTTAAGTATTGAATATTACTTGATAACAAAACAAAAACTTAGAATAAAGTCAAATTAAAGGCACATTAAAATCACATTAGATTAAAAAGCAGCATCGTATTTTATTTTCCTTAAAATTGGCATGAAATACAAATCACTCAATAGAAAACAGGAATAAGGCATTGATAAAATTTTGAGAAAAGTATAAATAATTCAATAAAGATGAGTAAGTCAAGATTTGACATGCAAGGCATGGTAGTGCATACCTGAAATCCCAGCATCCTGGGGGCTGAGGCAGGAGATTTTGAGTCCAGTCTCCACAAGACCACCAAAATAAAACATAAAAATAGAGCTGCAGACAGAGCTCAGAATGAATGAAGTCCCAGTGTGAAAAAGTTCAATGAATTAAGTGAAGCCAAGGTTTTCACATCTTTCACTGTATGAGTTATACCAGTATTTTGTTGATCTGATGGTGTTTGGTATTTTTTCTTCTTTTCTCTCCATTTCTTCATTCTCAAGGAGGGAACTTTATTTTCCCTTTTCAGGTTTATTTTAAAGGTGGTACTGCAGTATCTTTCTGTTGCTCATTTTACATGAAGCCCAGCAAACCTGATTGATAAAAAGACTGAAAACAATCACCTATTTCATTAACCAAATGGGTTACTTTCAAAAGGCAAACCTCTGCCCACCATGGTGGCGCATGCCTGTAATCCCAGCACTCGGGAGGCTGAGGCAAGAGGATCACTGTGAGTTCGAGACCAGCCTGGGCTACATAGCAAGTTCCAGGTCAGTCTCAACTACATAGTGAGACTCTGTCTGAAAAAAAAAAAAAAAAAAAGCAAACCTCTCATTACCTGTTCTCTTTATTTAATTCTCCTTGTACATACTTGCAGTTCATGGTGATTGCATTCATCATGAGGGGTGGGTACATATGACATGTTCTCCTGCTTCCTGCTATGAAAGACTTTGCCACGTTGCTCTTTGTTCTGCCTTCTTCCTAGGGGGATACACATAAGGCAGGTCTGCCAGTCAGTTTACAGCAAGATTTCCTTTCTGTTAATCTGATACTTATATTAATACAAAAGACTAAAAAGACGTAGGCCACGTTCAAGAGTTAATACCGCACCCCCAACAGTGTATCACAAACCCCGCGTATTGGTGGAAGATTGTCCAAATTTATAATTCGGTTCTTTGCGTTCATTTGCCTGATGACCCTCACACAAGCATCTCACTGGAGAAGAAGAAAGGGAACGGAGCCCTGAACCCAAACCACAGAAAGGAGTTCCACTGTCTGGATAATTATTAACCCCCAAGAGGTTAAAAAAATAGACTTTTATAAGATCAACTTTTTCAAGAATGTAAAGTTTACCTGTTAAATAGTAAAACCTACTTCTGTAGCATGAAGAAATAACTTCATTTAAAAATTATTTATGGGCCGGGGATTTAGCTCAGTGGACCACTTCTGCCTCATAAGCTCAAGGAAGGTCCTGTGTTTGATCCCTGATACCAGAAAAAAAAAATAGTCATAAATATTTAACATAATAAAATATCTTATTAAATTACAGAATTCTATAGATAGCAAAGAAGCTTCACAAGTGTGATCTGGAAAAAGAAGCAACTTTAGAAGTAAAAAAAAAGGAAACGCAGAATGGTAATAGGTTCTTTGAATGCTATTTTTGTATTTCTGAAGTTGATAGAACACATTCAGAATGCTAGTGAAAAATGATGTACACATGTTTTCTCTCAAGTCTGAGGACGGCACAATGATATTGTCAAATATGTAAGAAAGACTTATGCAGCATTTGCTTTCTATTTTTAAAAATACATTTTACCAAGAAGAAGAAAAACAGAAAGTCACCAATGAGCAAACTGTGGCTTAAAATGGCTAAGTGAAATTTCAACATACTTAAATCCAAAATTAATGGAAATATCTTTAAGTCACAAAAGAATGTTTTAGTATAAAATGCATAAAAATTCACATAATTTTGAAAGATGTATTATGTAAAATATAAAAATATACCTGTGAAACACCAGCAAAAAGAGAACAAAATATTTAGTTGGTGATATGTAATTGAGATAATTTCTATATCCCATGAGTATATTGAGCAACACTGAATTAGATGAACTAATAAAGTAAAAGTAAATGTGCAATTTTCAGTCTTTACGATTAATAAATGAGGTCCTGAAAGTTACTCTACACATTTAAATTTTCTTAAAGTACCATATAACAGAAACCATATTGTATAAAGTCCAAGAAGTAAAAAAGAAAAGAAAATGTGGTTAAGACAAAAAACTAAATTTATTTCATTATAATAAAAACTTGATGAATGTTGAAAGAAAACGTTTAGGGGCAGAAAACAAAATGTACTTTCTGAAAGACAATCTTGCCTAAAAGAAACTGATTAGAAAAAAATAAATGTAAAAAGATAAACAATGATTTATCAAGCAAAGCAAACCCAAAGGAAAAAGGATAGTATTCATCTGAAGAAGTTAAATTTTAAGCATTTCATTGTATCTCAGATCAAGTAGACAAATTTAGGGTAACAAAAGATCATATACACAACAAATTATTGTTTTTTTAATAATGATTGCATTGAAAGTATGGAGCAAAAAATCAGCATTATGGAAAAAAAACTGTGAAAATGTGTAGACTAAAATTATCAACTGGTCAAGTAAAAGGATATGTCTGCATATATTTCAAGATAAGAAATAATATATGTGTTTATGTATATTTATTCTACATAGCATCCATAGTTACTTACTCAATATAACCCATGCACAAGTAATTCATACACAAAAAGATACATATTCCAGAGACAAACCCAGAGAAGAGGAAAAATCCTATTTAATTTTTAAAATGGAGATGTAATGCAATATATATTGTCTGACTATGTTATAGTAAAACTACACATAGATGTTACAGAAATTGAGGGTAGAATTTACATTGCTAAAGGCTTGGGAAAGGAGAGGAAGTAAGGGTGCTTTCATCCTAAAAAAATGCTAAAATATTTTATAATAAATGTGTTTACCTTCATTTAAACATGACAGCAAGTACACATATGTGGGCAAAATTCCATGGTGCTCCTTAAATATATGCAATTTTTATATATCAGTTAAAAATAAAAAACTTCTAACAGTAGCAGATAATAAAACTAAATATGAATAAGATATATAGAAGTAGAAAATAAAACCCTACAAATTGCAATAGGTGTGCTATAAACAAAATCAAGACATAAACAGAATAAATTATAAAGTAAAATTCATTATATGTAATATACATTTAAAATTATTATCAGTAAATGATCCATGAAAGGAACATTTTGTGAGCAATGTAGTAGGCATTCATAAATAATTACAGGCAAATACAAAAACTTGGGGGGGAAATAACAAAGATCCATAACAGGGAAAACTTATGATATGTCTCATATATTCAATTAATGATATATTATATATATATGTGTGTGTGTGTGTGTGTGTGTGTGTGTGTGTGTGTATACTTGTTCATAAACAATGAGATACTATATAACAACCAGCACTCAGGGAGGCTGAGAGGAGGATCACAAGTTTGAGTCCCACTTGGGCCACTTAGTAAAACTTTCTCAAATTAAAAGGTCAAAAGAACTGTGGATGTAACTCAGTTATAGAGAACACCTAGGTTTGAACCCCAGTCGTGCAAATGGGAAAAGCCTTTCAGTAAGCATAGAAAATTATGGCTACTTACTCTAAATAATAAACTCTGAGGGTCCATGAAAACTAGAACAATTCCAATCTATCCTGGTCAATGATAAATCCCTAAACTCTAATAAGCTGGGACCCAGATGTTTTTAGGTTATATTCAACTTTTGAGAAACTGAAATAAAAATTACTTTCTTCCTCAGAAAGTTCTAAATCTATTATATGTTTCTGCAGATCCCTGATTGAGAATCTTTGGTACTCGCAGATGATAGTGTGAATTCTAGAGGAAGACATTATGGCTTGAATCTTCCCCCTGTAACAGGGGAGCAGTCCACCTCATGTGGTAATTGGGTGTATAGTTTCTGTATACTGATACCTATTCACAAGAACATAATCACTGAGCAATGCATGTGTGAAATTTCTAACTAGCTCAGCACCTGGCACACAGAACAAAGACTAAATAAATATTGCTAAAGAATAAGTAACTGTTCATGCCTATATCCCAGTATTATTAATATTGAATCTATGCTATGACTGTGGAAACCTTTGGAAACTATAAAGCTACAATCAAGCAATAGGTATCCTTGCCTACTTCCTTGGCCCCTACCATAAATATATCTCTTTCCTGCAGACTTTGCCATAGCTATTGCTCTTATCTAGCACTGTCCTTCAATCAAACTGATTTCTGGAATGTTTTATATTTCCATGTTATGGTATAGGGTCTGTATTAGTCAGCTTTCCATTGCTGTGATAAAATACCTGAGAGGAATCAATTTAAAGGATGAAAAGTTTATCTCAACTCATGGTTTCAGAGGTTTTAATCCATGATTGCTTTGTCCTGGTTATTGTTAGGCTTGTGGTAAAGCAGTAGGTTTCAATAGGAATGCATGTTAGAGAAAAGCTACTCACCTCGTGGTAGCCAAGAAGCAAAATTTTTTTAAAAACAGAGAGTGGGATCCCATATATCCTTCCAGGGCTTGTCCCCAGTGACCTACTTTCTCCAGCTAGGCCTAAATCCTAAAGCTTCTGCCACACTCCAACGGTACCAATGCAAGAGTTACTGCATAATATATGAACCCTTGGGGGTCATTTAAAATAAAATCCATAACATTCTATCCCTGGCAGAATGCATGTGTGGAAGATTCATATCTGTCTTATAAAGCAAACTGCGTTTAAAAGTCTACTTCCAAGAGACTCCAAGGCTAAAGAGTTCCAAAATTATATGAATATAATATCAAAGTTTGCTTTGACACACAAGATAAATTCCTCACTATGAGCATCTGTAATAAGAATATTACATACTTCCAAGATGCAATGGTACTGCATAAAGATTTCCATTCCAAATGAAAGGAATGGGCACAGAAAGGAGTGTGACCAATTCAAAATAACGCACAATCAGGGAAAATATTAAGTCCTACAGTTCCATACTTGGTACCCAGGCTATATGGCAGCCAGAAGTGGGCTCCCAAAGACTTGGGCAGCCCTGACTATATGGACCTGCTGCCTATAACCCACCCACATAGCCACTGTCTTGGTCTGGCTCTGCTCACTGTCTACTGCACCCCTGAGCATGTGTTCCATGCCCCTGCCTTCTCCAACTTCTTGGACTCTGCACTGTTTTTTACTTCATTCTTACAGTTTCATGCATCTTATAGTTTAATTCATGTGAGGGGACTGTGCATAGGAATTTTAATTCTGTTATCAGGCTTGCCCTTGAAATTTCAGTGGGAACTTCTATGACACTATGACTCTTGCAGCCAGCATGCCTGCAAAGCCAGCACCATGTGGACTGCACCAAGATCTGCCAACAGCATGACCAGTAGCTTGGTCTCCTTAGATCAAGGTTGCATCATCCTTCATTTGAGTATTTGGATGATTAAATCTAGAAGATAATTTCTAGGTGAAAAATCATCTGGCAGTCCTGCACAATAGCCCTGGGAATAGCTTACCACAGCAAAGTTCTGCAAAGGTGTTTAGTCTTTTATACCCTTGAGCTTGCAATGCATGATGTTTTGCTAATTCCTGAGATGGCCTTAAGGTATTTCCATTTGGTCCCAATGCGAAGTATTTGATTCATTTTATTGGCATTACTCTCCTTTCCAAGTATATTCTCCTTGCCTACAACTTCAGATGTG
This sequence comes from Fukomys damarensis, assembly GCF_012274545.1. Lineage (NCBI taxonomy): Eukaryota > Metazoa > Chordata > Mammalia > Rodentia > Bathyergidae > Fukomys > Fukomys damarensis. Next base: position 9,765,094 of record NW_022900917.1, on the reverse strand, counting down.
CTGTTTTTCTAGCAAAATTGAAAGTTCTCAAGTTTTCCCATTCTGGTTTTGCTCCAGATTCTCATTGTAAATCTTGTTAATAGTAGTTGGCAATGCCCATGCTACTGCTTACACGCTGTGCTGCCTTGAAATTTTCTCTGGCAAATTAACCAGTTCATTGCCTATAAACTCAGTTTCATGCAATGTCTCAAGATATACCTAAATCTACATAAGCTTTTTAGTCAGAATGTCATATAAATATCTTCTACTTCAGTTCTCAAGAGAATCTTCCTTTCCATCTGGAATGTCATAAGCGTGGCCTTTACTGTCTACATTCTTTCAGTGTTCTGACCTGAACTCCCACCAAATTTGTCCATTAAATTCCAGTTAAAACATTGTATGCTTTGGGTAGGCTGCTCCTCTGCACATTTCTTTGTCAGTGCTTACTAGAGAAACAAATTTAATAGAAGACATACAAATATATGAGAATTACAAGATTGGTTTACAGTGGCCACCCACAGAGTTAGGAGTGGAAGAGCACAAAAGGTCTCTGTGCACAGGAGAGCCATCTGAAGGATTCAGTAGAAGGCCTGAAGCTCCATGCAGTTGTCCCACTTGAGTTCATTTCAGGAGGCTGAAAAGTCTACAATGGAAGGCTGGAGGGCTTGTGCTGGAGGCTACAAAGTCTACACTGGAAGCCAGGAGGCAATGTCCAAGGTGAAGGCAAAAACTGGAGCTCCCTTGAAGAAACAGATGCAATACTTCTTTCTTTGTTTCCCTTTTATAACATTCTGGCAACAACCCTCACTAGGTTGAGTCTTCCACACCCAGAACTATATTGAGCCAATTTAGTTGGGCATTTCTTACTCAAGTTGACACAGTCAAGTACCACAATTTTGAAATCCCTCCTGGAAAACAATTCGAAAAGCTCCTGAACATCATCGGGTATATTCAAAAAATGATACCACTCTCACTACCAATTTTCTGTGCTAGTTAGGCTTTCATCCATCTAAATCAACTTCCAGGAGGAATAATTCATTTTTAATTATGGTTTCGGAGCTTTCAGTCTGTGGTCATTCAGACCAGTTGCTCTAAGGACTGAACCGAAATACATGGTGGAGTAAAGATACCCCCCTTATGTCAACCAAGAAGCAAAAGAAGTCAAAGAGAAAGAAACTAGGGTACAAATATAACTTTCAAGGCAACTCCCCAGCCACCCTACTTCCTCCAAGGAGGCCCCCACTGCAGAAGATTCTATCAACTCCTAATGGCACCATCAGCTGGAAACCATATTCAGCACATGAAGGAGTACAGTCACATTTGAAACCAAAACTATAGCAATTGCCACTTGCCTGTTACCTTTTTCTGTTTTTAGAATATTATGTATTTAATATAACATGTATAAGTTAAATTCTTACCACTTCATCATGTCCCTATGCATTTGAGAATTCTGACATTGTCAGAAATTAAGAAAAGCACTCTTTGGTGACCTCATGAGATTTGCTCCTTTCCTTCAATCTGATAAACCAGACAGAAGGCTTTTTAAATTTTATTAGTGTCTGCAAAGGCTTTGTTAGTTGGAAATAAAACATAAAAATGAATTAAGTCCTTTGATATGATATTGAGTTTTTATGTTATAATATATCTTTTATTGTATTAATTTGTTTGAAAATTTTCAAACATACCTAAAATTTGACAGAGTAAAGTGAGATTCATTTCTTTTCCATTTTGAATAAACAGTATAAGTACACCATGATCATATGCTTATTCTTAGAAAGCTGCAGTTATCATGGAATTATCCTAAATAATTCATCATATTTCATTGTATAAACAAAATGCTACTATCACATCTAAGAAAATCACAATAATTCTATAACATTACCTAAGATCTTTAAGCAAAATTATTCAATTGAGACAATCTGAGCAACCAAGTGGAATATAAAAGATTTGATTATAGTGTATTGAAGTCATACTTTTTAATTCATAGAAAGAAAATGACGGGGTAGTGTTTCTTTGCAGAAAATACTGGGTGATACACATCGGAGTAGTAACAGAATTTTTTTAAATAAACACTTTCCAATTCTTGTAGAAGGCAAAATATTGGCTTTCCAAAGAGATCTAGCCCTCATTTCTAAAGCTGAAGAACATATTATCTTACTTGGTAATCAAGACTTGGCAGATGTGATTAAGACTGAGATGGAGATATTTCAACTGGGTTATTTAGGATGTTCTAATCTCATGAGTCCTGAAAAGTAAACCGCCTTTACCATAGGGACATATGTGACTAAGAGAAGGGACAAAGCAACACAATGCAAAAGGGACTCCACCCAATGACTCCAAAGATGGGGAAATGTAGCCATGTGTCATGGAGTGAGGATAGCCATTAAAAGGTTTAAGAAAACAAAAATAGATTCTTTCCTAGAGTCTCCAGAAAAGATCTCAGTTTAACTCGTAGATTTTACTCCAGTTAGATATATGTCTGAATTTAGATCATCAGAACTCTAAACTAATAAATTTGTTTTTGTTTTAAGCCATTTTATGGGTAGTCATGTGTTGTGACAGCAATACAAAGCTAATGTAAATTCTATAAAATGATTGATTCAGAAGATTCATCCATGAATACAAGAAGCTTTGAATAAAATAAAATTGAGTAATAGGGATCAGAATGTCAACACGTTATTCTCTAATAACAACAAAAAATGATATACTGTATAACTGGAGGCGAGTTACTGCCTTAATCGTGTGACCAAACTTAGCATCTTTGATGAGGGCATGACCCTGCAGTGTGTGTACCCTGATGTGACACTCTTTGAAATTCTATCATCATAAAGTGTTCTTAACACATAATGGTTATCTCAATCTAGTCAAATCTATGGGCCATATTTCCTTATAATTATAGGAACTTCAGATAACAGAGAAAATTTTTAAAGTAAATTTGGATAATCACACCCACAATGTGAGATATACTATAACTGATTAGAGTTTTCACAAAGTTAATGAAATAGAATGACCAAAATGTGCTACATAGCAGTTTAGATATACATTAACTTTTAATATTTATGTTATTATATTATTGTTCAGCTATATCTTCAAAATTCTCACCATAATCCCTTTTCCATTTTTCAATTATGACAAAGATATTGACTGTTTATTGTGAAAAGAGCTGGGACTTTCGTTCTAGTCCTGATTATAGCTACAAGTGGTTGGAGGAAAAGGATTTAACCTTTTTGGCTGGCAGCTTCCTGAACTGAATAATATTAGATGCTTTTTACTGAACCTGAAATTTCCTTGACATCACCTTCAGGAGACCATTTAGAAGGCTTTGGGAAGGCTTCCCTTTGACTCTGAAGTCTGATAAACTTCAACTGACAAATTTAGTGAGTGTTCATATACATTTTCCATTGCAATAGTATGTTATAAAGGACCACAAATGAAGTAGCTCAAATAAACCAAAGCTTATTCCCTCAGAAATTTTGCAGGCTAGAAATTGGGCACAAGGTGTCTGAGGTGTCAACTCAGCAGCTCACCAGACTAAAACCAAGAGTCACTGCAGTTCTAGCTTTCAACTTGACTCAGAAGGTCTTCCAGTTTCACTGGTTGTTGGAGGAACTCCTTTCTTTCTACTTTTTAATTGAGATTCTCATTGTTCTTCTAGCAAATTGGCTGGGAGCAGCACTCAACTCCCAGATGCTGCTCACATTTCTTTACCTTGTGAACAGCATAGGAAATTTGCTATATGAATGATTGAATTCTTCCAGACCACCTGCAGCACATCACTGACTACTTGTGCTACTAACTAACCTAGAGTAAAAGCTACTTTTTAAAGACTTTTGTGAATTTGGCAGATCCAGAAATAATTACTCTATTATGAAGTTGAATGGTTTGGCGTCTTAGTTATATCTGCAAACACTGTTTTGCTATATAACATACCGTAATCACTAGCTATGTTCCAAAGAAGGCAGGAAACCTTGGAATATATCTTATATTTTTGCTCTTACATGGCTCTCTCAAATCAATTATATAAGAAAATTCTCAAAATGGCCAAATATAGATGCCCAGTCTTCTTACTCCACACATATAAAAGAAAGCAACAGATAGATAGCTGCGCTTGAGTTAACCGACAGAGAAGGCTGGAACTCAGCACATGAGGGATGAGAACCCTGTAAGACTTGGAGACCTGGGATGGCAGCATAGAAAGAGGAATAAAGAGCACAATGACCCCCGCTTTCTAGTTGGTATGTGTGATAGATAATTTTCCTTTGTTGGACAAAAGATGAACTGGAGAATCCTAGACACGTGGGTCAATATGACACTGCCAATTCAGGTTTCAGAAATTTTCAGTCATCACAGGCTTGCAGCCCACTTAGGAGAGACACCTGGACTCTATCCATAGATCTGTATAAGAGAAAGAACTCATTTTGCCTCCCACCCCCAAACCCTCAGAATCCAGGCTGTAGTAGCTCAGTGCCACCTTGAGAAAGGAAATACTGCTCAAATTCTGTCCTGGGAATCATGTGTTAATGCATATTCCTATCCCTGGAAACCCACAGGTACCTCCTTAAGCTACTACAGCAGAACTACAGCCTCACAAGCCCAACAAAGGCCCAGATGAAAAACTGTGACCCCCCAGTATGCAAGCCCACACCATGTCATGAATCTAAAGAGATTTATAAATTCAGTGCAGTCTTCATCAAAATGCCAGTGACATTCTTCAGGGTTAGAAGGAGCAAACCTGAAGATCATACGGAAGCACACATTTTCCCAAATAGGTAAAGCAGTCTTGAACCAAAAGAACAAAGTTGGAGACATCACATTGCCTCACGACAAAACACACTGCAAACCTATTCTAGTCAAGACAGCATGGTATTACAACAAGAACCAATGCAACAACCCATGGAACAGAATTGGGCACCCAGAACTAACTCCATGCATTTACAGTCAAGTCAGCCTTGACAAAGCCTCCAAAACATGCTTTCAAGAAAAGGTCAGTCTTCTTGATAAGTGGTGTGGAGAAAACTAAATATTCATGGGCAGAAAACTGGCCTCTAACCTCACCGGGTGCAAAAATCATAAAACAATGGGTAAAAGACTTAAATCGAAGGCCTTAAATATGCAACTACTAAACAAAAACATGAGTGAAGCCATGATTACTATTGAGCTGTACCAACTTGACTTAAGCAAGAGCTACCTAGCAGACTAGTGAAGCTCTGAGTGTATCTGTGGGGGGTTGACATGTCAGTTCCAACATGAAGAAGGATCACACCCCGATGTGTGTGGCACTGACCAATAGGCCTTTAGCTTGGATGGAATGAAAAGGGAAAGCAGAAATACTCTCTCTTGAGGAGCAGGGCGGGTATTCATTACTGCTTCTTCATCCTTGGAGTGGATGCCCTGGCCATTTTGATTCTTCCACCCCTGACTCTGCAGGAACCTACTGGCCTCCCCTTCCCATCTTATAAGCTTATTTAGCAAATTTTTGTGACATAATTTCTTTAGGACATCAGTATAGGCATTGGGTTTTTGGATAAGTTCCCCAAGAACAGGAAAACAAAGCAAAACTGGACAGATAAAATTGTATTAAAAAAAAAAGCTTCTGCACAACCACAGAACCTATCGAGTGAAGAAATAAGATAAAAAAGAAAAAAAAATAGCAAATTATTCATCTGACAAAGTATTAATATCTGAAATGTATAAATTTGGATAAGTTCCCCAAGAACAGGAAAACAAAGCAAAACTGGACAGATAAAATTGTATTAAAAAGAAAAGCTTCTGCACAACCACAGAACCTATCGAGTGAAGAAATAAGATAAAAAAGAAAAAAAATAGCAAATTATTCATCTGACAAAGTATTAATATCTGAAATGTATAAGATACTCAGATAAATTTTTAAAAACTATTATAATTTAAAAACTGGTATATAATCCAAATAGACAATTTTCAAAAGAATGAATTCAATTACCAACAAATTTATGAAAAAAAATTATCAGCACCATTAGCTGTTAGAAAAATGCAAATCAACCCACAATGCAGATCTCACTCTCCTTAGAACGGCTACTATCAAAAAGAAAAAAATAACAAACTTTGGTAAGGATGTGGAGAAAAGGGAACTCTTGTACAGTATTGGAGGGAATGTAAATTAATACAATCAGTTTGGAGAACAATATAGAGGTTCATCACAAAACTATAAAAAAAGAACTATTACATAAGCCAGCTATATTCAAAGGAAATGATATCAGCATACCAGCGTGATATTCACACGCCTATATTCATTATGCACTATTCACAGTCCTTAAGAAATAGAATCCACCTAAATGTACATATAAATGAGAAGAAAATATGATATATAGTTATATATACATATATATGAATTTTATTCATCCATAACAAGAATTATATCCTATAATTTGCAATAAAATGGATGGACCATAGTATTAAATAAGTTCGACATTAAAAGACATTTCATCTCTCTATCATACGGGGATGCTAAAAAAATGTTAAACTGAATGTACAATAGTGATTACTACATTATTAGTATTACAGAGGCTGGAAAAGAAAGGAAGTTAGAAAACACATCAAAGTACAGTTGGAGAAAAGTAATATGTTTTATTCTTCTGCATCACAACAGAGTGAGAATTATAATGCAAAATATCATGACATATTGTATGAATAACCAGAAGAAACAAGTGGAAAGCCCCAAACATAAAAATGATGAAAACATAGAAAATATTTACTATACTATTAGGTGTATGCATTGAATACAGGTGTCCAGTTACCACATTGTACCCCATAAATGTGTAGAAGTTAAAATAATAATTAATTGTAAAAAGATAGATACACCCAATCATTGTGAGTTTAAGCAACATATTTTATAATATACTTAAGTTCTTGTGGAATTTATTGAAAAAAATGAGTCAAACATTTTTAAGCAGTAAAAGTGACTTATTTTCTCTAAAGGCTTAAAACATAAAAATATCAGAAGAAAAATTAAAATTTAGATAAATATGGGTTAAGACCTCAGATCAGTAAACTGATTCATATGTAAAGATTACAAGTCTGTTCTATCATACACTGAGAGCAATCAGATTGCTGCACAGATCAAAGGAAAATAAACACGTTTAAAGACTGTAAAAGCTATTTAAAAGAATTTGTGGATATGAAAGATCAATACAGGCAAACACATTCCATGTCATTAAAAATAATTTAAAGGATTGCATGGACTTTTATGATTTAAAAACACACCTTCAAAGGATTTTGTGAGTATTTTAGTTGCTACAGGCAGGCAGCATTTGCAATTCAATAAAAAAGAAGTGGGGTTTTCTACAAATGGGACTGTCAGAAAACCCGTGGACAAACAACAAAAGTCAAATGCAAAAGAAAATGTGTTTTTTTTAATTTATCCATTTAGCAAACACTGAAAGAGTGCTGCTCCAAACACTATGAATGGATAAATGTACTTCCCTCTGCCAATTACTCTGTGGGCCTGAAAACATGCATTTATCAAGAAGTTTCCTTTGGCACATTATAAATGATAAAATTTGATACTCAGTGGTAAAATTATCATATCAATTTGACATAAGAAAAAATATTCTGAAAATAAATTTAGCTCCTCTTTGGGAACGAGCTGTTTTTTTATGTCTAACTGGTGGAAAAGGAGGGGATGCTGATCTTCAGTGAATTTTACAAACCTTGAAATCGTGAATGAGATTCCTCCTGTACCATTTCCAGTACTTGATAGAGAAAGCTTAATAATACTACAAAGCACAGTGATCTCGTATTGTTTTAAAAACGAAACATTTTGAAATATCTGTAATGGACTTAGCAGAGCAAAGATAGGTTTTAAAGTAAAAGACGACCTTTCTTTAAGCCTTTCAAAGTCAGCTGAGATCGATTTTTACAAAAACGGACAGAGTTAAGGCAAAAAAAGCCTATTCATTTGCATTCCTTAAATATAGCAAATCCAAATAAATGGCCTCCAATATCTTCTAGGGCTTCTCCGGTGAAGGCACATCCCACACTTTCTGAAGCAGTCGTCTCTTTCTTAGGGATCCTGTATTTGAATGTCCCAAATACAGTCCAAATTAATCTCACCCTACAGGACACCCTCGATTTCACTTCTGCCCCTGTTATGGCTGATATTTCATCCTTTACTGAAAAGATCATTGACTACTTTTTCGCTTTCTCCAGCTAAATTTTCTTTCTCAAACTCACTATTACCACTGGCAATCACATATATTTACCTCTGTTAAATATTATCATATTAACTCTACACTTTTAGCATCTACAACCTGTTCTGACCACGAGTATAATTGAATGTGTTTCCTCTTGTAAATTTACTAAGAATATCATACAAATCAAAAATAAGAAAAGGACATTGTGGATTCTAGTGCATGTCTTTGGACACCTGCTTTGAGACTGAAATCAATTTACTTATTAAATTGCTCTTAGGACCCTGGAATTACTCCATTTTTTTTTTCAAAATGGAGTTAACAGTGGTGTTAATAAATGTCTTTTTGAAGTCTAAATGCCGTAGGCATGGTGCATTTCACTAATCAACTTGCTCGAAGAACAGCACTTTCTAGAAGGAAATTAAGCTATTTGGTTGTGCCTTGGAGGATCTGCCGCACCTCTATGCCTTTTGATGCTGAGATCAAAGGTGTCTAGAAATCTCTACTAACAGGTATCACATATAAGATCCTAACTTTGAGCCTAATATGTATTTCATGGTTTTTAACACAGAAGCAAGCACAGGTTCGGATGTGCATTATGAAAGTTAAGCATCAAAAATGCTGGAAAAGGAAGATCCTGAGATTATAGCTAACAAATGGACAAGTACACAAATGAACTTTGTTCTCTGCAGAATTCACCAAGAAAACAGCCCTGTGGGAATCAGATGCATAAAGATGTGCTCCCTAAATGCCAGAGGTAGAACGCTCTGTGCAGTTATCAATGGAATGTCCTGTTAGTAACCCCTGTGGAAGTCCCAACGCTCCCAAGCATGTTGTGGCATGAAGGTCACCCTGCATAAATCTGTCTGCATTCATGAGTTGCCACTGCTGACAGCCACCAAGTCAATCTCTGTGTATACCCAGGGCTGCTGAAATGGCAGAACTCACTGGATAAAACGCCAGGTACTTATTCACTTTTTGTTATTATCCTCAGGGCAGAACAGCATCTATTCAGAAATGTGCTCCTGAGCATTTGCCTATCTGGGATGGTGTTTGTTAATTCTCCTAAGCTTTTACAGAGGAATCTATTATCGTAGTGTACACATTTCAAAGGAGAAACTTTTGTACTTTCCATAGTGTTATTTGTAAAAATGACAAATTGAAATAGCCAAGCAGAGTTATGATTCTATGTACTGATAACTAAAAATGTTAATTTTATATCAGTCTAGTAGGTATACTATATCAAGGTCTATGTTTTATATAGTTCACAGCTACAACTTTCAGCATTGTATTACTTTCAAAGTGGTATAATGGGAAGACCTTTTCCCCATTTTATAGATAAGAAAACTCATTTAGAAAGGCTAGCTCATCAAATCACACTTTCAGGAACTGGATTTAAAAATGCAGTCCCCTTTTAGTTTTGATTTTTCAAGGCTGTAGCTATGGTGTGTTTTTATTTAATCATATGGTTTTTAACATGTTTGTTTGCCTCAGATATATTAGTTTAATTACATAATTGTTAATACATGTAACTTCAATGCATGTAAATCCTCTATGAATATTATTTTGCACTGCAGTAATCTGTTTTACAGCAATATTGTTTCATGACATACTCAGCAATTGAAAAGTCAGTTTTAATTGTGCTTCAGTGTTAATGATGGTCAAAGTCCATGTGAATGAGTATCATGTCAGTGGGTTAAATTCCAATTTTAAAAAGCCCAGCCTCAAAAACAAGTTTAAGAGATCAAGAAACATACTGGAAAAACAATATTACCTGAATTTTAATGGAAACAAAAAGAAGAAAGTAAAAGCAAAAAATAAAAGGCAAAAAAATACAATATATAAACGTATGCTTCTGAATGAGAATAAATCAACCTAACAGCATGTACCGACTTGGTAAAAATAAAACCATTGACTTAAAAAAGGCCTGAACGTGTAATGGCTAAAAACTGGGATTATAAACTTGAGACAGTGCCTAGTACTTCCACGGCTTTATTTCAGATCTGGTTTGTGCAAGTTATTTAATTCACCAAAGCTACATTCTTTGTGTAATGTACCTAAAAGACTGCAGGAGGATAAATGGTTTATCTAAGTGTATGTAGAGATTATTAAAAAAATGTGTGTTCGTAATTATGATGGTGGCAATGTTGATACTTACAGTTTTACACTTGCAACAAATAATAACAAATATGAAAGATAATGCACATGTTAACTATCACCTTTCCATAGTGCATGTGTGTGTATGTGTGTGTGTATGTGTGTGTGTCTGTACATTATACTTTTCACCATATATACATTTTATCATTTTCATGAATAAATATGTCTATTTCCTTATTCAAATGTATAATATGGAAAGATTTTTACAAGCACACTGCCAGAAAAAATAATGAATAAAAGAAATCAAACAAACAAAAATCGTATATAATGATATTCCTTTTGAAGGGAGCTGTAGGTTTCTCTCTCTCTCTCTCTTGTTACCTCTCTCTCTCTCTCTCTCTCTCTCTCTCTCCCTTTTTGAAAACCTCGGAAAGGACTTTACATGCAACTAGACCAAGCATTTTAAATTACCAAAAAATTGTATTGAATAAATAGTATACCCTTTTGGAAAAATACAATAAAATATCTAATGTAAAATGTCAATATCAGCAATAGAAACATATCTAAAATATCAATTACAATCCAAAAATACAAGAGTGTTCAGAGCCGGGGATTTAGCTCAGTGGTTCAGTGGCCTGCCTTGCAAGAGCAAGGACCCGAGTTCAAGAGTTCAATCCCCGGTACAAAAACAAACAAACAAACAAAAAAACAGTGTTTAGGGAACATTTGGATAATTGTAATTAATCCAAATGCAAAATAAGAAGATAGACTTGACTATACATTGAATCTTTTTTGGCAAAAGATACCGTGAATACAATGAAAAGCTAACAAGACAAATTTTACATAAAATAAAGAAATCCATCATATAAAGAAGCTTCATAGGTCATTAGGGAATATGAAGGAAAAATAGAAAGAATAAAGATATTTTATGTATGTGTACTAATCCTGCACGATGGATATCATCCTTACATATTGCAAGAATGTACTAATGAAATAAGGAGAAATACAGAATTTATTAGCCACTGAAGAAATATAAAAGGCAACCCTACTGTTCTTAGCAATAACGAAGTAAAATATGACCTAGCAAAATATAAATGCTATTTTAAAATCAGAATCTATTCTAAAAATATGCTTTAGACAATACATGTATTTCCTTTTGGGTAGATTTTTCTTTCTAGAACAGCTGCAGGTTCACAGCCAAACTGAGCAGAAAGTGTGGAAAGTTTCCTTCAGCCCCTTACTCCACGCCTGTGCGCTTCTCCACTATCCAGGTTCTTCCCAGAGTCAAACATGTGCTACCATCTGCGAATCTGCATTTACAAATCACTACCTTCGTCCATTCTACCCACTAGGGTTTAACAAGAACATAATTGTATGGATCTACTCCAGTATCTCCACAGAGACAATCGTTCCACTGAACTAAAAATTCTCTGCAATTCACTTATCTATCTCTGCCTCCTCCTTAATGTCTAGTAACTACTGATCCTTTTATTCTCTCCACCGTTTTGCTTTAGCCTGTATGTCATATTCTTGGAATCATCCAGTACGCAGCCTACTCAGATCGGCTTCTTGAATTTAGTGATACGCATCCTAAGTTTCTCCCATTTCTTCTCCTGGCTGGAGAGCTCATTTCTCACAGCCCCGGATTACTTTCCGTTGTCTGAATGTAACTCCACACAGCTGTTGGCGTTTCTGCTGGAGGGTGCCTGGTAACTTGCAGTCCTAGCTGTTACGGGCAAAGCTGGTGCAAACACCTGAGCAGGTATTGGTGTGAACCTAGCTTTTCAATATATTCAGCTAAATACCAAGGAGCACAATTGCTAGTTCTGATCAAATGAAGCTCAGGTATTACAAAAAAAGAAAGAAAAGAAAAACAAGCTGCTAGTCTTACAAAGTAAGGGCAATGAAGCAGACTTGTTGTTGACATCCTTACGCGTCTTAAGTGCTTTTTTGCTCGGGATTTCAGTCATTTCTGTAGCATGTAGTTATTTGGCTTTGCTGCTTTAATTTGCACTTTTCTGACAATGGAGAGATGTGGATTATTTTACCATAAACTGATTTGTCACCTGTTTATCTGCTCTAGCGAAATATCTGCTAAGGTCTTACTAATGTTTTGTTGCTGTTTTTGTGGTTGCATTTTAACATTTTTGTAAGTTTTGGATAAGTGTATTATATGGGTGTTTTGGAAATATTTTATTCTAGATGGTGATTTATTTTTTCTTCTCTTTGCAGTGTCTTTTCTAGGGCAGAAAATTAATGTTAATAAAGTTTTGCTTAGCAAATTTTTTCTTTCCTGGATCATGCTTAAGTTTGGAATCTAAGAAGTCATCATTATATATAACATCGTCTAGCTTATCTCCTGTTATCTTCTGTAAGTGTTATACTTTTTCATTTCCTAAATAGGTCTGTGATTCATATTGCATCAAATTTTGAAGAGCAGAATAAGGGCAGCATCTCGGTTCACGTTTTTTCTTTGCATTTGCAAACTAAATTGTTCCGGCATCATTTGCTGAAATGACCATCTTTGCTTCATTTTACGGCCTTTGATCCTTTATCAAAGGTCAGTTGAGTGTATTTGTGAGTGTCCACTTCCAGGCATTCTAGTCCATACCCTTGATCTATTTTATCTCTTCTGTTTCCAGTGCTTAATGTCTCTGTTACTGTAGCTTCATTGGAAGTCTTGAAGTCACGTAGAGCCACTCCACCAGTTTTGTTCTTCTCCTTCAATATCGTGCTGGCTCTTATGTTATTGTTGTTGTTTTGCCTATGCATGAAAACTTTACAGTCAGTTTGTCTATTTCTACACAATAACTTGCTAAGGTTTCCATTGGGAATGTATAGATCAACTTGAAAATTACTGACATTTTCACAATACTGAGCCATTTTATCCATGAATATGGAATATCTTTCCAAGAATATGTATATTTAATGTTATATAAACAATAATTGCTCAGAGTTCTCGGGATATAGCAAAGATTGAAAAACTTAAGAGTGCATCACTTAGAAGTTTGAGTATAACTAGCTGCAAAGGGTTTCAAAAGCAAATCTCTCAACAAGTCCTTTTCAGATGTGAAGGCAGCAAAAGGACGATTACCACCATGAACTGTTCAACCTCTTCAAAAATATGGATATAAATATATATCAGTTAACCAAGAAATAAAGAATACAAAAATGCATGAATAAGGAAATATTGAATATTGACTCTACTTGTATATAACATTCGAGCATAAATCTTTGAGAACTACACTAGAAATTATTATGCAGATGTCCAAATAGATCACTATTTACTCAACTGCCGGCAATCCCAAGCCACACACCTATCCTTTCTGCTCAGGTACGAAGGCTGTGAACATCTGGCAGCCTTCAGTGGGTCGATGGCACTGAGGTCCTTCACGACTTCGGGGTCTATTCCAGCCATCTACACAGATCCTTGTCCAATGAATGCCTAAGAACAGCAGTAAGACAAGGGACATTTCTACCCAACGTGGCCCCAGCACTCGCCAGGAGACTTTCCTGCTGGAGCTCCCCGTGGTGCTGACAGAGACGTCTCCAGCTCTGCTTTTTTCAATCTGACGACACTTCAGCACACCTCATCGTCTCAGTATCCGGTTCCAGAACCTAGGCTAAAACCCAGAAAAAGTGATTTTTGTACTGAAAAATTTTAGTGACATGGAGAAATTGAAAAATATCCCCCATATTTAATTTTCACCAATATTAAATATTTATACAATCACCACATATATGAAACATATGTGCTTATACCTGTAAGTACATATACACGTTGTATATTTCTCTCGTGCTACCATTTATGTCAGTTGCAAACATCTGGACGGTTTAGTCTTAAATATTTTAATTTGCATACTGTAATAACATGGCAATTCTCTGCACAACCAAAATATATTATTCCCTCAAGAAATTTAATATGATGTAATTTAATCATGCAGCACAAATTTTGAATTTAAATACCACAAATTATCTCCTATTTTTTTCCTCTGATTTTTGGACCCAAGATTCAATCAACTCCAGGTGCAGAGGCACAGATCTGTAATCTTAGATTAGTGTTTGAAGAAGAAGGATCAAAAATATAAGACCAGTCTGGGCAATAAAGCCAGACCCCGTCTTTAAAAATAACCAGTCAAGGATTACAACATCAAATTTAGCTGATATGTCACCTTTAACAATAACAATATTGCCAGTCTGGATTTTTTTTTTTTTTTGTAATTTAAGCACTAAAATTTTTAAACATGGGCTAATAGTTCTGCAAAATGTCCTTTAATTTGTACCTGGGTGATTGCTCATCGTAGTAATGGTGAACATTGCCAGCAACAGCGCCACCTAGGTGAAAGTGGGGCCTGGCAGTATTGCACATCCGTGGTCCTGGAGGCAGTGTCAGATTCCGGGTAGTGCTACATTTGTTTTGTTTGTTTTGTTTTGTTTTTTGAGACAGGGTCTCACTACGTAGTTGAAACTGACCTGGCCCGCGCTTGGTAGCTGATGTCGAACTCACAGCGATCCTCCTGCCTCAGCCTTCCAAGTGCTGGGATTACAGGCGTGCACCTCCACGCCTGGCACTACATTTAATAATTTAATTAATCTGTAAAATACTCATTATAAGAAACTTTTATTATAGTGCAATAAATAAAATATTTCCAAGATCTCAAAGATTGAAACTTTAGGAATAATTTCATCTTCAAAATCTGTAACTCAACAATGTCCGTAGTAATTGAAGATCCTTAGTTAAACCAACGATTAAATGCAAATGTGGGTGCTTCCCCATCATTTCTTCATAATTTATTAACTTGTATTTTGTGTAATATATTTTCTGGTGCCTTAACTGGTTTTAATATGAAATTACAGATTTGTACATTTATAGGAACAAAATAAAATATTACTGTTTTTACACGTTGTTACACTCAAACTATCTGAAACTTGGCCAGTGAGAGCCACTGAATTTTATTCTTGCATCTTTTAGTTTTGTCTTCACCTTTTGTTTTTGTGTGTGTGTGTTCTTTTTCAAATGCCTGGATAAAAATTCTTACTTTACACTTCTCTTGGCCAAAATAAGCCATCCTCTAAGGAAATATGTTTTCAATATTTTCCTGAAAAGTGATCCTTACTAGGTGCCAGTTACACTTCCTGCTCATAGGCCAAACAGGAAATGCCATAGGTACTGGTATTAAAGTAATAAAGTAAAAGGAAATTATGATTTCATCCGGGTACATTGGGAGAAAAATTTGTGCAGTTTCTATGTTTTGCTTTGTTTTATTTGTCATGAGGTGAGAGATGAATACAGTTAGGAGAAAAGATGTGCTCATTTTGTCAACAGAAATGAAGACTCAATGTTCAAATTGTTAGATGGAGAAATACACAAAATACACCTCGTACCCAAGCACAACAGGACTGAAGCTCTAAATCCGGCTGCAGAACATCTCGGTTCTACAGGAAAAACTGAACTAAAATAAGTGAAAATGGTAAATTTTCTTGAAGGAAGGAAAATGTCTATATTAAATGAGAAGTGAAAGATTAACTTTGGTCCCATCTAAATACAAGCTAAAAGGATGTAAAACATGAGGATAATAAATTTAACTCAGAAAATAAAATCCATTTCTATCCTGTATTTAAGGCAATAATCTAAATCAAATTGACTTGGAAATATAAAAAGTAAATGAGTAGACAATTATGCAGTTTTAAAAGAAAATGAATTTAAAATAAGTAAAGTATGCTCATATCACATTAAAATAGACATGTTTATTAATGAATGATGATAATAATATTATATCTTTCGTCCAGTGAGGGTGTTTGGCTCCTTTGTCAAAGATGAGTTGGCTGAGTGTGTCTGGAGTTGTTTCTGCATCTTCTAATCCATTCCACTGGTCCTTAGGTCTGTTTCTTTGTCTGTACCATGCTGTTTTTATCATAGTAGCTGTAGTATAGTTTGGAGTTGGGGATTATGATATCCCCTACCTTTTCTTTATTGCCTAGAATTAATTGTCTTTGCTATTCTAGGTCTATTCTTGTTCCAAATGAATTTCTGGATAGCTTTCTCAAGGTCTGTGAAACATGCTGCTTGAATTTCGATTGGGATTGTATTGAATCTCTATAGCAGTTTTGGAAGAATGGCTATTTGACTGAGATTAGGCACAATGTTTGTTGTTACCTGAGAATTTATTTCTGATTTCATTTTTTCCAGATCCTCTTTCATTGCCAGTTCAGGGATTAGAGGTGGTTAGTATCAGACTGTTCCATCTCATTGCCCTTTTTGGGCTGCCTTAGGTGATGTGGAAATCTGGATTTGAGATTTGTTCATTTCAACAGATGCAGCCTACTGTGCCTTTGTTGAGGCAACTTTTTGCTCAGCCAATGCTCTTCAATTCTCAGCAAGCCACGGAGTGGCCTTTCCTCTGCTGTTTACCCCTGCACCAATTCCGAGTTCAGAGTGGTGGTCTTCTGGACCCCTGCATTGCCTCATTGTCTGGACAGTTTTCTAACTGGGGCCTGTGTACACTCAGGATGGTGTCTAGCTGTGCCTCTGTCCAGGGCCTCCCTCCTGTGTAGCTGTTTTCAGGAGGGTCTTCGGCTGGAGCCTGAGCCCACAGTTGCTGGTGTCTGGGCAGGCTTCTGGCTAGGTTCTACATGCATTCACCAATGGTATCGGGGCAGGACTCTGGCTGTTGCTTGTGCACCTATGCAGCTCTTTTTGCCACAGGTCCTTGGCTGGAGCTCACGGGCCCAAGAGGCCAAGACTGGTCAGGGACCTGGCTGGAAGTGCCTGCAGCTGGGCCACTCTGGTCCACACCGGCTTCTCGTGGGATATGAATATTATAAATGGGAACCATTGAAAATGGTTTAAGCAAATTAACACACTGTGCATATAGACAATATAGAGAATAAATACAAAGATAAAAGAATTCTGTCTGTGAGCTCACATTCTTGCTTATTTTAAGTGGAATATAACAAGTATACTGATTAACACTTCGTAATAATAGCTAACATTCATTAGTCACTTAGCAGGCTCTAAATGAATTATCTTACTCAATGTGAGAGCAACTCTGTTATTTTGGTATCTCCACTTAGCCAGTAAAGTATGAGAGCACATTTTTATGGGTGAACCGTATGCTTCCAAAATTCACATGAAGTTCTTATCCCCAGTACCTGGAAATGTGACGTTTGGAGACAGGGCCTTTACAGATAGAGGTAAGGTAAAGGGAGCGCTGATGAACAGGCCCTAATTCAATATAACTTATATTTTTTATAAGAGATTAGGACACAGACAACACACACATATGTAAGGAGCAATTTTGTGATGACATAAAGGAAAGGCAACCATGAACAAGCCAAAGAGAGAGCTCTCCAAATGAAAACAAATCCTTCCAATACCTAAATCTTGAACTTGCAGAGTCCAGAACTATGTAAAATTATTTCTGTGGCTTGAATTACCCATATGCATGGTAGCTTGTCATGGTAGTGTCCAACAGTCAGCATCTCATCTGTGTTGCAGAATATCTAAAGTGATTAACTTATAAAGATAAATGGTTCCTTTTGCCTCATGGTTTTGGAGGCTCCAGTCCATTGTAGAACACCTCCATTGCTTTGGACCTACGATGAGGCAGCACCACCGCCTGGCAAGAGCACAGGGAAGAGAAAAGCTTCTTACATCATTAGACAAGGATCGGAGGAAAAGAAATGGAAGCAAACAGATAGGAACCCATAATCCATTGGCACACACATCTCAGCGACCTAAGGATCTCCCAGAGGGATGCATCTCCTCAAGGATCCATTGCCTGCCTGTCCTTCTGGACCAAACCTATAACACAAGAACCTAAGGAGTAAGGTCCTCATTGAAACTGTAGCACAGCCATAGCAAACTAATATGGAATTTAAGACCCAAGCACTCATAGGTGACAGATAAAGACAGACTAAGCCAGTATGACTTCAGATTTTTGAGATACCTTTCAAGAAAGTATGTCAGTGGGGCTGGATAAGATTCAGGATCACAAAGAAATTCAAATCCTTACAATGAATATGTGAGCCTTCTGAAAAGAGGTGGGCTGATGCTATAGAACTGAATCTGGTCTCTTAGAAAGGATAGGAGAAGGGACATCTATGAGCAAAGCAGAGAAAAATAACAAAAGAGAGGCACTAAGATTAAAAGGAAGAAAGCAGTATCACAAAAGCCACAGAAACCAACAATATTTAAGAAATATTGGCACAAAAAAACATATGAGTAGCATGAGAAAGTGCTCAAAATCACTAATTATCAGTGAAATAAAAACCAAAATCACACTACGATATGATTTCACATCTAGGATAATAGCTATAATCAACAATGAAAAAAAGTGTTAACAAGGATGTGGAGAAAAGAGATCACTTGTGCACCACCATTAGGAATGTAAATTAGTACAACTGTTAATGGAACACTCGATGGAATTTCCTCAAAAATTAAAATGAAACTTCTATGTGATTCAGTGAGCCTACCTCAAAGGCTAGGGGATGAAATTCATGTTTCAGTGAGATAACCGCACTCTCACTTCATGGTAGCATCATGAATGTAGCCAAGATATGAAAACAAGCTAACCTTTCCTCAGCAGATGAGTGGGTAAGAAAAGGGATGTGTAAACATATGAAATCTGTTATTATTCCAGCCTTCAAAAAAAGCAAATGCAGCCGTCTGCAACAACAGGAAACTGAGTAACATTATGCCATTTGAAATAAACTAGGCATAAAAAGAGAAATACTGTTTGACCTCCATTTATATATGATATCATAAATAATCAAGCTCATAGAATCAGAGAGGAGGAACAGTTCGTCAAAAGGGAATAAGGTTATGCCAGGGAAATAACTTCTGTAGCTCTACTACACATCATAGTGTCAATAACTACCAATATTGCATTGTATACCCAGAATTTTCCAAGCATGTAGACTTTATATGAAGTGTTCTTTCTACAAAAGAAAAAAAAAAGTTATAATAATAAAGATGATGGGAGGGTTTGGAGATGGTGAATTCATGTACAGCCTTCATGGTGGAGACTGCTTATGACACATATTACCAAACAACTGAACTGTACATGTTGACTATGCACAGCTTTTTATATGTCCACCCTACGTAAATAAAATATATTTTGTGAAAGCTAAAATGTGAGCATATGCTTTACAGTGTTTCATTAAAACTAGGTGCTATAGTTTGGATCTTAATGTTCCCCCAAAGCTCCACATGTTAAGAACTTAGTCACCACCTTGGTTTATGGGTGGGTGGTGGGAATTTTAAGACCCACTGAAAAGTCTTCCTGTTGTCGTCAGAGTTCACTGAAAGGGGATGTTGCAACCTAGGCCTCGTCCTCTATCTTCTCAGCCTTCTGTTCAAGAGCTGAAGAGCTTTACCCTGCCACACAATCCTCCCGTGACGTTTGGTCACCAGAGTCCGAAAAGCAATGTATTTGCCTAATCGCAGACAGAAACATATAAAGGTGAAATAAGCTTCTTCCTTTTGTAAGCTGATTTAGCTCAGAAATTTGTTACAGTGACAGGAAGCTGACAAACATAATAAGTCAAATGACTGATCAGGCCTCATCTATTGTTTACCATAAAACATTAATATTTATGTCGATGATGGTGAGATGTGTGGCCTCGGTGCTGTAGTTTTGAGAATTATATAGCTGGGATAAATAGGAGACAAGTGCAAACTCGTACATTTGGCATTGAGAATGAAAGAATAATGACAGAAAAGAAATTTAGGGGTGCAACATAAACCAGGAGAAGTGGGAATCTGAGTTTAATTTGAATATTTATGTTTGTCGTATGCATTTTCAGCTTCAAACTTGGGACTGTGGATAGTGGTGTGGGATAGAGTTATGTGACCCACAGGAATATATGTCATTAATTAAAATTGGGAATGGAGGAGAAAGCAGAGAGAAAGAAACAAAGTGCCTGAGGAAGAGAGAGATGGTATAAATAATCATGGTTAGAATTTATACTAGAAATGAAGATATTTCAAAGAAACTATGAAGTCAAAGAGCTGATAGTCCTTCTAAAAAGAAAGCAAGAGAAAGGCAGGGCAAGAGTACGTTTTTCATCAATCACACTCAGTGCTGTTGATCTTCATTACGGAATGCTGTTGACGCGTAACTTTCCTATACCCCTTACAAATATGCATTCTTCTGTGTGCTTTCTTTCCTGTTTAGATCGGGGATTCTTTTAGGAAAAGCCACAAAATTCATACTTTTGTGCAAAATACACCCAGGAAGTGCTTAATATTTCCCAGTGTGATTGAAAAAGAAAAGTAACAGTAGAAGTTCAAAAATATGAACACAAATACAACTTGTTCATTTGTGGGAAAGAATGCTAGGGTACAAAACAATGCAATGTAAAGCTTTACTACATCCAGAATGTGTTAATCAACTCTGTCGTTGCTGGAGAAAACATTTGCCATCCTCAGCATAGAAGGAGCCATTTTTGTGTCCATGGTTACAGAGGATGCAGCTGGCGCCAAGTCAAAAGCATCATGGCGGAGAAATACTGCAGAGCACAGGAACCGTGCCAGGGAACAAGAGGCCAGGAACGAGACATACACCCGAGGTCACATCTCTATGAGCCACTCAGGCACAGCTACAATGTGACTCGCTCATACCCTACCAGTCTCCCATGCCAATCAAACTGACAGTTATGCTTAACTATCATAAGAACCACATTCAAACCTTACACTTGTTATTCCAAATGTTTGAAGGGACAAAAACAGCCATAAAAAGATTAGTATTCATTCAAAAATATATTTAGCTTTTGCAATTCTTGGAATCAACATAGGCTCACACATAATAGGCAAGCACTTTGCCACTGAGCTACAGCCCAGTAAAACATGCTATCTTCATTAAAGATGATAATACTCAGCCAATTAAAATAGAAATCGAAAGAGAGCCTCCCCTTCAAGTTGGGGCAGTGAGGCTATAATATGGCTTCCTAATACAGTATTTGCCTTCAGAGAAATTAGGCAGGGGTACACTTTTGAGGCAAAAATTGTGAAATGGATCAATGAATTTTTATAATTCTAGTTATCACACGTTACCTTTCAAAATCAAAATAATCAGACATATGTGGGTCAGAATGCCACTGCTGTATGGGATAGGATACAATACATTTTATTATTTGTTTTTGTCCTACCATCTGCAACATGCTTATTTGGTTACATAAAAATGTTTTTCATTTATTCACAACTGAAAAATGTTGATAGGCTCAATGTCGATACACTTCAGTTATTAGCCAAGCGTCCCTTAACAGGAATAAAGATGACAAAATGTTGAAACATTATAGAACTGCAACTGAACTAGATACCGGTACATTCTAGAATTTCTACTGCAGTGACATTGTGGATGTCATTATTGTAAATTTTAATTAGATTGTCTCATTGTTCTCTATTTACCAAAATTTGGAGGAGTTGTGCATAAATTCGAATGAAAGGTGTTTATGTTCACACATTTTGGTCGTAAAGGGAATCCCTTTGACTGCATTTGAAATTTCAACTGAGTGATCAACCACCAAAGTCCATTCCACATGCCAACAATAACATCTTCTCAGTTTCATAGCATAAAGTCATTTGAAAATTGCCCACAATGGCATGTAACAATCTGCTGAACAGTGCCAAGCAGTATGAAAACAAATATAATTTTTGATATCTTTGGCATAAAATCATATTATAAAAATATTTTAGTACACTAGACATATATTAGAAAATATATTCAAACCATGAGTTCAAAATGTTACTTTGTGGTTGCAGGGAAAATATTATTCTCCATTAGACCATAAAACATATTATGTACCCTATCTTTTAAGCATTTTTACTAGCATATAATTCAATATTCCTCAGTGATCTGGTGACGGACTCTATTAACTTTCAACTCAATGCATCCAGAAATTTTCACAAAAGGAAGAAAAGTCTTATATCATATAGAACAAACATTCTTTAAAAATGGGTGTATTTCAACCCCATATGTTATAGCAATATATTATACTATATTATAAAACACTTATGATACATACCACCAATACAACTTATTTTGGGGATAGAAAGTACAGGTACTTCTGGCCTTTTTCTATATACTAGCTAATTTAAAGGCAAAAAAATAAAATTAAATGAATTCTCCAAAGTCAAGTAACCAAAGTAACAAAGTAAGGATTAAATCAGTTCTGTTGACAAAGTTAGCCTCTTTCCGCCACATTTCTGTAGAAACAAATGTACTCATCCTATACTGGAGTCGATGTTGCAGAAGAATCTTTAGTACCTTCTGGAAATTGTTTAAATGAAGTGTATCAGTGGTGATAATTTTTTTTAAGAGCAAGAGATATCGTCTTTCTATAAAAAGTCTGTCTCACCAGATTTCCATGCGAATCCCTGTCCCCAAGCTGATTGCACCAAGTGGTAGTGCTCACCTGTTGACCAGGAGGACGTATTTCTGCAGCCACACTGCGAACTGCTGCTCTTCAGCATGGGCGTTTTCCTGCACAGCAGATGAACAAACAGCACAGCTCAGCAGATCGAGCAGTGAGTTTGAAATGTGGGGCTCTGTGAACCCCAATTTCTAATACTCCTGGAAAAGACTACTGATAGCAGATACAAAAATTCAGTGGGTGAAAACTCATCTGTAATGAATGGAGTCCACTTAGTGAAGGCAAAGGGCTATATTTGGGGTCATGAGTGATTCTGAATGCTCTTCCTCCTTGTGCTCTCTAGGTAACAACTAACCTACTGATGAACTAAGACTCCCTATTGAGAGAAAATTACACTGAGAATTCC
Source organism: Fukomys damarensis (assembly GCF_012274545.1). Classification (NCBI taxonomy): domain Eukaryota; kingdom Metazoa; phylum Chordata; class Mammalia; order Rodentia; family Bathyergidae; genus Fukomys; species Fukomys damarensis. Next base: position 9,742,072 of record NW_022900917.1, on the reverse strand, counting down.
CTAGCAGGAATGCGCTACAAATAAGGACGGTGACAGAACTGTCTCCAGCAGATGGCCCAGGATAGCAGTGTACGGATAAGCCAGTGATTTCGATTACAAATAATTTTGGAAAACAAATGCTTTTGAGAATGCAGTGCATTCTAGTCACTCCTGTAAGCAAAACTGAGATGATGTGCTCTTCCTCCCTCCTGAATTGTTACAGCTGCTACAAAGAAAGCAGTCGCCCTTTTACCCTTCTCCAGAAACAGCAACAATGAAAATTCTGCTCTGAACCAGTGATTAAAATAACTCTTAGAAATATCAGAGTTTTAGCTAAGAAAAATGAAAAAAAAAATAGTAGGAGATTTAGGAGAAGAAAATTGCAGCACGTGCTCCAGACCCTCAGATCTGGGTAGAGGCCTTGCGGGAGGGGAAAACGGCTGAAGCCCAAATCTAGTACTTAGGGATCGGTGAGCCCCGCAAGAAAACAACACGAAAGGTCAGAAGTCAGAACAACCTGAAAGGGAAATGACCTGGTGAATAAGTATGAGTCAAACAATTTCTGCCGCTAAATCACAATGTGAAATAGAACCAAGTTTAAGTTTAACGTCTCCATGACAATTCACGGGGAGAGGATATGCATAGTTTTCCAACATTTACCTTCCTCTGAAGCGTTTTTAATTTTAATGAGGTTGTGCAAATTTAATTGAATGACAGTTTGTATTTTCAGATGAAGACAGCCAAATATAAATATATTTTCCCATTTTTACAGATTTCATCCTTTTAGTATGGATTTATACCAAGCCCAACATTCATCCAAAAATATTCATATTGGTGTATGGAACAGACACAAAATATGAAGAACTTGTCCGAGGGCCCCATTAAAAAAAAAGACTCAATCATTATTTCTCCTTCCTGACTCTTTGCTTTCCTTTCTTCTTCTCTTTCGTTTTCCTTTTTTACATAGGAAGATGCACCATGCACCTTTTTATCAATGTCTTATGTTTAATTAGACAGTTATTTTCTTCTGTATCTAACAGTTGTATCCATGGAAATTTAGAAACAAACCAAAGCATCGTCGAGCTGCATTACTGAAAACGTTTAGCCTACGTGGCTTAAACAACAAATATTTAATCTCTTGCAGATCTGGATACTGGGAAGTCTGCATCGAAGGGCACTAATCTCACTTATGATGGCTTCATCACACTGGGGATTAGGCTTTCAACAGATACATCTGACAGAAACACACACATTCAGCCTAAAGCACATGATAAACCTTCTTGTCTCTCTTCTCATGTTGGAGGGCCCTTGGAGAGAAGGAAAATGGAAACTATCTTTACTACATTACTGTGTACTGACATAAAAAAAAAAAAAAAAAAAGAAGGAGCTCCCTCTCCACCTGTAGAAAAAGAGCTACTGGAACATTTCTGGAAACAAAGTCTCTCGATAGGAAATGAGATTGCTATGGCCATGTCACATTATGAAGTAGTTCTCTAAAAATTTTCTCATGCTGAGGTCGGTGCATCGTGACATGGGGAACGAGAGCCTGAAGTCTAGATAATCAGCACCAGCTGGCAGATGCCCGCCTTGATGTGCCCAGCTGGGTCTGTGTAGGAATCACTCTAATCATTCTCTGGGTACCCTGAAATTCCTAAAATAACAAAACTGTACATTTTCATAGCAAGTAATTAATGTTTCCTAGCATTATTTCACACCAAATGATACTTAGTATTTTGCTTACAGCCAATATTTGTCTTAACCCTTAGAACTTTTACAGAAAGTTATGTGTAGCCTCTGAATTGTACAAATAATATGTGCATTTAATTCGTACACACAACAGTCCAGACACGGGAAAATACTTTCACATACCTTGTCTTCATCAAGGACTTATAAATGTTGGGGGGGTGCTAACCTTGAGGAAAGGGGAAGAGACTCCGGGAATCAATGATTACCCCACAGATTTCTCTGGCACCTTTAGCACGATGCTAGACAACAAAGATTCAACAGTTCCTACTCTTGCGATGCCCAGTGAAATTATGCAAGTCTGCATAATTAAAATATACTAATGAATATCATGAATTAATAATAATAATAATAATAATAATAATACCCATCATGTTTTAATTAAAATATACTAATGAATATCATGAATTAATAATAATAATAATAATAATAATAATAATAATAATACCACCTTCAGTTTGAACTTTCTCTTAAAAAGGGTGGGAAAGTTGATGTGTTATAAAGTTGATGCCCTAAGAATGAACTAGGGCTTCTCATAGGCTACAGGAGAGAACAAGAGTTAAAGGTGGTTCATTCTCAGTGGAGGAAAAGGCTAATGCAAAGGTGAAGAACAGGTTAAAGAGGTCACCTCACTAGAGAAAGAGAAAACGGGTCTTTTCAGCTGAACAAGTGAGAGACTGGTGAGCAGAATATGAAAAAAGAAGCAAGAGTCAAATTACAGTCTTATCGATCACATTGAGACTACATTTTAAAGCGTCCACTCACTAGAAATGTTTGGCACTGATAATTAACTAACAGTATCTGATACATATTTTTAAAATAATATTCTGAAAGCCATGTAGACACTGACTTAAAGACTGCTTTTTTTTTAAAATTCAGCCAGGGTAAGATAACATTTTCTATTTATAAATGTGCTACAGGGAAAAGCAACAATAGCAACCACTTATTTCTTACACAAGAGCAAATATTTTCTTTCTCACATACACACTTGTGCGTGTGCACGCACGCACACACACACACACACGATTTTGTGCCACAAATACCATACAGGGTAGCCTAAACATTGAGAAGAGTGATCTCAACAGAACGATTTTGTTACCCAAGGGACAGTAGATAACATCTGGAGATGTTTTTCATTGTCCTAACTTGAGAGGAAAAGGTTGCTACTGTTCATTGGGTACGAGCCAAAGGTGTAACTAAACATTTTACAACTTGCAGTGTAGTTCTCCACAAGAAAGAACGTTCCAGACTGAAATGTGTGTCAGTAGTAGGGACAGAGAGGCTTGCTAAGCATCAGGACCATCTTCCCTAGTCTCTAAACATTTCCTGGTCATCAAACAACCAGGGTGAACCCAAGGTTGAAGACACTTTGGATCGCACCCCCATGGTGAGATAGGCACTGGTCCATAAAGCAAAGCCATTGACTGCTTAGATCAGCTATACTCTTCCTACCAAAATCAAAGCTTGGCTAATAGTGAGTTCCAGCAGGTAAGAGAATCAATTTCCAGGTCTGCACGATACAAAACAAATTAGATAAGCTGCAGTCTGGATAGCAAAGGGATTATTGACTGCCTGTATCAAGTCAGGTGATGCTAGCTTTATGCTGAGAGAAAAGCACTGATGACATCAGAAAAGGTTTATCACTCCAAGGAGTGTTCGAATGTGTGTGTAAATATTTGGAAAAACTATGAACTGCTACTTACTATGTGTTCTTTAATTTAACCTATCTTTTAAATCTAATACTTAAAAAGTACTTTGTTTCTACTTTATAAATAATAATTACACAGATAGCGCAGTTTGCCATGTCTCCAAGTCACAATAAATGAAGCACTACAGCGAAGTTATCTCTGAGCTCTGCACAGCGCTACGAAATGGCCTCTCAACTCTTCTAAGTTATCCAACTTGGCAGAAAATGGGTTTGGAATTTCCACTCAGATACAATCACAAATAGTTTATGACACTTGAATTGAATAAAGACTGAAAAGAAAAATACTTAAACAATGGAATTCACAGCCAGAAAGTATACTTATATAGAAAACATATTAAAAGAAAAGGAAAAAAAAACAGCCCATAACAAATTTCTACTGCTTGAAGATTGGGAAGTTTTGAATATATATTAGAAATCTTTTTGTTTAGTAAATAAAGGAATAATTTCCTCATCTTTGTACTCATGGAAAGGAGTCGATTTTCCATTTGCTTTCTTCACCATCAACAAATATACAAATATTTGTATTTTTACATGCTACATGTGAACATTCAACTGAAATAATGGGGATGAAAATATATAATTGGGCTGATGTGAAAACTAATTCAGTAGAGATTTGCCTCACATAATTTTAGAACTAAAATAATAGTTGCAATTTAGTATTGCTAACACTTTAAACTGATGATGAAATGTTTTTTATTTAAATTAGTTACTATGCATTTTAAAACTACACCACTAAAAGACTAAACACCAAAGGTAAAGGAAAAGTTAAGATTTTTATTTTACAAAACAATAATTTAAAGTAACCAACAAATGGGATTCCTAAAAGTTTTCTTATAAGTATATGTAACAGTGAAGGAACAACATAAAACAATAACTTCAGTAATTTAAAGCAATTATTTATCTAGATATTTCTAGATTATACTGTGACAGATCTCTAATTTTAATATTCCACATTTACCTGTTACTTCATACTGCCAGGGTCCCTCAGGGACAGATATTTACAAACGGAACCTACGAGAGGTCCTGTCTTTGGTCTATATTTGGACAATGGAAGACATCAGTAGGAGTTTCCGAATGCAGGAGGAAAAAGAAGCTGTTTCTTCCTTGTACTTCCTCCCTGCCAAAGGACACTTCTCTTGTCGTGACATAGCAGTTATTTCAGGGGTTGGATAGGATTTCCTCTCCTTTCCCCTTCAGGCTTAAGGGTGGTAATTATTCTGTCTGTTTGAGACTGGTAACTTTTGCATTATCTATGGTACGCTGATGGATTGAATTTATATTTTTCTAAGGAAAGCAAAATCTGGAGAGCTGTGAGCAATTGACAATGCTAATCAGTCTCCAGTTAATGGACAAATCACCTGGCAAAATTACATGGAATAATTTTGTATTTAACCACTGATAATGAGGTAGAGCTTTTAGCAGCATCTGTTCAACTAGTATTGATAATAAATCTTAATTTGCAAACCAATATTGAATAAAATTTTGTTATTTTTAAAATTTCTGCATAACAAAGGAAAAATTCTAGTCTCTGCTTCTGATGAGCTCTGATAGCTCTCTAGTAACTGCCTTATTTTCTGGTTACAAAAAATAAAACTCAAAGATAGCTAACCTAATAGCCTAGTACATACTGAGTTCAGTCATCTAAGCTGTAGTCCTCTGTGCGCGTGGTGTCCTGCAGATTATGCTTGCCCCTAATTACAACACCCAAACTTTTTTCTATACCGTTGAGCATACCTCTAATCATTTCTCAAAGTAGAAATGATCAGAAATGTTAGATGATAACAGTGATGATGAATAAAACACACATAACGTTTCAGATCATAAGTGACTAGAACACAAACTTTGAGCTAGGCTTTTAATAGAAGAATGACTATTTGAATACTTTTCCTTAGCAGTTCCATCAAGCTGAGAAGTGGTTAGCACTAAGGATGTTTGATTAATGCTTTCCAAGTCTTTAAAATGCAATAGTGAACATCACAGACTTGCAATAAAATAGATTAGGACATTAACTTCTGCTTTCCCACATGGCTCCTAATTCATTTTTTCCCACTCATAATTTGCTCATCAGCAGAACGGAAATAAGCATGGCTATTTCAGAGTTAAGACAACTATTTTGGGTAAGTGAAATGCTCAGAGAAGTTATTGAAACAAATAACTGCTCACAACTATTATTTCCTATTGCTGCAGGAATTTCTACATCCTTCTCCCATGAACGCACCACTTTGTCCATGGATCTCTGGGGCTTTCACACTCCCTGTATCTTAGCGAATTAGAGGGAAGATAAAACCAGGGCAATGTTTTAAAAGTTTCCTGCAGAACTTTCCCTCAACATTTCTCTAGGGTCACAGATTGCAGAATCTTAAATATTTTCCAATTTACCCCTAGTATCTGCTTCAGCTTGAAAATATGCAGTTCATCCCAGGATTCTGAGAAGTCTCACTAGAGTAGCAGTAAATTTATTTTTTTGAAGAATAAGCCAGTGGAATCAAGGATAGAGAAATGGGGAAATCAATAACAAAATCTTGAAAGCTGAAAAAGTAGATGGTTAAACAGTAACTTACTAATTAGATGAGAGAAGCTGATTCCCAATCTGACAGAGGTACAGCCAACACATTTCCCAAGTTACGATAAAGTTATCTTCAAAAAAAAAAAAAAAAAAAAAAAAAAACGTGCCAGCAAGACTCTCTGGAACTGACATGAAAAGAAGAATTTGTCCAAAGCTGCCTTACAAAGCAGACACCAGTGATGTCATCAACTCTGCATAGCAAGTGGCCACCTGACATTAGAAGGACCCCTCTCAGAGATGATGAAACAAACTTTCTCTGTGTTTTCAGACCTGGACATTTAAAGTGAAAGAGGAGAAATGAGCGAATTAGGTCAAGTGAATATGGACTTTTAAAAGTTATTTTCCTTATTAAAGTCCTGAAACCCTGGCAGCTTTGTTCTCTAAGAAGGAAACTGACAGTTTTCCAGGAGCAACATGACCAGTCAAATATGAAACCACTAAAAGGTGAGTTGTGAGAAGCTGTACGGTATACACCATGACTCAGTGTTTCCCATATACTTATAACAGAAGAGAGGCTTCCAAAGCAGGGACAATAGACAAATGCAATAAACAAATGAGGCATTGATGAGTTTATAATAGTTTACTTCTATCTATATAATTTCAATAAAGGTAAGTTAATATTATTTAAATATTTAATGTAATTTTTTTAACAAACTTCTCAAAGCATCTAAAACTCTAATAGTCAACTCTCATAAGCCAGTGTAAAGTACCATGGTAGGGTATGGTTTTATCCAAAGAGGGATTTCGTAGCTTTCCCATCAACTGTTCCCTGGTATTTTTCAAAATATAGCTTCTAATAAAGCAACTGAAAAATTAGGCTGATCAGTTTTAAGGAAAAAAAAAATCACATAATGGGTGCATTTCCTTTCCTGTTGCTACAAGTCAATCGCAAGGAACTGCATATGGTACCCAAGTGCCCAACCACGAAGCAATACGTCCAGACCCATGTTCATGTTTATCCAAAGAAATGTACAGTCTGCACTACGTATGACAAGCAGAATTGGAAGAACCATTTTTAAATGATTGAATCAGTTCAAGAAATAAATAAAATTATTCCAAACTCAGTGCATTTGATCACAATATAGAACATATTTTCTTCATAGAAAAGCTCCAGTTCAGACACTTGAAGGCTTCTGTATTCTCCTGGAACTTCAAACGTGATTTTCAAAACTCGTAATGTATCTTTTTTTATTTTCTTAAGGTATGTATTAACTAATAGTTATATATCAAATCATCTATTTGAAGAGTCTTTCCTTTACATCAAACGTTTATATATTCTCAAGCTAAAATATTTTCAAACATCATAATCATGAAAAATCCATGTGTGGATTAAACAATTTTAAAGAAAAATAAACAGTACCTCAGAGGCATTTGCTGCCTGCCTCATGGACAACAATAATATAAAACTTTAAATACCAGACTGTCTGGTTCACAATTGGACTTTGACCACATACACAGGAGGGCAGGGGTAAGATACAATGTTATCAGGACAGCAAGAAGCAGCAATAAATATATCTATTGCAGTTAAATGCATTATGTCTAGTGTGATATCTATATTTTTTCTTATTTAATTTTCCCAGTAGCCTTAGGAAACATTAACCTTATTAGATACTGCAATTTGTAAAAATTAAGCAGCATGCCCCAGATCAGACAATATAATGAATACAAAAGCTATTTTTTACTAATCTGACTTCAAAGTGCAACTCTTCTTAATACTCTTATATTGATCACTAAATCATACACCGGTTTAAATTACTGTATTTCTACTTTTTGTTCTTGTGCACACAGCCCATCAAGATTGATTTGTGAACACTTAAAATATACATAACTTTCACTCACACTGTGCATTCCACTGGGAATGTGTCCTTTCTTATTTCTCTTCCTAGAACCAATCCAAAAGTCCTCTTCACCTGACAATTAATGTATTTAGGCTGTACAGACAGGAGAGATTACAGTTGTTCTGGTGATCAAAGGGCATTCCCCAGATGTGTTTGTTTATCAGTGGTTCTCAAAGGGCAGCACCTGAGCACACAGAGCCAGTGTCTCCTGGATACTTGCTAGAAATGTAAATCTTTAAATCCTCCTCCAACCCTCCAAGTAGAATGCCTTGAGTTGGGCCCCACAAACTGAATATTAATAAACTCTCCAGATAATTCTGCTCTGCGACACAGCCTAAAAAGTAGGTACAATATAAGGAAGTTGTTCTTTCCTACCCCTACACAGACACTGGGGTATTTTTTGTTATTATATTCCTAGGTTAAAATTTTATCAAGTTTAAACTAGTAGATATTTCTGTATAGTAGGAAAATGGCCTTCCCTGATAGGATGGAACATTCCAGAATGAAATATCCTAGGAAAATAGCAATAGCAGAACAGGAAAGGAGCCTAGCAGGGTAGATAAGAAAAGGAAGAAGACTTTTAGAATCCTGATCTTAAAAGGTCAAATACCAAAGCAGTAGTCTCTGTGAGCCTCACTGAAATGGGACAAAAATAGTCACCAACAGGCACTAGTCAGTAAATATCCTAGTCAGAGTAAATACCAAGATCTTCAGATGCCTTCGTACAATAGAAATTTCTTACCCCTGCAGAATGAAATTATATAAGACTTATAATCTTTTTTTAAAAAATTCATTGTTTATTGGTACATTTTAGGTACACAGTACAGTTGTATTTATCATTGGGAACTTATGCCTTCACATAATATATCTTGGTTCTTCTTTTTTTCCCGCATTCCCCTGCCCTCCCTTCAACCCCTTTTAGCTTTCTTTATTTACAAAGACTTTTTTTTTCCTTTGTGTGTAGCATTTATTCCTCTCCCTTCTTTCCTCTCCCCTAATCCCTTCACTTTTTCTTCCCCTTTGGACCTTTTTTTTCCATTTTCATATTACCAATTCTACATTTTGATCCTCATTTATACTGTCAGTTTCTCACACCAGAGGAACTACTCAGTGTTTACACATGTGTGTCCTATTTATTTCACTTCAGAGTATGGCTTCAATATGCATCTATTTAGCTATACATGTCTTTAGTTTCTTATTCTTTATGGCTGAGTAGTACTCCATTTTATTTTTTAAAATCCCCATGTTCTTTATGCACTCTCTGGTCAATGAGCAATTGGGCTGTTTCCGAGTTTGGGCTGTTACAAACTGTGACACTATAAACAGGGGTGAGCATATATTGCTGTGCCACAGATAATCTTGATGCCATTTGAGAAGGATGAGTCCTGGAGCTGCAGAGAGGGCCACATGAAATGCCACAACCAACCTTGTGGCTTACAGATGATCTCTAGATTTATCCTGTGGTCTTCTATGAGATATGGTTTAGAAATCATGCCATGAGCTGACCCAAGAGCAAGGGAGACGTGTTTCCACACTTAAGGCAATGCCACTGCTTACCACTGTGTGCAGGGAGCAAAGTAGAGGAGGCCAAACACTTGGGGCAATGAAAGATGAGGTTAAGACTGCTGCACTACCTCTATCGGCTGACAGATAAATTACTGTTTTTCTCCCTCTAAACATGATATGCTTTTCTAGACATTAGAAAGTATACTTTTATGAGGTGGTTATTTTATTCCAACTTCTATCATCTGGCAAAATCGTTTCTGTACTAGAGAGTGAGAACTACCATGACTATTATGCATGGACACTTTGACGTGTGCTTTAAATGCATCCTTTTATTTTATTCCTCAGCTCTTCTTTTAGCTCCATTATCTGCAGAAGGAGCACAATGGGAAGCCATAATAGCAATAAATCAGCCAAGCTGCAAGTCTAGATTTTGAATATACTTCCCAGTTTTAAGCATTGTAGCCTATGCTTTCTTTTTTCTCGACTCAACACACATTTATATTTTGAAATGACTGATATTTTAATCATGATTCCAAATCATTATAAAGTAAAACACCTACATATTACAGCAGGCACTATCAAATTCTTCCAAGGAATTTCACCTACAGTACCAAAAGATGCCCAAAAGACCTTCGTCCTTCTTCCTCTCCATTTTTCTTACCAATTCCCACCTGTATCGATATGACTGTGGCTGATTGTATCAAATAAATATGGAAATAGTCCATGCACAAATAAGTGTGTTTTGCTTTGTTGCTCACATCACTGCCTGAAAAGATACCAAGAACCATTCGGATCCTGCCAAAGACATCCACCACTTCCATTTCACCAGCGGGTGGGACACGCCTGACAGTTTTAAATAGTTCTAAGCTCCAGGGTTCAGCTTAGGGAAATACAGAAACATGAGAGAAAAGCAGCGCTTCTGACAGCTAGTATAAAGCTTCTTCTAAGGAGTTTTTTCTCCCTAAATCTAGTCATATAGCAACATGTCAATGCAAAAAATAAGAATAATAATAATAATAATGGAGGAGGGTAGGAAATAATGTCTTCCTTCTCTTATGGTTGTATTTCCAGCTTAAATTCTGATAATGGAATAAATGGAAACTACATTTAGGAGGACAATTATTAGCTAAAAAATGTCCTAAGTGCCATTAGGAGGACGACAATATCTAACGATGAAAGCCTTTCTCAATAGGCTAAAAGTCAATATGGGGATCATTTGCTTCAAATTTTCTTTTGAGTCTAGTCAAAATAATTAAATAATGATTGCAACAAGACAGTGAGGAAGGAAGGAAGAGGAAAAGAGAACAAGAGAGAATGGAAGAAAGGGAGAGAAATGTAAAGAAAGGG
>NW_022900917.1:9718469-9731298 GCF_012274545.1 Fukomys damarensis | reverse complement strand
AAAATATGGCAAAATGCAAAGATGGAAATAAAGTGTCTGTAAATGGGGAGGGGGGGGGGGAAGGAGAGGAAGACACTGAGAATACATCTAAGAAAAAACTAAAGGAATGCAAAGTAAAAGTTTCTCCACAGAGCAAAAACGTGTAAATAAAGTACCAAAAATCACACCATTCACAGTCTAAGCCCTAAAATAAAAGATGGTAAATTGTAACATTTGTATGAGTGCATATTCCTTTTATAATAAGAAATCACTGAAAGGGGAAGGAGAGGAAGACACTGAGAATACATCTAAGAAAAAACTAAAGGAATGCAAAGTAAAAGTTTCTCCACAGAGCAAAAACGTGTAAATAAAGTACCAAAAATCACACCATTCACAGTCTAAGCCCTAAAATAAAAGATGGTAAATTGTAACATTTGTATGAGTGCATATTCCTTTTATAATAAGAAATCACTGAAAGTTTAATGTTGCAAGAGAATATGAAGGACATTAAATACATCAGGCATGTTGAGCCAGAATAAAGCTCATGAAATTCACAGGGATTTGGCACACTATTAAGAATAACACAGAGCTATTTCTTTGCACGTGTTTAGCACAGCTTTTGGCAGTCTTATGATTAAGTATTACCACAATACATGATGTAACACAGCTCTCCGGGAGAAAAGAAAAAGGAAATGCTATGTGCCTTTTGAGACACTGTTAACAGAAAAGCAAATATAAGGTCATTCCAGCCCAAGTGTCTGCTGGCAAGTCAGAGAGACAAATGATCAGAATGAGACAGAGTGAGGAAATACAATTTCCAATACTCATTACATGTTTTTGCAGCATTATATGGACAAGCAAAAATGAAAAAAGGCAGTATAAAATTATAAAAAATCAAATGCTGCAAATCATTTCAGGGTAGGAAATTTCTGATAATCTACTTTTTTTGATGAATTATTTTTTCCATTAAGCTTATTGGTACAATTTAGGTATACAATGCAGTTACATTAATCATTGGGACCTTGTACCTTTACATAACGTATCTTGGGTTTTATCCCCCATTCCCCTGCCCTCTCTTCACCCACTCCACCCTATTTTGAAAGACTTTGTTCCCATGTTTTTCTTTTTCTTATATTTTTTTCTTTTCCCTTCTTACCCTTCCCCTACCCCTCCCACTTCCCCTACTTCTTTAGAACTTTTCTTCCTATTGCTCATTTGTATTTTTGGTTTTCACACCAGAGAAACTATTTAGTATTTATGCATGTGTGTCCTAGTAATTTCACTTATAAGCAGGACCTCAATGTGCATCATCTTTTTGGAGAATTCAACCTTGTGCAGCTGAAAAGAATGTATATTCTGATATTGTGGGGTGGAACACTTTGTAGATGTCTTTTAACTCCATTTGTTCGAAAGCTTGGTTCAGTTCTAGCATTTCATTGTTGAGTTTTGTCTAGATGATCTGTCTATCTGTGACAGTGGGGTATTAAGTTTCCCCCACTACAACTGTAGGGCTTATTTGGTTTTTCATGTCCCTTAATATTTATTTTTTATAGTTGGAGGCATTAGTATTTGGTGCCTATATATATATATATATATATGACTGTCATCTCTTCCTCTTGGATTATTCCCTTTGCAAGGATGTAGTAATCTTCTTTGTGTTTCTTAATTAGTTTTGGTTTGAAATTTACTTTTGTCTCCAGACAAGATAGCTACCCCTGCTTTTTTCTGGGCTCCTGTTGCACGGAGAGCTATTTTCCATCCTTTTATTTTTAGTGTTTCTTTTTGAAGTAGGTATATTTCTTGTATACAGCATATTGTTGGATTTTGCTTCTTCATCTATTCTGCCAGACTATTGCTTTTGATTGGTGCATTTAGGCCACTAACACTGATGGTTATAACTGATATGTATTGACTTATCATCATCATGTTATTTTCCTGGTTTGAGCTCTTTTTAATTTTTTCCCCTTTTTCACTGTAATTTCTTGCTTTGCCTGATGGATTTGCTCTGTTGGGCTTCATGGAGTTGTGACCTTCATTGTCTTTTTCTAGGGTATTGTTTACTATTGTGTGGAGTGCTGGTTTGGTATTCATAAAGTTTCTCAGGTGTTCTTTTTCATGGAAGTGATGTATTTCTCCATCAATTTTGAAAGATAGTTTTGCAGGATACATAAGTCTAGGTTAAGGGGTGTTTTCTTTTAAGGCTTGAAATACCTCACTCCAGGCTCTCCTTGACTTAAGGATTTGTGTTGAGAAGTCTACTGTGATCCTGAAGGGCTTTCCTTTCATGTGATTTCTTTCTTTTCTCTAACTGCTTGTAATATTTTGTTCTTCTCTTAGGTTTCCAGGATCTTGACTGTTGTATGTGTAGATGCAGATCTTTTGGGATCATGGCTAGTTGGAGTTCTATATGCCTCACTTATCTGTGTGTCATCCCTCTTTGATGAAATATTAACAGGAATTTCTTTGAAATAAAAGAATTATAATGTATCCTCATCCACATTATTCGTTACATCTGGCACCAAGACTTCCAGCTTGTCTTGTGATCACATCCGGGTACTGAGTTTCTGGGCTCCTGTTGTATGCAGAGCTATTTTCCATCCTTTTATTTTTAGTCTATGAGTTTCTTTTTGAACTAGGTGCATTTCTTGTATACTTTTGGATTTTGTTTCTTAATCCGTTTGTCTTGGAACACACTTTCCAGTTCCCGCACTTCCCACTTGGCATCAGAAGGATCGTTCTCAGCCCGTGGCATTTGCTGGGGCTCCTGGGCACCTTGATGTGCCAGGAGGTCAGTGCCACTGCTCTGGCTCACACGGACCTCTTGTGTCAGCTTGTGGTCGACATCATGATCCAGGTCGTGGCACTTGTAGGCTCCAGGAGGCCAAGAGCTCCTTCACTGAAATGGCCACCCTGGGCTGCTTCGGGGACACCTGGTGCAGGCCAGGCTCCAGTAAGTAGTGGAGATCTTAGTAGTAGCCCTCCTCCTCTATGGCCGCAGTGCACCAAAGGCCAAGAGGCCTCCTCAGCAAAACTGGGATAAAAGGGCACGGCTGGAGGTGACAATTGGTTACAGACAGAGACCCTCCGCCTCATTCAGCATAACAGTAGTGATCTCTCAGGAAACTTGCTATTTGCTGTCTGCTTCTCTGGCAGTCTTGAATGTACAGGAAGACATGGTCTTATGGGTGTATTGCTGAGACATTTCCCGAATTATTTCACTTAGAGCATACTTCCTTGGAATAACTATTGGTTAGCATTTGGTGGGCATCGTTGCAGAAAACACAGACTTGGGGTCTTCCCACATCACTCACGAGTGTTCATGTTATTCTGATTACTAAATTTCTCTGACTTTCTCAAGCTAAGTTCCATCTTTTGCTCCTTGAAACGCCCCACTCTAGGAGCTTCCCAAATGAAGTCCTTTCTGAAGTGTTTCAAAGACCTAGCTTCGCTCCCCCTCCCTTATTTCCTTGTTACGTAGTATTGTGTTGAGGAACCGTGTCAGTTCTCTCTTCGATACCTGGATGCTTTTCTCAGTGAGGCTATATACCACACACACCGAAATCTAGACAGTGGAAAGCTATGAGTGAGAAATACCCAAACTCTCAGTGGAATTTGCAGCTGTGTCCTAACTTGAAGCTAAATGGCTGCCGCGACGTCACTAACAGAGAATATGCAGCATCGCAGCACTTCTAACTCTGCTTGTAACATCAAATGACCCAGATAAGAAATAGCACTGAGAAACTGGGAGAGAAAGTGAATTGTGAGGTGTTTCATGGGTCCATGTGTGCATGGGTGTGTGTGGTGCGTTCCTGTCTGTATGCACTAATTACTGTAGGTCTCTTTTCTAGTTCTTCTATAATACTGTGGTCGTCTTCTTAGTCATGCCTTGAAATATATACCATAAAAAACTAAGCAAATGTTTAGTGAGGAAATACATAATTGATTCTATTAATGATATGTGGATAATACTTAGCACACACTGAATGGAGACTAACAAAATACATTCATGAGATGAAACTATACGTCAGAATATTTTAAGCTATTTATTTTACTTTGAAGTGTTCTGGTTCACTAATTAGCAACGGAGTGCTTGACACAGACCTAATTCTGTATTAGACGCTACGGAAAGGCGAGACGAAGACATAACCACCCCCTTCAAAGACACTGTAAACCAGTAAGTGTTGAAGGGTGAGGGCGGATGACCAAGGGAAAGGCCAAATATAAAAAAACATGACAAGGTCGACACGCTGACACAGTGGAGAGCAGAGCAATGCATCAAGGATAGTAGTGGAGAAGTAATTCTACTGAGGCTGGGAAACAAAACCAGAAGGTTCTATAGAGATGGCTATGAAATGGAAAAAAATATACATTTATGCTACAAGGAAGAGGTCAGAAGAAACAGACCACCGAGTAGGAGGCTTGGAGGAATAAATGTGAATGAAATATCTGAAAAGGATAAGCAGAACATTTGAGCAAAATGCTCAAATTCAATAGTTCCTGTGCCCTATGTATTTTTTCTTTTAAACAAATGAATGTGTGTGTAAATGAAAGGCAAAATTTAGATGCAGGGAGTGGCTGAGAGAGGAGAGGATGCTTGTGGAGAGGAATGGACAGATGCAACCCAAATGTGTAGTATTCTATTCCCCCTGAGTTATAAAACTTACTCTGAGATTACAGTCAATGTGATATCAGTATGTTGGAAAGGAAAGAAAAATGAAAACCAAAAAAGAAAAGAGCCTAGAATATTATACCTTTCATTTAAAAAAGAAACTAGAAGTATAGTTCAGACTTACATAGAAACAAAAAATTTTAAAACTCTGAGATGAAAACATAAAATAAAATTCATGTTAACATGCTTTGGGTGATAAATATTTAGCTATGACACCAAGAGAAAGACTTATGAAAGAATAAAAATGATTAGATAGGTTCTATTAAAATTAAAATTATAATTGTCTTCCCTCTGAAACAACTTGCTAATACTATAAAACTATAAGACACAGCCTGGGAGAAAAAAATGGAAAGGCATCTATCTGAAAAATAACTTGCATCCTAAATATAAGAACATGAATTTAACAAGAAGAAAACAACCCAAATTAAAGAATTGAAAAGATCCGAAAAAATACGTCATTTAGTAAGATTTTCAGATTGCATGAACACGAATAAATTGGTGTAACATCTTTTGTCACTAGAGAAATGCAAATTAAAACAAGAGTGTAATACCACTATATACATGTGGAATATTTTTTAAATAAAAATAAATAAAACCTATCACGGTATCTGGTGAGGCCTCAGAACAACCAGTCGTCACTGTTAAATCATTCCGGTCACTGCTGGTGGGAGTATAAAAGACCAGCCACTGTTAGAGATAGATTTGCAGTTTCTTTAAACTAAACAAACCTGGAGAACATCACGACTTAGGGGAATGGATGAAATGAAATTAGAAACACATGTTGGGAAATAAATATTCTGTTCACAGCCGACATTCCTTTCTAATCCCACCTTGAGATCAGACAATCAGAAGTCCACCTAGCTACTAGGGGCTCAAGAGGAAATAAGGACACAGCATTCAGCAGAGGTTAGAATCTCAAAAAGGCAATGCAAACGCCATGCTTTGAGAAGGAAGTTGGGGAGAGGAGCTTCAGGAAGTTCTAGAACCCCAATACTTCTGCCTCATTATTACCGAGCCCAAAAAGTTGGTGAAAGGGAAAAGGCGCCGCATTTTCCAGCTTTCTGTGGCATAATTTTGTAGCATAATCTCAGGTTGTACTACAATAAAAGAACCTCAATCACATGTCCCATCTGCTCCCCGGTGGAAAGAGAAATTAGAAAACAAAGTGTTTTCTTCACTTAATTTTTTCTGTGAAACAATGAAAATGTAAATGTGGTGCTCAAACAATCTTGGGTGGCCAAAAATACCTGATATTCTTACATGCCATTAAATAAATGAAAGTGAGAGACTGAGGTAAAGTGATAATGAAAGCTCTAAAAGAACTGCGGGAAAAATCTTGTATGAAGTAGGGGTTCATGGCAATCATTTTCAGTTTTCAGCAGCAGAGCACGGGAGCGGGAGAGCATGGAAGAAGAACGACTATGATGCAATGGGTCTCAGGTAGAGCTGTGTAAATTTAACTCGAAAAGAATTCTTCTGGAATGGGCACATTCACCTGTCCAAGTCCTGTAGCCCAGACAGATCAAACACGAGTTTCATAGGAACAAAATAAATAAATTTTGTTTTTGAGCATGCAATGCGCAACTACAAAAGGTAAATCTAAATTTCATTTTCCTTTCTTGTAAACAAAAACACATGAATCATACTGGCTGCAGAATCTGATTTCATTTTTGCCATGCTAATATAGCATACATAAATCAATTTCGACACGAAAACTAATCTGATACACTTTGAGATACTCATTGGTTATGGTAAGAGTGCTAAACTTTAATGGAGTCAACATGCAACTCCATCACTAACGTATTTATTGTTTTGTGTAATTATATTCCACGTTCACATTTTTACATTTAATTCAGTAAAGCATTTTGTTTCTAACAAGTAATGTCGAAAAGACTTGTTCCTGGCATAACTGCTATTGGTCAGAAAGTGAAGGAAAATTACTGTTTTGAAAATAATTGGATTGATGTGCAATAATTAAGTGCATTTTACTTAATGTAAAACCTTGCAGTGTTGAAATCAATGTTTCCATTTAAATATCTAATCTGATTTGAAATATTTTTCAATTTGTTTTGGATTTTTATTTGTAGGTCAGATAAATGCCCTAAACCCCACCACTTGGCCAGCATGATTAAACTGTGTAAAACAGACATAATGAACAGCGTGCGAACACAGCTAACACTTAAAATCCGTGCAATGTCAGGATACTTGACAGCTTACAACATACAGATTTCCCGGAAAACTTCAGGTGTTACAAATTCAGTTTCTACTGCTTCAAATAAAACTTCATTTTGGTGGTTTTGTGCCTTGACATCCCTACACCTTGGGGAGGTGAGAAGGGCATCACTCACCTTCCCCGGTTCTTAAAATATCTTTCTCCTTGGGTGGGCAGAGTGGGTTAAGCAGTCAGACCTTATTTCTTCTAATTTAGATCTCGTTTCACATGCATAATAATATAGGGTGTCCTCCCAACCTTCGGAACTGATTGTCCTGCTCAAGTCTCTCAAAGCTAGTGAGGCTCCGTATTGAGCAGCTACTTGTTTAGTGCAGTCTTGTGCCTTAAAGTAAGCCATCAACTTCAAAAGCGAAGCCAGCTGTTGGGACTTACAGGCTGAGACGGGTGTAATCAAGATGTTACTTGCTTCACTGGGAAGGGCGAGAGTTGCTAGAGAACAATCGTGCCTCTTAAAGGGGAATGAGTTCCCTTTCAGCTGAGGACGTGATCATTCTATCAAGTGTGCGGGTTTTCTGAAATAGAAGTTAGCTTCACGGCCGGGGATTTAGCTCAGTGGGGCCACCGCCTGCCTTGCAAGCGCAAGGTCCGGAGTTGGATCCCCGGAACAAACAAACAAAGAAATTGGCTTCAGGCAGTCTATTAGTGGATTCTAATATTTAAGTTAAAATAAGAGGTAACTGAGGCACTTTTATTCTCCTACATCACTGAAATGCCAACATGAAGTCTTCTAAGAAAACTTAGGTCTTATCCAAGGAAACACTAATTTATAGTCCTTTCATCGTAAGCTCAAAGCTGGATATCTCTGTTTCTTAGACTCTGAAATACTTCATAAAAATTGCTTAACTATTTTTAAAAGAAAATGGTCATACAAAACATCAAATTTAAACCAGTTTTTAAATTCTAAAATTTTTGAATCTTAAAATGCAGTGCAAAATAAGGGCATTTGTTAAAACTGAAAGAAAAGCTCCATTCAAAAATCAAGGTCATTTCATAAGAAAAATTTGACATCCTAGTAAATGCAAACAAGTCTTGCTCCTTAGTAAGTGAGATTTAAGATATCAGTAATCAGTCATTTATTCTCAAATCTTAGTAACACTGTCCATTATTTTATGTTTTTTTCAGGGTGTAGTCGCAAGAGTTTGGAAACTTTTACTACACTGAAATAACAATTTACATAAAATAGGAGCCAATCTAGTTCTCTCCCCATTTTTAATTTGGATTCAAGTAATATACAAATATGATCAAAATTAAATGTAACAGAGGAATTCATGATGCCTGTCACACAGGCAGCATCGTAGAGACTTTCCCACTGATTCTGTTCAGAGGGAATTTTTTTAATGCTCCTTCACCTTAATAAACACACAAAATTTGTGTTAGTCATTTTAAGATTTCTTTTGAAGGGAAAAATACTTCCTGACACCATCTTTTGGTCTCCAAAGTTGGTATATGTAATGCCAGTTCTTCCTCCATCAATGACGCCTAATACTTGAATTGATTGATCTCTTTGGGATCCATACACACCTGCTACATTTATCAGGACCCAGCAGGGATGCAAACTAAGGGGTGTCCAGAAATTCCTGGAAGTATTCAATTTTGAGGTACAGCGGTAGCAAAGACATTACATGGCAGGTCTCAGGCAGTCTCATTTATTAGTTTTGTCAATATAATACTTTGATTCTATCTGCTGGACTCCTGGCACTAATTCTAAAATCTGTATAATTTATTAGTGCATCTCAAACACTGCATTGGGTCCATAGGAAAGGAGAAAGAGGGTCATCTTCGTGGCTGGTAAGATTTTTTACTTCTGAACAAGCATATGTTATGCTTTGCAGTAACTTTGACAAGCAGAGACTACATGGGTTTGTGGAATCAAAACAACACATTTCTGCTGAGTGTTGTTTGTCATTTGTGGGAACCATGTGGACTATTTCTTTCGATCATTTGCCAGGGTTTAGGATGTGCCCTTTGACTGGTTTTTGTAGTTCTATCTTTAAATTTTAAGGGGACAGTCCAAGAAGACTGCTTTAGATGTTAGATTTTGCTGGCAAGTCTTAACCAACTGTGAGAGTAAACAGTAATAATGCTCCATATCAAACAGAGATAAGCAAGATTCATTCAACTGCCACAATTTTTTCCATTTTTATATCATTTGGAATTACTAGGATGGAATGTTAACGCAAGAAAGGGAAGAGTGGAGGGATTAACATTAAATTCACATGGCTCATCCAGAGGGCGCTTAGAGCTGTACTGTAAACACGCACGCACACACGCACGCACACAAGCGCACACACACCCACACACAAAGAGGCACATGACTCAGCCTTAAGAGGGCTCTGTCTGTGTAATAGCTGGCCATTTGATTTCAGAGACTAAAATCACATCCACGGGCACAGAGATGTTAATGTTCTCCACGTGAATAATTTTGAAGAGGCTGATGCTTGTCAGGATTTTTATTTTGGTTTTAGCTTTTTGGGGGGGATGATTGCTGTGATGCAGAGCAGTTACATTGATCTGGAGGCCTCAGCATGCATGCACCTTACACCTCAGTCCTTCTTACTCCTCTCTGCTCCTCACCCTCTCATCCTCCCATACCTCAGATCTCCTTCCCACCTCCACAATTACATTATTTATGTTCAGGGCTGTTATACGTGAGAAACCATGCAATGTGTATCCTGTGTCTGATTTATTTCACTTAGCATTGTGGTCTCAAGCTGCATCTACCATCCTACAGATGACTCCAGATTATCTTTTATGACATAACAGCCTTCTATTGTGTATGTATCTTCTCTGTGTATATCACATATATAATATTTATCATATTCATATATGCAGCACACATGTGGTATACATGATAGATGTATATGATATGTGTGGCATATGTTATATGTATATATGATATTATATATCATATTATACATATGATTATACATAATTTCCTTGATCTGTTCATCTGCTAATGACCATATAGACTTCCCCCAAGAGTTAGCTGTTACAGGTTGTGCTGCTACAAAACATAAGAATACACAGGTCGCTGGAATGTGACATCGTTAACGTTTTCGGGAAGATACCTAGAAGCACAATAACTTTGTAAGTTTCAGCTTTTGAGTAATCACTGCACTGATTTCCGCAATGGTTGGACCAGTTTACACTCCCACCAACAGTGAAGAAAAATTCCTTTCTTCCTGCAGTAGTCTGTCTAGCACTTGCTATTATTTGATTTCTTCAAGATGGCCATTCTTTCTGGAGTAAAAAGGAATCTCAGTGTTGTCTTAATTTGTATTGCTTAAATGTCCAGAGATGTTGAGCATCTTTTCATGTACTTATTGTACATCTGTACTTCTTTAGAGAAGTATCTATTCATTAATTGGCCATTTTTTATTAGATACTTTATTTTGCCAGGACTTTAATTCCTTATTTATTTTAGATATTATTTCTCTATCTAAAAAGTAGCTGGCAAAAATTTTCCATTCTGTTTGGTTGGATAAGGACACAGGGGACACACAGTGCAACTTGGAGAGTGAAGACACTATTCTATATGGTGCTGTCGTACTAGGCTTCTGACTCGGTTTGTCTGTCTAAACCCTGAATTGTACATCACAAAGAGTGAACATTAACTTTGCGATTTAAACTAACCATATGTTCTCTTTTCCAGGATGCAATACAGACTCGGCAAATGAATGTAATCAACTAAAAATATAAGGCATGAGTGCTAAAAAAAAGTCAGTAGTTTAAAATGTGTTGACCTAAGAAGCCTTAAGAACTAATGTTTTCATTGGAGGCCCATGAAAACACACACAAAAATTTATACAACACCACTTTTTGGTAAAGTTATTTCTCACAAGAGTGTAAATTAATAAATCTGAAACTGCTTTAGGTAAACACTGGAGTTGAAAACATGCAAATGGAAGGAGGCTTCTTACTATCAGAAAACAAAGTTAAATGTGAGCAAGAAGAAGAACTGTACTCAATCCTATTGTACAGCATTAGAGCAGAGACATTGCTTTCCATGCATGATTAGCCTAATGCATACACTGCTGGAGAGGTAAGGAAACAATTATGGATTCTTGCACAGATACGTACGTATGCTGCGTGTACTGAATCACAACATGCTGGGCTGAGATGAAGAACCATGCCACTCAAGTAGCAGTGAACTTGGTGACCACCCAAATATTCATGTCTAGATAGTATTCTGCAATAAAAGACATAGGGTCTCCTCAAATGGAAAAAAAAATGTCTGATTCCTGGAAAATATGTCAGAGATAACACAAGCTGTTCCTGGAGCATTTTGTGGTATCAGAAAGTGAACAAGTACTTTAAAAAAGATCAGACCATTTCAAAGAGATGCCTGAATGGACTATAATGTCCAAAGGTGGAATCATTTTAAGTCATATAATCAGTAATATCCAAATGGGTTATATCTCACCTTATGAAATAAATGTGTGCATTCATAATGATATAAATAAATCATTGAGTGCACAAATAAGCATTTCAAGCGGAGACAATCTAAGTTTAACAATTCTGAGTAATATATCACACCCATGCTTCCTCCCCCAAGAGGTGGCACACATTTCTCCCCTGCCTCAGCTGAGACTGCGCGTGAAAGCTTTTCACTCTACAAAAGAGAAAAGGAAGAGAAACTTTAAGGAGCCGTAAATGACAGGGAGTGCCTTAACCAAGTGATCTTTGTCATCTTCCTCAGTGTCCTTAGGAGGGAAACCATCCACCAAATTCAAATTTGGAGACAAACAACAAAACACCTTCCCGGAACTCCTCAAATCTGCCAAGGCCATGAAACAAGGAAAGTCTGAGAAACCGCCACAGACCAGAGTATAGTGGGAAGGTGTGAACATTTAATGCAGAATGGTTTGCTGAAAGAGCAAGAGGACTTTTAATGGAACAAAAGAATAGTGAAACTAGAATAAATTCTGGACTTTAGTTGATAGTAATGTAACAATGTGGGTGTCATAGTATTGACAAATATACCACAGATATGTAAAACGATAATAGGTAAACTAGGTGGAGAGAACACGAAGACTCTCAGCAATGTCTTTGGGACATTTCTGTAAAGGTAAAATTACTCCAATAAATTAGGAAACATAAACGTCAAGACAGGATCTGTGTCTTTAGCAAGCACACAGAAGCAACAAATATAGCTTCAGGTGAAGACTTGGCTGAGTGATGTTCCAGAGTGTGTGTGTGTGTGTGTGTGTGTGTGTGTGTGTGTGTGTGTGTGTACACAGGTGAGTCATTTCTTGGAAGGTAGAGGTAATTGGCTTAAGAAATTACTATATAGCAAGAAGCAATGGGACCTCACTGTGTACTGAATATACCTGATCACAAGAAACTGTTACTAGTCAGTTCTTCTAACTACAGGAAAATTCAGGTTTATACATTTGGTAAATGTAAAATTAGAAGTTTGATGAATGTCTAAAAAGAAAAAGAAAATTTCCATTTCTGTCATCACAAATGTATAAACACTGCAAGATGGCAGCAAATTCTCAATTGCTTCTAAAAAAGAGGAGGTCGTGTACATAAAGGTATTTCACACTCAGATATATGAACTACTCGTGACCAACATTAATCTCACATTTGAAGACACATCCAGCGAGAGATCATGGAGCTTAGAATACAAAACAGTGACCCTAACTGGCTAGCATCTTGGTAAGGTCAAATGAGTTTTCTTTCCTAATTGTCACTTTACACACCAGAGATTTTTGTTATGGCATTGGACACTAAGACTAAAAATTCAACATATAATTTTGCCTATGATAACTACACTAGTACCTGAGCATGTCCTAGTAACTCTGTAGGGTAACTGGCCTACTGATATACCAGTCTAAAGATATAGATAGATAGATAGATAGATAGATAGATAGATAGATAGATGATAGATAGATATAGATATAGATAGATAGATGATAGATATATAGATATATAGATAGATAGAT
>NW_022900917.1:9703060-9718154 GCF_012274545.1 Fukomys damarensis | reverse complement strand
ATAATTAGAGAGAAAGATTAAAGATTGTAAGATGCTGGGCTACCAAATTCCAAGATCGAGAAGGCTAAAGAGGAAACACAATTCAATCTCCAAGAGTACTAGTTCTTCCCAAATACTTTTTCAACTTACCCACTCAAGAGTCTTGCAGTTTTGCAACAGGAGTAAAGGGCTAAGCTGCCAGAAATGTCTCTCTTCCATCATACATTGGGTTCTCTGGAAATCAGACTCAAATGGTGATTTTACGTCACTAAAGCAAACTGACTAGTAAGTAAGTATATGTGGAATTAAAACAAATAAAATCGAGAAGAAAACAAGAGTGGACAGTCGGAAGTCAAGGCACACAGGCAAATCCACAGAGAGCTCAGTACTGAACGTGACCCATGAGATTTTCCCTGCCTTTGTCAATATGGCCCCACATACTTCTTCCCTAACTACAGATGTGGGCCCCACTGGGAAGTGTGACAAAGGAGGAGGTCACTCCCCTAAGCAAAAAAAACCAACTGCACTCCCTTACACAAAGGCAAGCATCCTTCCTCGCAGGACTGAGTTCAAATTTGAAGAAAATTTTGAACAGTATTCGATTGATTGATATGTGCTTAGTGTAGAATTTAACAGAGTGGAGTCTCACTAAATATTCATTTTGTAATTAGGAAGTGTAAAGCTACCTGAATAGTGCATCATGGTTTCTACCGCATACCCTGTCGCTCCAATTCTGCATCCTGACTTATATTTTACAAACATAGTCTCCTTTCTTGAGCGGAATTCAAGGTTTCTTGTCCCACATGAAAAATTTATAGTTTTCAGGCTTGAGCCAGTAAAAAAGGTGGAGTGTTGCTGATCTCTGATATGTCCTAAAGGCATTTTTCCTACTATTGTGATGTAGACAACTTGGCTTCTTTTTAATTTGAATCTTTTCACCAGCAGCTTCCTTTCCGATAAAACTGCAAACTATTCATATTTGGTTCTGCTGCTTCTTCATCCTACTGTAAATCTAGCTAAAAGAGCCTAGCAGTAATCATGCCACACCTGAGATGTTAGGCTGTCTTAAAGTATCCTTTGCTAGATTAGTACACCACCCTTAAACTCAATATCTTACAAAGACCCAGGGCATTTTTAAAATGCAGACATATTTTCTGTCAGAATGCAGCACATGTGGCCTCAACTTCTACTGTTAATGAAGTTTCTCTTCCCAACAGAAACTTCTTGAGCCTGGCCCTTACTGTCCGCATTTCTATGAGCATTTTAACATTTTGAATTCTGACCAGAATCTCCCATCCAGCTCAGATTACAGCATCCTGTGGTTTCTCTAGCTGACATCTCTACACCTTTCCAAACTCCTTTGATGACCCAGTTCCAAAGGCTTCTAAAAACCACCTTGTCAGTTATTCTCACAACTATGTTGCAATTTCTGTCTTAGTCACATTCTCGTCACTGAGAGAAAATACCTGAAATCTCAAAATTAGAGGAATAAAAGTGTGTTTTGGCTCATGGTTTTTAGAAAATTCAGTCCTTAGTTGGCCAGCTCCAGGGAAGGAAAGACATGTTAGAATTGTCTGGCAGAGGAGAGCTCCATACATCATGGCAGGCAGCAGAGAGAGAAGAAAAGAACCAGAAAGGGAGATGTATCCTTCGGAGGCACACCACCAGTGATCCACCTCCAATCAGGTCCAACTTCCTAACAGCAAGGTTGCTGTGGCACTGACTTGATCAAATCAGCTTTCCTTTACCCATCTCTGAACACCTGTGCCTTTTGGGGAATATTCACATTCTAAGCAACAACAGAAGTAAATTAAATACATTGAAAAGTACAAGAATAAATGCTATAAATTTAACTGTTAAAATATGGAAATTATGCAAGGAATGAAAAACAAACTCAAAACTCTGTAAATTGTTTACAAAAAAATCCACCAAAGACAGAATGAAATAGTATGTTTAAAGTAAAAAGATGAAAAATTACATAGCATGCAAACAAAAATTTTAGTGAGCTTGAATCTATTACTATCAAAGTAGACTTCAGGGGAATGAAAATGGCCATGTGTAAAGGAGAATATTAAATAATAAACGTTCATGTAACCAAAAATATATGACAATCTAAATAGGTACACATCTAACAACACAGCTTTAAAATATATAAAGTAAAATTGATAAAGTTGAAAATGTATTTGTAAAAATTCAAAGTTGTACATGAAAATTTCAGCACTACTGTCTTAGTCTTTAATATAACAAATAGTCAGAAATCAGAAAAACTATGAGGAATTAAACTAAACATCATCATCATCAAGCTTGATCAGTGACATTTGTAAACACTCCATCCTGTGGAAGGAGAAAATACATTTTTCTCAAATTCGCATCCAGAAAGTAAACAAATGAGACAGATACACCATATCCTGAGTCATAAAATAAGCTTAAAAGAAAGGAAAACTACAAAGAATGTTCTCTGATCAAAAAGAACTAAAAAACTAATGAATAATACAAAGATAATTAGAACTTGAGAATTAAACATACTTTAAAAAATTCCTTAGTTTGTTTAAGAAATCTCATAGGAAATTAGAAAGTATTCCAAACTGAGAGAAAAAGAAAATATAACAAAATAAAATGTGTATCCAGGAATGATGATCTGTGCCTGTAAGCCCAACACTCAGAAGGCTGACGCAGGAGGATCATGAGTTCTAGGCCAGCCTGGGCTATGCAATGAGATCAGAGCCAGCCTGAACTACATTAGCCAGATACTGTCAATAAATAAATAAATAAAATTGTAGGAGGCAGATATGGCAGTGTTTAATGAGAAATTATAGCATTAAGTATATAATGTACCTATACTAGAAAAGTATCTCATCAGCAACTAAGAAAATAGATACGAAATGGACTGAGTAAACCAAAAAGGGAAATAAGAAAGAGCAGATATTAATTTAACTAAAACCAGGAAAAAAAAAAAAAAAAAAAAAAAAAAACAAAGACCTCAATGCAACTAATGCCGATTCTCTGTGAGTCAATATAGTTTAAAAGCATCTAGCCAAACTGACAACTTAAGAAGTCAAGAAGAAGCTACCTACCAATTTAAGGGTTTAAGAAGGAGTTTTCATTATTGTAAATATGGATATTACAAAAAGGATAAATGAGGACTACAGACAGCTCTAAGCAAATAAAATCGACCATGTAGCTGAAATAGAACAATTCGTCCAAATTAACAAACTATCAAAATTCCTTTAAAAATAAATAAAAAACCTAGCCGGGTGTGATGGAGTATGACTGCAGTGACCAAGTATGACCTTGGGTGGCCGAGGCAGGAGGAACTCCAGTTTAAATTAGCTTGAGCACGTAGTGAGACCCTGTAGCAAAAGAAGAATAGCACACATTGCTCAGTTGTAAATAGGTAAATAAATCAGCATTCTAATATTTGAAAAATTTAAATTGTAGTTAGAAACATAAAAACTAAAGGTGCAGAAATAAAGGGATTTAGTGATTGATTGTACCAAACATCTAAAGAATGAACACAAATCCTACGCAATCTCAAAGAAGATATACTTTCAAGAAAACCTGATGCTAAAGCTGAGCCTAACTTATACAAGAAGAAAGGAAACTAGTGGAAAAGATCCTTTATGAACATAGATACTAAAATTCTCCAGGCTAAATATACTAATAAGTACTCAATTTAGTATCTACTCTATATTAGATTTGTTAATGTGATTTGAGACTACACTGGTCAGGGCTCATGATCGTGGGCCCATGGCATAGGCTACGCGGCACCTGCCTTCTCCCCAGCCATCTCTCAATTTACCTACCTCTCTCTGACTCCATTTCACCTTTTGCTAAAAAAACACTACACCACCATCCATCTCCCAGGGAAGTTGTCAAAAAATAGATGTATCAAAGTATATGCCTCCTTTAAAATAGAACTTCTGACATATTAAACATGCTGTAAGTGATGACTGCAATCTCTGATTTGTTCAGACTATATAAAATTAATTTACCATATAAAAATTCCATCATGAATAGTGATACTTCTCATACTAGGTTAGTTAGTTCAGATGATATTTATTGCAATCAAATTCATGATACACTTAACTCACAGTTAAAATATAAAACACTTATACCATAATATATATTCTCAGCATTAATCACAGCATATAGTATATAATACAGAATAAGAAAATACATTCTAAATTTTTGTTAGTTGTGCCTTCACAATTTTACAAATAAATATGAAAAATTGACTATGAAGAAGAAGGGTCTGCTATGGTCAAGCTGGATATTACATCTTGGTTCATCAATTTACTCACAAACGATTTACCAGTGTACCTCTTCTTCCAACACAATTCTCTCTAATGGAACACTGAAATCAGGATGATTTAATGGAACGTTTTACAAAAACAATAAGTTTATAAAACTGGCAAAGGCTACACAATTTAGAACCATAACCTTTTTATGGCAATGGTTTAAACAAACTGCTTAAAGAAGAATAAAGGTTTTCCTTCTTTTTAGAGCAGTGCTAATATGAAATAGGATGAATCATAGCACTCTTACAAAGCAGTTAATCATAGCAGCTGTCCAGTGCTAGAAAAAATCCAAATGAAATAATTTATTCTATTTTATTTAGCAATCGTATTGTTTTGGTAGGAGTTGATAAAGGGGCAAAAGGCATTTGAAGGTTAATTGTGTAATGATAAACTATAGTCCAGTTACCTCTAAATTTAAATGAGTGAAACATCCTTGGAAATACTAACTCAATCTTTTCATATAAAATTACTGAAAACAAGTACCCAAGTTTTGCCTTTATCTCAGTACCAAAAGACAGAAATCCACTTCCAATATCATTTCTGAATAATAAATGAGACTTCTGAGACAAAGAACAGGAATATCTGCTCAGCAAAATGTGTTTAGAGATACCTTTTAGGAGGAGTCTCTAGCATTTTACTGGTTCATAAAGTTCTTCGGTAAAGGTACTTGGTCACTACAAATCATAGTGCTAGACCCTATGAATTAATTATTAATCAGCTTTATGATTAAATCCATTTCTATTAGAAAATTAGTTTTTTCTTTCATTACAGTTAGGACCTTACATTTCACTTTTATCCAGAAGTTAATGTACTTCACGGTTTATTCTATTTATTAATTTAATCATAGGAATGTTAATGGGGCATTCCAAATATTTATTACAAAAAGATCATTTAAGACTGAAGAAATAAGAACCACTGTACTACAACCTTGCCACATAAAATATTTATTTAGTTTTTACATATTTCCAAACTGTATCATTATTATCTCACTGTCAGAAAAACTCTTAATTACTTGATGAGTTATCACTGTAGTTTACTTTTCATTGCACATAAATTAATATTTGTATTTTTTCTCTGAATTAGTCTCAGTGGTCATCACTCATGCTTTGATGAGGAAATTTTGATTTAAATTTATTTTATAATTACTTTACATATTATATTTTCATTATAACCATGGCTTTTGTGCATTGTAGATGTTTTAATACTAATTAGGATTTTGTTGCATAAATATCTACCAGATATACTGCACATTCTTTGAGAGTATTTTTACTCCTATGTCTTGTGGTACTGGGGCTTGAACCCAGGGATCAAACACTGAGCTACATCTCCACCTTTTTTGATTTTGTATTTTTTACTATGCGACAGCATTTCCCTAAATCTTTTAAGCTGAAAAGCTGTGACTCCCACAGCAGAGCTAAATCTGTGACCCTCCTGCCTCAGCCGTCCAGAGCAGCAAGAGTACAAGCATGCACCACAAAACAAAACATGTACTTTTAAGAAGTCCTCTCAGGTTTACAAACATTTCAATATTTTTCTTGTTTTGCAGTTTTATCTTAGTGAAGTCAACTTGATTTATCCTCAGGCATTTATTGTATTGAAAATGATAGGTGCTATTTCAACATATTTAATTTATCACAAAGTTTGCAAATAATCGTACCCCTTAACTATGTACGTCATATTCTAAATTATTTCATATATCCTTTGTATATCCTTTAGTTATATTTCCTAAGGACCCATTGATCCTTGTTCTGCTCATAAGATGAATAAATACTGTGTTTTCTGATAACTATTTAGTATCTGGAAGCACATGATTTTCAGCACTACTCTTTCTTTGCTATTACTTCTTTTACTGTCAATTACTTCACTTCAGTGACATACTAATAGGCCAATTAAAAAGACAGAGGAGCTTTTGCAAGATTTATTAAACTATTTGATATTTATATTTAAAAATACAGTTTGATCATACAAAGACGTGTGAATTGGCTTTGGGAAAGTTGCAATGTCAAATCTCAACTCAATATAAAGTAATTTTTGCACTTCCAAAAATAAGTCCGTTGAAATTTGTGACTGGCTTCAAATTAACCCTAAATGCACAAGCAAACCCAGAAGCTCTGTGCAGTTAACAACTATCAAACGATCAATATATTCAGAAGATGGCATCAAATGAATACGTGGTTCTCTTTTTTTTTTTCCTCCTCATTGAGTATATTGGTACATTTTAGGTATACAGTACAGTTCCATTCATCATTGGGACCTTGTACCTTCACATGACAGGTCTTGGTTCTCATTTTTTCCACTTTCCCTGCCCTCCCTTCACCCCCTCCTCCCTTCCCCATTTACAAACACTTTATTTCCATTTTTTCATTTTGTCATATTTTTTCCTTTTCCCTTATTCCCTTTCCCCTACCCTCCCCACATTCCCTACACCTTTTGCCCTTTTCTTCCTATTTCACAATGTCAATTATCTCATTAGAATCTATGTACTATTATAGTTTGTTCACACCAGAGAAACTATTCAGTATTTACACATGTGTGACTTATTTATTTCACTTGGGAGTATATCCTCAATATATATATTCATTCATATGAATCAATATAATTTATCATTCTTTATGGCTGAGTATTACATTTTATAGAAAAAACACATTTTCTTTATCCAATTTTCAAATGATGGGCAAATGGGCTGTTTCCAAGTTTTAGCTATTACAAACTGTGCCACTATAAACATAGGTGTGCATATATCACTGTGATATGGTTCTTTTAATTCTTTTGGAAAGATACCCAGCAGAGGGATGGCTGGGTCAAATGGAACCTCTAGTCCCAGCTCTTTGAGGTTTCTCCATATTGATTTCTATACTGGTAGCATTAGTCTGCACTCCTACCAATAATGGAGAAGGATTTCTTTCTCCCCACAACCCAGCCAACATTTGTTATTAAGTGATTCCTTGATAGCATCCATTCTTTGTGGGGTGAGGTGGAATCTCAGTGTTGTTTTCATCTGCATCTCTGAAATGACCAGTGATGTGTAACATTTTTTCATATAACTACTTGCTGCATTTACTTCTTTCTCTGAGAAATGTCTGTTCATTTCAAATGCCCATTTTTGAAAAGGGTCCTTATATTTGGGGGGGTGATTGTTTTGAGTTCTTTATATATTCTAGATGACAGTCCTTTGTCTGAGGAGCAGCTGATAAAATTTTTTCCCACATTGTTCTGTTGATGGCTTCTTTTGTAATACAGAAGCTTTTTAATGAGATAGATGAGATCCCAGTTGTTGATTCTTTCTGCCACTCCCTGTGCTACTGAGGATTTGTTCATAAAGTCTTTTATTTGCCAATGTCTTCAAGGGTTCTGCCTAACTTATCTTCCAGCAAGTTTAGTGTTTCTTTTTCAATATTTAGATCTTTAATCCACTTGGACTTTAATTTAATGCATGGTGAAAGATAAGGGTCTAGTTTCAATCTTTTCCAGGTTGAAATTCCATTTTTTTCAACATGATTTATTAAAGAGGCTATCTTTCCTCCAGTGGGGATAGTCGGCTCCTTTGTCAAAGATGACATAGCTGAGTGCATCTGGAGTTGTTTTTTGTGTCTTCCAATCTGTTGCACTTATCCTCATGTCTGCTTTTTTGCCAGTAAGATGCTGTTTTTATCACAGTGGCTTTGTAGTATAGTTTCAAATTGGGAATTGTTATAACCACTGCCATGTCTCTGTTACCTAGTATGGCTTTTGCTATTCTTGCTCTCTTCTGGTTGCAAATGAATTTGTGGATTCCTTTTTCTAGTTCTGTGAAATATAGTGTTGGAATTTCAATTGGCATTGCATTGAATCTGTATAGCAGTTTTGCTAGTACAGCCATTTTCACTATATTGATTCTTCCTACCCAGGAGCAGGGGATATCTTTCCATTTTCTTATATCCTCTTTGATCTCTTTTTTCAGAGAGCTGTAGGTTTCAGTAGAGGTCTTTTGCTTCTTTTGTTAGATTGATTTTCTAGATACTTTATTTTTTGGGATGCTATTGTGAAGGGATTTCTCTCTCAGTGAGGCTGTTATCTTTGTGCAAGAAGGCTATTGATATTTTGGTGTTGACCTTGTATTCAGCTACTCTGCTAAAAGTGTCAATTAAGTCTAGAAGTCTTTTGGTGGAGTCTTTTGGGGTCTTCAATGTAGAGTATCATATCATCAGCAAATAATGACAGTTTCCTATCTTTATTGCTTTAATTTATTTCTCTTGTCTAATTGCTATGGCTAATATTTCCAGAACTATATCAAAGAGGAGTGGTGATAGAGTGTATCTTTGTCTTGTTCCTGGTTTTCACATGGAGGTTTTCAGTTTTTCGCCATTTAATATGATGTTGGCTGTTGGTTTTTCATAGATAGCCTTAATTAAGTTGAGATATAGACCATCTATTCCAATTTTTTGCAGGTATTTTATAATGAATGGGTGTGGAATTTTGTCAAAAGCATCTATCTTTCCTGCATCTATCAAGAGGATCTTGTTGTTTTTGTCCTTGACTTTGTTTATATAGTGTATTACATTTATTGACTTATGTATGTTGAACCATCCTTGCAACCCTGGAATAAATCCAACTTGGTCGGGATGGATGATCTTCTTGATGATCCTCTGTATTCTGTTTGCTAGTATCTTATTAAGGATTTTTGCATCTATATTCATTAAGAAGATTGGCCTGTAGTTCTCTTTTTTAGTTGCATCTTTCCCTGGTTTGGGAATCAAAGTGATACTTGCTTCCAGGAATGAATTTGGAAGTATAGCTTTCCTTTCAATTTCATTGAAAAGTTTGAAGAGTAATGGCAATAGTTCTTCTCTAAATGTCTTGTAAAATTCAGCAGTGAATCCATCAGGGCCTGGGCTTTTCCTTGTTGTTAAATTTTTAATTACATTTTCAATTTCACTGATTGTAATTGGGGTGTTTAAAATGTTTTTATCTTCTTTGTTCAACTTTGGTAATTCATAAGTATCTATAAATCTGTACAATTCTTCTGTGTTTTCCATTTTATTAGAGTACAAATTCTGAAAGTAGGTATTGACTATCCTCTGGTTTTCTGTTGGATCTGTTGTGACTTCATCTATTTCATTCCTAATTGCATGGATCTGTGCCTTTTCTTTCTGTTTAAAATGTTTTTATCTTCTTTGTTCAACTTTGGTAATTCATAAGTATCTATAAATCTGTACAATTCTTCTGTGTTTTCCATTTTATTAGAGTACAAATTCTGAAAGTAGGTATTGACTATCCTCTGGTTTTCTGTTGGATCTGTTGTGACTTCATCTATTTCATTCCTAATTGCATGGATCTGTGCCTTTTCTTTCCTTTTTTTGATAATGTTAGCTAAGGATTTATCAATTTTATTTATTCTTTCAAAAAAAACAACTCTTTAATTCATTTATTTTTTTGTATTGTTTTCTTAGTTTCCATTGCATTGATTTCTGCTCTAACCTTTGTAATATCCTCTTTTGTTCGAGCTTTTGGTTTTTCTTGCTCTTTTTTTTCTAGGAGTCTAAGATTCATCGTTAGGATGTTTATTTGAGCTGACTCTGTATTCCTAGTGTCAGCATTCAGTGCTATGAATTTTCCACATAGAACTGCTTACATTGTGTCCCATAGACTCCTGTATGTTGTAGTGGCATTTTCATTTATTTGTAAAAACTGTCTGATTTCTTCTTTAATTTCCTCTGTGATACATTGATTGTTCAGCAGAATGTTGTTCAATTTCCATTTGTGTGTGAAGTTCCTACAGTTTCTTATGCCATTGATCTCCAGTTTAATTGCACTGTGATCAGATAATATACAGGGAATAACTTTGATTCTTTTGCATTTATTCAAACCTGTTCTGTGAGCTAGTATGTGGTCTATCATGGAGAATGACCCATGTCCAGCGGAAGAGAATGTATATTCTGATTTTGTGAGGTGGAACACTCTATAGTCATCTATTAAATCCATGTGTTCAAAAGCTTGGTTCAGTTCTAGTATTTTGTTGTTGATTTTCTCCCTAGATGATCTGTCTATTTGTGAAAGTGGGGTATTTAGATCCCCCACTACAATTGTATTAGTGCTTATTTGGTTTTTCATGTTTCTTGATATTTCTTTTATATAGTTGGGGGCATTAATATTTGGTGCATGTATGTTTATGATTGTCAACTCTTCCTCTTGAATTGTTCCCTTGACAAGGATGTAGTGGCCTTCTTTGTCTCTATTTATCAGTTTTGGTTTGAAGTTTACTTTTTCTGGGAATAAGATTGCTACCCCTGCTTTTTTTCTGGGCTCCTATGACATGGAGAATTGTTTTCCATCCTTTCACTTTCAGTCTATGGGCTTCTTTTTGCACTAGGTGTGTTTCTGGTATACAACATATTGCTGGATTTTGCTTCTTAATCCGTTCTGCTAATCTATTTATCTTGATTGGTGAATTGAGGCCATTGACATTGATGGTTATAACTGATATGTACTGACTTATTATTGTCATGTTATTCTCCTTTTGTTGACTTTTTAATTTTTCACCTTCTCCTTTTAGTTTTTTGCCTTGCCTATTTGATTTGATCTGTTGGGTCTCATGGTGTTCTTAACTTCATTGACTTTTTCTAGGAAATTGTTTAGAATTCTTTGTAGTGCTGGTTTGGTAATCATGAAGTTTCTCTGGTGTTCTTTATCATGGAAGCATCTTATTTCCCCATCCATTTTGAAGGAGAGTTTTTCAGGATACATCAGTCTAGGTTGGAAGTTGTTTTCTTTTAGGACTTGAAATACCTCACTCCAGGCTCTCCTTGACCTAAGCATTTGTGTTGAAAAGTCTGCTGTGATTCTGATGGGCTTTCCTTTGCATGTGATTCTTATTGCATGTAATATTTTGTTCTTCTGTTGGGTTTCTGGGATCTTGATTATTATTATTAGGTGTAGATATGTTTTTATCATGGCTAGTTGGAGTCCTATATGCCTCACTTATCTGTATGTCAAATTCTTTCCCTCTGTTTGGGAAGTTTTCTGTCATTAATTATGTGAACAGCTTTTTTTAAATCATTTGTATTTTCTCCTGCTACTTCATAGATTCCTATGAGTCTTATGTTATTCTTCTTTGCATCATCTAGGAGTTGTTGGATTGATTTCTTGTGATCCCTTACTGTTTTTAAGAGACCTCTCTTTTCGTGGTCACTGACTGCAATCTTATCTTCTATATCTGAGATTCTATCTTCGCATTCTTTTCTTCTGTTGCAAACACTTTCAATAGAGTTTTTAATCTCCTGTATATCTGTTTGAATCTGTTTTTATATTCCACTTCTTTCCTATGTTGGGCATTTATTGTTTCCATTTCTTTCTTATGCTGGGCCTTCATGGCTTCTTATCTTGGTCCTGAGCTCATCTATTTTTTTGTCAGTTTCTGTTCTAGAGTCTCAAATCATGACTTTCATTTTGCTCACCATCTCTATGGTTGCCTGGGAAATTATTTCTGTTTTGAATTCTTCTAGAGCCTAATTCATGTGTTTTGTTACTTCCTGTGCTTTGAATTCAGGGTGTCATGGTGGTTCACTAACAGACTTTTTGTCCTCATTTTCCCTACTATTTGCCATTGGTGAACTGGAAGTCTGTCTTTCTGTCTTGCTTAAGTGTTTTCTCATTTTCATTTTTGCTATTGGGTTGTCCTTGGTTTAATTTCTGGGTTATTACTTAAATCTTCCTGATATAGTTGCATTTTAGCTTTTGAGTCTCTAATGACTCATAGACATTCTCATTTTCATAATATCAGAGAAAGCAGCTCATTAAATCAATCACAATCCTTTATCTCAATTGATACAATCAGCAGCACAATATGATCAAGCACAACTTGCAAATTGACCACTTGTGGTAGTTATTAATCTATCACCTTTAAACCATTTGAATTAAATTAAAATCAAGAAGCAACTCAAAATATGTTTGCAATGAATAAACTTTTCAATATAGCATATTTACCATTTAGGATGGAGGCTTAGAAAGAGTTAGGATGACAGGAGTAGATAAGTAAAAGAATTAGAGAAATTTTCAAGTGAAGCCAGAGAACATAGAATGGCCACACAATCTTTAGGAAACAGTTAAATTGAAAGAGGATAGACAGAGTACAAGTATCAGGACAAGAATATATCCCCTTAACAGTAATAGGGGCTCACTTTCCCTTGAAACTATTGACCCTTGAGTGAGGTAGAATGACAGTAGAAAAGAACATAAAGAAAAAAGAAAAAATGATAAAAGAATAAATCTGAGTTAGGGCGGAGCAGAAACAGAAAGGGAGATGAGGGATAATATGGTGGAGCAAGAGACTGAGTTGGAGAAAGAGGACAGAAAAAAAGAAAGAATTTTCAGTGTGGAATGAGGAAAAGAAAGAAAAAAATGAATTTGAAGGGCTTCTTTCTATATCTGCTGTCATAATATATAATGTGCACAGCCATGTGCAGAACCAAGCCCCCTGATCTCAGCTAGCCAATGGCAGACCCCCATGATGCAGACTGACCTCAGGCGGCAAGGCCCAGCTTGAGTTACCCAACCTCTTGAAGGGTTGAACTCCACAAAGTTCTACTACAGGTTTCCCCCACCCTTTCTTTAAAGATGTTCAAAGTTGGAAGCTCAGAAAAATACCCTTTATGACCACCTCTGCCTCTGCAGAGTGGGTCCAAAGACTGGCACAATCAAGAGGTCTGAGAGAGGGGGAGGAGGGGTTCAGGGTTCCCACACAGCTACCATCCTTGTGCTGGAATGATGGTGGTAGTTCAGGCAGGGGAGGGCACAGCTAACCGGTCCAGTGGATTGGGCCCAAACAGGCATTCCTTGAATATGTGGTTCTTATACACAGATACAAGGATTTCCCCTCACCACCCCCCGCAAAAAAAACCAGCAAAGTTGTCCTTTCTGTTTTCTCTCTTGGTACCCAGATTGTGCACAGGTCCTTGCACTTGGCAGGCAGGTGTGGTGCCAGTGAGCTACAGTCCCCAGCCCCCAAAGTCATGCTTCCCATCCATTTTTAACAGCTGGCATAATTTCTGACTAATGGAGACTTAGAACAGTGTGTTTCATATCCTTTGCCTCTCATTCTTGCCAAATTTCATGGTAACAGAGGGGCTGGTGGAAAGGTAACATACTCATAGCACATCATTCCTTAGATTGCCAGTCTCTTTCCAGACTCTAATCTGCTGTTTTAATAAAAGAGGGAAAGAATTGAGATCCCTTATTCCCTCTACACATGAGTCCTCCGAAAGAGAGGAAATTCCTCATCTTACTGCACAAAGACCTTCTGTAATGAGCAGCACCTTTGTTCATGAGGGGAAGGTTGGCCCCGTTGAGACAAACCTTCTGCCAGTTTTCATCAGAAACACACTAAAAGCCCCAAGGTGGCATTTGAAAGCAGAAACATGGTCCAGCAATGGTTAGTGAAACTATGATTTTTCCCTGGGGGAAATACCCTTCTGAATTAGAAAACAGGTGCATCCAGTCCATTAACTCTCTGAGAGGGGTTTGTTTTTGTGGCTTCATACAAATATAGTGCAGAGTTTGAAAGGAATAAAATGGCTCAGACTTCAAATACTAGAAAGTATCCAAGTGCTAATCATCTTAATGAATGTATAGTAAGTGAAAATACTAAAAACAAAAGCACATATCCCTGAGAGATCAATGAAAAACCTACTTTATATGGACACTCAGCAACTTCACCAAAAATAAAAATCTATGAATTGTTTGCCTTCTCGTATATCTCTTCTGCATTCATTAATTGCACAGATACACATTAATTAAAGTCTTTTGATCTGTGGGTATGTTTAGGACATATATGAATTGTGGGACTTTCAGGGTTACGTTAGTTGCTTTTGAATGCTAACCATTATTTTCTTATGAAGAAAGAAAATATATTGCTTGACTATAGAACTGGATGCAATAGGGTTTCCATATAAATTAGCTCAGTTGGCATTAGTATGAATGGCACCATATATAGGAAAAGATTCCCTGAGGTTAACAACCACCCTAGTCCTGCAACTCAGAATGGTATTCTCAAAGATCAGCAAGCCACTCCAGTGAAATGTTATCTGAGGGAAGGAGGAGCCTAACCTGTAGAAAAACAAACTAGCTAAATAGCATGGCCACCACGGTGACCAACATCCTTCCACTAGGTCACCCTCACACTTAATATCTCTACCACTTTCAGGCCCTGGAAAATACCATTCTACTCCCTGCTTCTGTGAGTTTCTCTGTTTCATATACTGCATATACATAGGATCATGAAGTATTTGTCTTTCTGTGATTGGCTTATTTCATTTCACATTGTATCCTCATGGTTTATCTATGTTACTTCAGAAGTTAGGATTTTCTTTTCTTAAGGCTCAATAATACTACCTGTATTATTTATCACCTTTCTGTATGCATGCATCCATCAGTGCAAACTTGAGTTCTTTTCCAGTGTAGAGTATGGATCAATGATACAGTGAAAACAGTAGTGCAGTTATCATTTCAGCAGACTGATATTAGTTCTTCTATAAAAGCATCATAAAGTGAGGTTACTAAGGGATATTACACTTCTAGTTGTAGTTTTTGAAGAGTACTGTGCTGGATTTTCTTGACTGATGACTTTGCTGGATTGAGGTTTGCCTAGGGAATAACTCATAATTCATCTGTGCCTCCAGACAGGACCGCATCATGATGACCATAAACTCCAGGCTGAGACTAACCCACTAGGGGTATCATGACTTGATGTCACTCTTGGGAGAGGGAGCTAGTTGAAGAAGGGAGTGGAGAATGGGCTCTAACCTTGGGTGCTGTATCATGTCCCTGGTTTCTCTCTCTCTCTC
>NW_022900917.1:9642274-9702693 GCF_012274545.1 Fukomys damarensis | reverse complement strand
CCTGTTTTCTCTCTCTCTCTCTCTCTCTCTCTCTCTCTCTCTCTCTCTCTCTCTCTCCCTCCCTCCCTCCCTCTTTCTCTCTCTCTCTCCTCTAGCTCTATCTCCTTTTCAGCTGCCATTAATGAGGTACTTCATCCTTCCATCCTGACATTTCTGTGTTGCCATGCCCCAAAAAGCAATTGGGCCAGCTGACTTTGGGCTCAAACCTTTAAAACCATGTGCCAAAATAAACCCTTCCTTCTTCGATGTGTTTTTCTCAGATAATTAGTCACAGGGACAGAAAGTTCACTAAAAGCAATAGTGGCTCTGTCATTTTATGCATATATACTTGCCAGTATCGTATAAATGTTTCAATTTCTCCCCATCTTTCCCAAAGTGTTTTGTCTTTTGCTTTTCTAATAATATCCATCCTAATAAGTTTGAGGAGATATAGTATCATTATTTTGATTTGTATTCCCGTGAGGAGGTACTACTGAGAACATTTTCAAACACCCTTTGGCACTTTGTATGTCTTCTTTGCAGAAATGTCTACTTAAGTCCTTAGCCTTTTGATTTTTTTGGTATTGAATTATATAGTATATATTGTGGCTATTCATCTTTTACTAGATAGATGGTCTAAAAGTATTTCCTCCTATTGTGTAGGTTGCCTTTTCACTCAGATGATTATTTTCTTTGATGTGAAAAAGGTTTCTAATTTGATGTAAAGTTGCTTTTTTTTGTTGTTGCCTGTTCTTTGTTGTAATGTCAATGCAAACAATTTTCACTATGACCCTACTGGTTCACAATGTTTTATTGTTTATCTATTTTAACAAATGTTATAGAATTACATGTAATGAGTTTCAGGGGGAAAATTCAAAACACTGCATCAGGAAGCCAGGTAAACCCCAAACTTTA
Organism: Fukomys damarensis; assembly: GCF_012274545.1. Classification (NCBI taxonomy): domain Eukaryota; kingdom Metazoa; phylum Chordata; class Mammalia; order Rodentia; family Bathyergidae; genus Fukomys; species Fukomys damarensis. Next base: position 9,701,799 of record NW_022900917.1, on the reverse strand, counting down.
TTGTGAAAGAAGAATTGGTTTCACTAAAGGGAAAACATGCTTTAGAAAATTGGATTTGTTGTTTGGCTAATATAAAATACTTCAGTTGTAGGTTTATGTGTAATGATATGCCTGTGCAGAAAATTAAATAATTAACTTGTCTGATGTATAAGATGACTCCTGACTCTATTTCCTTACCACCCTGTTGTACAGCTCAGTTTTTTCCATTATTTTTACCTCTTCTTTCCCTTTTTTCTTCCCCCTTTCTTTCCTCCTTCCTACTGTTTTCTCTTAGTCTAGCACTCCATATGAATTTCACTGTCAAGTGCGATATTTCTATACCTTAAATAGGCCATTGGGAATTATACAAAGAAAACATCACAGCCTTCATCCATACCAGCCATACAAACCAGTTGGAATGCTCCAGAGTAGAGTGTGAGCATGACCTTTCCACCACAGCTATATGTCATTCCCTGGTGAGAAACAGATTTCCAGCTGGCAGAGCCAAACAGATAACTTTCAATATACATATTAATTTAAGGCAATTACCAAGATTAATGTATTTCAAACAAAATTGTAAGGCTTCTCCCAGTGAATGAAACTGAAATGTTTATTTTATAATAATGATGTGGTATTGTATTAATACAAAGTGCAGCAAGAAAACTTGAGAAGCCAAACCATAAATTGGAACACCAAAAAGTTTGCTTTTAAATATCATTACCTCACTACTATAAAATTTCCTAGATTAATGTAGAAGTTTATTTGAGAATACCAATTGATGTATGATTTCTCAAGATTTGAATTCCATTTAGAGAATTTAGGACTATATGAAAGACAAAAAACTCAAATCTTTTATGAAAATGCAGAATTAGAGATTAATTAAAATAGCATTATTGTACAATGAAATGTGTGTGTGTGTGTGTGTGTGTGTGTGTGTGTGTGTGTGTGTGTGTATTAGGCCTGCCTGAGTGTCTTTCCACTAGCTCTCTTCTACCTATGAAGATCTGCTTTCATTTGGGTCATAGCGGGAGGACTGCAACTCCACACAGGGAAATCACAGCCTTTGTGGCAAGACCACAAAGAAGCCAGAAAACTGCTTTGCTCCCACTATCACCCACTGCATGTCCATTACCTCACTGCAGTAGGACTGGGAACATGGCTGAGACCTGTGCTGTTTCCTCTTCACACAAGAGAGGCTGTATGTACAGCAAGCACTGAGGATGAAGGCAAGACATGGGTTTTAAAGACAGGGAGAGAGAAATGAGAATCAAACTTACAAACCAGACTGGAAACAATGTCTTCTTTCTCTTCTTCTCCTTCTCCTTCTCCTTCTTTTTCTCCTTCTCCTCTCCTGTCCTCCTCCTCCTCCTCCTTCTCCTCTCCTCTGCTCCTTCTTCCTCCTCCTCCTCCTCCTCCAGCCTTGCCAGCATTTGTTATTGGTTGATTTCTTTCTGGAGTCATTGGCCATTCTTTCTGGGGTTAGATAGAATTTCAGTCTTGTTTTCATTTGCATCTCTCAAATGACCAGTGATGTTGAACATCTTTTCAAATGTTTATTTGCTACTTCTATTTCTTTGTCTGAGAAATGTTTGTTCATTTCCAATGCCCATTTTCGGATTGGGTCTTTAAATTTGGGAGGTCTGACCTTTCTTAAATTCTGTATGTATTCTAGATAATAGTGCTTTGTCTGAAAAACACCAAGTAAATGTTTTTTCCCACATTGTGGGTTGTCTCTTGATGATGTCAGTGGTTTCTATTACTGTGCAGAAGCTTTTTAATAAGAAAATATCCCACTAATTGATTATTCGTGCTAGTTCACCTGCAACTGAAATTTTGATCATGAAATATTTTCCTAGGCCAATGTTGTCAAGAGTTCTGCTTAATCTCTCTTCCAGCAGGTATAGTGTTTCTGTTTTAATACTTAGATCTTTACTCTATTTTGATTTTGGTTTAGTGCATGGTGAGAGATACAGGTCTAGTTTTAATCATTGGCAAGCTGAAACACGTTTTTTTACAGCAGCATTTATTAAAGAGGCTATCTTTCCTCCAGTGAGGGTATTTGGCTGAAGAAGATGAGGTGGCTGAGTGGGTCTGGAGTTGTTTCTGCATCTTCTAATCTGTTCCAGTGGTCCTCAGGTCTGTTTCTTTTTATCACAGTAGTTTTGTAGTATAGTTTGAAGTTGGGGATTGTGATACCCGCTATCTTGTCTTCGTTGCCTGTAACTGCCTTTGCTAATCTAGATCTATTCTCGTTCCAAATGAATTTCTGAATTGTTTTCTCAAGGTCTGTGAAGTATACTACTTGAATTTCAATTGGTATTGCATTGAATCTACATAGCAGCTTGGATGTGTGGCCATTTTCACTATATCAGTTCTTCCCACCCTGTAGAAAGCAATGTCTTTCGATTTTCTGATGTCTTCTTCAGTTCCTTTGGGACAGAGGTAAGGTATCTTGCCTGTTCCATGCTCTGAGTCAGAGAAGGTTTTCTGAAGTAGAACTGCACCAGAGCACAGCAAAGGGAGTGGCGCTGAGAATCAGCAATGGAGTGTCCAGAAGTCATAACCTTACTGGGGACAGCTCTTGGCAGACTCCAGGCTTCCTATGTTTCCTTCCTTATTTCTCTCAATAAAGAGACAGAAACATACATACAAACAGAGAGAGAGAGAGAGAGAGAGAGAGAGAGAGAGAGAGAGAGAGCTGTATATCATACTTTTTCCACAAATTACATTTTGGATATATGATGATTGCCTCCTGTAGGAAGTTAATAGATTTGTTTAAATTTTATCCCAAAATATAGTGGCTATAAATATATACTAAATTTATTAGTGTTTCAAAGCTTTTTGTGTAAATGTATTTAAGAGTTGTTTCTAAATGAAAGAGAAACATGTAAATTTTAGTGACTTGATCAATGTTGGTTAAAAATTGTTTGGCTTACAAAATTTGAAAAAGGAATGACTTTAATGATTGAGAAACAAGTAAATTCACAGATCAAATTGATTGTAACATTAGCTTTCCGTAAGCCTAGAGGAATGTTAAACAAATTACTTATGTAATAGATCATTTTTTGAAATATCCATATGAATGCTTTTATTCCACTTCCATCTATATATTTATGGAATTAAAAATGCTCATCCTCCAGTTCTATGAACCACAAAGAGAAGCAGAATGTATGTTCAGGTCTCATATATTCCAGTAAACTGTATTAATCACCCATAAGTGTGTAAATCAAGTAGAATACAACCTATTTATCTTAGAAAACTAAGCTTTTGTGTCATAATTATGAGATTAATATTTATATTATTTTAATATTCTGAAAAGGTAAAAATAGAAAAACATTTTTACATCTAAAATTTTATAGTAAACTAAAATTTTAAAAAGTAAAATTTTATCTTATATTTATACTTTTTGGTAAAGAAAATATGAGTGCAGTTGACAGGATGTAATAAATAAAAAATAATCATTAGTATGATACTCTGTGGGAAAAAAGTAAATACAAAGACAGCATTAGAGAGAAAAGGAGTAATAAAAAATGTCCCAGAATTAGAGAAAGTATTTTCTAATGGATAATGAAAGATATTAAATTGTTATTATGTTTGTTACTCTATATTTATATAATTTAAAATGTAATATTCCTCTGAAAATGCAAAAATGCAAATACTTGCTTTAATCTGGGAATGCTACACAACCTGCTAATAAAAATTTTTGGATGTGAAATTGAACACAAATGTAGGATAAGTAGTTTTCCAATTTATTCTTATGACAATATATATATATTAAATAGCTCACTACTCTATTGTACTTGCTTTTCCTTCCAAAAACATCGAAATAATAAAATTATATTCACTTTACTGTATAAGATGATAACACAGAATGATTGTATATCGTCTGTAAATGTTTACTATGGTTCCTGGCACAAAGTGAATAATCAATAAATATTAGCCACAATTTTCCAAGGTTTCAGAAGTATTGTAATATCTGTGGAGAGTGTAGCTATTAAGTTTAGTCTCCATGGGTGAAGTTTAGTCTCCCAGGGCAGAAGCAGGGTCCAAGCCCTCGTGGTTCCAAGGGCAGCAAGATGCCTGGGGGACCAAAGCCTGGTGGTGACCTGGGCCTTGGTGTTCCTTGTGGCCACCCTAAGCCACTGGGGAGGCCACCAGCAACACCCTCCCTACCACCAGCAGCACCACCAGGGACCCTGTCCTGGTGGGCCGGCAGCCACAAGGAGGAAAAGATCTCCAGTTTGGAGTGGGGGAGGTTTAAAGCCAACTTGTCTCTGTTGAGGAGGAGGGAGAGAGAAAATGTATGCTTAGCGTTGCCTGTAGTTTGTTGGGAATCTACCTGCTGATATGACAAAAGGTGAGTTCAAAAGACTGTTGGCTAAATAGGAAGAGCCAGGAGAGGTATTTATCAATAAAGGAAAGGGATTTGGATTTATTAAGCTTGAATCTAGAGCCTTGGCTGAAATTGCCAAAGCTGAACTTGATGACACACCCATGAGGGGCAGACAGCTTTGAGCTCCTTTTGCTACACATGCTGCTGCCCTCTCTGCTCCTAATCTTTCATCTTACATTTCCAATGAATTGTTGGGAGAAGCCTTCAGCTGGCATGGTCCTATTGAAAGGGCCGTGATAATTGCGGATGATTGTGGAAGATCTACAAGGAAAGGCACTGTTGAATTTGCTTCTAAACCAGCAGCAAGAAAAGCATTTGAAAGATGCAGTGAAGGTGTTTTCCTACTGACAACAATGCCTCCACCAGTCATTGTGGAACCACTTAAATAATTGGATGATGAAGATGGTTTTCCAGAAAAATCCAATGTATCAAAAGGAGAAGGAAACACCACCTCGTTTTGCTCAGCGTGGCACATTTGAGTATGAATATTCTCAGTGGTGGAAATCCTTGGAGGAAATGGAGAAATGACCAAGGGAACAAGTCAAAAAAAACATGAAGGATACAAGAGACAAATCAGAAAGTGAAATGGAAGAGGCCTATCATGAGCATCAGGAAAATCTTTTGCACTAAGATCTGATGAGACATCGGGAAGAATTAAGAGGTATCCAAGAACTTCACAATCAAGAAATGCAGAAACGTAAAGAAATGCAGTTGAGGCAAGAGGAGGAACAACATAGAAGAGAGCTAGAGATGATATCACCAACGTGAGATGGAAGAATCCATGAAACACCAAAGAGAGGAAAGTTACAGCCAAATGGGTCATGGATCCAAGAGAAAGAGATAAGAGAATGGGTGGTGGCGGAGGAACAAACATGGGAGATCCATGTGGTTCAGGAAGCTAGAAATTTGCTCGGTGGTGGCGGCGGCATGGGTTATGAAGCTAACCCTGGAGTTCCACCAGCAGCCATGTGTGGCTCCATGACGGGAAGCAGCATGGTAAATCAGTTGGTGTTGGCTGAGGCTGGCATGCTCATTCACTTGAGGTCGATGTGACAGTTTGTTCTCCAGATGTCAACCCAGCATGAGTAAAGAAGGAAAGCCAGAGCTATTAAACAGACAGAGGGGCTGGGAGCTGGTTAGCTGTGTCTAGGAAACCAGAAACGAAGACTACAACGAGCAGCGGACTATTCACTTGCCATTAATAAATACATTTGAAAAAAAAGTTTAGCCTCTTTGTTTTTATTTTTTATGTATTTAAATTTTAAGGGAAAAGAAGAGACAACAAAATAATCAACGGTGAAATTATAATGAGAAATTAGGATTACTCATTGCTTTTAAGATTGGTATTTCCAGAAAAAGGTCTTCATAGATTTCTCTGATAGGAAGTTGTATACAAAATATGTTTAAAATTAGTTGCCTCTATTACCCCACATTACTATCAAACTAATATCAAACATTATTAATAACTACTATATATTTGAAGTACATTGACTTGTACAGTGGCAAAAGCTGAATTCTTGTTTCAAATTTGCAAAGTAGAGCTTCCACCATCTTACAGAACCTGAAGTTTTAATGCATTCTTCACAGAATGGTACTGTGTGTAATAATGTTCTGAGATTCTAACATTGTGATTCTTTGCTTTGATATGGTAAAATGTGCTTCTTTTGAGGTTAGAAAGAAGGAAGAAGGCTGTATGTTAAAAGTGATAAAGACAATAAATATTCTCCTTTCTTGATCAGTCACAAAATAGTCAATCTCTCTTAAAAAAGTCTTTTAGTATACATTTACTTGAAAAGGGATTTATGAGGTCATTAAATTTGAACTTTTGTGTTTTTATTGGCATATTTTAAAAATTTAATCAAATAAATAACAGTTTCAACATCATGCTCTTGATCTGAAATTTTAAATATAAAGAATGAGTAAACTCAATACAGTAAGTGATAAAAATTCAATATAATGAGGAAAAACTACCACTTTATTTTCTCCTTAGAAATTTCAACATTTCGTTAAATTGAGTGTATTTTAGAGTATACTCTTCACATATCAAATTCGAGTCATCAGAATAAGTTTTTTTTTTTATTTACCCTGTATTTAGGTGCAAAGTATACAATGCAAATTAATTATACCAATTTATTGAAACTAGAAAACATTTATACTTAAAAGTATAGAATTTCCCCTGAAGTCTTTGCTCTTTGTGCGTGGTGTGAGGGTCCAATAGGAAGTTTTTGCCTGTTTGCATTCAGTCTGCCAATCACCATTTGTTGGAGAGACCATCACCAATGGCTTTAAAGTATTTCTCTCCAAATTCAAACATAGGAAATGAAACCCAGGACTAGAGTATTAAGAGGTGGAGCCATTTGGGAGGTGGTTAACATGAGGACTGCCCTCAAAGCTGGACTGGCACGATACAGAAGAGGGCAAGGAGCTCTAGTCTTTTGGCCCTTCAGCTGCTTCTGTCTGCTGAGGAAACAGTGAGACGGCACCACTTCTGAAACAGGCCCTTAGCAGCTATCCCATCTGCAGGAGCTCTGACATCAGATTTTCAGCCTCCAGAACAGTGACAAATAAAACTTTATTGTTCAAAAATTACCTAGCTTAGGTATGTTATCATAGCTGCTCAGGTGGAGTCGGACGCAATCTTTCCTCTGTTGTGCATTCCCTGTACCTTGTTGAAAGTCAGTTGACATGTGTGAGTTGATTTATCGAGTGCTTTCTACTCTTTCAGATTTGTCTACATGTCTATCTCCATTACTATCTTATATTGTTTTAATTACTATAGCTTGACAATATATTTGAAAATCAAGAAGTATGATATTTTCATCTTTGCTTTTGGATTTTGTTGTTTGGATTATTTTTTTAAAAAATAGTCAACTATTCTGGAATATTTTGCATTTCCATGTGAGTTTAGAAATATTTTGCCATTGGAAATTTTTTTTTTTATTGAGTTTATTGGTACATTTAGGGATACAGTACAGTTACATTCATTGTTGGGATCATGTACCTTTACATGGCAAGTCTTGATTCTCATTTTTTCCCCTTACCTCTGCCCTCCCTTCACCCCCTCCTCCCCTCCCCATCTACAAACACTTTATTTTCATCTTTTCATTCTCTCACATTTTTTTCTTTTCCCTTTTTGTTCTTCCCCTACGTATCACACCTTCCCTACACCTTTAGCTCCTTTCCTCCCATTTCTAAATGTCAGTAATCTTATTAGAATCTTATGCATTGTTGCAGAATATTCACACCAGGGAAACTATTTGGTATTTACACATGTGGGACTTATTTATTTCACTTAGGAGTATATCTTCAATATGTATCCACTTTCCTATGAATGAATCTATTCTCTCGCTCTTTATGGCTGAGTAATATTCCATTTTATAGAAAAACCACAATGCCATTGGGAATTTGATAAGAGTTGTATCAAATCTGTAGATCTCTGTAAAGTATAGGCATTTTTAAAATATTACATCTTCTCACTCCTGAACACAGGATATCTTTTTATTTGTTTAAGTCTTCATCTTATTTCATTGTTTTATATTTTTTCTGTGAATAAGATTTTCTTTTCTTAGTTAAAATTATTTTAATTTTTGATGCTATTGTAAAAAGAGTTTTTTACTAATTTTCTTTTCAGATAATTATTTATTAGTATACAGAAATGTAATTTATTTGTACTTTATTTTGTAGTTGGCAACCTTATTAAATTTATTAGTTGTTACCAATTTTTTTTTTGTAAAATCCTTAGAGTTTTTAAAAGTAAAGTATAAAAGAAATAGGTTACCTTCTTTCTGATCTGGCTTATTTTCATTTCTTTTTCTTGTCTAATTGTTCTGGATCAGATTTTCACTATTAAACTGAATTTTTAAAATGGGAATAAGGATTTTTGCCTTATTTTTGTTTTTTTGTGGGTTTTTTTGTTTTTTGCATAAAAGCTTTGAGTTTTGCATCACTGTGTATGAATAGGTCTGAAAATGAAGAGAATAAACATGCTAAATTGGGTCTGTGTTCTCCAAAGAATTAAAAATGAAACTACGAGGCTAATTAATCTTGATTGGTAACTAGACTGGAGTAAAAATTTCTTGCAGAGGTGATAGGATTATAACTTCATCGGTGAACTAGTTCGTAGCTGAAGAGGCCATTAGGAGTTGGGGCCTAGTGAGGGGAAGCGGGTCATGGTGCCATCACCCCGGAACTACTTCCTGTATGGCTCTTTTCCCCTGTTCTCTGCTTCCGGCTGCCATTCAGTGAGCAGCCCTACTCCACCATGTCATTGCAACATTATACTCCTGCAAATTCTGAAAGCATGAGCCAGATAAAGCTCTCTTCCTTTACATTGTGACTATCAAGTACTTTATCACATCATCGAGAAAGCCGACCAATGCAGAGCACTGGTATCTGAGCGATGATGTCACTGCTATGACTGTAGGTGACTTTGTGGTTCAGAAGCCACTGAGACTAGTTCGCAGGAGTTTGGCAAAGCCGGGAGAGGTGGACTAGACGAGCTGCAGAAGGCTGTAAGCAGAAATTGATGACCTAAGCTTGGGCAGCTCAAAAAAGTCAGAATGCGATACAAATGGGGATCGTAAAAGCCAAGACCATTGGGTTTTCAATAGGAACGAGGGACTTGTTTGAGGAACTAACCATGCATATTACATCATGACAAAAAAAATAAAAAGGTACACATTTTGTCCGTGTGCTAAGATAGTGTGAGGCTGATTTTAAGGATGATAGACTGGTCTGGTGAGGAAATTTCCAGAGAATGCAAAACTCATTCTGTGGCATCCATACTGTGGGCTGCAGTTAGGCAGATTTATAATGAGAATGAAAAGGAAAAAGCTAAGCAGAAAGATTGGGAAAATTTAAACTTTGGCCAAAAAAGAAAGTATAAATTTGGGGCAAAAGTTATGGTGGCTGAAGAGATTAGCACCAGTCAAAAGAAGGTAAATACTTTTCACTGGGATACAAAGAAAGGTGCCTGAAAGGTATTTCATAAATCAGCAAGACCCCACCCATCACAGGGCCAATGGTGCAAAAGTGTAAAACTTTTTTTGATAAGAGAGCTTTTTTTGATAAGATCTTCCTGGTACAGAGGGCCTCCTCGTGAGTTGATTTCCTTGAAATCCTGTTATCATGCTTTTCCATCTAGTCACTCAAAGGTTTGAATAGCCACAGTCCAAGGAAGCTTAGTTACTGCTCAAGCTGGCAACAGACTTTGTATTTTCCATGTAATAATGTTTGTGTAGGAATGCAGAATAGGAGAGTTACGGGATTATGGAACTTCTCACTATAGTGCAGCATACCACGGTTGTATACCTAGAAACTGTGAGCAAAAATAAACCTCTCCTCCTTTAAGGTGCAGGTGTCAGATATTTTATCCTAGCAAGAGTAAGACTGACAAATACAGCTACTATGAGAGCCCGCAATCTCACAGCTGGGTTTCTATTCAGAGGAAAGGAAATCAGTACTCCAAAGAAACATCTGTGCTCTCATGTTTATTGCAGGACTCTTCACAATAATCAAGAAAAAGAAGCAACGTCAATGTCCATCAAATAATGAATGAATAAAGAAAATGCACTCCATATTTCAAAAGAACTAAAAGATTTTAAATGAATTCACCATGAAATAGCAAGTATTTGCAAACACAGATATATCTGACTTGATTTGAACATTACAAAATGTATGTAATATTTCAAAACATCCTATAGTTCCCAAGTGATATGTAGTTTTTTGTTTTTGTTTCAATTTAGAAATAAATTTAATTTAAATTCAAATAAATTGGACAAAATAAACCATTGCCTATAACATGTGCATGTGTCCGCCACTCATTACTTTAGTACCTGGGATCTGCCTCCACCAGAGTATTAAGAATTTATTGGGGCCAGGATTTTTAGCTCAATGTTTCTGCTGCTTGCCTTGCAAGCGCAAGGACCCGAGTTCGATCCCTGGTATCTAAAAAAAAAAAAAAAAAAAAAAAAAAAGGATTTATGGGTTTGGGAGAATCAATGTCTTTACTTGTTTTTTGTGGGTTTTTATTGTTGTTGTTTTTCACAGTACCGGGGATCAAACTCAGGGCCTTGAGAGAATCAATGTCTTTAAAAAGTATGCAAGGATTTGAGGGTTGGCTTACAGGTCAGATATGACAAAAGGTGACAAGATAGACAACAAAGAGAGATGCAACCAGGGATTGAGCTCTTACTTCATTAGGAATAATGGGTCCCCAGAGTGATGGCACTTATTGTAGACAATGGACCCAGAATTACAGCATGAGAGAGAGGAATAGAATAGCAATAATGTTTTGGGCTTCATGAATGTGTGCACTGGAAAATTGACCACAGTGGCCCTAGAAATGAACTATAAGAGAAACCAATGAAAGTACTACTTCATATATACAATTAGAAAATTCTAGATATGGTCAAAACAATACTTGAAAAACCACAGTGGGGGCTCACAGTGTCTTCTTTTCCTTCAGATGAGAAAATATGGGTTTTCCTTTTGAGCCCAGATCATGCAAACTGCCCAATATTCTGAACATTCTTCCAAGTTTCTAAAAAAAGTATTTACCAGAGAGATGGCGCAGTGCACAAAGGAAAGCCCCCAAATGTTCTGAGAAATGACTTGACACTTAACTTTAGGTGCACAGGAGGCCAAACTGTGATATTTGTTTGTACTGGTACTTTAACTGAAGAACAGCAACACCATCCTTCACACGGGAAACAGAGCTTTCTGACCCAGAAAATGCTCTTCTCACCCTGGCAGTGCCTTCTGGAAATGAAAATCAATAGTAGTTTGACTCCGTGTGGCAAAGGCAACTCATAACATCACTGCCTTCAAGAGCTATCAACTGCGCTCTTCAATCTCTGGGTAGTCTGATAATTTAATAAACTGAATAGCACACCGGCCCTGTGTGCTTTCTAGCTGTTAGTCTAGGTGCAGAGGGGAGTACACCTACACTGGATACACACTCACATCCTGAATTACTGAGTGTGTGTGCTTTCGAAGACATCAGAAGATACAGTAACGGTCAGTAGTGCCCGAACTTCACAAACACGTGAGCATGTGTTTTTTTGACACATGACACTGTTAGTTTTTTAACAATCTTGATGACCCTGTGGTCATACTATCTTGCCTTAACCTACATTTTCTAAGGGGTTTTAGCTGGCTACAAGTGAACTGAGCAATGATAACATTTATTAAGCATTTACATAAACTCTTCTAGAAAGTGCCTGTTCACTTCTTACATATTCTTTATTTCAACTATTTCCTTATCTATTTATGAAATTTCTTCATAGTTTAAAAAACAAGAACTTTATTATTGCGTTCATTGCAAATTTTTTCTGCTACACAATGCTTTGCATTTTTACTGTCTTAATTGTGTTTCTGAATAAACAGAATTTCTTTCTTTACACTTTGGTTTATCAGTATTTCTTTTTCATATATTTGTGTGTGTGTGTGTGTGTGTGTGTGTGTGTGTGTGTGTGTGTCCTGCTGAAGAAATACCAACTTAATCCTTGAAAAGTAGGTATATTATTTTATAATGATTTTATTGCTTCCTTTTTAAATGCAGATATTTCATGCACTTGGTTTCTTAGTCTTGAGAAATTTGATATGCAGTTAAATTAATTTTTTATTTGTATAGCTGAATGTCACTATTATCTACTAAGTGTTCTATTATTTTTCACTGCTCAGAAAATTCCCCTTTGTTATTTTCTGCTATTGTCCTCAGATTCTTTTCCATTTATTTATTTGCCTAGCCTTAAGCCTACAACTGTCTGGCCTGTAATAATTATAAAATGTTTTAATGTCTAATAATTAAAAATTCCCATATGTTTTTTTCTATGTCAGAATTTTCTGGTTACCTTTGAATATATGTAAGTCTATGGAAACCTTAGAAAAAATTTAAATTTCTGAAAAAATGTTTTGGGATGTTGTTTTAGGTTACATTAACAGTATAGATGAATTAATTTGAGAACTGATTATTTTTAGCAGTATTGCATATTTTAATCCATGAAGCATTTTAATGTCATTACTGAAGTGTTTCATGTTTTTTTGTAATTACAATTTAAATGTTTCTTCGTACAAGTGTTAAATATTTTGCAAAGCTATTTCTATGTTTCACTTTTTAAATATTTTTGGTTACTATAAATGATAGATGTTTAATATCTATAAGATTATTAGTGATATTTCATTTTTACTCATATTAATGGTTCTGTTTAGTCTTATTATTTTTCAATTTATTTAGTGTTTATCAGTTTTATGTTTTCAAATAATCAGCTTTCAGTTTTTTGAGATATTTATAATGAACAAGTTTTTTATTCTGACAATTTTTGTTCTTATATTTATAAATTTATTCCCTTCTATTCTCTTTAGGTATTATTTGCTGTAAGTTTTACTATTTCTTTTGATAAATGGTTAATTTATTAATTTTTAGCCATTTGCGTTTTCAAATCTAAAGACATACAATGTTTCTAATCATTAATTGAACTGCATTTCAATTTTTCCCATGTGGATTTTTTTGTCAGTAGGTTCAATACACTTCATGGGGTTTTTTCAGTGTAATTCCTTCTTTGAAATATATAAATTTATAAATTTCCAAATATTTAGTAAAAGGAGAAAGATTTATACAATCTGAAGAGAAGCCAGAATATAAATTTCCAAATATTTATGTATTTTCTGATATTTTTGAAACTTTGTTTCTATTGCATTTGTGTTACATTTCTATTTTGATATGCACTGGAAATGATATAATGTCAAAGAGAAAAGAAAGGGACATAAAGCAAAAACTTGGCTAATTACATGCCAATATGATTTTGATAAAAATTTTCATTTTCTATACCCAAAACTATGAGTTTTTTAAAATTATATCTATTTATAGTACAATATGTTTATTGATTGTTTTATAAGATTACTGCTAAAATCTAGTAAAATCAGTATATTAGTGAAAAACATTTTAAAGGAATTTGAATCCCTGGGAAGATGTACTTGCAAGGAGAAATGCAAGCTAATGTCTCAGGCTTTTTTTAATTTTTAAACTAAGTCATTTACTCACTTGGTTAATGTTTGTTAAACACCTACTACATGTTATGTATTTTTTTTTTTCAGATAGGGTCTCACTATATAGGTGAGACTGACCTGGAACTCACTATGTAGCCAGGCTGGTCTCAAACTCACAGCAATCCTCCTGCCTCAGCCTCCCGAGTGCTGGGATTACAGGCGTGTGCCACCAGGCCCGACTTGTTATGTATTGTATTCTGCACTGTCAAAAATCCAGATCCAGAATTTCTCTCTAAATAGAGCTTAAAGTCTAGCAGATATTGAGATCTTATTTTGCTTAGAACAAATATTGTTTTTCTTTCTACAAATAACTTTAAATTGTAAAATAACTTTTCCAATGTGTAAAGAGGACTGATAGGACTTAACCATGTGTAAAAGCAAGTATTATGTTATGCCACATAGAATTTGAAATTTTTTAATTACATTGCTTAAAATATTCTGCAATTATTAATAATGAAATATTTTGCAAAGAGTTGCATTATTTAGGCAGAAGCTGAGCAGTTTGTGAAGCAATTCAATAGCAAATTTTATTTAATTTCTGAATAATGCCTCCTAACAACTGGCACTAGGGGAACTGTGTATGCTCCTTTGCTAACCCTATTAGAGTTTGTCACACTTTTCCTTCTATTTGCCAACAACTGAACAGTATATAGACTACCAAGTTATATGGGATAAAAACATAGATCGCATAATAAGAAAATGTGTTTCCTTTCCATCTTTTATAACATAAATTTAAAGAATATTTAATAGAAAAAATAATTGAAGGGAAGGATAGAGGATAAGGGTACAGTTGATCTTCATGATTATTGGATCCAATACCAATCCACCTTCTCAGATTTATTTATGACAAAGCCAACTCCCGCAGTGTTTCCTTGGTCCTTCTAAAACAGGCACAGAGTGACAAAACAGTTTGAGTCACCTGTGCAATGTGTTCCCAAGTGAGTTTCCACAAGGTGATCCTTGGCCTTCTCACCTAGGAACTCGTACTACGAACAAGTCCTGTTTTCCATGTTGAATGTAGTGGGTAATTTTTGCTCTTGTGGGTATTGGTGGTGATGACTTTTAGTTTTGGGGGTATTTTTCATGTTAGTGGTTTTTTTTTTATTGTAGATCTTGGCATTTAAATAGTCCCAAAGCATAATTCTGGCATATTGACTTCATTTTCTTAAGAATGAGAAGGTTGTGATTTTTTTTTTTTGATGCAGGAAATACATGCAATTGATGCAACATATAAGTTTATTTAGGAATGAGTTAACATTGTTGACCATGAGGCTATGATTAATGTAACAATAATCTTAAAGTAAGCAAGATTGTTTTCAAAAACACACACAATTATGCATTTTAGTTGGCAAAATTGTGACCAGATGCTCTCAGAAAACCTACTCCTGCTGCATTTTCCCAAGGAGTAATGGTTCAGGGTTCTCTAACTTAGCGTTCATAGGAATTTGTAGGATATGACTACTGTGAATAATAAGAATTGATTGTACCCTGGTGGAAGATAGGAAGAGAGAAATTTGATAAGCGTCAGACAAGCTTACAAATGACAAAATATAGGAGCACCCAGTTCTAGCCAAAATAGTTCTTTTTGTTGAAGTCGAAGGAAAGAAAGCAAATCAAAAGTGCCTCAGAGACAGAAAAATATATGAAACAAAGATTTGTCTCCAGGGAAACTAAAAAAAGAGAAAAATATAAGCAGAGTCTCCAATTCTGTAAATAGCTTTGCAAAAAAATCTTGTTTTACACTTCAACCAACTTCATTAGAAATCTCCAAAAGAGCTTTCAGCTCCCACAGAATTCATCTTTAGCTCATCCTCCATGGCTTAAGAGAGAGAAACTAGAAAGATTTCCATACGCATATTAACACATTTTATAGGAGTTTTTTTTTTAACTATCTCACAATACTAAGTCACGCCAGCAGTGTCTAGCCCAAACTCATGCAACCCCCTAACATGAAGTTCAAGTTGTATGCTTCAGATTCTCTACAAATATTTATTTTTTAAAAATGAAAATGAATTATGCAAAATTAGAATTTAAGGATGTGAACAGATACACATGGCCATCAAAAGTCTGCTATTAAAATGAGAATATTTTGTCCCGAGGAACATTTTTATTGAAAGTCATTTTAAGGTAGAAAAAGCACCAAGAGAAGTTGTGATAATCAGAGAAGTGTTGATTGGCTGTACATTAATTATAAATATTTATGATAAATCTGAAGTGCTCAAAGAAATATCTCTTGGGTTCTAAAGCTGGATCTCCCATAAGCCACATTAAGAACAAAATCAAATGGATCAAGAAAAATATATTCATATCTAGAGAGAAGTTTTGCTTTTGAATAATAGACTATTAACTTGCTTTAAAACCAGAAAGAGCTTCACAAATGATGAAAGCTCATTTCTGTGGAAACTCCAGCTATGAAGACATTAACAGGCTTTTCAATGTAGGAATCATATGCCTCAGAGTAGGGAATTAAGACTAGTAAGAAACAGAACTGGAAGGTACTGTAAACTAAGAAGTAGTGAAAAGGAGTCAGGAGAGAGTCTTTGTCCAGGAGGATGTCCAGTAAGGCAATATGTCAGTATTGCAGTATATATACTGTGTCAGGGAGAAGTGACTCTGGGCCTCAGACCTAATGCCACCAACAATGTATCACTGTGTATAAAACTTTATCAAAATAAAACTAGACTTCTTTATTTGTACATTGTTGCCATAGGACATATGGCATTCTCAGGCAAAAATGTTCACTATTTGGAGCTTTACATAAATTTTTGCCAACTTCTACTCTTCACTAGTATTTTCTATCCACAGATAATAAGATTCCATATATTTTTTATTTACCTTGTCTCTGCAGATGTTTTCAATATTTTCTTAATATTGAGTAAATCATATAATGCAAAATAATCAAATTTGATTTCCATTGAGTTGCTTCCTTAGTTTGTTTTCTAAATAGATATAAGATCACTGCATTTTCTGTTCTTGCTTTATATATCTGTCTCGTAATAAGCTATATTGTTTTAGTAAACCAAATATTTTTGATATTAACCATGGAAAATTAGATTGAGAAAACAGTACAATGTAATATAAATAATATGAAACACGATTATTTGATTTGATTCTCTTTGTTTTTCTACTTTCACTAGTCTGACAAAGACCTAAACACTGATACTGAAGGTTAAATATAGCACTGTGAATGTTCATCTCTAACTTAAACTTGTTGTCTACCTTGTAAGCACTTTTAGTGGAGATTTATTTTCTTGTTTCTTATATGTTGTTTTCATGAAGCAATATTTCACAATTTTCAAACTTTAAATGTATTTATTGTTCTCACTTTGTGGGGACATCAATTCCTCTGAAAGTAAAGAATCATTATGTTAAATAACAGGTTTCATTGAATTAAATTTTTCACTGCATTACATTTTCTTATCTAAAGAAGCACAATAACTTTTTTTTTGGGGGGGTACGGGAGATCGAACTCAGAACCTTGTGCTTGTGAGGCAGGCGGCAGAACCACTGAGCTAAATCCTGGGCCCAGCATAATATCATTCTTAGGAATAAATCAAACTTTGCAAAAGAATAGGTTGAATTATTTAAAACAAGCAGAGAATAAAACAAAATTCCAACATAGTATCACATTTACCAAATATCATGCTATCATGTTATAAGAAATAATAATATAAGTGGATAACTAAAGCACAGATCATATAGTATGTGGTTCGTTACAAGTTTGACCAGCATTGAACCAATTGCTAACCTCATTTCCTTGGAGATGTGAATGCAAAAATATAGTTACACGGAACAATAAGGATCTGCTTATTTAATGGTGTCTTATTGAAGTGACGTCAATAGGGTACAGATAATTGCCGTACTGTTCAAAAATTTTGGATAACCTAAAAACATGCCATCAGAGACCCAGTGGAACTTTTCCTGCTGTCTTTTCTTTGCCTCTGAAGACGAAAGTAGAACCACAGGTAATGAGCTTCTCTGACAAGAGAGGGAATCTTGGGGAGTGTCGTGCATTTCCAATTTTTTCGCATAAGAATCAAAGATGAGAGATAAAATGTAGAATGCCCGGTTAAATTTGAATTTCAGTTAGAATCTAAATAATTTTTAATATAACCACATCCCAAATATTGCACAGAATGCACTTATTTTAAATATGATTCCCTGTTTGTCTGAAATTCAAATTTAAATGGATGACCTTTATTTTTTACATCTTTGCTAAAGTTCTCAACTCAAGTTAGGGTGCATGAGTGGGTTAGTTAAGGTACTACTCTCTGCCATGACAAGCAAACTCTAAAATGTAGTATGGTTCAAGTACAATTGAAATGTATTTCTTTCTCATCAAAATTACAAGGAAAATTACAAGTAAGCAAGCAGATTACTTTAATTGGATAGAGGTTTGTTTCATCTTCATTTCCATAATTTTCTAATGTGCCTCTGAAGGTCTCTGTGCCTAAGAAGACAGATGTGAAAATACGGTCGGTTCTTGATTTACAAATGTTCCTGTTGTGAACTTTCTCAGGTATACTATGTATGACTCACTGGGGGAGACTATAAATGAATCTGACTTAGGAACATTTTCCCAGAACAGAACTTCTTTGTAAATTGGATATTTACTGGACTATGGAGAATTACACACAGGAACCTCTTATATGCCAAGCAGAGAACACTGGTATTTCATTGGCTGTAACTCAATCAATTTTCATGTAAAATTTAGAAAAAGCTGAGTTGTATGTCCAGAAAGAAAAGGCAATGGGTTTGGAGTGTAACTCATCAGTCTCTAGTAGACTGAGCTCCCACATTCCAGAGGAAACTTTGCTCATTAATTTAATCCAAAATTTATTTAAGGGATCTGGCACAAAGGAGCATCTTCCCTCTGTAAGGGGATTCAGCAAAGATATTTTGTGTTATATACTCCAAGGGAAGAGAAAATAGAGAAGACAGCAAAGGGTGATTAGTGATTCTACAGTGTGCACTCCCTGTGTTAGAAACCTGCTTAGTGTTAAGAGTTCCAAAAACAGTCTCTAAAATTCATAAATATATTCTAAACGAAATTCAGCATTTGAGCACCAATAGCAAGATAACCTGCTCCTCTTCTCTAGTGCTTTCTCTTACTGCTAAAGGAGATGGCAGCTCATGGAAAGAAGAGAATAAGGGAAAACAACACTTTTTATCATCCGGGTTTCAGGTCAACACCATCTAGGGGGAGAAAAGCTAGGAAAATAAAAATTTTTCAATTAGATGTCAGAATAAATATGCTTGACTTAGACCAAACAATACACAAGAAGAGACTGTAACATCGCCATGTCTGCTTAGATAAATTCTGGGTTCAGAGATGAAACATCCACCGATAAGGTCGGAGAGGAGTTGGTTTAAAATTTCATATTCTGTTTATAGTTCCTGTCTGCATCATTCCAGTTTCTGGATTGAATAGAAAACAAGGAAGTTACCAAGTGGGCTCTGCTAAATTCTCAATGTTCCAAGTGGCAAATGATGCTTATTAGTGAACAAGTGCTCCTCAGAAGCAAACCTTTTTTTGAAAAATCCCATTGACTCTACAGCAGCCATGTGTCTTATATATAATTGAATTCCAGCCAGGAACAACGCAAGTAGAGAACCAGATGTCTATTTCACCTCTGTTTTCTAGTAGAGATTGATCCCAGGGGCCACAATCTCTAGCTTAAGTCTTGGCTGTAGGGGAAGAAGAAAAAGAGGAAGGAGAGTTGTGAATATTGGCAATAAGGATTGCTACAAATCAAATAACTAATAAAAAGCCACAGTTGTTCACCTGACATCACTGATTTACAGAACATAAAATTTTTCTGGCTTGAACCTAAAATATTTTAAATCTTATACAAGGGTTATTAAAACTTAACAGAGTACTTATATTTTTAAGGTGTCATAAATCTTTCTACAAGCTGCTGTGCTATATGTGAAAAACTAGATGATCCAAAGATAACTATGTTGTTTTATTTTTTTTTTACTACAGCTGAGGTTTCAAATAATTCTATGGTTTTCCAAATGTCTAGGTAGAAAACAATGCTGACAAAACAATAATCAGAAAAGCGTACCATCAGTATATCTCGGTCACTTGCCACTGATTTGGGAAGATATTTGCATTTACTTATGCACAAAATAGACATTCAATAAATGTTTTATTTATTGATATAGGCTTTTTAATCCAATAAAAATTAATCATTCCATAACATTTTTAGAGATAAAATTATGAAAGAGGAAAAATATTGAAAGGAAATAGATCATCTTTTACATTATTATGGTCTTAGTATTGTAAGAATGCATTTTTTAAAAGCCATATGCCAGCAATTTTATTGTAACTCTCACACTCTCTTTAAAAGCCATATTTAATGAATTAATTTTCAGTTGTCAGAAAAAAAAAATGCATGAAGCAGGTATTTGATAATTCTATCAGAAGAGGAAAGTCACCACCATATTCTATTTAGTCAAAGTAACTTGGAGAAGTAGTAAACATTATCACCGGCATCTGCAACTTATCATTTGCGGATTAACTTACAAACTTTTTTGTCTTTGTAAAACCAGAGTGACGAAAAGATAGACTGACCTCTCCCAGCTTCCTGCTTTCCATACCTTCTGATTCATCCACATTATGCAGCATTTAGCTGGATGCCAGACAGAGGCAATAACACAGTTACAAGCAGGGCAAAAAACATGGGTGTCAGAAGCATCTCACCTCCCTGCAGATCTTGCCTCTACCAGCTGTGGGTCAGATGGTTCAACAAAACACTTAGCACTCTGCACTTCATTTTCTCATCAGTATGGTAAGGAGGGTGTAATATTGACGTGATAGGCCTACTGTGAATGTGTGAATAATCCATGAGTTAACATGTACAAAACCACCTAAAAAGACTTGGTATATTATAAGCATTACCCTTATTAGTATTTCTTGCCTTCAGAATTTGAGATATTTTTATTTTTCTATACTTGCTTGTGTTCAGTTTTGCCATTTAAAGTTATTTTAACTGCCTGATAAAACTGCACGAACTACATTTCCAAGGTGGTACAGGCAATATTGTTATCAAATTTTTAAAAAGTTTTCATCTTTCCAAATGGAAATTGACAAATTAAATAATTCCCTATTGCTTGCTTCTCCCTCCTCCTGGTAACTTTTAACCTATTTTCTTTCTCCATTCTAGGCATTTCATATACATGGAATCATATAATATTTGCCCGTTGTGCCTAATTATTATATTTAGCATAATATTTTCAAGGTTCTGCCATGTTGTAGCGCACGATAGAATTGTAACCTTTTCAAGATGAAACATTTTGCTCATCCAGCTGTGCATGCACATGTGTGTTGTGCACACTTTTGGGTATTGGGAGTAATGATTCGGCTAACATTGTATCAGTCAGTGCTTACTAGAAAAACAGATGTAATGCAAGACATACAAGTATATAAAGATTTACAAGATTGGCTTATCATGGCCTCCCACAGTCAGGCGTGGAAGAGCTCAGAGGGTCTGTCCAGGAGCTGGACACCCGAAGGATCCAGTCAAAAGTCTGGAGCACACTGTAGTGTCCCATGCGAATCCTGCATCAGTCAACCAAAGGGTCTGAGCTGGAGGCTGAAGAGCCTGCACCGGAAGTTCGGAGACGGTGTGCAAGGTGAAGGTAATGACTGGAGCTCCTCTGAAGAGAACAGAGGCCAGCCTTCCCTCTCCGTCCCCCTTTTGTTCCATTCGGCATCAAGCTCATGATTGCTGTCACTCACACTCCACAGGGGGTCACCCTTCTGACACTTGTAGAACCACACTGGTCTAATTTAGTTGGAGCTATCTTACTCAGGTTGACAGACTCAGTTACCTATCACAATTGATATATAAAAGCCTGATTGGGTATCTGATTTCAATTATTTTGGTTCTACACCAAGGAGTGGAATGACTGGTCATATAGCCATTATATATTTAACATTTTAAGGAGAACACTTATTTCATTTTATCTTTCTACCTTCTTACTAGGAAAAGATAAGACTTCTACTTTCTCCCCATGCTGACCAGCACTGGCTATATTCCTTTATTCTAACCACCACTTTATTCACAACTGAATGCGTACATCTCCAAAACACACAGCTCAGGGGAAGAGAGACTCCCTTCAAAACCCCTCCAGGGCTGCCTCTGTGTGGGCACCACCTCCTAACAGCACATTCAATATGAGCAGTGCTGGATTACTGCACGGATGAATTAGTGATCCCATGATTCAAGAGTCACTGTCCAAGAGCCTCTTAAGCCAGCTAATCATTTGTATTAACTTGCACACCTGGAAAAGCTGTCCTTCAAAGGGAAGGCAACTAAAGAATTCTCCAGACAAAGAGAAGCTGATGTTCCTCACCACTCACTGGCCTGCCAGGAAAAGGGACTGTTTCAATTTGCAACAAAAAGATAGCAAACAGAATGAGAGAACATGCAAATATTGATAAATACAAGTGCTATGGTAATGGCATTGAATTAACTCCACTTGTCTAAGTTCATTTGTATTGTTACACAAGATAGTCACTGCTGAATAACTTATAAACAATAGTAATTTATTTCTCACAGTTCTGGAGGTGAATTCCAGGACGAGGGCCCTGCAAGTTTGTCAGATGGAAGCTTATGGTGTGTTTCGAGGTGATCCTCTTGTGGTATCTTCCTGAGGTAGAAGCAGTAGAAAGGAGGTGACCCAACCATCCTCCTACGGAAGAAGAGACGCAGAGACACAGGAGGCCATGCGCTCATTGAATCCCCAGTTTAAGAGTGATAGTCCCACTTAGACATGAAATATTCATAGTACAATCTCTTCTACACAGATCTCACCTTTTATACTCTCACAATAGGCAGGTATTAGATTACAATACATGAATTTTAGAATGACAGATGCATTCAAATTATAGCACTACTATAAACATTAAAACAAAAACCACTGAAAGTACTACAACTGAAAAGTGAAAATAGATACAAAGTATAGAAAGGTATAACTTGTGATATCAATAAGAAATAGTTCGGAGAGTAAAGGTATAAAAATTTTATGCAGGTGAACATCAGTTGTGATCAAATTAAAAGAGATAATTGTAAGATATTGTACCTGAGCACCACGATTTCAAAAGTATACCTACAAAAATCCACAAGAAACAAAAGAAGGAATCAGATCTTAGAGAAGATTTAATGTCATTTCCTCTCAGATTTTTGAAAAAATTAAAGGAAAAGGAACAGGGCCAAACTTATTTTACCAACATTACCAAGATAAAGCCAGACAAAAATACCATAAGAAAGTTGTAAGTCAATATCATTGCTGAAAAGAGATGCAAAAATCCTTCACAAGTACGAGCAAAGCCAATTCAACATCACATTGAAAGGTCATACAATATGACAAAGTGAGAATCATCTTGGGATGCAAAGATGGCTCAACATATATAAATCAATTAATGTAAAAGATCACATTACCAGAATAAAGGACAAAAATCCTATGACAACTCAGATGCCAGAAATTTAATATGTTTTTATAATAAAGCCTCTCATGAAGGAAAAAGAGGAATTACCTCCACATAATAAAGGTCATATCCACATAGCTAATTTCATATCCAACAGTGAAAAATTTCAAGTGTTTTCGATAAGATTAGGAAAAAGAAAGCACTTTAGCATTTCTACTCAGCATGAGACTTTGCATTCTATCCAGAGTAATCCAGCGAGGAAAAGGAAAGAAAGCCATACAAATTGGAAATAATCAAGTAAATTTTCCCTATTTGCAGATGATATTATCTTATGTATATAAATATAGAAAAGTTTAATGGCTGCACCACATATACCACACACACACACACACACACACACACACACACACACCCATGTAGAACTAATAAACAAATTCAATAAACTTATAAGATACAAAATAAGCATATAAAAAACAGTTGTATTTATCTACAGTAGTAAATTATCTTAAAATAAAATTGGGAAAACAATGCCATTTAAACTAACATGCAAAATAGAACATTTAAGGACAAAGGCAACTAAGGAAGTGAAAGATTTGTATATTGAAAAATTTAAGATGTTAATGAAAAGTTAAAAAATACTCAAAGAAATGCAAAGATATCTTGTATTCATGGATAAGAGCACATATTGTTACACTTTTTATGTTACTCAAACACCTAGAAATTCAATGTAATTATCCAAATCCAAAAGACCTCTTTACAAATTTAGACTTAAAAAAACCTTAAAATTCATATTGAACAACAAAGAACCCCAAATAGTTAACACAACCTTGAATGATCAAAGCAAAGCTGGAATATTCACAATTCCTAGCATCAATATAAATTAGAAAGTCAAAGTAGTTAAAACATAGATATAAAGACAAGTGGAATAGAACAGAGAGCCCGGAAATAAATCCATTCATATATGGTGAACTTGTCTTCAGTATGACTGCCAAGAATACACAATAGGAAAGACAGTCTTTTCAGTAAATTACACTGGAAAATGACAGAGCCACATAGAATAGAAATAAACAACTCACATTTTAGATCAAGCACAAAAATCAACTCAAAATATATTTAAGTCTTAAATGTAAGAACTGAATCAGTAAAACTTTTAGAAGTAAGTATGGGGGGAAACATCTTGACACCGATATTGGTGATGATTTTATGGATATGACATGAAAAAACACAGGACAGGGCTGGCGATTTAGCTCAATAGTTCACCTGACTCACAAACAAAATGTCCCAAGTTCGATCCCCAGAACAACAACAACAAAAAAAAACACACAGAACATAAACGCAAAAAGCAGTAAGTGGGAGACAATAAGACATGAACCTTTATACAATAAATAAAACCATGAAAAGAGTAAAATGGCACCCTACAGAATAGGACAAATGTTTTAAATTGTTTGAAATGCTTTGAATTTTAAAATTAAAATTTTGAATAACATTGAGTATGTAAAGAACTGCTGCAACTCAACATCAGATAAGTAACCTAATTGTGAAATGAGCAAAGAACGTAAATAGGCATTTTTCCAAAAATATTCAAATGGCCAACAGGTATAGGAAAAGATTCTCACTGTCCCAAATTATTCAGCAAATGTCAAAGCCACAGTGATATATCATCTTGTTTCTTCTAGAATGGCTAGCAACATAAATAAAAGATTACATTATGCAAGGCAACCGGTATTGGTGAGGCTGTGGAAAAGTTAGATGTTTTGCATATCTTTTGATAAGAATGCAGATTTGTACAGACAGTATAAAAACAGTATGGAAGTTCCTCAAAATATCAGCGGCGCAACTTCTATATAATATACCGATTCCACCTCTTGATATTTATCCAGTGAAATTGCAAGCAGGAACTTATAGAGATATTTGTACTCCAATATACATTGCGATAGTACTCACAAATCTAGCTATAGAAGCAACATAAGCATCCATGAGTGAATAAGTGGATAAAATATGTGGTGTGTCTGTACCTACAAGGGATTGTTATTGTGCTTTAATAAAAAGGAAATCCTGAAATATTTAACAGTATGAATGAATCCTGAGGCTGTTGTGGCTAAGTGAAATAAGCCAGCCACAGAAGGACAAATATTGAGTGATTTCACCTAGGGAAAGAATTTGAAACAATAAAACTCATGGAAGCAAAGAACAGAACCATGGTCACCTGAAGATTGAAATGAGGAGTTGGAAAGTGACAGGTATAAAATGGCACTTATGAAAAATGGACAAGTTCTAGAGACCTGCTGCACAAAACTGTGCCTGTAGATATCAACAGTGGATTGTACAGCTTAAAATCTTTCAAGACATCAGGTTTTATGTTGTATTTTACAATGAAATAAAAAATTAAAAGAAAATCACCTTCACTTTTTTATTCTTTCTTCCTACTTTGTCTATCACTACTACTCCAGATCTGTGGATCAAATCCTGACCATTCTTCATATTTTGTTCATTCTGCCCTCCTTCGTCCTTGGGGTCTATCATTTCCAAATGGATGAGCCATCTCCAGTGTGTTTGGAGCCACTACCACTACGATGAAGCCACTAACCAGCCAGACTTTAGCGGGAGCCAGATCAGAGAAGACCAAACAAACGAACAAAAATCAGCATGAAATCTCAAAATTAGCACTAGCTTCTTATTAAGCATATCAAACATAAAATCTTAGGAAATCTAAACTATCAATAAAGTGTATCATTTTAGTAACAGAAGACAAAATACTAAATATTTTTTACCAAAATTATCTATAATTTGATAATAAAGCCAAAGAAGATCTGCATAATCTTTCAAAGTCATACTGGAACCTGGTATACTACAACTATTTGGGTAAGGACTGTTTTTGTTTTATCCATTAAGTTTATTGGTATATTTTAGGTATACAAGATGATGACATTCACCATTGGGAATTTGTACCTTTACATGGTATATCCCAATTTTTGTGTTTTTCGCCATTCCCCTGCCCTCCCTTCAACCCCTCCACCCCTCCCTGTGAAAATCAGTATGGAGATACTTCGAAAAACTAGGATTACAGGTCCCAATTGACTCAGCTATTCCCCTGCTGGGTATTTTCCTACAAGAATTAAAAGAATCATGCCACAGTGATATATGTGCACCCATGTTTGTAATAGCTAAAACTTGGAAACAGCCCAGGTGCCCATCAACTGGAGACTAGATAAAGGAGATGAGGTTTTTTATATGTATAAAATGGAGTACTACTCAGTCATAAAGAATGAGAAACTAGAGACATGTATAGCTACATGGATGCACTTTGAGGCCATACTCTTGAGTGAAATAAATAGGACACACGTGTAAATACTGAATAGTTTCTCATCTGTGAGATACTGAAAGTGTAAATATGGATTAAAATGTATAATAGAAAATGTGAAACAGGAAGAAAAGTTTCAAAGGGGAAGAGGTAGTGGGAGAGGCTGGGGAATGGAAAGAAAGGCAAGGAATAAATATGAGAAAGAAGGAAGAAAAATGGAAACAAAATCTTTGTATATTGGACTACTTTTTTAGAAGGTTTGTGTGCCTCCATTTGACTGAAAGCATAATCTAGAGTCTGCGATTACATGTTAACTTGCAGAGCTGTGTCTGGTAGAGAAGTAGTTTTTCCAAATCTAATGTAATTTTGTTGCCTTACTGAATGTTAACTAGTTTTGTAGTGGTGTTAGCAATATTCACCGCATGTTTTCTCATGTTCTATAAATATACACACGAGTGAGTCTTGGATAGAATAAATTTCCTCGAATTGCCTTTTCTGTACATTTCCCATGGGCTGGACTGTAAGAGGCTTTCTTCAAGGGAGAGGCAGGAGGAGAGGGAAGTGGGAACCATTTGGGAAGAGGTACATACACTTTCGCTGTTATCCCACCAAACACCAATGCTGCGAAGGGGTCTTGGCAGGTGTAAATAAAGTTCCATTTCTGATGAGTTATATTTACAGTAGAGAAGTGACTCCGTGTGGACCTGACTTATTCAGTAGGAAATCCTTATGGTTTAGACTTTATCTGAGGATGGAGACAGGATAGCCAGGGCTCCAGATCATTCTCTCTTGGGAGCCTATGCCCAACAAACTTTGAGCCAAGGACACAGGCTTCCCCTTAGTTTGTGATCTTCCCTATTTGACCTTTTGACAGACAGAACCTTAGGTTTGCTTAACCAGCTCCTGTAACTTGTAAGCCAATTCCTTGAAATAAAATAAAAGTGTTTGAGGTGTAAGCATGCATATCCATGCCCATATTATTTATGGATTCTGCTTACCTGATTGAACTCTTGACTATCAGTCCTCTTTAATTGGTTAAATAAACTTTTACATGTTTATTCCATAATTCTATATGTCATCTTTTTGGGAAATTTTAAAAGCTTTTCTTTTGAGAAAGTCACCAGTGAAGATCAGCATGTCTAAGTCAATAAATAAAGTTGCAGTAGCGACACTATGAAAGAATTATCCTATTATTTCATGCGTATTACTTAGAAACTAAATTAACTAGTTAGCATATGCAGCTGATTTCATATATGCTGCTCAGTTAAATTTAGGGATAGTAACCTTTACAGTGTTCCAAACAGGATACACTACAGTGAAATGCTCCCTGACAACCACTTCTTTTCTTTATCATTCACACATTCGGATTACTTCAGCCAGGAGTAATGAAAAAACATTATTCTAAGGGTATCAGGACCAGGCAGACTGCTGTGGTCAAACGCTGCATCCTATCAGTCCGGTGAAGCCCACAAGATGGAACAATGCTTAAAAAGCAACTCCGAGAAAGGCCAACTATTTCTATTAAGTATTTCTGTCCACTGAGTTAAAAAAAAAAAAAAATGACTCACGATGGCTTTTGGCAGCTAAGAGACAGAAAGAGACAACTTTTTCCAAACAAGCCCCTGGAGAGTTGCAGGGTAAGCAGGGATCCTCTTAAAATAGCTCCGGAGATTAGAAGAGAATGAGTTAAGAGAAAGGTGATCATGAAAACCTGAAAGAAATAATAGTGAGTAAGAAAAGGGAGAGAAATGACTGAGACGAAAGAGAAAACAAAATGACAGGGGATATAGTTTCCTTCAAATCGCCGACCTGCACCACAAGAGGAAAGCAACCAGTCTGCGGGATTTTCGGGGAGTGATTCAACAGTGGCATGATTAGTTGGAGCTGAGCTACAGAAGTGGTTTGCAAGCCAAGTCGGGCCCTTGGTAGACAGCGAGGGCGCGGCGAGAGAGTTGGCAGCCCAGGGCTCCTTGTGACTGAGAGAGGAAGGGTGTAGTCTGTTTGCACTTTCCCTGCATTTCATCAGTTCCACTTGCCATGTTTTCATTCGCTTAAAAAAAAAAATGAGGAAGTGATCTGCAGTGGGCGTGCTTTGCTTTCTACACAATAAAGATGTCTGTTTGGGGCTTTTCTGTTTGTGTGACGCTAGAAGAGTACATTTTCACCAACCGCTTTTTCCACATTACACAGGCAGCGTATTCAACATCCTCGTGGGTGGCTCCCACAGAGGAGCCAATTTTGGAAACCCTCATCTAGAAAAATATTTTAGATTTTTAGGGCTCTTTTCATCCAAAGATCTCAGGGATTACCAAGCAAAATAATGAGAGTTCCGAGAACAACGCGAGGTGGTAGCGGACTAGAGTGGCTGATATTTATTAGCACATGACAAAACAATGGCCAAAATGAGGGCATCGTGAAATAAAAAATAGCAATAAAAACAAGAATTGTTTTGCTTCAAACTAATGCCACAATATCTGGAAATTTTGTAAGTTTCTGTCATAACAATCTCATCAAGATTCAACACAAAGTAATTTCTCTTTATTAAAATGCTGCTATTTGCTGGGCATCAGCTTCTATTGAAACATCCTGACTGGAGCTCAAGTTTTCAGGTCAAAATCAATTTCCAAGACGTGTGTTATGCAATTCTGAACATTTCATAATATTTTCCCATCAATAATCACAAGCTACCTCTGGTTGATATTAATGTACCTGTGTGAATCATTGTCAGTTTGAGGAATTAATTATTGAGTTTTATTCACTATAAATGATTCACTGGAACTTGAATTTTCAGCAGAATATGACATTTGACTTTATTTTTCTCATGAATTATTTGAGTTTGTCACATAAGAGGAGAAAAAAAAGCTTAGCAAAGAAAACCTTTATGCTCTTGAAAGATCTATGCTTTATTTGAAATATGAATTTTTCTCCACTCTCTACAATATCTTTCTGTATTTCACTATAGAGTTGCTAAATTCAAGTTGACTGTAAGCTTGAGAGTTTTTCCAGGAATAGGTAAAATCAATTAGTGTTGATCTTATGCAGCCATAGATGCACAAAACAAATATCTAGAATATTAAGTATACTTCCGCTAAGTTCCGGAGCTCAGACTTACAATTTGCCTGTTGTGACCTAAAGAACATGTAATCAAATGAACTGCAAGAAAAGCTCCTTTTTTGCAATATTCATAAAGTGTTTGCCAAGTGGTTGCTGTTCCAATTTTTAGAAAAATCCTCATGTACATATTTCAATACATTTAAAATGCTGAATCTGGAATTGGAGACCATTAAATGGCTTGTATTTACTCTCTTGAATTTCAAAATGTAACCAGTGCCAAAAAGCCTCTGGGTGTATGTACAAAATTTGTAAAAATACATAAAAACCTACTGAACCAAAACCGCAGTGGAACTCACGCTAACTTTCCAGACAGCGTAATTCACCCCTTAGTCACTGGGGAATGCCAATCTTAAAAGACAGATTTTCACCGGGCCAAGAAGATCAACAAAAATAAATACTTCTTGGATCAGGAACCAAGAAAAGCCCAGTACCATTGGCCTTAAAGCAATCCTGATATTAATGTTAATAATGATAAATTAACTGTCTACTTTAGTTTGCCAACAGTTGAGAGACTTTTTAAACTCTGTGCCTTATGGAAATGATACAGAAGACTATTAAAATATGTGCTCATAGCTATTTGCTGTTTAATATGCATTTAGCTCTACATCTCTTCCTGCTTTCGTATTAGATGAGTAGAAAAGCCATGTTACAATTATTTGGTCAAAGACAGAGTTGCAGTGAGTTACTGACTTTCTCTTTGAAATCTGATCTGAGATAAAGAGCGTGGCACACCCATTTAATCTGTTGCAGACACAACCGAGGAGCCAATGTCTGACTCCCCGCCATCCTATTCAGGATGAGGCATGGCCGGTCGGCCATTATTCTAGCACTTTCGCTTCTGTCTTCCCTCTTCTACTACTGATCTTCTTTGTCTACACTATAGTTTCCTATTTGCTATTCTCTGAGCAGTTTGATTTATCTCTTAAGAAATGGTAATCAGAAGATTCAATGGAGTAATGGTTAGCAGAGGCTGGGTAATGGCTAGGGAGGAAAAAGAACAGAGGGAGGCTGGATAAAAGATTCCAAAATACAGAGTTAGATAGGAGGAATTTATTCCAGTGTTTTACAGCATAGTGCTGTGACCACAGTTTATGAGTTTTAGTATATTTTGTTAAGAACCAGAAGAAAAGAGTTGAACACTTCCAAACAAAGAAGTGATCATCTTTTAAGAAAATGGAAATGATAATTACCCTGTAGTCATCATTGCACATTGTACTATCTTGATAAGTCAAAGTATATGTAACACATTTAAATTGCAAAATGATTTTTTAAAATAAGCAAAATAGAGGTAGGGAAATCACTCTGTTCTCTAGCTTAAATTTTCTAGTAGGTTTTCAACACATTTAGAATAAAATTTACCAAAGACTTTGGTAGAAGCAACATGATTTGCGAGTTAGGCTTCTGTTTAACTAT
This sequence comes from Fukomys damarensis, assembly GCF_012274545.1. NCBI lineage: Eukaryota > Metazoa > Chordata > Mammalia > Rodentia > Bathyergidae > Fukomys > Fukomys damarensis. Next base: position 9,671,115 of record NW_022900917.1, on the reverse strand, counting down.
ACATACACATGTAAGTCTAAGAAATTATAATGTGGATATAGATTTTAGGTGGCTTAGAGAAAATAGGAGCTCCACCATAGTAAAAGCAACACAATACAGAAAGACATGCTGTGTATGAATTTCACATGCTGGTTGTTCTGAGTTCATCTACTATGCCATCCTATGACTTTCTCTGGAAACAAGAAAAACAGAGCATTCATGAAAAAATGTGTAAAGCCTATTCTTGTGGGTTTAGACAGCTAAAACCAAAGTGAAAAAGATAGGAGGGTAAAGGATAACACGAGAGTCTATGGCATGTTATAAGAAATCAATAGATTTCTAGGTCCTTTTCTTGATTGTGCCAGATGTGTGATCTTTGAGAAAAATAACACCACATTCTCCAAGCCCCTATCTGACAAGTTCAGCCTTGGATATATTTTCACACCACTCGAAAACGTATTAATTTGTGACTCTATAAATAGACAAGATGTATAAATATTTAAGGGATAATATTTAAACTCAAGCTCTCTTTCTTGCCTTGATTCCTCTTTCTCTTGTCCTCTCCTTCACTTCAAAGCAGTAGGAACAATGGCTTAGGGTAGGGAGTAGACCATGAAAGTACAGTTTGGAACAAGGAACTCGACCAAGAAGCTAAGTTGATTTTGAAATGCATAACAAAAACAAAGGTTTAAAAGTTTAAAGGTTTTTTTTTTTTAAAAAATATGGCAGATCCAAGAGCATAAGAACATCAGAACATTTTTCAGTTTGTGGTTGACATAAAAATTTTTGTTTTAGAAGAATAGGAGACAGAGTTTTAAAACATCTACAACAGAAGCAGAGAATGAAGGCGAATTAAGGAGGGCAATACAAGAATCCAAGGGGGCATTAAGTACACACATATACGCTTCCTCATAACAAGGAAGAGGGGTTTGGAGAATATTTTAGGTTGGTAGTGTAAGGTCGAAATGCTGTCTGACAGAATACAATACCTTTGAGGACTGACTCTGAAGTAGGGAAGAGGATTTAATGCCCAGGAAGAACTGGCAAAATCCTGCATGAGAATATTTACATCTTGCCTCAAAAGGCATCTCAAGTTCCTCACAATTTTATTCAGAAAGACGTTATAATATCGAGACAAACTGGAGCCAGAGATTATCGATGTCTGGGAGAGGTGCTTCTAAGGACATCCCTAAGGACAAGCCCTAGAATCCAGGAGGGTGCAGAACAGCCAAGAAAATTAAGAGGAGGGTGAGGCTGACCGGAGAGGGAGAGGACAAGCTTACTGGGAAGGTCTTAGACCCAGTGAACTGGGTCCTCATGCTGGATGGAATCTGGGCAGGAGTTTGGACAAGGAGGGTTGAGCACATGACCAGAGAACACAAATTACTAAGAATGGCAGTGTGGGTGGCAGTCTACAGAGCCAACGATCTCTTCAAACAAGGGATACCACAGCAGCGGGAGCCCAAATGACGGAGCTAATGTTAGACACCCTCAAGAGGAAAATTATCCTTGCCAAGCTAAAGTGACATCATTATCTCAAATTTTCTGGATTAAGCACATTGCACAACTGGGAAAATAGAAATTCCACAGGCAAGTAAAGTTCACTTACTAAAGCAGAAAGATAAAATTATTGCATATAAACATACAACTGAGGCCAGGGATTTAGCTCAGCGGTTCGGTGCCCTGCCTTGAAAGCGCAAGGACCCGAGTTCAATACCCGGTACCAAAAAAAAAAAAAATAAACACACAACTGAATTGTGGATGCAAAGATGTCTAGCTTCTCACAAATGTGCACTTTTATTATCATTAAGATGAAGAGTGAGACAATGTTACCCACTGCTGCCACTTCTAGCATCAGAGATCACTAATTTACGGTCGAACAGGGTGACCATTACTCAAATAGTTGGTGTGAAAGCCTCTGTCCTTGACTTCGTGAGACTACAACAGAAATTACAGGGAAGACAACATGTTAATACTCTTCCAATTTACTTTTTTTTTTCTTTCTCCATAAGAAAAATTTAAGTGAGTGTGATGGCTTCCATGACAGAAAACAAAACTTTTCATACAGAAATGATATGTAGTTTTATCTCCTATTGATGCATAAAAAATGAGACATTCCAGAGCTCAAGAGGAATCTAATAATTACAAAAGAAATGTTGTATCTTACTGCATGTGACATGAAAAATGCTGAGATTATCCAATTTATTTAAGAGTCGTAAGTAACTTAACATCTTATGAATACATTTTAAGGAGGTTGCAAAGAAAACCAGCTGAGAAATGCTTTCTCACATTGTCTATATTAAGGTATTAAATATACTTAGGAGATTTGCTCTTATGAACTGATGCCTACTAGAAGTTTGTTCTATGTAAATATGTAGCATGCATGTATACACATATATCACTGCATTTCTCAGCCACAAATAGGGGAGCCTTTGTTCCATTAACTTCACACATTCTTAGGCTCGTGAAGACCCCCTCTAAGTGCCTCAAATCGTCATTCCCTGCAACCTTCTGAAAAACAGTAGAGGACAGTAAAGACAGCTGCATCTCTTGACTCTATGCCTAGCATAGGCTTGTCAGGATTAGATAACGAAAAAGGAATATTTACTTCTTTTGCAACACTTTGAAAAGTTGTAATTTGATAAGAAATGTAAACCAAAGGAAACACTCAGAAAACTGCCGACAGCTGAAGAATTACAATTGCATATGGAGGGTTTTTAATCTTCTACAAATATGTCACCAGTGTTCTCCCAACATGTGGTCTTGCCAAGTGTGGTTAAAAAAAAAAAAAAAAAATCTTCCTTGAATGCTCTGAAGAACACTTGCAATGACCATGTTCAGGAAAACTCATTTGATAACAGTTTATTAAAAATGGAGTGAAGAATGAATTTGAAGAACTTCTTTTCTATAGCTGTACAGAGCTTTCCTGTTAACCATGTTCATTTATGTAGAAATAAAGATTCAAGGTTACAGAACTACATGTCAGGAAAAACAACGATCACATATCAGGCATGAAGCTATCCATGAAGTTTTATAGTCCAAAAGTCACATTATGATACCTTTGTATCCTGTGTATTTTAATATCATTACACTAAAATCCAGCCACGGATGAAAAAAATCATGAAATGTTCTCCATTTTCTTCAATGTTTCTAAATTAAATGAGGTCCTTGACATTGATATTTGCATGAGAAACTGTTGCAGGACTTAAGACAATATAATGGAAATAAAAATCTTTCAATTATCTTTCTATATTTTTATAATATTAAACTTTTACTTTAATATCTCCCAGAAAATGTGAGCAAATGTTTTAAAACATTAATCAAAAGTAAATAAGAAAAAGAGAGTAACAGAAAATGTCTATTACAAGTTTTATTTCTTAGATCAATTTATTTTTCTGAAGTAGGATTATATGCACAGAATCAAGTTCAAATCATATTAAAGAGTGTACAATAAAAAACCATATTCTTTCCACTCCTACTCAGCTTTTCTACCCCAAAAACAATCACTGTTACTAGTCCCTTAAATATCTTTCCAGCCAGGTGTGGTGACACATGCCTGTAATCCCAGCACTTGGGAGGCTGAGGCAGGAGGATCACTGTGAGTTTGAGACCAGCCTGAGCTACATAGTGAGTTCCAGGTCAGTCTCAACTATATAGTGAGACCCTGTCTCAAAAAAACTAAAAAAAAAAAAAAAATCTTTCCACCAATGTATTAGGCATGAATAAGTATGTACACATTGACTTCTTCTTTGAAACATAAATATTGACATGATTTGGAATTGTTACCACATGTGATTTTTCTTTTTTTCTTGATAGATTCCACTTTAGTACACTTAAAACTTCCATATTTTTAATTTTTTTCTACATGACAATGCTTCAATGAATTTATAAGTGAATTTTAAAACCCCAAGCAATGTAGTTTTTTCTGCTGCAATGATTTTTCCTATGTACCTATTATACTGTGCATTTCAAAGTACATCTGTAAGATAAATTCCTAGAAATTGAATTATGAGGAAAGAATATGCTTTTACACTCATATGCAGACAGCAAAAGCTGCTTTTTATTTCATTTGTATCCATTTATGCTGCTATTAAAGGTATGAAAACATCTATTATCTCATTCTATAGGGTTCAGAAATAATTTATCACCATTTTGAAAGTTCTCAAATGAAGTTATTTGTCTACATATGAAAATAAAAAACATGAAGAACAGCTCAAGATTAATTTGTATGTTTCCTTTAATAAAAGCAAATATTTTGTTCAAATCTGACTAGTTTGAATAAGCAAAATTAGTGCATTTTTCACAGAACCAGGATATTTAAGACTAATAATTTTCTCCAAATTTCATCACTGATGCAACTAAATCAAAATAAAAAGACTCCAGTATGAGTAGAATGTGAATCAGTAGAGATTTATTCTGTTATGCATGTGTATTTTGAGGCACAGAACACAAAAAATTTAGGATCATTCAACAAACACTAATTATTTATTTCCATTTTTTTCTCAAATTACTTTTTTGCTCAATATTTTATCTTTTTCTTTCTCTAAAAGAAGAAAGCCTAGGTGTTTAGTTCCATCCAATGAAGCACATTCTTGGAAATTAAAAGAAAAGCCATTTACAAAAATTTTAGTCATTGAAACATTTGCTTCTTTTTAGTACTTTTTTTTTTAATTGGTAGCCTTCAGCATAAAATCACTCAGGACAATTTTAACACTAAGGAAATTCTGATAGTGCAATGCTAGGTTAGAAGACACCTGCTCAACCATACTTTCCTTTAAACAAAATCACATTTTAAATTAATGAAAGGATTAGTTTATATGTTGTTTTCCATATAGCAGTGCCCCTGAGTACTACCCAATGCCTTCATACTGCTAACACTTTTTGAGTGCGTAAGATATATCATTAAATTTCAATCAGTGATAAAATAAGAGCTTCTTGAGTATTTCAAGATAGTTATAAAAAAAGCTTTTACTGAGTACACACACTTGTTTATATACTACTTAATTTTCTCTTGGTTAGCTAATCTTCCCTTACTTTTATTTTCCTAAGAGTTTGTGTGAGTGTTCGCTTAAACATTCAGAGCAGGTTTTGCTCTGATACAGTACCGGTAACTTTATCATTCTTTACTTTTTATTACTTGTTTTTATGATTAAGTGTTCGTGATGCCGAACGAATACCTTGGTGGTGAGGAATCAGTTCGTGTAGGCATCACATTTCAATCCCTGTTCCTTCCCTTTTTTGAAACCTAAGTGGGAATTTCAGGAATACCAAAAGTATTCCTTTAAAAAAAGGGCTCAACTTTAATATATCCATCTCCCAAAAAGAAAATGTACAAATAAGGCTGAACAGCTTCAGCCAGACTCAAGCGGCATCGGGGGCAGAGATGCGGTGGGAACCCCAGCTGGACCGAGCCCGCGCCTGCCTGAGGAACAGTGGCCAGGGGGTCCGCTCCCCTGCGGAAGGGTATGAGGCCCCGAGCGGAAGAGAAGGGACTCGTGACAATGGAGCAAATGGAAGAATGAATAACCTGGCTCATATTTCCACTGCGCTCTTAATTCCTTCACCTGAGCAGAATTTAAAAGAAATCTTTTACAAAACACGAAGGCAGAATGAGTCTCAACAACTCATGAAAAATTCAGATTTGCATCCTTAGTGACTGTGAATTTTACCTCTCCTTGCCGTGAGGTTTTATTTCATGGAAATAGAACTTGGGAAACTTTTGAGACTGTATCAGATACAAATATTCCGTCATTTATACATATTTACCGGTGCCGATGGCTTTGATGATAGCTTAGAAAATTTGAAAACCTATTTAGCCTTTTCCTTTAGGTACTTAGTGTTCACTAGCTGTGGTATCTTTCTGCTGCAATTCATAACCAGTAATTTTGTCCATTTATCTTTCTAAAAGTAGAGCTTATGAGCTCTCTTCCAATAGCATTTTGTTCTTTCCACCAAAAAATAAGGTTCCAACTCCCAGATTGCTTGGTACTCTCTTGATTCTCCTATGTTTGTTATGCATTTGAGACATTAAAACCATGTTGAAGTATCTCAAAGGAAAGAAAAGAAAATACTGTGCAATTATTCTTACCAATATATCTGCACATATATTGTTTCTCAGACTAAATTATACGCTTTGTCCTCTCTGAACCCTCAGGACTCATCATGACGGAAAAAGTAATGTCTCAAACTCAGTTCACTAGTGTCTCCCAAATTTGCCCAATTGTGTTAACTCCATTGGAACTATTCCTCTATATTTTTGTGACTTTCACTAGACTAGTAGTTAATGTCTTACAGCTCAGTTGCATATTTATTTTTCTAATGCCTACCTGAGACTTAACTCGGAGTAGACAATTATTAAATGTGTGTTGAATGGAGGGGTGTGCAAGAAATAAATATAAACACAGCACAGCCACAAAGAATAGCAAATATTTTTTTTTCTGGTAGAAGACTACCTGACTTTTAATACTGAAACTTTCCAGAATACTTGTTGCCCTCATCCTATTTTTTCAGCCAATATTTATATAGAAAACTTACTTTTGTGTCTCTAAAATTCACTAAGAGGACATTGTGTTAACAAAGTTGTGTGGAGGAAAAGTTGGGTCTCAGGAAGAACTGACACAATGTTGGAAACACGCAGACACGGTAAGAAACAGAGCTATTCCCAACAAAGGGGACATTTATTTATCTTAGATGTTGATGGCACTAAGAGAGGCAATGTTACAAACTGCATTGTAACAAGCATACAAATTATATTTAGCAATTTTAAACATTTTCAATCTTTAACAGATACTCATATTTTTATATTTCTCTGGTCTTCTGGGAATTAGGAGTTTGCTGTGGATGGGTAACTCCAATATTTTTCTTTATTTGCCATACTTGGAATTAGAGTATTGCTAGTTTCATGCAGGCAATTATTTTGAAATGATTATTTTCAGTACATTAGAGTCAGTTGTCCTGAGTTTGATAATTATTACATGAAAATCATCATGCCTTTTGTTGTGAGAAATATAAAACTCCAAGTTGTTTTATCTTGTCTTTGGGAAGCTTATAATTTATTTGGAAGAATAAGATATAGGTAGAAAGGGCTGGGGAATTAGCTCAGTGGTTCTAGAACCTGTCTCACAAGTGCAAGGGCCCTGGTACCAATAAATAAATTAGATAGATAGATAGATAGATAGATAGATAGATAGATAGATAGATAATCTATATATAATATATAATAAATAGATTATCTATATATTATATATATTATATATGTTATATGAATGTGTGTGTATATATATATAAGTGGATGAATATAGATAGATAGATAGATAGATAGATAGATAGATAGATAATCTATATATAATATATAATAAATAGATTATCTATATATTATATATATTATATATGTTATATGAATGTGTGTGTATATATATATAAGAATGGATGAATAGATATTCCACCTGCATAAAAATGACAAGTTGATAATTAATCTTCATATTCAATGCTAACTCATGAAATAGTGGTGAAACACAGGTGTTATGAAAGATTCTGTGGCCACAGCTCAGTTTGGGAGATCACCATGATGATTAATGATGTTTGTAACATAAATATTCTTACACCACTACCGTGGGGTATGGGTCACAAGAATTAAATAGTACTTCTACTTGAAAGGACAAACTAAAATCTTCTGAAAGAAGTGATAGTTACTCTGGGCAGAGTATTTTTAGGGTCAGTGATGGAGAAAAACATAGTGAAAGAGTACAAGAAGCAAAGTTTAGGTGAAAAAGAATGAGCAAATACAATGAAAAGAAGTGGTTGTGTGGGCTGAAGCCAAATACATCCTTCTTGTCCTCACAAATGGCAACAAAAGGCAGCTCCTAAGAAAACCCATTTCAATTTGAAGCATTATGAAAAGGACAGCACTTTTTCTCCTTTTGAGAATTGACAATTTAGGCACAAATTGGCCTTCCCTGCACTAATGCTTACACTACAGTTACTGCAGTATCTGTGGGCCTAAGGAATGCCTTGTCCACTGTCCTCTTCCACACAGTGTTCTTTTGATTTTTAATTTTTCAGTGACACAAAACATTTGCTTTTCAGGTACAAAACAGTAATCTGATGCACAACATCGGCTCTGTGAAGGAGCTCACTTAGTAGAAATGGAGCTCACAAGAGATTATGAGGGTGAACCCACTGGTCTTCCATGCTCTCCACATCCTGAAGCAGTCGGCTTGACCAGAATGGTCAAAAGGGCTCTTGGAAAAGCTTAGTACAGAAGCAAGAAGGAGGTGATTCCTATAGTCCAGGAACAAGTCTCTGCAGAAGGCTGTGTGTACTCCAAATCTGCTTCAGATGATATGAGTTTTTTATCCAGAACCAAGATTCCCAAGTTCTGGAATGAAGGGGTGAAGATGTCACCACACACTACTCCACTTAGTAACCTATTAAAAAATGTTTGTTCCCTGTTACAAATACTTTATGCTCTGCTGGCCTAGATAGTTTAGTTCCAAGGAGAGTAGTGCTTCTACCAAGAGACCAAACAATGATTCACTGGACTACAGGTTAAGATGGCCACTCTGCTAATTCAGGGTCCTCATGCCTCTGAGTCAACAAGTGAATAAGGGAATCTCAGCTGGTTCAGTTGATTACTCTGACTCTCAGAGGGTGGTTGGACTGCGGTCCCATAGTGGAGAGTATGTGTGTAATGCAGATTTCTTTTGGTGTTTCTCTTAATATTACCATGTCCTGTGACCTGGTCAATTGGAAACTGCAAGTCAACCCAAGTAAGACTTTCAATGGCCCAGAATTTTCATGGATGCTGGCTTGAGTCAGCTCCCTGGTAGAGAGCCATGAGCAGCAGAGGTGCTTACTGAAAGCAAAGGGAATAAAAAAAAGGGGAGCACAAAGAAGGTATCTCATTCCAGCTATGTGTTCGTCTGGCTTGAGTCAGCTCCCTGGTAGAGAGCCATGAGCAGCAGAGGTGCTTACTGAAAGCAAAGGAAATTAAAAAAAAGGGGAGCACAAAGAAGGTATCTCATTCCAGCTATGTGTTCAGACACATTGTAATTGTCATGAGTATTTTATCCATACTTTGGCATGAATATGTTGTTTGTGTATGTGTATCACTTGTAAGAGAATATGTATATGTGTAATCAGTTATCTTTGATTTCTCCTCTATTCTCTGTCACATACGTTGACCTTTATGTTGTAATGTTGAAGAATTATTAATATATATTTTATCCATACTTTGGCATGAATATGTTGTTTGTGTATGTGTATCACTTGTAAGAGAATATGCATATGTGTAATCAGTTATCTGTGATTTCTCCTCTATTCTCACATGTCACATACATTGACCTTTATGATGCAATGTTGAAGAATTATTAATATGACATCTTAAATAGAGGAATATCTCAGAAAAGAGTAAGCATCACTCAGGGACTTTGCTTCCTCGTCTAGGGAAGGAGTTAGTATTTCAGGTTGTATTCATAACAGTAGTATCCTTGTTGGTGGGAGTATGCCTTGTTATTCTTTTATTTCAAGATTAAGTGCAGTTTCACAAGATCCTTATGAATTCCAAGTTGATAAGAGGTAGACTTATGTTGGGTAATTTTATATGTTAACTTAACTGGGCCGCTGAGTGCCAAGATATTTGAAAAGATGCTGTGGCTATGGCAGTGAGGACATTGGCACTGTTCTTACCACTCAAGTAGATGGACTGTGTAAACCTGGTGGCATTCTCTGGGGTAGATGGATTTCATCCAGTAAACTGATTACCTGAACAAAACAAGAAGGCTAACTGAAGAGGGAATTCCTTGAGCCTGATTGTTTTAGCTAAGATAGTGCCCTTCTGCCCTGGAAACCTAATCCACACCATCTGTTCTCCTGTCTCACTGGAACTCACTGCCATCCGGAACTTATACCACAGATAGATCAATAGATAGATAGATAGATAGATAGATAGATAGATAGATCAATGACAGATGATATACATGACTACAGGAATAGATAATATATATTCTATGTATCATTATCTCATGACTATTACTTTTTCTGGAGATTCTTAACAGAGTTCATATCATAAATGTGATATGATAGAGCTTTATGTTCCTTTCCCCATTATCCTGTGCCCTTCAGTGCACTTCAAACTTGGCGTCCTCTCCTTAAACACTGCTGGAACTTGAGTCTGGTTATAGTTCTAGAAGCAAAGAAGCCAGACATGTAGATTCTGAGGGAAATCAGCAGTGCTTTCTTTGCAAAATGACTTATAGCACTATTATCACTAGTGCCTTGGGCAAGTGAAGACTAACCTTCCTATAAATGAATGCTTTATACCATTCTCTCAAAATCTGATATTCTTGTTATACATACACACTGTACTGTATTACCTAATATCTTCAGTAAAATTCTGGTTAACCCATCCTTTGACACTGGCTTGTACCGCATACTTTGAAAAATCGCTAGATAATAATTAAATATTCTCTACATTTTTTATAAAGCATATTAGTCATTTCTGACCACAAATCAGAGAGGAGGAAAATAAAGTCTCAGATGGAACTTGAGGAACATATTATTTGGCAAAAGAGACCACATCAGATGTAGCAGTAATGTAATAAATAATCTTTAGGTAATTCTATTTATCACATATATTTATATATAAAGTTTCTCTGTCTTTTTCTGTATCTGTATCGGTAATTCATTTCTTCCTTCTTCCTCTAAAACCACTGGCCTATGACAGTACATTATTTCCTTTATACGTCAGGAACAGCCCACTGACTTCAAGATGGCCTCTTCCCGTTTCATCGCCATAACAAACTCATCTTTACCATCTCTTTGCTTGGAGTCAGTATGCTTGTTATGTTATTTTTGTCTCAACTCACATATTTACATATAAAAGAGTTTTACATTTATATGAAAGTTAAAGAGATAGCACTGTACTAACAAAATATACATGAGAGAGAGCCTCTCTGTGAAACTGTGCTATAGTTTCCATGCAAAAAGCAAAATTACTGGATTGTAACTGTTTTTCATGGAGAGACAGATACTTAAGAGTATACAACTAGTTTTTGTTTGTTTTTTTTTAATATGGAACACTTCACAAATTTGCATGTCATCCTTGTGCAGGGGCCATGCTGATCTTCTCTGTATAGTTCCAATTTTAGTATATGTGCTGCCGAAGCGAGCACTACTAGTTTTATGAGAGAAAATACAACATGGGAATTGAGATGTGACTATAGTTCTAGTCCCATTTGTGGGGGGCAGAATCCAAGATGGCCCAAGAGGCCCTGCTTCTCATACCCTGTAGAATTCTCTCCTCTTGAGTCTTAGCCAGATTTGTAGATATGATGAGCAATAATTCCCATGATTATGTAGTATAATAAAGCTAAAGGGATTTTATAGATACAGTTAAATTTCCAAATCAATTGACTCTGAATTAACCAAAAGAAAGATTATTCTTGGTGAGTCTCAGTTAATCAGATTCTCTCTTAGAAGAAGTCAAGTACTTAAAGTAACAGCAGACACACTATTGTTCTGTTAGCCTTGAAGAAGCAAATCACCATACGATACAGAAGGCCAGGCAGTGCAAAATTACAGGTCCCTTTGAGAGCTGATAGCTTCAGCCCTACAATCACAAAAACTGAGTTCTGTCCAGAGTGTCAATGAATCTAAAAGAGAACCTGAGCTCCGAAGAGAGGATACAGCTTGACTGATGTCATGATTTTGACTTTGTGAGACATTCAACATAGAATTTAGACACAGTGTTCTAGAACTTCAAATTTATAGAAACTGTAAGATACTAAAGAATGTTATTTAAGTATCTAAATTTGTAATAAGATTCTATGCAGCAAGGGAAAATTAGCATGCCTTGCAAAGGGAATAATAAATAATATAAATGGATTCACCAATGTCTTAAGATAATTCTCCAAAACATTCAGAAGCCTTTGCTAAGTATTTTTTTCTTTTTATGCAAACTGATCATGCTTATTTGAAGCACTTTCTGTCTTCTCTAAAGTGCTGCTAGCCATAGCTGCTAGAACAACAGGCAGATAACAAGTCATAGAGAAGAAAGGGACTCTCAACTCCAGTAAAACCTCGAAAAGGACAAGAGCAATGCAGCTTTGAATGCTGCCACAGGCTTCTTTCTGAGATTTCAGAGTTTATGTTGTTCAGACTTCACTCAGAAATTCTATTAAATCAATAAGCTAATAATGAACTCAAAATGACAAGCAAATCTGTGTACAAACTTGAAAAAGTTTCTCTTCTATGAGAATTTCTTTATTTGGTAGGAATGAGGCAGGAGATTAGGACATGGCCAGCTAGCAGGCAAGTGGGTGTGACCTGTCAATTACAAAGACCTAAGACTCAAGTGCCCAAGCCCCACACCTTTGACCAATCAGAAAACACTATCTTCAGTACTTTTGGTGCAAGACCAAGCAAGTTTTTGAGAGGACAATGTAGACCTGAGTCAGAAGGGAGGATACAAATAACAATGACAATTAACTTTGTGGTATCTCTGGAACTGGTCCACTCTGCACTCTATAGAGTGGACTTTTCCTATCCCTAATTAGCTCACACTCGCTCTGTAGAAAACACTTCTCTCCCTACCTTTCACACCTTTATGAAATGTAAAACCAAGGTATCTGTGCATGTTTCTTGTCCAGTTCTTTGTTCAGCACAGTAGGAACCTGGACTTCTCCAGAAGGAGCCCACAGCACCTCAGACCCTGGAAGAGGAATAATAGGTAATAAAAGGTAACAGAAATAATTTGTCTCTAATAATATTTTCTTTCAATTGCAGATGTGGGTGCCTAGCTTCTTTATGTGTGAATTGGAGAGTTAAGCTACATATACTTGATTATTTTTTTCTATACCTTCTCATGCTGAGTGGAAAATTTGTAGGTTTCCTTTTGTTGTTTTGTTTTGTTTGTGCAACATTGCACACATGTGCTAGGCAAGCACTCTATTACTGAGCTCTGTCTCCAACCCTTTTTAAATTTGTTTTTTAACTTTGAGACAGGTTCTTTCTAAGTTGCCCAGTCTGGCTTCAAACATGCAATCCTCCTACATCAGCTTCCCAAGAACCTGAAATCAGAGTATACCAGCACATTCAGCTAGGAAAAGTATACTTACCCAATTTCTTGGCCTATTGAGATTGCTTTGCTTACATAGCTAAATACAACTCCAAGTTAGTATGTGATGATATCTAAAGATCTACTTAAAATGCAGTCTATGTTCCCACAGAATCATTACAGTTTATTTTTGCATTGATTTTAAATTTAATCATACAATTCCACTCCTGCTGATCTCTCCATAGTTCTCATCATGCAAATAGTGTTCAATACAGCAACCACTAGTCACATGTGACTATTTAAATCTGTAGTTAAGTTAAAAGAAGCAAAAATTAATTCCTCAATGTTTCTTAGCCACATTTCAACTACTGGATAACCACATGTGGCTAGTGGCTACTACGTTCCATGGTGCAGACAGCAAAACATTGCATCACTGAATATAGTTCCATTAGCCAGTGCTGAATTAAGTCCAGATTCTCTACCTTTCTCCACCTTACATTGAAACTTTCATAGATTAAACTCTCCTTTGTTTTTGAGTGTCATTTCCCTATTTCTGCCAGATATAACCACGGTTCTAATCATGCTAAATCGCTTGCCTTTGACAATTTGGTACACACCGTCTTAATGTTCATTCAATTCATTACTTGTCTACCTGATGAATTTCTCCTGGGTTATTAATACCCAACTCCAATCACTGCCTATGGACTGTGTTCTCTGCCATCCTCCAGCACAGATAAATGTTTCTTCTTCTACACCATGATAGTTTTATCCTGCTGTAGGTTATGGGTTGCATGAGTTTTCCCAATTATGGATCATGAGCCTCTAGAGGAAAGAGGCCTTCTTTTTTCTCTTTATACCCTTCACAGCAAACATGTAATAGTCACTAACTACTTATTATTTTATCTGTACTTGTGATTATTTTCCACCAGGTATGTGTTGACAGAGTGATTTGGAGGTAACAACTTTATTTACTAATTACGCACAGACACCAAAAGCCCATGCCACTAATCAAAAGTTGACTGAAGTGAGTAGTAGAAGTGAGATCTAATAAGAGAAAAGGCAGTGCATGAAGTTGCCTTAAGCAAGAAATGGTTTGCTTTGCTTGGCAAACAGTGAAACACGTGAGTAACTTACTTAAAGAAAAATTGTTATGCTTGAAACCTCATAAAGTCAAATGCTACTATCATTATTGTACCGTGAGAAAATGAATGTCACTAAATGTGATATGGATATTATATGTATATATGTGTATATATATATATGTATTTGTGTATACACACATATATGTATTTATCTACACCCATATGTACATCTTTTACAATTTTGCAGTTCTTGGTACCCAGAGAAAGTGAAGGAAGTCAGAAAGTTCTGGGGGGCTGTGAGTTTTCCTGGGTAACTGGAGTCAAGCATAGAGGAGAACACAGCTTTCCTATTCATTACAATCCCATGTCTATAGATAAACCAGTCTGAATTTATTCCTCCCCAGACATTTTCCTGCATGCCTATTACACAAGTCTCCCCTGCGCTGTTCTAATTTTTTAAAGTGGCTAATTACAAAAACAAAAAAAAATTCAAAGATGTGTTATTTGTAAATATTGCACTTATAGTTATGAATAAAAATATTGTTTCATTGTCTAGAAGTGAGTCATAGCTTTTGTTTGTGTTGGTAGCTTTAAAAACAACTTAGCATTCTCTAGTAGTTTCCTCTGGCAAAAACAGAAGAGCACCACAGATTTCAGCCTTGCTGGCTGCCGTCAGTCACTGAGCTGGAAAGGCTCACAAGACCATCTAAGTGACGCAGAGCGTCCTTTTTAAGGGTCTTGGAACATGCAGTCACTTGGCTGCCATCAAATGTTTCTAGAGGGAAGGAATCCTCAAGTCCAATAGACCAGAGGGTCTTCTGACTCTGCCAAGAAGAGTGACAGAGGCTATAAAACTGTCTGCTCTCCTCCTCTGCTAAATGTCTTGCCAGAAATCACAGACTCAGAGCTGCTGAAAATACAGCTGCTTTATTTCAGACTGCAGCCTTCAAGGGACGCTGCTTCCTACTCTCTTGCTCCATCTACTGGAGTTTACTCAAAACACGGATCTAGTTAACAGCTAGAAAAATTACATCCCAGAGCGTCTTCTGTTCTGTTATTGTTTTCCCTTGAGAATAAAATCCTCAAGGAACACAGTCTCTCAGCAATTAGAACACAATTGAACGATTTGAACTCTGTAAAAAATTAGTCAGATATTTTTAAAGGAAAGGAGTAGTAATAGACAGGCCAAATAAAGTGAAGTTCATTCCGAATACCACATCCACTTTTTGAGCTCTCCCACTAATAGTAAATAGTTTTTACTCTTTACTATTTTTTTCCAGAATATTACACCTTTCCTACTTTATAGCTGTAATTTGAAGTAATTATATCAGTTACCTGGATTTAAAGTCAGGTGAGAAAAATTCACTTTTGACCTGTATGCTTTCACATCAGATTCACCAGTATTCTCAAAGTATCTGGGGCAGATGCTCTTGTGGGGTTTCCATCAAACATTCTTGGGTGACCAGAGTCACTCCAAAGCACAGTCAGTTGGCCCTGCCAAAATGGATGGCAGGTTTTCGTCAAAAGTCTTCCTGACATTTACAAAATTTTGACCGTGATATTTTAACCCTTTCACATTAAAAGAAAAAAAAATAGGGCATAACTCGAACTAACCCTTCTCTAAACACTTCTCTTAATGCTGGTAGGCTATGCATTTCCATATTTTGCCCATGCAAACCACAGATCCAAATGTCAGGCACACATAGTCAGCCTTCCCTATCAGCGTGTTCCAAACTATTGGTAAACAAGGCTTCTGTCCTGGACATGAACATATTTTCATTCTTCCTTTGAAAATAAAGTGTTACGATGGCACTTACATTGTATTTGGGATTATAAGTAACCTAAAAACGATTTCAAAAACCTGGGAAGGTGTTCATAGTTTATGTACAAATACACCACGTCGTGCAAGGGACTTAAGCACCTATGGATTTTGGGGTCCTTGGGAGATGAAAGGGGAATTCTGGGGTCAGCCTCTAACAGATGCCCTCGGAACATTGTATCGATACTGTCCCCACCTAAGAAAACCTCAACCTTTCATTCTCATCCTCGCTATAATTTCCTGGCTTCCTCTTGAATTTGTCTTTGATATTCCCACTTTTTAGTTGAATAGACTTTGTTTCTCAGAGCAGCTTTAGGTTTACATAAGAACGCTTCCTACGAATTTGCTGCCTTTGATGAACTAACACTGTCAAAATGTTAACTGAAGTCTGCCGTTGATACTAGGGTCCATGCCATGTGGTATGGTTTTGTGGACTTTGACCGAGTCACGGATCCATCGTCACCATATGGTACAGAATAGTTTCACCACCCAACAGCCCTTTGCTCCAATTACTCATTATACTAACACCATCACTGCCCAGCTACCTGAACTACTGAACTCCTCACCGATTCTATAATTTTACCTTTCCCAGAGTGTCTTATCCCTTTTTCAGAATTGGCATGTTCACTTAGCAGTGGACATGTGAGACTCTAAGTTTTTTTGTGATTCAATAGCCATTTCTTTGTATTATTGACTATGCATTTCATATTATGGATATACTGTTGCTTG
This sequence comes from Fukomys damarensis, assembly GCF_012274545.1. Classification (NCBI taxonomy): domain Eukaryota; kingdom Metazoa; phylum Chordata; class Mammalia; order Rodentia; family Bathyergidae; genus Fukomys; species Fukomys damarensis. Next base: position 9,654,452 of record NW_022900917.1, on the reverse strand, counting down.
CTTGTCCCTTCACCTCTTAGAGACTCGAGTGGCTTTCGGTTTCTGACAACTCTGAATAAAGCTGTTATAAACTTTCATGTGTATGTTTTCGAATGGACATGATTTTCACTCTTTTGGGTGAAGGTCTAGAAGAATGGCAGCTGGAGAGTGTGGTTAGATCATTTAGCTTTGTCAGATACTTCCAAGCTTTCTTCCAGAGCAGCTTCATGAGCAGCAGTGAACAATCGTGTTTCTTGTTCTGTATGCTCATCGGCAACTGGTACTATCAGTGTCTTTGGATTTTATCCATTCTGATGAGGATGCAGAATCATATTTTCACCCTCTCTTCTAATGCCCCCCAGAGCTTTACTCTGATCCTTTTGCTGCTGACTGGCCTCACAATCCCTGTGAAAGGAAGAGTGAGCGTGCTAGTGAAAGAATCCAGCTCTGTTCACGTCTGTACCTCTAGTGCAGACGAGGCATGCTATGGAGAATTCCCCACCCCTGAAGGTGACCTGCGGGCCTCCATCGGCCTCTCCTCACTGTCCTTTCAATTAGTTTCTGTCCTGGTATGTCATTCTGAGCACTTGTTTTGAAGTATAGGACCCTGGACAAGTCACACAACTGGTCTGTATATCGATCGACTTTCATTAATTTCCTGGACAATCTTACACGATTTGTATAAAGATGAAATGTCTAAATATGAAACTACCTTAGATGATGTAAAGAAAATATCCTTCCCTCAATGCTTAAATATGTCACAGAAAATCAACACACACACACACGCGCGCACACACACACACAGAAACACATACTTCAATTATCTTAATTGAATATATAGAACAAGGCTGGGGATTTAGTTCAGTGGTTCCATTGCCTGCCTTGCAAGCACAGGGAACTGAGTTCGATCCCCGGTACCAAAACAACAAAACAAAACAAAATGAATATATAGACCAAACCTTAGCAATTCCTAGAATTTTTCCCACATGAATGATAGTGCACAGCAAATTTATATTCCTAGATGAAATTCTTACTTAAAGATAATCCCTCTTTGTCCAAAAGGGTCAAGTATATTATTTATGTTTTCAGCTATTTTGGGCAAGCTAAAATATCTGACTTTAGGGATGTGATGGCAGTAACTTGTAATCAATGATGCTGAACTTTAATTATTTGACAGAAGTACATGGAAGAATTCTTCCTGCATTCGAGAGACTGAAATAATGTTATCCAAAGGCATTCTATTTCTTGCTCTGGTTGATTTCAAAGATTCTTCACTTTTTTTTTTTTGGTATTCTGAAATTTTATTTTGATGTTTATTGGGTTGGAGAAATTACTATTATCCTTGAGATCCATTGAGAATCTTAAACCTGTTCATCAGTTTGGATGATTCTGTAGATATTGCATTCATGATTTTTCATATATCACCGCTTCTCGAGTCACCTGATATTTTTCAAGGTCATGAATTAAACATCTTCCATGTCTCTTAACCCATCCCACATATTTCTCCATCCTGGAATTTCACTATGGCAACTTCTTTGGACTACACTTTAAATTCCTCTTTGCCCTCCAATTGTGTCCAATTTTCTTTGAAAACTATCAATGGAGATTATAATTTTGTTCATTGCAATTTTAGAATGCAATGAACAAAACTGTATTTTGGGAATTCTAGATCTCCTGTTGTTTTAAATTTTTGATAATGTTTACTTTTCTGTACATTTTCAAGTCTATTTTATTTCTTTAGACACATTAAATATATTTAATACTCTGTCTCTCCAAAGTTCGTCGTCCATCATCACTGTGAATATGTCTCCACTATCTGTTACTTCACCTGAGTGAAGTAACACTCAGGCTTCTGCCTCATATCTTCATTGCTCTGTTACGTTTAACAATACACTGTTTCTGGTCTAGAAAAATTGGCTGTATGGACATTTTAAGATTAAAATAAAAGAAGCTCCTTACAAAGACTTGCATTGATTGGCTTTTTGAATGACCCTAAAAGCACTATAAAATTTTGATCACTCTGAAATTTATTGTCAGTTTAGGTTTTTTGTTTTTGTTTTTGTTTTGCATTTTTTGAACAACTACCAAGTGATAATGATTCTGGCTACAAACCTGTTATTCAAACCTGTAGTAGTGATGCTCCTAAACTCCTAACCTAATGCAGGAAGACTCTTAAAACATTTCTTACCTTGGTAGGTTGGTAGACCTTGGGTTTTAATTTCTACTGTTCTAAAGTGTTAGCCATCAAAACTGAAATGCAGATATTTGTCTTCAGGAAAAAGTGGCACTAAATTCTCCCTTATCACTTGGGTTCCAGGCACATTTTTACCTTGACAATTTCTTAATACTTTGTCATCTCTTTGATGGTTTTTCAAAAGTGCTTGAAATAATTTTTCCAGCATCTGTTTTTGGTTTAAAAGGGAGGATTGGTCAGAATATCCCAATTTGCAAAGCCTGGACACAGAACAAGACATGCAACAGTTTCTAAACAAATTGCTTAAACTGAGTTTGAATCTAAGTCTGATTCAAAGTGGAACATGACACTTTGAGAAAACAAACCTGGCCAGAAATTAAATTCATGAACCAACCCTAGTACCTCAGGAATAATGATCCCATTATTCTGTAGCACGTATGTGCTGGCAAGATCTTTGCAATACGCCTTTTAGGGAAAGAAACTACATTTGAATTTTTCAAAAAATGAATTCTACTTAAAGATACATTTAGCAATTGTATGTAGGGAAACAAGGCTACCTCTCAAAAATAATAAAGCCTTTTATTCAAAGAAGCAACTCATGCTAGACTTACCAGGGTAAAGAACATAATGGAACAGAGTAATGCCAAAATGCTGCTAATAATCAGAAAAATTTAAGACATTGACACTAGCCCTGCCTGTGATCTTTTAAGTCTCTGAAAATTTCATCAATTTCTTAATGCTGCTAGATGTGCCATTCAAAATTACAACCTCACTCTGTACCACTGATATCTTTAATTTACTTATACATTTTACCTATATCATTTTAAAGGAAATTATGTATGCCTCTCATATCTTTGTGTGAAATCACATTTAACCCATCTTTTCAGACTCTATAACATCTCAAGTTAAATAATGCATCCAGATCGTAAAGAAACCAAGAGAGATTCATTTTCTTCTCCCCGAGTGCCTCCAAGCCAGACTTATTTCTGGCTGGCAATACGAACAAAGTAAGGTACAGATATATAAAAAGGGAAAAAATACAGCATTTGCTTGCTTTATTTTGTGCTTTGGGCAAAAGCTAGGACATCAATTCTTCAGCAGAAATATAAGTACTTTGGACTCTGTGTAATTATGTAGTACATACACTTCTCTCTCTGTTCATTTCACTCTTGTATTTAAAAAAAAATGTTATCTAAACGTTGACCTCTAAAGGACTCACATCAAAATGCTTAACCCTAGCACTTCAAGGTAAAATGGCAGTTTAGTAACCTTCATGGGAGCCTTTATTACTTGAAAGCCTTTGTCATTCACTTTCTAGATCAAAATAGGTAATGACCTGTAAAGCAGCCAAGAAATTTCTACTTGGAGTAGATTTCTCCGGATGGATGAAGGAGCACAGGAAGATTCTTCCTGGCAAAGTGTGAGAAGGTAATTTTATGTGACAGCCACATTATGAATGAGGCAAATACAAGCAAGAAATCGTTCACAGCCCTCACTTCTATCAAGTTCTACTGATTAAAAAAGCAAGGTGTGGTTCAGCGCTATCTGAACTGCCAGGAATTTCTGGCCTCTCCTATAAGTCAGTCTACATGAGAATGCACCAGGGGCTCTGGACAGGAAGTCATGTCATCGTTGGCAAGGAGACTTCCAGAACTGGCCCCAATGGTCTCCCCGGGCTTCCCACGCTGCGGGAAGAATGGAGCTGATGCACGGAATGGCATGGAGCTTCATCTGTTAGAATTTGAGTGTTGCTCGGGAGCTTGATCCGACCTCTGGATACACGCACCTTCTTAAGATCCCAAGCGCTGAAAGGATCTTTTGTAACACGGCACACACTGTCTAACAAGCATTGATGTCATCCGCCGGTTTGGATCTTCTGGGAGTCTGCATTCAGTCAAGGGTCTTGGCAGAGATTCACGTAGAGAAACATTTACTTCAAAATGATTAATTATTCCCAACTCGATTTTGCCAAGAACCATGCTTTCTGTCCTCTCGTTTTAGTCATTGATCCTGAAACACTTCTACAACTTGCTTAGCTTGCAAATTACTGTGAATATTTTCAAAAAAATACATACTTGACTAACCCTCTCCTAGCTGTGGAAACTATTCACGACAGCCTCTGTTGGACAAGCACAGCATAAACATCTATTTCATTAGTATTATTATTTGTATGGTATAATTTAATTAATCCATTTCTAAAGCACATTTATAGGCCAGCTGGTAAGACCAATATTCTGAGAAATGACATTGATTTGATAGGGTTTTAATAATGCAATTACTGTAACAGTGCATAGACTACATATTACACAATGATGCCATTAAACGTTTTTACAATATATAATAGAATAATCAAGTTTCTGTTTCCAGTACATATGACCTGGATCAAAGAAGGTGAAAATCTGAGGCAGTTACATGATATGATAACATACGGAAAGTATAATACAATTAAAGATTTTCAGGCAAGTTAAAATTTAAGAAGGGAAAGAAAAGGAATAAAACGACTGTGTTTGGGGATGTTTATTTATGTGCCTGCTCATATCTCTGTGTGTAGTGCTTCCTAAAATAAGCGTTTAGTGAAATGATATAATTTATTAATATAACTTATTATATTTTGATTTAAATATGTTTCGGGTTCAAATTTCAAAATAATTTTCTTTTTGTTATGGATGAGCAGGAAACAAAATTAAACAGTAAGGAAGTATTTTCAAGAAGGTCAAATTTCTCATATTTTTCCATTTTAAGGAAAGGCTACCTCTGTGGGTCCAGTTTCATGAGAGAAACAGAACTGATGGAACATATTTAGTGTAAAGAAACTGCTACCAGGATTATAGCAGCTGACAAATCCAAAATCTGTTGAACCGGTGTCCCATTTTGAGTCCAAAATCTGGTAACCCACTGCAGGATCGAGAAGAACTCATATTCTAGTTCCTCAACTCTGAGGAAGGTTAATGCTTTGTATCTCAGGAAGGTCAATCTTTTATTCTATTCCAGCCTTCAACTGCTCAGATAAGGCACACCCAACAATCTGGAAGGCCATCTGCTTTACTTAGTCTACCAAAGTAAATGTTCATCCCACCCAAGAATGTCTTCAAGAAAACTCTTAAAGCAATATTTTATACAGTATCCAATGACTTTGTGGCCAAGGCAAGTAGACACATGAAATTACCACCACTCTGTCCAAAGGTGATCATTTACAAGAGATCCACATAGTGGCAGAAGTTGATTAAAAAAAACAAAAAAAGAAAAACGTTATAATAGGAGGAAGCCAAACACATGTTGGCTCAAATTTGATACTGTTTGCAACTACATTTTATTTTATTTTACTTTAATTTACTAGTATATATCTTTGCAATATATGAATACATCTCTCTTATGGATGGAGTCAATTTGCCCAAGCTTTTTTTTTTTTGAGGAACAAGACAAGTGCTTCATTACGAGAATTATTCAATATTGTCTAAACTTTTAAAGCACACACCAAACTGTCAAACCCTCACTAATTATCATATTCTGTAGCTTAACAAATGTAGATTTTTTTTCGAACATTTTTTCCAATTTATACTCATATTATAAAAAGTTTTTGTTTTGTTTTGTTTTGTTTTGTTTTTAAACTGGATATGGTGGTGCATCCTATAATCCCAGTTACTTGGGAGCCTGAAGAGGAAGATCACAAATCCAAAGCCAGTCTGAAAAATTTAGAAGTAGTTCAGTGGTGTAGCAATCTCTTCGGATGCATGAGATTCAGTCTCTGGTACTGCAAAATATCTATCTTTCAACTTAGAAGTATTGCTAATACAATTTCTTTTTTTAAATATTTACATCCTTGAATAAATGCAAGTATTTTATGCACTGAGTTTCTCTTTTAGATGTTAGTGTGTTTCCCTTTCTTTGTGCATTCAGTGAGTATTTAGAGAGCACCCAACCCTCATTTTTAGGTGGTGATTTATCAGTGAAGAAACAGAAAAGTTCCTATGTCATGAAACTTGCCAGGATATTTGATGATATGCAGCAGGATTTCTGACTTTAAAATCCAGCCACTACCTTTTTGTGAATAAATTTCTATTGGCACAGCCCTAATCATATATACATGCATTTCCTTGAAAATTTCATGCTTATAGGTATGTAGTTAGTCAAATATTCTCAGAAGCTGGGGCATCCAGTAAGCGTGATTCACTTTTTATGGAGTATGCATCTATGCCAGGGATGGTGAACCTTTTAGAGACCAAGTGCCCAAATTGTAACCAAAATCCACTTATTTATTACAAAGTGCCAACACTGTAATTAAATCTAAATACTAAGGTTTTTAGTCTAGGAAGAAAAACTCAAACATTAAAAGAAAAACACTATACCAAAGCATTTAATGATGTAAACTGCTCACTGTGGCACCCTGACCCTTTGTTCACGACCACTGATCTAGTCAATGTACCTAATTGATCTATTTAAGCTGGTTTATATAACCTTCTATTCTTCCACAGGAATTTCATGCATTATAAAGAAATGCTAAATGAGTCTTCCTGTGTCTCTCTCTCTGTCCATGGTGGTAATGGATAGATCCCTGCAAAATGCAAATGTATCTCCTGACCCCACACCTGAATGCCGGGACAGATAATGACACCATTAGCTATTACATGTATATTTTTTATGACAAAATAATTAAATGCTGGTCCCTTAACCTGAGCACGCCACTGAACAAAGATCTCTATGTCCCCTACACCATCTCCACCACAGCTGACCCTTTTGGTGAGAGCACAACTCCCAAAAGCATTTATTCTTCCAAAATGGTAAAGCTGAAGGTGTGATTTCAGTAGTTCAATCAGAACCTCCCTAGATCCAGTACTCAATTAGTGTACCTGACCTCTTCCAGGGTAGGAGAAACTCTGAGGTGACTCCACTGCTCTGGGCAATAGGCTTCACTGGAATGTCCAGAATCTGCCTTCCTCCCAGCAATGTATTTTCCCTGTTATTTTGTCATGTTGCGGGAGAAAAAGAAAACACTACTGTTTGTTCACAAAGTGAAAATTTGAAGAGAAAGGACTATAAGAACTCTTGATAGTCATTTTCAAAAGCAGTATTTCTATTCAAGCACTGATACCTCATAAGAGATTCCTAGTGAATATATTTTACCTGATCAAAATAAATGAAAGGAAAGGAAATGCATGGAAACCAAATGTTTTTCTTTTTCTTATTGATGAAGTCTTTGAATGTGTTGATGTATTACACACTGATTTAACATTAGCTGAGTACTAGCCTCCTGATGAAGGAAAAAAAGAGGACGAAAATAGAATTTTGTGACCTCACACAGGGCATCTTTTTAAAATCATGGAGCATTGACAGAAGCCCCAGCGAAGAAACCAGAAAAATGAATCCATATGCAGGCCATGAAGTCATTCATCTTCTGGTGTTTTTAATGTCTGCCTTGTTACCAATTTTATTTAAACTGTACAACCACTGGGCGGAGGCCACATCTGTCTCAGCGCTGAGCGTAGCTATCCACACATAAGTACTTAGGAAACATTTCCTAATAGTCATGACTCAAAGAAAACAAATCACAAGTAGTAAATTCCATTGCACTGAATTTATTACTACTTATTACTACCCCCAAGTATAGATCACTATTTTTCAATGTCTCATGTTTATTTATTCAATGCATGTTTCTGGGAAAGAAGCAATTTCTCATCACTCTGAAGCAGTGTGACAGCTAATTTGGTGCCATTGGGTGCCATGTGGGTTTTTACCTTAATTCTTCTTAATATTTTGCCTAAATTTACTATATGTTTGTCACAGGTATGGTCTCACTTCTTCTGCCTTTATTAAGGTTTGATAGATGTTTCATATTGCATTGAATACCATTTCTTCTCAACACGGGAAAACTTCCCAAACTTGTGAATCATCCAGTTGTACATATTTCTTTAAGGAAGTTCGTACTTCAGCACCTGTCTGACAAAGCTCCATGAGAATCGCAGATGACTTAACCTGTAGCCACTTTTCAGAATTTTGACATAATAAAACATTCGTTTCTACAAATCACAACACCTCTGAATCTGTCGGGATCCTTGCACGTTCTCATTAATTTGATGGAATTCTGAGCACAAGCATGGATGACCTCACTTTGATGAAAACGCTCTAATGCACAGGATCTTAAGTGCTGTTTAAAAATAGTGCTAGATTCTCTAGGTTTTGTTTTGTAATGGCAATTTTTAGAGCAGTTTGGGTTCACAAAAAAATTAAGTAGAGATATTTCCACTGATCTCCTAACATTTCAAATGCCTAATCTTTTCCCTTCTCATCATTCACCAAAGTGGTATATTAATTAAAACTGGCAAAGTATATTGAACCATCATAATCATCGGAAGTCCACAGGTGACGTCAGGGTTCACTCCACAAGTTATACATGCAGTGGATTTGGACAAATGGAATAATCGCACGTATCCAGCATTATTGCATCGTCTCAGAGTAGTTCCACTGCTCCAAAGCCTCAGGGGCTGTGTACATTCATCCTCTATCCTCGCTCATTCCTGGCAAGTGCCAGTCCCTTCACTCCCTGCAAGTTTTACCTTTTCCTGAAGATATCACCTTGGGACCACAGGATCCGTAGCTTGTTCAGACTTGTTTCTTTCTCTGGTCGCGCGCATTCCTTAGTTACACGCACTTCTCAGGGATGGAGTTTCTTTGGACACCCGACAAGTCGAGGTCTGCTTGGGTTGATTTGGGAGGCAGAAGACTCTGACTCCAGGGAACCCGGATGCCTTGGCCAGCTGGGGCAAAGATGCACCTTAGAGGGAGCTCCGGAGAGGACAATCCGACAGCGTTATTTATCCAGCCACACTGTCACCACACTTTGTTTGCTTGCCCTCCTGCCGAAAACAAACACCTGCACTCAGCAAAACTATGTGCCTTTGTTTTCCTCAATAAATCTGGCTGTTTGAGTCTGTTCCGGGCTTCACGCCACTCCGGTAAAGTGCCATGGCCCCCAACAAAGAAATTCTCTGACCAAGACCTGTCCTGTAAAGGTACAAGATCCCAGTAATGAATGTAACTGTACGGTCTACCTAGAATGTACCAATAAATTCAATTTTAAAAAAAAAGAAATTCTCTGCCTTTTTCATCTTCATCCGTCTCTTTCTTTCAGGGCTCGCTACCCCAACTCTCGCACTTAGCGAAATGCACGATATGTTTTTGGGGTTTTTTTATGTCTTTATGACTGAATAGCTCATTTCTCAATCCTGTGGAACAATATTCTCTTGTACTTCTCTTGCCAGTGCATTAACTAAAGGGCTCTTGATTTCTTCCAAGTCTTAGTAATTGTGAGAGAAGCTGCTGTCCTTATCAGTGGGCAGGGGTTTTGTGGGCAAAGCTTTCAATTCATTTTCCTCAACTCACCAGCAGTGAATTACAGTTTCTGCTGTTCCACATACTTGCCAGCATTTGGTGTTCTGGATTTGGGGCCTTCCGCAGGTGAGTGGTGCTACCTTGTCATTTAATTTGCATTTACCTAACTGCGTACGGTGTGGAACGGGACATGTTCAGATGCTTACTTGCCACTATTCCATCTGCTTTGGTGAGAGGTATGTTACCATCTTCCACCTATTTTTTAATCTGGTTGTTTGTTTTCTTATTGTTAAATTTCAATAGGTTTTTGCATACTTCAGAAAATGGTTTTCATTTATTAGCTATATCCTTTATCAGACATTTGCAAATATAATACTTTCTTCTAGCTTCCGGTTTCTCTTCTCATTCTCTTGATAACTGATTACACAGAACAGAAATTTTTAGTTTTAATCAAGATGAGTCTAGCAATAATTATTTATTGCTGAGTTATTTCTTTAATAGATTTCTCCTGTGTTATCTTCTTGTATTTTTATACCTTTTTCATTTTACATTTACCTGTGACCCACTGGTGCAGGTAAGGTGACTCTAGGGAAAGTGATGAGTCTGTGTTCTCTCTCTCTCTCTCTCTCTCTCTCTCTCTCTCTCTCTCTCTCTCTTTCTGTCTCTCTTTCTCTCTCTCTCTGTTTCTCTCTCTCTTCATTCTAAGACCATTTCTGGAGAAAAACTTCTTTTTCTGCTTCATTATACTGTCTTTGCTGCTTTGTTAAAGATCATTGACAACATTTATGTGAGTCCTTCTGAGCTGTCAATTCTATCAATCTTTTTTACTTATTATTCCGGCAGTACCCCCACTGACTGGACTGCTAGAGCTACAGTTTTATCATTAGCCTTGCATCCAGTATCTTAGCGCACCTTCTTTGTAGGATATTGGTAATAACCAGTATTGTGTTGGGTATTTGAGACCTATTGCCTTTCCATGTAAACTTTAGAATTTGCTTTACAGTATTTTTCAAACTATCTGAAATTTTGATTGGGATTACATTAAATCTGCACACCAAGCTGGAAAGAAGCAATACCTTAAAAATACTGAGTATTTCTCTCCAGGACCACGGAATATCTCTCCACTTGTTAGGCATTTATTTCTGGCATGAGTTTTACAACTTTCTTCCAATAGATTCTGTACATTTTGTTAGATTTATGCTGTGATACTTCATTTTGATTGCTAATGCAAATATTCTTGCCTTTTAAATTTCAAATTCTACTAAGGGGGTTTTGAACAAGTATTTTTTTCTTTGTTTTTAACTTTGAACATGGAGGATTGTATCACCTGCAGACAGAGATTCTTTCTAATTAGTTTATTTCTATGTGTACATGTGTGTTAGAGACAGAAAATATGTGTGTCTTACAGTATTCACTAAAATCTTCAGTACAGTGCTGAAAATGGTAATGACAGGTTACCTTCCATTGGCCATACTTTAGGAGAAACTTTGAATTAGTCAGCACTGATTATAAGGTTAACTATAGATTTTTTGTAGATATTCTTTATGAAGCTGAGGAATATTTTTATCACTAGTTTTCTAAGAATTCACTTTCCCATGAATAAGTTTTGGATTTTGTCAAATCCCTTTTACTGTATCTATAGATACAATCATGTGATTTTCTTTTTTTCTGTTGATATGATGACTTACCATGATTTTCAAATTGATTTTCAGTGATAGAAGCAGGCTTATATGTATTAGGATAAATGTCAGTTGGTTATGGAGTAAAATTCATTGAGTACATTTCTCGATTTGATTTGCTAATATTTGCTGAAGATTTTTCTATATGCTAATGAGAGATGCTGGTCTGTAGTTTTCTTATAGTGTTTTGTCTGATATTTTTTTCTTTTTATTGAGTTTATTGGTACAATCTAGGTATACAATACAGTTACATTCATCATTTGGATCCTGTACCTTTACATGACAGTTCTTGATTATCATTTTCCCCCTTGTCCCTGCCCTCCCTTCACCCCCTCCTCCCCTCCCCATTTACAAACACTTTATTTCCATTTTTTAATTTTCTCATATTTTTTTCCTCTCCCTTATTACCTTTCCCCCACCCTTCCCACTTTCCCTACAGCTTTAGCCCTTCACTTCCTATTTCACATTATTAATTATCTCATTAGGATCCTTGTACTATTATAGTTTTTCACACCAAAGAAACTATTCGGTATTTCAGTTAAAGAAATCTTTGTATAAACATTAAAAATAGGAAATCCTAAAATAAAACTAAAAGGGAAAGTAAAAGAGAACAGGCAATGATGTAAAATTAAAATAATCCTTAATTCTGGAGATGAAAATGGTCCCTAAACATATTTAAATTGCTTCTTGCTCTTATAGTCTTATTTTTTTCATTATTTAGAGAATACTTTATTAGTTTCTGTAATCAAACCCATGTAGATATGACCTTGCATATTTAGTACAATGTGTTACCCCTGTCCACACAGAAAAAAAATTAAAAATAAAAATAAAAAAATTAACATTTCTAGACCAATATGGCTGTCCATTTCTGTACAATGCCAACTCAACACAGTAAATTGGGGTGACTTTTTCCAAAATTGGCAGCACCATTAAAGTTTCCCAAAATTCAATTTATATATATATATATGTATATATATTTTTTATATTTATATAAAAAGAC
>NW_022900917.1:9638276-9642230 GCF_012274545.1 Fukomys damarensis | reverse complement strand
AAAAAAAAAAAAGAAAAGAATAATATCCAGAAAACAGCAAAGTTCTGTTGCTGTTGTGGTACCTGGCACCATTTTTTTTTATTAGCATCTTAATCATCACCTGGAAAGAGAACATTCTAGAGTAATATCATTAAATGTAGCTCTGATAAAGCACGGTCCCTACTATGTATCATAAAGCAGGTACAAAATATTTTGCATTCATAGAGGTATGATACGGTACTGTCCTACATCAATAATACTAGAATCAGTTTTGCTTTGAAATTTACTTTGTCTGATTTTTTAATTAGTGAAATGTTGGCCTCAAAAAATATTTCTTGTATTTTGATCTTGAATCAAATTAAGGAAAATTGATAATATTTCTTGCTTAAAGTTTTGGTAGAATTCACCAGTTAACCCATTTGAGTTTGAGAAGGCGATTATTGATTTAATTTATATAACAGATATAAGCTTATTCAATGTTTCTGTCTCTTCTTGTGAGGTTTATAAAACGTCTTCTAATGAATTGATCCATTTCATCAAGGTTAGAAAATTGGTGATTTCTGTGTTGTTTAGAGTAATCATTTAGTATTCTTTTAGTCTCTGGGTGATCTGCAGTGTTTTATACTGTTATTTCTGATAGCAATTTGCGTTCTCTCTTGTCTTTCACTAGTTAGTCTCATGAAACTTTGTCAATTATTGATTTTTTCATATAACCAACGTTGGTCATTTTTTAATTTTTTTCAGTGATTTTTATCTCTAATTTCTATGATCTTATTTCTTCTTGTTATTTTGGATTTAATGTCTTCTTAAGGTAGATATATATGTGATTGATTTTAGATTTTCCTTCATTTCTACTATATATACATGTAATGCTCTAAATTTACTTGTAAGCAAGGCTTCCTTCCATTTTATCCTAAAAATTCTGGTAAGTTAAGTTTTCAGAATGTGGCCCAGAACATGATCTATCTTGATGAATATTACATGTGTGCTTAAGAATATTGTATATTTTTTTTCTGTTGAGCAAACTACTCTATAAGATGTCTGTTATACTTAATTGCTACTGTTTTTCAGTTCAACTCTGTGCTTACTAATTTTCTGGTTTTTCTGACATTTCCCATTGCTGCTCGAGGTAGTAGATTCATCTGATTCTCTTTGCACTTCTATCAGTTTTTGCCTCAAATATTTTGATTTTCTGAATGGTACATATTCTTTAAGGAATGCAATGTTTGTTGGGGAATTAACCACTTTATTCTGAGTAATAATGCCCCCTTTGCTCCTTATAACTTTCCTTGCCAGGAAGACTGCTGGTCTGAAATGACTATCCCTATGGTGTATCTGTCTCCAAAACATCAATTTTAATTGACATGTATCTTCAGATTTATAGTGAGTTTCTTATTGATAGGTACTATTTTTCTGATCCACATTTACAATCTCTATATTTTAATTGGGTTGTCTAAATAAGTGATGAACAAATTGATTATATATATGGATTCATATCTAACAGATTTGTTATTTTTTTTTCTACTTGCCACCTTTGCCTTTTATTCATTTGAACAAATTTGTTAGGTCAATTATGAATAAGAATGAAAGCTATTTCAATGTAACTTATGTTTTCTTTAATGCTCTTCCTTTCTTTTTGTGATCAGAATTTTAAATACTATATTATCTTCCTTCTTTCCGAAGAACAGGTCTGCTGGCAACAAATTAGCACAGTTATTGAATATTTTGTTCTGTTTGTATTTTTTTCTAGTATTAGTTCTCTGTGCTTTTCAGTTTTTAAACTTCATGCTGAACTATCTTTAAACTCAAGGATTCTTTCTTCAGTCACGTCCAGGCTACCAATCAGCCCATCCAAAGTACTCCACACTTTACTACTATATATTTGGTTTCTAACATTTCATTTTTGTTCTTCTGTGAGCTTTTAAACCTTTTGCTTATATTGCTTACTTGTTCTTGCATTCTGTCTACTCAATCTATTAGGGACTTTAGCATATTAATCGTAGTGGTTTAAAATTACCAATCTGGTATTTTGAACACCCTCGCCCTAGCTAATCTGATTTTGATGCTTGTTTTATCTCTTCAAATGGTGGGTGGGAGGTGCCTTTAAGAATGTCTTTAATTTTTATCTTGATAGTCATAATGTAGCAGACTGAGGAACCACTGTAAGTAAATCTTTAGTAATGTGTTAGGTAAAGGGAAGGAAATGTTTTATGGCCCCATGATTAGGTTTCAGTATTTCGTGAGCCTGCACACCTCGACTGTTAATGTCGCACACACGTCTCCTACTTAGGTGGTAAAGGATCGCCAGAGGGTCGCCTTGTGTATTTCCCTTCCCCCGGGACAGGTAAGCTCTGATAATATCTCAGCAGGCTCCTGAAGGAAGACCTTGTTCAGAAGAATCTAATGCTTTCAGTATTGCTAAATATTCCTGTTCCGGTGCTCGCTTCGGCAGCACATATACTAAAATCCTATCCCACTCCCCCACTTGGAAACATAAGGAAGTGTTTCTGAGACGCTCACTGTGAACTCCTTTAGGTTAAAATCACTGAAGAGTGGAAGCCCCATCCCTACGCCTGGACTCCCCTGGAGTTTTCCATCCTGTGTCATCCATGCTGAGACACCGGTAACACATCAATCAGCATTAGGTTTTCCTACCCCAGCCTAAGTTCCCACCAGCACTGCTACTGCTGAGTTTCCTCATTATACGATCTACCTGTTTAAAAACTGGAAGTACAAGCAAGGTGTGCTGTACAGATTGAACTACCCGCTGTACAGATTTTATGGCCGGCATTCAGGTTAGGATGCAGACGGTCCTGTCATTTTTGTTGACTCTCCCGTAGAGTAGTGCAGCACTATAGCTGTGTGCTCTGTCCTACATTACAAAACCGCCTGTAGGAGTTGGGGTTTCCTCTGACCATTGTTTTGACCTGAATATTTTAACGTGCATCCTACATGCAGTTCTTCATTTAGCGACCCATTCAGCTGGTGATCTAGTTGCAGGAATAGAACTCAGTCCTTAGATAAGGAGTGTCTATGCTCACCTGTTGGGCTTTGCAGTTTGGGGACAGCCTTTTGTGCTGTTTCCTCACTTCTTATAAAAGCTTGCAAAGCCTTGTTTTATTGTTTATTTTGTTTGGCTTTTACTTGCTAGGACAGAATGGAAACTTTTGAGCTCGTTAGGAATCTATAGTCCTTTTTTTAAAGCTTTTAAAATGACATTTAAATAACATTTCTATAAAATCTAGACTATGTTAAGTGAATGGATGGGCAGGTTTTGGGGGTACACAGTGTTTGAGAATAGCCATAATGTTAAAGAAATATTACTTTAAGATTAGGTTCAGAGACCATAAAGCTACTGTAAATTATCTGAGCTAGCCAAACTGAAACTTAAGTTCTTTGAAACTTCTATTCTTGTCTATGAATAAATATATTTGGGTTGCATAAATAATTTATTGGAGTTTATCCATTTAAGGAAATAATGCACAAGTGGTAGAACAATTTGTACAGGTAAACAAAAGTAATTTGTACTCTGTTCCTATGTATGTGCTTATTCCTGCTTCTTAGTTAACTCATTTATTATGCATTCAAAAATATTCATTGCACCCTTACTAGGGATTAACATCTAATTAGTGGAGATGATGCAGTAAACAAAACAGACAAAAGCTCATGCCTCTTGTACCTGTATAAAAATACTTACTTCCAAGAAATTCCAAGGAAATCTTTATCTTTTGTTGACTCTAATCCAGTGTGGCAGAAGCTCACTCTGAAGTCATGTGATAGAAGACAAAAGTACAGCTAGCTATGTCCCACTCTCTCACCTTGTTGTAGCCTTGGCCTCTGTGCACCTTTACCAAGGGTGGCCAAAGTAGAAAAAAGACCAGTGGATCCATTGCTGAATCCTGGGACTAGGGAAGAAGAAATTCTTGGCAAGCATGGATATAAGAAAGCATAAGTAGGAAAGAATTTCCTACTTAT
>NW_022900917.1:9582425-9637635 GCF_012274545.1 Fukomys damarensis | reverse complement strand
TATATATATATATATATTCTTCCTGGAGTATAACCCTTAAATTTTCTGAATTGTATAAAAGTGAACTAAGTCTTTTCAAATCTCAAAACTTTCTTCATTGCCTGATTGGCTGTCAAGGAATCTCTAGCGTGACTGTTTCAATGATTAATGCCAAAAAAGTGAAAGCCCTACAATTCCCTGCTTATAATGCAACACCCAAAAAGGAAATACACTTAACTCATTACTCAAGTGCCATTTACTTCTAAAATATGAAAATTCACATTAATAAAAGCCTTTAAGTATTCCTTAAAGAGGCACCATGAGGAGACTGACTTTTAGTAAGTTTTTCTCACCTGTTTTATTCCAATATTAATAAAAATTGGTGTCCATTGCTAAAACACAGTTGAAGCTGTTTAAATGTGACTGCATTGCTTACCACCTTGCAAGAGAATTATGTGTACTGGGTTATCAAAGCCACACACTTCTGTGAAATGCTCATTACAAGAGAACACTCCGGCTCTGATACCCTCAGCTAGACTCACAGATCAAATTCTCATTTACCAATGCTTTAAACACAGGACAAAGGAGAGCTTGCTGATGTGTCAGCTTGAGTCTGGCTTCTGAAAGTTATGCAGGAGGAATGGGAAGGGAGCATAAGACACAGGCACACACAGGATGATGAAGAATGGGCAGAGGGACATGGCAGAGGGATACTCCAGAGGTCAGGCTGAGAATATAAACAAGATTTCCAAGGAAACAGCATAAGAACAGTCAAGGAAAAAGAAACCATGGGATGCAAGGGGCACCTTGATTAGAATCAAAAAGGCTTATTGAAGTCAAACTTAGAAGGTCCTTTAGATGTTTTAAAGAGCAACTAATGAGTTGAGGGTCAGATTGTCTGGCAATGGAATGACAGAGACCCAGCTCTCAGCATGTCCCAGAACTGCAGCTGACCCATTTCTTATAGGCCGAAGAGCACACCCTAAGTACTGGTGTGGGACAAGGATCTGAAGCTCTGGCGTAAACACTCGGATTGAAACTATTACCTGTCCTAAAACTGCTCTCCCACACGGACATCAGAACATCTCAAAGCAGAGAGGCAGGTTCTCAGCCATAGAACACAAGCCCATGGCAATGCAGAAACACCTTGTTTGTTCCCAGATAATCTCCTGGGAGTCAGAGAACCATCACAGGGATCACTGCTTCCTCTCACTGAGCCTTGCTCTTTCCCTATTCTCTCTGCCCACACTCTGCTGTATCTTGGATCCCCTTCTGACTCTTCTCCACAGTCACTGGTTATTTTTAATCACTACAAATTCAATGCACCCACACTCTGGAAAGGAGTGCACATGAGAAGAAAGCACCTAGAGCCAAGGAGCTAAGTCAGAAACTGGGTTCGATTACAAACTATTAGAAACCCTAGACTTCGAAAATAGTATCATGTTACCACTCCTAAATGTGGACCGAAATGAAATCGATACTTGACTGTTAATAATAAAACAGACAGTAAACTTCAATATAGGTTTAAGGTCTAGGATAGGAAGATTCTGGAAAGATTCATTAAAACTGAACTGTCATCTCTGGGCTAGCTTTGCTGTGCAGTACCCTAAGGATGTGTTTGAATGCTGCTGGGGAATCTAGCCTCGACTGCAGTTCAAGACTTCTAGGTGAAAAGCAAGATGGGTGTTCATTGTGGCAACGGTCACACAACAGAGAAGAAAAGTGATGGGAGTGGGCATAAAATCGACTTAGGAGGGAATCGGGTAGAAAAGTAGAAGAGCAAGGGAGAGAATTAATCATAGTTCTGGTTTTAAACGTGGGTGTTGGGAAAGAGCATGATGATGCGCTGCCAGAGAGGCCACGAAGAGGAGGTGCAGAAGAGGGCAGAGGTGGAACGAGAGGAGTGGAAACAGAAGGAAAAGACAAATAATAATATTAGTGCTGTAGTTAACTTTTATTGAACACTTACAAGGTGCCAAGAGCACTTCCAAGTGTTTTATTTGCATTTTTTCAAATATCTTGGCGTGTGATTACCCACGGGAGGACGGGACTGCTTTTCACGAACACATTTATGGCTGAACATATGTTCTTCGCATCTCACTCACACATACACGGAATTTTCGCAGAAATGTGTGGCTATATTTCTCTCATATACATAGTGACGTTTAAATGCTTTAGGAGCCCGAGTGGACTGCTTTGGCCACATGAACCATAACTCATCCCCGAGCAGTTCTTATTATAAGAGTTAAAATGAAGGATTCTCTAAATCACTACGGTGATGACCCGGAGTAATCTGTCTTCAATTTCTGGCTCTTTCAACCCTTTCTGGTTGGATATGAGGTGACATCAGAGTGAAACAAGTGGACTCATCTGTGTGTTTGGATTGGACACTGTGTGTGTGTGTGTGTGTGTGTGTGTGTCACTAAATTTGCTCTGTTTGCCCAAATAAAAATGATTCAGTGCGATGTATTTGCAGCAATTTCTTGTCATTTCTCAATACCCTCCAACCCCTGCCCATTTTTCTTGCGGACCATTCCCTACTAGGCTTCTGCTCGTTACTATGGAAAGCACAGAGTTAACATGATCAAAATCACCCCAAGACCTTCCACTTGAAGACACTACTCTGAGAACACTAAAAGACAACCATTCCCCACTCTAATTCATTTACTACAGAAAATAGAAACTCTGAAGATTAAAAATCTGCTACTAAATGTCAGTAATTTATTTCTGAAAATTTGATATTCTGGCCAAGAAACATTAATTAGGAATTTATTTCTCATTATTTTTTAATGAGAGTACTATAATGCCTTACAGTTGAACGTTGTACCCAATTTCATAAATAAAACAAATATACACAAAACACACACACACATATATATATGAAATATTAAGATAATATTTACAAGTCTCCAGGTAAATGAGACAAGTTTAAGAAACATACATTAGCCTAAAATTTATGATGCAGAATGGAAAATTCACAGTAATAAATTAGAGCACTGTTTTCAGTTTAAAATAAAGGTATCTCTTTTTCTTAGGTGGCACTTAGTAATCATATATACTTATTGGGAACAGGGTGGTATTTCAAAACATGTACACAATGTGCAAAGATCAGTTTGGGCAATTGAGAAACCTATCCCATTTATTTGTATCAAGAACAGTAAAGATCTTTGTCATTTATTCACGCTAGGAACAGTACAGATCTTCTCTACTAGCTACTTTGAAATATTCAGTTAATTGTTATCAACCACACAACCATATTTACCGTGCTGTTGAACATCTGAAACTAGTCCTCCTATCCAATCCTCCCCCTGTACCCACTGACAATCTTCTCTCCATCCATGCCTCATTAAGTCCCTTCCAGTCACCAGGAACCACTACTGTATTCTGGTTTTCTTTGAGACCAATTTTTGATGGCAAATATGACTGAGAACATGCAGTAGTTGTCTTTCTGCATCTAATTTATTTCACCTTCTCTAATGTTCTCTGATTCCATCCATGCTACTGAAAATAGCTGAATTTCATTCTCTATGGGTGAATATTATGCCACTGCATATATAGGCCACATTTTCTTTAGCCACTCATCTATCAAGAGAAACCTAAGTAGATTCCACAACTTAGTTGTTGTCAGCAGCACTGCAACAAACATGAAAAGGCAGCTGTGTCTTCAATGTACTGATTCCAGCTGTCTTGGATGTACAACCACTAGAGGTGACTGCTGGATTACATGGAAGTTCTATATCACATGGAAGTTTGAGAAACTTCCATACTGTTTTCCATAATGATTATATTAATTTACTTTACTACAGATCTGTATTCTTAATAAGCATAGATGCAAAGTTTCCCAGCAAAGAACTAGCTGGTCAAATCTAACAACGCAAAAATGTTTACACCATTTTCAAATCTCCATCCCAGAGATGCAAGGATGCTGTGAACATGCACAGACTGATAAACGTACTATTCCATCAACAGAATGAAGAGTAAAAACCGCTATGATCACCTCAGCAGATGCAATAAAAGCATTCAGTGAAATTTAAAATCCCTATGTGATAAGACTATTTCTAAGGACAATGTCTTACCAAGTAGTGTAAAGACTTATGGCTCCAAAAATGTGAAAAGAAGTTGCAGAGGAACATGGGAAAGGTCACAGATTGTCACTACTTGTGGGAATCAATGGTACATACAAGGGAGTAGAAAACAGATGATTTCAGACGTTCCAGTCATTTATTGCTGCATAACAACTTAATGGCTTAACATGCCAGTTCCCAATTATCCAATCCCTACTCCAAGCTCTCCTTAACTAGTAAAAAGTCGTTCTGCAAGTTTTAGAGATCTTTCTGGGAGAGATTTATACTTTGTAAAATTAGAAGGGTCTCTGATTCAACCATGCTGGTCTAGCAACATGTTGTTTATTTTGATGGAATGCTTTAAGAAAGGCAATGCTACCTCTTCACTGCCATAATATCCTGTGTTTGCAAGGCCCACTCCTTGGTGGTTGGTTGGGAGCTGCACAGACTGGCATCCAAGAGTTTTTGCAGAAGGGTTTCTTTATAGAACACACGCACCAATCTCAGGAATGATAAACCCTCATCTCCCCTATCACTGAAAAATCTCCAAACCTCTCTTAGGTCTGATGGTATCCATCTCCATTAAGGTAACAGCTCCCTCCTCTTCCTCTTACCTATTAGAAAAGCAAATACTTGGAAGACACAAGGACATCCTTGGAATGGAGTCCCAAAGTACTGTATTTGCTCTTGTTTCTTTGATGGAGTCTTTTTCCTAATGCATTCTGTTAAGCTGGTCTACCAAGTAATCTGAATCTACTGTGTAAATTATAGCTAGATATGTTTTCAATGTGCAAAGCATGCCCCTTCCCTGAAAACCTTCAATGACTTTCAATTAGCTAGTTTAAAATTCTGAACAGGATACACAAGGTTCTAGAGTCTGCCCACAGACTTGATCATCTCCTTTGTGTAGTTCAAGCCGTACAGCAGCTTCCTAGTCCACAAAATATCACATGTGATGGCCTTTCCTCCTCTCTCCGCCTCTCCAATTTCCCATTTTAGTTCTTGCCAGTCTCAGCTTAAATGAGACATTCCTGGAAAAATTCCCCACACCTACATTTCTCGGGCTTTAAATCACTTTGCTAATCACTAATCATTCCTTCCCCCAGTAACTTTTCCCCTTAGCACTAAAAATATTTTGTGGTTACACATCTCTTTGTGTGATTCTTATTTTAATATCTACTTCTGTTAAACTGTAAGCTCTCTGAGAATGAGGAATCATATCTGTTTACTCATCCTTAATTTTTAGTATTCAGCAGGCACCTGGCACATAACTATTTGTCTAATTACTAATAATGAGCAAGAAGGAAGCATGAACCAGGATGTCTGACAGAATATTCCCTGAAACCAGCTTCAGTGTTTTACATTCTCCTCCAATCTGGAACCTCTTTTCTTGTTTCAGAGTGCTTGATAACAAGACTTGATAAAGAGATATAAACACTTAATGAAGAGTTTCTGATACTCAAGTCTTCATTTGTTGGCCTCGCAAATACTTAAATAGCACGTTGTTGTGTTACTCTAAACCAAACATTCCATGGTATTGTCTCTTCTTGTCTGTAGGCAAGGAAAAAATATTATCTCTGCTCTGATGATGTGCTCTCCATCTCAAAGTATGAAAGGGCTTTTAAAGGCCCTCTGGTGGGAAGAATCTGTTCCCAGTCAGGGACCCAACCAGTCACAGATCTTCCACTTGGGCAACAACGATGAAGCCGACTGCATAACATCATTAAAACTTCCCAAAGCAACAGTAGCCAGGAGCGTGGCTGCTTAATCACTTTATACCCAATAAAGTATGGTTTACACAATATTTTTATAATGTCATGGTAACCTAGTGAGTCATCCTCCATCACAGGCCATAATACTTGTGTCTGTGATCAGTGCGCTTGGTGATCACAGCCAAGATGGAGAGATTCTGACAGAGTCTTACCAATTTTCCTTCCTCCAGACTTCATGATAACCACCCACGGTATTGCCCGAGTTCCGGAAGCAACAAACTTAATCCTTGGAAAATGCTTTCTTTCTGTGGCATGATTTTCTCATTTTGAAATTGTTTCAAGTAGCTGACATTTAAGGAGCTTGGCTCTCTGATGATATCTGTGGAAGGTCTTAACTGTGTCAATAAAATCTCTCCAATTCCTGCTGAGGAATGGACGACCTCTGAAAAGTTTTTTTGTAGTAATAATTCAACCAGCTGTGTCCACAGGGATACCCGCTCCCCGACATGGACACCCTGCTGACTTCCTTATCTTTGTCAGTCATTTCTTCTTATGAAAGTTGGTCTTTTCCAAAAACTCATATTTCCATTCCCAATTTTACCAACAGCAGTAAAGATGCAGCTGCACTATTCCCTATTCCTGTTAAGAACAGATTCATGTTTTTATTAACCAATCTACTCCATCTCTTTTAATTTCTTCTGTCTTATGCATGACAAGATTTATTATCTGTATGTCTGAATGTTTGGTAGATTTACAAAAAGGGTATGATTGTTTATTTTTAAATGTTAAAATCGAGTCGAGGACACAGAAGATAATAGTGGTCAGCATCACACATAATTTAGGAACCAAATTGGTAGGACAACTGTGAGCACTAGAGAATTAAAGGAAAAAGATCAATAAGATTTGCAGAAAATGAACGCTTAAGGGAGGAATAATTGAGTGATAACCCACTCTGAAAAGGAATACAGTTTAAGATTTAAGTAAGGAGTAAAGACCAGGGTAGTGATTAGGTCGAACTAGTTCAGAGGGACAAACAGAAAAATAGGATCATGAGGTAATGAGATGCATAAATACATGAAATTATGATCATTATTAGGATTGAATTACAAATACACCATTTGGCTGGATTTTACTACAGCTCAGAATGTTACTTACAAATTCTACCAACATTTGTTGTGTGATACCACAGAAAGAAAACAGACAATGAATCCAAGCCAGAAAGAGTTGTTTTTAAATCATAGATGTACTACTTCTTGGGTGTGAAAGCTTCGATAATAATTTAAGTCTTCAAAGCATCGGTTTTCTTATTTTAAACTGTGGGAGGGAAAGCTGACTCATGAGTTTATTGTGATTAACATACAAGACAGTGCATGTAAGGATTTAATTATTCACTATTTATTACCTACTCTTATTGTAGTCCATGGGTGTTTTCCCACCACCTAGAACAGTGTGTGGCATATATTGAGTCCCCAGTCCTGATATGGGGATTCTGACACTGGGGAGACTGAGGCAGGAGGATCACTCCAAGTTGGAAACCATCCTGAGCTATATCATGAGTTCAGGATCAGCTTGCACTACACAGTGAGATCTTACCTCAAAGCAAAATGTTCACTATAATTTTTATTCATTGAATGAAATGCTAATTCTGAAATGTACCCGAATCTCTTTTTCTATTTATTAAGACTCATGCTTTTTTTAACAATTAAAAGAGTAAAAATGGTTCAGTTAAACTATCTTCTCTAGTAAAGCAAATGCATAGTCGAAGAATGTCAGTTAATAAGATCACCCTCGTGTATGAGCCATAGACCTGAACAAAGAAATAATTCGCCTAGTGAACAAGAAAGATGATCAGACACTAGTCTGTGGCTACATGTGCTGCTCTGCGGTGACTGCTAGCTGAGCTCTGTAATTTTCAGAACTGTTTAGAACTAATAATTACTCCCACTAGTTCCACTATACACATGCCATGTGTTTTGTAAATAAATTTAGTTTGACACTAAGCAAAGATTTTCAAATGTTCTTCAATGCCCACAACTCACAAATATATTGTAAGGATAGTCAAGTTACCCAGAGAGTAAATTAAAACTGTGTTTTAGCAATATTTTAGAATGTTGAATCAAAAACATACAAAGAAATGTAGACAGAAATATGGAAAATACATTACTTTGCTTCCACCTATATTTCCTAGGAATGGGAAGAGGGGGCTCTATAAATGTATGACAAATTGATGAAGAAATCTGGTAAGTGAATCAGCTTCCTGCCTTTCAAATATCAGTGCAAAGAGGGCCAGATGGTGAACTGAAAATCTGCATGAGGATTGGCTTTTAATGAAATCACTTACATGCTTTTCATGGCCACAATTAGTATAGCATCCCGGCTCTCCTCCCTTGATGCTGAGACCTTGTTAGACTGACCTCTTATGTCAATAAAACCAGCTTGAAGCTCGCATGCAAACACATCCACGGCAAGCAACCTCCCTTGTTAGTAAGGAAGGTTAATCAAGGTAAAGCCCTGGGTAGATGCAGTATATTCACTTCTAAATTGAAAAGTTCTCTTGATATTAAAGTTTGGAGGGAAAAATATTTGCTAACCCTATAAAATTGAATTACCATCAAGCAAGGGAAGTGGTTCTGCATATTTCATATATGAAAGGAAAATATTTGGTATCCATTCAATTCTTTCCCTCGTAAGTCCTGTCTCGTAATTCTCACACATAGGAATGGATGAAAAGCATTAAATTAGTGCCACACGGTTCCAACGTCAGTCTCTTCTTCCTGCAGCCTGTTTTTTACTGCTCGGAATTATTAAGGTTGTATAGGACACAGAAGAGCAGTACTCAAGACTTTCAGTGCTTCCTGAAAGTCTCATCTCAACTGCTGCTGTTTAGAGTTGCTAGAGAGAGACAGATAGGTGTGTGTGCTGCAGATACCTCGTTTTGACTGATACTAGTTTTCTTACATTGTAAGTAACATAGATTGGAGTATCCACCCGTCTGTGCTCTTGGTGTGAGTCTGAGCATTGTAGCTTGCAGACTTGAATTCCTCAATATTTACTTTCAGAAAAGGCAAAATAAAAAGAGCTGATAAGCCAGCAGCGGGTCTGTATACCGCAGAGAGGATGAAGGAAGCCCTCATTTAATGCGGGAGGTACTATTTCACTTAGAACGGCTTGGAAAACCACTCAGTCTCTTTCTCATTTCTGGGATACGGGGGATCTCATAAATGTTAAGCATTTTGAGTATAATGCTGTCTCTAACAGGATTTTCAGACTCCATGTGTGTCTTTCAATAACTACTCTACCCCCTCCCAAAAAAAGTTAGGGAACTTTCTAAAGAAGCATTTAGCTTGATCTTTAAAAAAAAATACGAGAGAAAACAATGGATTCTGATGGGCAGAGAAAAATGAGGAGGACAGTTCTAAATAGAGGAGATATAAGCAGGAAAATAGGAGTTGTGGTATGTGACACATAGACCCACAAATACTTTTGGGGGTTACAGTCGTTGCAGTTGATCAAACACGTTTCTCAGTCAGCTGCCAAGTGACCTAGGACACATCTCTCCATCTGCTCACTTCTCCACTGAGTCATCTATAAGAAAGGGATATGATAACACCTCACGCCAAGGGATATGATGTTGTTATGCAAATGAAATGAGTGCAAATAAAGAACTCTTGGCATATTGCAAGTACTCTACAAAGGTGAGTTATTATTTTCACACAAATTATGTTCCTTGAATGAATAAAGGAATGTGTGAATTGGAAAGAGTAAAGGGATAAGAAGACAAGCCTGGTCTGAATAGAGGCTGGAGAACTACGGGAGGCAAAGATCCTTCTAGAGCCTAACTTCTTTATTTTGTCTTCTGCCTTTATTACTAGGCTCTGTGAAACCACAGAAGACTTAAGGTCAGCTACAAGGTTATAAAAACAAGTCATCTGGATAGCGGCAGACTGGATATGCTCTTTAGGGCTGGAACTAGAGAGCCTTAGCGTCTTCAGTCATAAGAAGGGGAAATTATAGAGTCCGTCTCACTGTCTTGTCCAAAAGTTTAAAATAATTAACACACGTATGGCTTTTTATCACAATGACTACACCATCATTAGTCAACAATGACCTTATTCTTTTTTATGATCATTTCTCTTCTACTTCCTGAGAGGACGTTTGTAGCATGAATAAAGTTCATATTTGATTGTGGGGGGGTTGGAGATGCTTGGCCCTAGGGTAACATTGCCTGCCACATATAAAAATCCTATTTAACCAGATTTGAAATGATGAAATTATAGAAAAGGAAAGGAAAAGGAAAGATCTGCTAAAAGGTGAATCAATCAATGCTGTGGGGTCACTGCCCGGTTAACTATGGGGATTTGTAAAGACCACGAGGTCGGTGCATTCAAATCAGCAGCAAACAAGTCACCATGTGGTCAATTATCAGTCAATAATGATGTCATATATCTAGAAGACGCTTTCATAAGAGTTTTCCTATACCAACCTCGTTGGTTTTTTTTAACACTTTGTGACATAGATTGTATCATCATGTTTCTTATTCTGTTGGTATGGAAAGAAAGCTGCCCCCCCTCAGGAACAAAACCCTGCAAATATAACACAGCCAGTAAGCGGTACAATCCAAACTCTCATCTTGGTTGCTGATTTGAAACTCCATGGTCTTTCTATTATACCATTGCCTGCCTGGAAATTAGTTTGTCTCTAAGGCTTTGTCTACATAAACCAATTATGATGTGTTTTCCCATATTGAAAATTGAATTTGACCAATTGGCATTTTCCAGCTATTCCTAACTCTGATTCAGTAATGTGGGAACCCCCCTGGGGTCCACCTAGGTTTACTCGTGGGAAAAAAATCTGAATGTGGAGAAGATTATTAGTCCCCAGGCATTTTCTGGAGGCAAACTGAAGGTGGATTGTTTGGCACAATTTCCTTGACCTCATCTACTCCTGCATCAAATGAGAAGCAGACCATGGTGAGAAGGTCATCCAGCACAGCAGCAGGAGTGTTTCCCAGGAGCACGTTAGATGTGCAGATCTCCGAGCCCCTTCCCAGAACTAATACATCCCAAACTCTTGGGATGTGGTCCAGCCACAGAGTATCAGTAAACCGTCAAGTCACTCTGATACACAATAAGCCTGAGAACCACAGATAGAGACAAATTTCTTATAGAAACACAGATTTCATGGCATGAACCATGCTATATCCACCTTGGCATTCAGATTGTTCAGAATATTCCAGCCATCTGATGAATGTTTAATGAATCAATACATGAAAGGTCAGACATGATAGACAATGGTGCTATCTGAGGCTTTGAAACTCATCCGTAGCTTCATTTTCATACTTTCAGCCTGTAGAATTTTCTTTTCAAGCCTTGACAGAATTTTTTAAATATTCATTGGCTGGTTGTCAGTGGAACCTCTGGAAATTAATAGCTGGCACACTTAACATGCACAGAGAAGCCAAGGAGAGTAAGGGTCATCTCGATGTGGTGCATCAGATATGATAAGAAAAATCAAAGAATTATTGAAATAAGAACTCACATGAAATATGTAAAAATAAAAACTAAGTCAATGATAGTGAATTTATATTTTTCTATGTTTTCCACTTAGCATTGGGGATCTCTGGTTACTGATTACATTTTTAGGAAAGCTCTGAAAGTGATTAAGACAGTGGAAATGACTAAGACAAATTCAGACAGCAACTTATTTTAAGAAGTTTCTGAAGTAAACCACCGCCATCTTTCATTTCTGGCACATTTTGGTTCAGTCCCACTGTGAATTTAGTCCTGACCAGCGTTGAACATAGAATATGCAGAAGACTAAGGTCTGAACATGGGTCACAGATAGACTCCCTGATTCTGTGCTAGTTCTTGAACTATGCAATATGCAGGAGGAGAACCACCACATGATAGTCCTAATCTGTTGAGACCACCATTGTGTATGGAGTCCCAAACTATTCACCTGGGGATGACATGTGGCCGGAGCGTGACACCCGGCTGGGGTCTAGGGTGCCACATGACCCAGCTGAGTCACCAACCCTGGAGGAGAGACTCAGTTCTGGACTTTCAGCTCTGAGGAGCTTGATGACCACTGGCTTCAGCACCTGATCAGCAGCTTCAAGGGAGAAGAACCCAGGTGAGCCCAGGGAGCCCTGAGACCCACAGGAAATAATGATGAATCGCCTTGCTAAACCAACAGACTTGGGAATGGTTCCTTATATAAAAACAGAGAGCAGCGATGCTGAAGTTCAATCTTTATGCAAACAAACAACCACAGAGACAGAATACATACAAGTTGGATAGTACTCCAGTCTTGTGATTTGTTATTATTTCTATCATTTCCTTTCCAACAAAGTCACACAAACTTAGATTTACTACTCAGAGGTGTCCCAAGTATCCACTAGATGCTATCCTTTCTGCCCAAGCAATGTGATGAACAGAATCCAGAAGAAAGCCAAACTTCATGCCCCAGAATTGAGGCAGCTTTGTATACACATGACAGCTCAATGAATTACTCTCCATTGAGCTCTGAGTCCTGAGAGAGGGAAAAAAAAAACAAGAACAGCACAGCAGGTGACATAACTTAGAATGTAAATGAGAATGATTAAAGGACACTTAAATAGTATGTTTAAGGAGGGTAATAAGATGTAAGCATATTTGTACTTGTATTCATTTTGCTGCTCTTTGTACATGGATGAAGAGTGGATACAAAGAAACTTTTCCTCTTTGCCATTTGCTATTAAAGATATTCAGCTACTACTCCTGTCAACTCCACATTACTGTTGGGGAGAAAATGTGCAGAGAGAGGTAATAAGTGAAGCCTGGTTTTGTTCATTAGGATATAAATCACGGCCAGGAACCAGCTTACCACTAAGATGTTAGTAACATGGCTCACTCAGTGCACATTAATTGGTGAATACCAAGAGATAACTAGTTCTATATCACACTTTTATACAAAGTTTGGTTATTCTGATGATCGTACAGCAGAATTTGATTGATAATACAATTGACTACTTGGAATTCACTGTTAACAAGCTGCTTGATTTAGCATCTTCTGAGATTTCCATTAACAAAGGGAATCTATCCAGCTCAAAGCAAACTATTGTTTTGGGATATAGGTATTCACTTTATGGTCAAATCCTCCTCTGTGAACAGTATCTCAGAAAGGCAATGAAGTGTAATCAAATGAACTAGGAGTTAGGAAATGTCAGCCATTGGACCCATACTTTTGAGCTTTCAGCAAATAGCAGCGCCAGTCTAAGTGGATTTGAACATTTACTATGGGGAGTTTTATCCCTGTCATAAAATAGTCCTCTAATGAGAAGTCATGTGACCTTCATCATATCAGTGCATGATCTGATTTGGAATTATAATCCGTGACATGAGATCAATCAGTGACTGCCAGTATACCATTACTCAAGTAACTTGAGGCAACCTTGCTGTTCGAACTTTGCAGAAGAACTTGCTTTCATCAAAGTATATTTTTAATAATTCAATATAGGGAAAATAATAATCCCTTTTATTTGAATATTTAATTAAATTTTACACCTACTTCTTTCATCTTTCTTGTCTTTTTAAGTTTATATTGCCTAATAACCTGGCTGCACATTTAAGTGATTTGCTTCATTCAAAATCTCTGCAATGAATACTCCAAAAAGGAATAAAGAACAGCTGTGTGCTACAAGGGCTCAAAACCAGCAATAAGAGATTGTCACACAGTGACTATTTTTAATGAAAATATGCAGGAGTGTGAGAAACACTTCTGAAACCTAATATGGAATCGCTAACCAGAACCACCAACAGCATGGCTGGCAACCAAGGAAGCCCTAGTTCTCTCCTATGAAGAGTAGAGCTGCAAAAGAAACATCACCTTACACCTGTAAGGGTGAAAATAAGAACCAAGACTGATTATGTAAAGGTACAGACTTCCAACAATGAATGTCATTACATTGTATACCCTAAGTGTAGTTATAAAATTATTTTTTAAAAAAAGATTACAGATATCAAGTGCAAGAAAGCATGTGGAGAACAGGCAAAGCTTACATGTTTTTGCTAGGACTACAAATTCATGTATTTGTTATGGAAAAGAGTATAAAATTTCCTCAGAAAATTAGAAATAGGACAGTCATATAATCCAGCAATCCCACTTTGGTATATATCCAAAAGAATCAAAATCAGTAGGCTGAAAATAATTTTTGAAAAGACCATTTTCTTTAAAATCCAAGATGAAACTCGTTGGTCAATGAAGTCAATAAGGCAGGAGGCATCATGAAATACTGGCCACGTTCACACTGTCTTCTCATTAAGTGGTGAAAGAGAAAACTTTAAACTGATGCCATAGCTTGTGACCAATTTTATAAACTGAGAAAGTCCAAATAAAGACAAGAGGACATATCTTACTGAGCAATGCTGTCTTCAAGACTTGTTGCAAAATCTGACAGCTCAGAGCATTTAATAATATCATAAAGTCAAACCTAAAGAACAAAACTATTGTAACTTTTTTAACAAGTAAATATGTGTGTGACAGTAGTGGTTATAGAGTTTTTACTTCTATTTAATCCACAAAACTCCTAATTTTTTGCAGACATAGAGGCAATTAAAGTTTATTCCTACCATGAAACTATTTGTAAGCAAGAAGACTATTCCCCTATGCTGACCTACATCAAAAGATTTAAATCTTGTGCAGTTTAAATGTTACTAAGTCAATGAAAATTATGTGTTAAGCAGCACTGCACTACAGATTGCAAGTTATGCATGCATAAATCACCATGAAATCTCAATGAAGCCTCTTGTACATTTATATTTCAGCTAACGTGTGTTGATTTTACCCCAGCAATGCAAGCCCAACTTCTTACGCAGGAAGTCTCATTAAGGGACATTAGGGTAATACTTCATCCTTCCCATCTGCATGGGAATGCATACTAACAAGTACCAAATGGGCTTTACAGAAAATATTAATCCATTTATAGATACTCTCAGCACCCTGCGTGCAGACCAGCTCGGTATTCAGAATAATGATGTTGCTATGTGAAGAGTGACTATTTCTTTCCTCTTCCTTTACTATTACCCTCATGTTTGTTTCCTTCATTTTTGTAAATTGTTAGCCTCAGTTTCATTTCACCAATGTAGGTTAATTTGCCAAAGAAAACACATCCTCTACATGTGCATGTGCACACACATACACACGCACACACTCTGCCCCAAAAACTATGTGAAAAAACACCACTTATGTCTAATCAAGGCATAAATCATTAAACACATTCCTACAAATATTTTCTTCTTAAATTTTAAACTTGTTGATTTAATCATACACATCTAATCGCCATAATAATGATGTATATGCACTTAAGTAAAATTGCATGATAAGCACAAGAAATAACACACTAGCCTTTTGTAATGCCTTCAAGCAAGAACAGGGAAAAATAAAATGAAAATGAAAATAATACAAAGACTACGTGAACCTTGAAAACCAAAACAGCATTCAATAAATGGGCACATTGATGGAGAATTGTTTCAGTGACACAGCCACCAATGTTTTTGATGTCCAGTTTATAAATGCCTTTGGTGATGCAGCCCATAATTCTGCCCCTGAGAGAGTATTTCATAATCTGAAACTAGTGCCAGATACAGCTTTTGCTAGCTGCCATAATGTAACTGCAGTACTGACAGTGCTTCCTTCATTGCTTTTTACACCTTTCATACATTTGTAATTAGTTTTTTTCATAACTTTTCAGATGCTATTTAGCTAAATAAATATAAATAATATGTATGTGTTATAAAACACTGGTCAAACACACACACACACACACACACACACACACACACACACCCTTCATAGAAAAGAGACGCAAACCAAAACCAGTCCATTTTATTTAGTCGCCAATCAGAATGAGTCTTAATATCAAGTAAGACTGCAACATTATTCATGGTTGAGATTTTGCAGGGAAAATATTTTTCTGTGAAGAATTTTTCCATTTAAGATGCATAGTTAAGATAACCACAGCCTAATATGGAAAACCGAGAACAAGATAGGAAGTGGCTTTCTGTCATCCCAATCCAGTGCCAATAATTCTACAAGGATCATATATTTACTGAGGCAGAGAAAAATCTTCTACATATATATCACACCATGACTGAAATGATCAGAAAGACAATTCTATTTTTTGAAATTTCTGCGTAATTGTATTTTCTTAATCAAATTGCTTACATTAAAAAGAAATTGAACTCCATGGTTTCCATTGGCCATACCAAGTTCATTCTAATTTTTAAGCACAAGAATGTGTTAATTTGTCTGGAAAGAAAATGCATTCTGGTAGGCATATCTAGCATATTCAGCAGCTCTGGAAGCAACAGGGCTACCGGTGAAGTAAGCAGAGGTCTGCAGTGTCACTTATTACCCAGGTGACCCCTTCCACAGGGGTGCTTGTGATGCCATCTTCTGCAACTTGCAACCAATCTCTACTTACCCTTTCTGTTTTTCCTCTGCTGCTGAGACCTAAGGCTCCATCTGCTGAACGATCCAGATAGCATGGCTAGGATCCCTGAAGTACGTCCAAGGATGTCCATTTTGTGGTCAAAGGCAAATGCAACAGGACATACACAAGTGGATGTTTAAAATTATATATATTGAACTCACACTTCTGGGATCTTTGTCAATTTAATAATTCAATAAAAATGAACTGAACATGTGGGTAGCAAGAACATAGCAGTCAACAAACCAAGTTTCTTTCATATTACATTGATGGCCCATACAAGAGTTATGATCTACAACTCAGACAACTGGTATCAAACAGTAACTAGGGTACGTCTCACCGACGGCATTGTGTGAAAGAACAGTCAGCACACTGACAGTGCCCAGGCTGCAGATATGAATTCCAGCAGCCAGCAGCAGAGAGCCCCCCATGCTCTCGATCCCAAAGCCAAGTCACTAGGCTTCTGTAGATGTCACATCTAGAAAACAGTCACGGATGCCCCTATCATTTCATCTCTAAGTGTTTTCTGCCATCTCTATTGACCCTGGACACACACCTCAGGTCACTATCATTACCAACCGATCAATCTCTTGGATTTCCAAATTGCCTGAGTTGTAGGGGCCACCTTTTGCTGTCACTCAGCCTGTTGGCTCCAAAATGTCACAAGGGAGCAAAAAAATCATCCTCTCAAAGTCACTAATTAGGGGCTGGGGATTTAGCTCCATGGTTCCACTTCCTGCCTCGCAAGTGCAAGGTCCCGAGTTCGATCCCCGATACCAAAAAAATAAAAAATAAAAGCAAAGTCATTAAATAGGAAGGCAAGGAGAGCATTTATTTCTTCTTCCCATTATCTTACCCTACTTTTTTTCTTTCTTCTCTTCCTTGCTCTACTCTCCCTACTCCTCATTTCTATATTTACTTCATGCTCCTCCTTAACCTTATATCGTAATGCAATTTCTGCTGTTTTCACCAAACTTGTGCTTCATTATTTCAGATCAATAATAGTTAATGCACAAGCAAGACGTTGAAGATCATAACAGAAAATAGTTCTAGTTTCTGCTACTCTCACTTCTTTATATCTATAAAGATAATGAGTTCAAAATTTAGAACAGAAAAAAAAAGCTTAAAGTGGGCCCAATGCACAGTTACTCAGCTACTGCTGCTGACCCCCGTTCAATTACAGTTACAGTTTCTCAGTTACAGTTACTCAGTTACCCCATTTGCAAGGAATCTTGCTACTGCTGTAATCAAATGAGAAGGAAGCCCCAATCTGAACATAATCTGTGTCTAGTTACAAGTTGGAAAGTCCAAGGATAAACTATAGGTATATGCCAACAGCAAAATTCTCAGCTGAGCTCATTCTCTTGAGTGATTTTGTTTTTGCTTTGCTTTTTTGTAATTTTGATGTGCTGAGCTGAGGAAAGCCAACATGTATTATTGAGGTATATTCCACCCACTTAAGAACATAATTATTTGCAGGACTTCCTCAGCCAGCTACAAGCAGGAATTGTAAAATTCCACTCTTTTTATCTTTCCCCCCTACTTAGAATGTCCCAGTCAGACACAATTAATGCAGTGTATTTTCAGTTGTGCTGCAGGTCAAAGAGATAGCATCTAAATCTCCAGCTGTCTGAGTAATTCTCACTGCCACAGGAATACCTTTTGGTTGGTTCAGCCCCATATCAGCAGTGACACCCAGTGGAAGGAAATGTCCTGAGCAGGCACCTCAGCCCTGTCCTCCATCCCTACCTCCTCTTTCCAGGGAAAGATTTTCCTAAGTGCTTTGTTTCTCTGACCTTCTTACCATCTCCGCAGGAAAAGAATTTATCAGTGTACCTAATGCCAGCCAGCTTTTCTTTAAAATACACTCAAATTAGAAAGACTCAAATGTTTCCTTCACACTGAAGCCATTTAAACCTATCAAAATATGTTCCACTAATCTGATAGTTGGTTCCTAAAAATAAAACCAGATATATATAAGGATAAGGATAAAAGTAGAAAGAGGTGCTCAATTAATTTTCTACATTTTGCACTTTAAAAAAATGTAATTGCTAGCAGAAATCATGAGTTTATTATTTATTCATAGCAAGTCATTCAGAGCATATTAAACTAAATTGTGAGGAAAAGTTATATAAACTGAAGGCTAAAATCAACTCCACTCCAAGTGATTGCTATCAGTAAAAATATATCCACACTTTACAGTGAAATGATTCACTTTACAGTGAAATGGTTCCATTAAAATTAACTAGTTCAGCTACTTTCACAGGATAAAATAAATGACCTCTTATTTGAAGGCAATTCATGTAACATAAATCTTTTAAAGTTAATTACATAGCTTTTTATTTTACATACTAATTTGTGTATTCTTTTTCATTAGAATCCCCTGAAAAGCAGTGACAGTGTCTTGTTTTATTTTGGTTGCAAGATACACTTTTATGTTTCTTTGGTGTAACTGACACCAATGAAAATTTTAATTCACCTATAATTAGATCTTTGTACAGTGTTCGGCACTAAAATGTTCCCTCTTCATCGTTTAAGTGTGATTTATGGAATCACCTACTGAGGGCTTTGACATGTTATCAGGATTAACAGAAAACTTTCAGACCTTATGAAAATCACTATTTATGAGATGTCCTGTTTCCAGGCATGGATCATGAAGAGAGTTTGGCTTGCAGGCAGAACTGAGCAGACGGGAAGCAAAAGAATTAATACTGAGCTCCTATTACCGTGGCAATAACCAGAACTAGGAAAAGGCAGGGAATCATAGCATACAATTCCCCTGGGGAAATGGGAGGTTGTGCTGGTAACCTAAATTTAAGAAAGTGGTTGCATTTTTGGCAGATAGTTTAGTTTGTCCTTATTCGTGCATTTCCTTGAATCTCACCTAAACCTAGGTCCAATGATCTGGGAACTGAGTGAGTGTGGAAGTCTCAGATAACCTCATGGACACCTAAAATCACCAATAGAAGTAGGTCCATTGGGTTCTGCAGGACAATTAGTAGCGTCATCAGGTAATAGCAAAAGATTATGTATGACATTCCAAAATGTCATGTGCCTCCCAAGGCAATGGACACTTCAAGGGACAATAGCTTGGATGTTACTTTCTCCCAGTGTTGAAGGTTTGGTCCAGAGTGGCATTTCTGGGTGTCAGGGGGATCCCCAGGATGCAGGCACAGGACAGGCCAATTGCAGGCTCACCTGAGGGGATGGTGGGACTCCAGTTTGGCTGCTCCCTGGTCAGGAGGTGAGCAGTTCACTCCACCGTACACTTTCCACCGTTGCTGTCTAGCTCTCCCACCAGAGGATCAAGCTCATGCACCCACCTGACCTTGGAATGGCATCTTCACGATCACGAGTGAAAATTTTAAGAATGAAACTAAAAAACATCTGAGCACTGAAAGACTCTGTAAGGCAACTATTCGATACATTTCTTAAAGAACATGCAACGCTTAGAAGATTAGTGATTGGAACCATGACTAGAAAAATGAGAGATTGAGCCAGTTTGTATTTAAGATGAAACCAGTTGTACTATCTATTTGGGTTTGAGTTCTTTCCTCAAACTGATTTAGTCCCTACACCAGGCTAGTCAAAGTGGTCAATTTTGGAAGTAGAGATGCAATGTACCTTCTCTGCTAGTGTGTGTGTGTGTGTGTGTGTGTGTGTGTTGGGGAAATTAGTTATTAATCTTTCATCTCTCCCTAAGACATGATCATCCCTTTTTCCATGCCATGTCACACACTTAGTTATCATGTATTCATTTATGTTTTATCCATTTAAAAATAGACAATGAGGGGCAGGGGATTTAGTTCTGTGGTTCCACAGCCCACCTTGCAAGCGAAAGGTCATGAATTTGATTCCTGGTACCAAAAAGTTAAAATAAAAATAAAATAAAAATAGAGAATGAGTGGAAATTAATTTACATGTGAATTTGTTAGAAATATATTTTTCTTTTAACAAAAGAGGATTTTTAAGAGACTTATTTTTAGGAAAATTCTAACCTCAGCAAAATCAAGCAGGGGGTATGAAACTTTCCATTGACCTTCTTTCTCACACATACATCACCATTAAACATGGATACCATTTTTAATAACTGATGAACCTACATCGATACATCACAATCTCCTGAAGTCCATAGCTGACACTAGAGTTCACTCTGAATGTTATGTATTCACTGGACTGTTGGTTTTCATCGAGGGAAAAATGGTGTGACTCCTCATATCTACAGGAGTTCAATAACCTAGTGATCAAGGAAGGCAGTAACAAAGAAGTAATGGAAAAAGGCAAGGAGAAGAAGGAAAGGAAATACAGCAAGTAAGGTCAGAAAAAGAGCATGGACAGATGAGGCAGAGGAAAAGAAGAAAAAAAATTGCAAACTAATTTCAGGTATTTTAATTCCTGCCAGGAGCAGCTTGAATAAAAGGTATAATCCATGAGAAATTTACTGTGGATCTGGCTCAGGAAGCTAGGAAGGCACCATTTACCCACTTGAACAGCAAACATCGGCTCAAAAGCACTTATGGAGGTAAACAAGCCGCAGGCCTTGTGAGCAGACGTTTTGAAAAATCGTATCAAAATAAAACACAAGAATGTGAATTTTACTTGACTAAAATGAAAAATGGTGCAGAAATGAACTTCAATGCTTTGTTTTTGTTTTATGTTTTATACCTGGCTTGTTTTGTGAACTTTTTACAGAAATACTAGATTGAGAATTCAAGCATAAAGAAGTGCAATAACTTGATACATTTTTGGAAAACTGAACACACTCACTTGTGTGAGTAGTACCCACAGCAAGAACAAGCTATTGTGTACACCATGCTCTCCAAACTTAAGCCCAGTGCCATGTTTTAATCCCCGGGGTAAATATAATTTGCTTTCAAATAAGATAGATTAGTTTTTGAACAGTGAATAAATGGAATTATACAACATATGTCCTTTAGGATTCTGACTTAGCTTTTCCCAAAGATAGGTATATGAAATTCATCATGTAGTCACCAGGAGATAAGGTTTGTTCATTCTCGATGTTGTGCAGTATTTCATTGTATCTTTATACAGCAGACTTTTCAACCAAACTACTAACGAGCAAAGTCGTTATTAGTGGTACCTGTTATTTCTTATAGTATTTTTCTTTTCCAAGAATTTACCATAGATCTATACCAGAAAAATATCATCACGTACATATTTATTGTTGTTAGATTCGTTTTAATTGGCTATACTTGGAAATGTAGGTTGAGATAAATACCTCTTGTCCCAACACTTGCAAACACACAGACACACAGTCACACAGACACACACACACACACACACGCACACACACAGGCTGAATGAGAGAAAGGCACACTGGGTCTATAAGCTGAATAAACAATGTTAAACGAATTGCAAAATCATGTTTGAAGCCAACTAATGAAAGTCACAATAGGTGAAGTGTTTATTACTGACAGCACTCTCTCCAAAACATAAATGCATAGAGGTCAGAAATGACCTGCATGGAATTTATGGGCTTATCTGAGAGTCAGTTCACTCATGAACCATAAATAATTCTTCATACTCGAATCCACAAATGAGATACAGAACTTGGTTTGGTCAGCTCATCTTCTATCTGCATGTATGAAGAAGTACACACACATGCATACACACAGGAACACACACTCATGCATCCTGAAAACATGTTGTCTGTTAAAATCTACCTCACACTTCTCTTAACACATGAGTGAGGCAGACAGCTACACTTAGCTTCACTTAATTCAGAAAAAGTCTATTTGGCAAAATACTGCTTACAATGAATATATGAGAAGTGTGGATTTATGTTTCCTGTGTAAAGGTGTGGACTGCACTGACCAAGGAAGAGGTATGATCCTAGCTTTAACTTGCTGACAGGCTCACCTGTAATAGCAGTGAAGCCTCTGCTGGATGACCCCTCACCCCTGGGAGCTGCACATTTCCGATTCCAGTACATCCGTACATTGCCACTGCTCTGGTTTAGCCCTGCACCTGTGATCAGACTTAGCAGAGCTCAGTGGCTCTAGTTGTTGTCCAGAATGTTAAAATTTTGCTTACTGCCCCGACTTTGTGCAACAAATCTAAGTTTAATGTGTTTCCCAATGAAGTTGAATTCAGCTGTCTACACAACTTGAAAAGAATTTAGGAATTCTCCATTTCCTGTTTGCCCTTTTATGTGCATGTGGGGTGGGAAGGGATGGGAGTGTCTTAACACTGATTGTATCAGTGTAGAAGCCTACCTTACCAAGTGCAAGAATAAAACTGAGTGTTACTCAATGTTTCCTTCTTTTTCTAATGATTTTTGTTGGAATTAAAATAAGACTTGTGGGAAAAAACAACAACTAGGGTGTATCACGCACCAGTGCAGATTCCTAATGATCAATATGATGATCATAGTGTACACCTAAAATGTACCAATAAACTTAATTTAAATATGACTTGTTTTATTGCAAAAACAAATAAATGTCACACTTTTGTGGGGAGGCAGTGTGAATGCGCATTCCACTCAGCATATTTTTACTAAATAAACCTTTTGCACAAAAAGAAATGGACAGCTGGCCAGTGACTCAGTATGCCAATAATCTCAGCACTTTGAGAGGCAGAGGCAAGATGATTACAAGTTCAAATGCAGCCTGGGCAACTTAGCAAGACCTTGTGTCTAAATAAATAAATGGAGTGGGAATGTAACTCAGTGTGAAGGCCCTGTTTTCAGGCCCTTGTACCACAGGAAGGAAGGGAAGGGAAGGGGAGAAGGAGGAGAAAGATGGAGAGAGAAGAAAATATAAAAGGATTTAGTTATTTCTGCAGCAATATGAATATATTTTTTAAATTTTTTTTGGCCATAGTGATTACTTTGTTGACTGTAAAACAAAAGATAATGAGAAGTAAGTTTATAAATCTATTCATTCCTGAATATTCACCCATTTTCAGGCAAGATATTACCCCAATTCTTCAATTAATTTCACACGTACTGATATTGTTGAAAAACAGGTACACTTTTTCAGAACCAATTCACTGAGAATGGAAGTTACATAAGAAAATAGGACATTTCCTGCTCATCTTAAACCATTAGATGGCAGAGAAGAGAAATCTCTATTTTTTCTGACATAAATAAGATGATACAGTTTCCATTTGAGCACTACCCAACTTGTCTAAAACTGAAAAAGGGATGTGGTTATTGCAGCGATGTCTCTGGGGACCAAATGTTTTCACATAGATCGTGAGCTTCTGTGTCAAACCATGTGTGAAAGTGAAGAGTATTATATATTAACTAATGAGCTAATGAGGAATTTTCCATCACTGGTTTCTTTCTCTCTCTCTCTCTCTCTCTCTCTCTCTCTCTCTCTCTCTCTCTCTTCTTTCTTTCTTTCTTTTTTGAGAGTGGTACTGATGATTCAACTCACGGACTTAGCAACTAGCTACATCCCCAGAGCCCTTTTCTATTTTCTTTTTTTTTTTTTAATTGAATATGTTGGTACATTCTAGGTAGACAGTACAGTAACATTCATTACTGGGATCTTGTACCTTTACATGCCAGGTCTTGGTTCTCATTTTTTCCCTTTGCCCCCACCCTCCCTTTCTATTTTCTATTTCAAGACAGAATGTCACTAAGTCATTGCTGAGGCTGGGCTTGAACCTATGATCCTCTTGCCTCTATCTTCCAGAGTGGAGATTGTGGACCCCCGACTTTTCATGATTTCTTTTTAAATTCAGACATTCTCAGGGACCTCATAAGGGGATACTTGGCTTTTATCAAGATAATGGAGGTGATCTAAAACTTTTTTAACATTTCAAAATCGTTGATGTATATAATTTAAAATATTATTCTAGTCTTATGCATACTTCTACAGTCCATATAGCTTGGAGATCATCAACACAGGATTTACTGATAACGAAGTCATGCTCATCACCCCTGCTTCTGCAGACTCAGCCACTGAAGTAAAATCACCCAGGGGTGGTGGTGCATTCCAATAATCCCAGGGCTTTGACAAGCTGAGGAAGGAATAAGGAGGGGTGTGAGTCCAAGCCCAGGGTAAGCAACTTAGCGGCTCTTCTCAATTTTTCTAAAAGATGTAATGCAACGGGAAGGGCCTCGGTTTAATCTAAATGCCCCACCTCCACCACACACAAATGTATCAACCAGCAACTGGTCTAGTTGCTATTGCTACATCGCAACATTAACCCCAAATTGAGTAGCTCACACATCAATGCTTTCCTAATTCTCACAGAGTCTGTAGAACAAGAATTTGGACAAGAAACAGCAGGGATGACAGTATTCATAGGTGTCTGGCACCCAGGTTGGAGATGAGCTGGAGACCAGAGCCGGAACTTCTGAGAGAAGTTTTCCTCACAGCTGTGACCCTTGGGACTCTGCAAGGCACACCTGCTAAGGCGTCTCCCTGAGAATCTTTGTCCCTACATTGTGGCTTCCAGTAGGAGGAGGCTTACATGGTCACTCCCATTTGTATTTGAGTAAAAAAGGGAGATGGTTCGTGGCCTTTATAACTAAGTGTCACAGGTCACAAGCATGACTTCATTCAGCTGTTAGCACAGTCACAAGCCCACTCTGAATTGCTTAAAACCTCCGCAGTCATCTGCAGCAGATAAGAGAGGCCTTTCCCAAACATTCACTTGCACTCACAAGCTTTTCTTAACTTTATTTTTGGTAGCATTGGCTAAATATGAATTTCCAAAGCACAAGAGACTCCAGACTAAAATTAGTTTCCAGGTTCTTTTGACTTATGAGAAAATAACTACTTGAAAACACAGTAATGTATGCAACGGTGTTACTGTGCACCAAGAGATGGTCCAGCCTCCACCTTCTGACTGAGCAGCAACCTGTTGACTGAATAGTTCCACCCAGTCTGCTGCTTTATTTTTGTAGTTTGACAGTTGAGAAGTCAGCTCTTTTTTTCCCCCCAATCTGTAATTTCCATCTAGTTTGGAATTTACTTCTTCCAAAACTAAAGGAAATTACTTGAGTTTCATAGACAAGAATTTTTGAAAATCCCCAACAGTATCTAATTATTACTCGACACATTCTTATTCTTAGACATGTCAGTCAAGATTAATTACTTGATCAAAAAAGCCAAAAACTGAAAACAGTGTGTTATATTTTTAAATGCCTACTTACTACTTGTAGTTCAATTAATTTTATATTAAGTTATATACAAGTAACAATTAAAAAAATAAATATATTGGAAAGTCTTAGAGTTCCTTGAGTTTGGGGGGTACTGAATCCCCTTGGAGATAACATTCCAGTTTTAATCAGTGTCACAGTTTTCTGAGCCCCACTAATTCTTAGGGCTCTGTGTGACCTCATGGCATGGAATGATTTGGTTTCAGATTTTCCCCCCAGAAATGGCAAGCTGATACCCATCTGAAATTCCAACACAGGCATTCTGAGTGATTTCCTTGTTATTAAAATAATACTGAGAAATCAAAGTAAGAGTAAAGTTTTGGGGCACTTTCTCATTCCTGTTTAATGACTATGTGTAGTGTTCAAACGGATACAAAGGGGATAGAGGAAGAGTCTTTTTTATGATTGTCACAGTATCTGTGCTTTAACAGAGGAACTTCTGATACTTCTCTTTATTTGTCTTTGGTTTGTGATTGTTGGGAAAGCCTCATGTATATGTTAGGAGGAAATTTATTATGAAACTGAAACTAAGGCTTTGTTACTCTGTAAAAAAGCTAAGAGAGCAGTTATTCAGCTTATTTAGACCCCAAATTCCTTGGTATCATAATTCCCACTTAAAAGCACTCAGCTATTTTATTCTATTTCAGCAACATTTTTACTGATGAACTATCTGAAAGGGCAAAAATGTAATGAGTAAATATACCAACAGCTGTTCTGAGAGCTTTCCCTAGACTGTTAACATGCTCTTTGATTCTCTCCTCTGCCTTTCTCTAGTATTTCTGGGTTCCCTAACAGCCTCACAC
This sequence comes from Fukomys damarensis, assembly GCF_012274545.1. Taxonomy (NCBI): domain Eukaryota; kingdom Metazoa; phylum Chordata; class Mammalia; order Rodentia; family Bathyergidae; genus Fukomys; species Fukomys damarensis. The sequence goes on along the minus strand of NW_022900917.1, from coordinate 9,611,473 downwards.
TGCCACTACCTAAGATTTCTCCTACTGCAAAGACAAGAGTGTTTTTACCAGAACATAGGATTCTATTTACCAGACAGTGGATGTGATAAATTCCTGGAGCTTCCCTGCCTGCAAAAAAGCAGTAAAACTGGTGCCTCCTTCATAAGGTAAAAATGAAATCAGTATGTGTGAACACAGGCTGTAAAGAGAAAAAGTTCACAAAATGCAAATCAATTCAAAGTCCCCAGTCTAAAAATGACCAAAATGCACTAAATATGAATTTGTTAATAGGCTACTACAGGAGTGGTAGAATCACTGATGAAATATTTTGCCATGAATGAATTTCACTCATTGTATCATAACAGAGAATAGCAAGGGACGTTTAGATTAGATTTGGGAGTGAGCTGTGATTTGTAGGATGAATAAGGTGTTAACTCCCTGAAGAGTGTAAGTATATAATCAGAGCCTCAGAGGAGCTTGATATATTTCACAGACTCATTAAAAACCTGGAGAGCTAGAGTGTGGCAAGAGAAGGAGGGGTTCAAAGTGCATCTAGAAGACAGCAAGTTCTGGACCACTCAGCATCTGGAAAGCTTTGAAGAGTTGAAGAAGAAAACGTATAGGATACGGTGTACATATCAGGAAGATCACTCTGGGGGCAAAGTGGAGACCAGATGGATGAATAAGGTTATTAGAGATGAAACGAGGGAAAAGATAGGTTCACAATAGCAGTGAAGGTGGGAAATACATTAGCCGGCTTTGTGGAAAGCTTGGTCAGAGCTGATGATGTGGATTTAAAAAGGGATGATTTTTGAAGGACGAGGGCAAGAAAAATGGTGAGGAACGATCCAGATCAGATCGGGATGACGCAACGGCTAGAAGTGGTGATGTGCTATGAGACGCGGAAGCCTGGGGTGACGCGCGTCTGAGTGGAGTATGGCCATTTGAAAGCTGTCGACTTTAGCCCAGTGATAGCAAAGCCACAGCCGGCAGCATGGATGAAACATGAACGACAAGAAGAATGGTTGCATCTTTCATTCCCTCTTAGAACACTGCACCCCATCTGACTCTCAGTTTGACAACTCCACTTGAAAGTATGCCACCGTGGTGTTCCTTGTGCAGCTTGAGTTTAAGCTTTTGTTCTTACTCAAGGCAATGTGAACTGGCCCAGGTCCATTTCTGTCTATGTCTCACTCAATATTCTCACTGAGAAAGGAAGGGGAAAACCGATACTCACATGGGGTTGTTATTGGTATTAAATTAGACAAACGTGTAAAGGGATTGCTGCATTCCCTCTAAGAAATCATGGATTAACAAGCTATAAATATAGTATGTATGTTAGCAGACTTCTTGGTCCCTTGTCCAGGTACACCACTGGTTTGATAAAGACATATACCTGCATCCTTCCATGGAAGATCAGCACTGGCTTTGATTAAAGATATCTGGGGCTTATACCTCCCATCCTCGGGAGGCAGAGCATGACAACGGGTACAGAGGTGCAAACGTTTTGCCACTTGTTTTGAGGAAGCGCAGGCTCTGTGGTGTCATTTACATTTGGTTGGCTTTCAGGATTACATTGAAATCATTTTTAACTATTCTTCATTTTTCTCACTTATACGTTTCTCTTCAAAACATTCCAATAGTAAATCCTCTACATAGAAAACTTGGTTTCAAGATGTGTTTCTAAGAGTCAGAACAACCAAACACAAGTCTTCTAACAGAAGGAACATCAGCTGTTACCCAGATCTGACCCCAAGATCAATGAGGAGATTCAGAGGGTGCTCGGAGAGAAGCCACACTCGATAGCATTTTAGGTAACAAACTAAGAGCCAAAGGCTCAGCTCCTTTAGTACCAATCAGCCAAGAACCAGTCTATATAGAGTCAACAAGCATAGAAATGGGTCACCCTTAAGAAAGCATCTTGACTCCTAAGTTGGCCATGCGACTAACCACATAAAGACTCTGGCAGGAAAAGCCTGACCTTACAACTACAGAAGGATGTGTTGGGACACAGGAAACTTATGGCAGATGACTTCTCACTCCTGGTTCAGATCTCCACCTCTCAGTGAGGATTGCATTTTCAAAAATTTACCACAGAAGCTCACAACTGACTGGGATCCCACCACTATGCTCTAAAGTTCACAAAATGGAATGGTGATAAAGACAATCATTAAGTTAACAAATGCCAGGTATTCTTTTTTAAAGTTAATATGTTTTCTATAATGTATATGTCACTTTTTTTTTAAATTGCCTTTGATTCTGGGATCAAAATGCTTTATGATAATTTCTTTCCCTCTAAAAAGTGTCAAATACTAGAAAGGTATTTTGTCTTTTGAAGATAAGATATATGAAATACAGAAAATACTGAGAGCTGACAGAAGTGTCCAAGCCCAACAAACATTTCAATTTCGCATATGGGACTAGATTGCATCACCTTTGAACATCTGGCATCGTGCAGGGAATGTTTAGCGTCTTCATGTCAGATCACGCAGCGTTACAGTTCTTTGCACTGTGAGCTGGAAAATATCTCACAGATTCATTATACAGCACATAAGATGACCCCATTCATTTTACCAGTTAGGACGTGCCCTCTACAAAATGTATTCAGAGAGGCTGTTGCTCTGGAGGACCTCATTAGTTAAAGTCCATATCATAGAAGGAGTTTAACAGCTTGGCGGAATTAGCCTCAGACTATACCCTGTCCTTTCTTCTTATTGTTCAACCTACCTGTTTTCCACTGACAATATTCTCTTCCATGATTCCTATTACACAGATCAGTGCCTTAGGTTTCTCTGCCTGACAGCAGTATTCCATCCACTCTTACTTCCCTGATGGCACAGGCATAGCTCAGAGAAAAGTGGGAAAACTCTGTCTCCTTTGTGTCATGGATTCATTCACTGCAAACACAGAGAAATTTTTAAATCCTTTCCTGAGTGCTTTCTGAGTTGATTGAAATGGCAGCTTGACTCTTTGAGCTCACCTTCTATTGGAGGTGAAATAACCAAAATCTGTCCACAGTCATAGAGATATGGACATGTGAGTCATGACATACATGGGAAGATGACACATATGTAAAAATAACACACATGTGAAGATGGCCAAGGGGCCAAGAGAGTGATAATGCAGATCCAGCACGGGTGACCTTGTTGGCGCTTCTGAATTCCAGCATGGGAATAAATCTAGCTGAGGTCAGGAATTGTACACCAGTCCCTAGCAATCAGTTTCAGTTGCTACTAACAGCCTTGATATTAGTCGAAAGCCAGAAGTGAGCAGGGACAAATAGCAGCTACTTCTAAAGCTTCATCGCGGAGGAATGATAGGATCATAAGCAAAACTGGGATGAGTGATTGCTCCATGGGGAAGAAGAGAGCTTAAGGTGAGAGAAATAAATATTGTTCCTAATTATTTGTCAATGGCAATAAAATAGAAACACTTTAGCTCTATTTTTTTTTACCAAGCTAGAAAGGTATATCCACAACCTTGTGCTACTCTTTGTGTACAACACAGTGCGGTGTAAATTTAGCACACAGGTGAGCCCATAGAACGTGTGCACAAAGAAATAATGGACCTTTTCTGACCCTGTGATTTTTTGCGGGGGGTAGGGCAGCTAATGGGAAGCAGTTAACATTGTTGCCTCGTGTTAAACTATTGTACTGCATTATCCATTTCACGTAGTATTTGCATGTCCACTGAAATGTAGAAATCAAGAAAAGGGAAAGTTTTTCTCTCTGTCTCCTCCTCATCTTCTCTCACACATAGTGACAGGAGGGAGAGGGAGATGAGGAGGAGAAAGAAAATGGATCAATAGATGGATGATAAATACTTCTTGCAAGCAATCTTTCTGGAGAAGTTTGTGAAGGGGAGAGCTGGGAAGGGCAGTCAAGGTGGCTCATCATCAGAATTCTCAGCAGGTGCAAAAGTGGCGAATAGAGGTAATTGCTGGGGAGGAAACATACCAAAGCTGGAATAAATCAGGTCCCCTTGAAACGAGCTGTTGGAGCTTGTTCTGGAGGCTGCATTGGGGAAATCTGGGAGTCCCCAAAAAGTGAAAACGAGGTTGAGGCCACATAGAAAAATGGTACCCTGTGTTTCAGTTGTGTCTGCTGTTTATAACCTCCAGAGATTTTTTAGTGAACTAACTAAAATAATGCTGTGCCTGTTGTGATTGCATTTGTTTCATGTCCCACAGTGGGTCACGTTTTGCACCCAAGCCAGGGAAGAGGATAACTGTAAAAGATGGTTCTATAAAGGTGGTGACATTGAAGAATCATGGAAACCACACACTTAATTGAGAAATGGTGGATTCCAAAAAGGTGCACCTGACCACCAGGGACAGGAAACTATCCATCTCCCATGTCTTAGCTATTTAATATCTAATTAATGTGTCAAGCCCAAGTGTCTTAGGCAACATAAAATCATAAACACGATTTGCAGATTACTAATCAAGGTGACCTCTTAAAGGTGTCTTGAACCATTTTTGCTTACGGTGCACTCATATGCAAGACTACACTCTTCATGATGTAGAAAATTCTGAAAAGAATTTTATATACAACCTGTTCTAAGAGACCCTAGATGCTGATAGTTATGAGAACCAACACGCATTCTACCAGAGCTCAGTGCTATCACTCTGCTCTAATCGGTGCAGATATTTAAATTACTCACATCCTGGAAGTGTCTGTACATGTCACTGAACAATGATTTTGATATCTCATGAACTTTTTGGGGAGTTTTAAATAATATTCCAGAATATTATGTTTCTGTCATAATAATACATAATAAATAGATAATACATAATAAATAGAGTTACATAATAAATAGATGTTTCTGTCCACTGAAGTTCAAGGGAAATGTTTTGTTGCTTTTTGAAATTAAGACCTTCAGAGGAGACACTATACTAAAATTTTTAAAGAGCACCAGAGTAAGAATGAAAAGACTCACGCTTTTGTCATCGTTCTGCTACTTGTGTGTGTTCAGAAATATAGAACAACACATGCTGCCTATTTTAGCATTTCATTTATTTTCAAATTTCTTCTCTTTCAAATGATACCAAACTGCAGTAACAAGCAAAGTCTTTATAATGTGCAAAACTATCTTATGCAGAACACTTACGAAAGTAATTCCAATATTACTATTGCATAATATAACATTGAAATTTGCCTTTTATGTTGGAGATTTATCACCTACAAACTAAGAGACAAAAGAAGGTTGGTGCAAACGTAGATAGATTTCTGCTTCTGGAGGTGACACATGCTGATGGCTTTCGGTTAATGACTCTTCTTCCTTCCTCAAGGTTGAAGTAAGTAACTCTTATGGCTCTCCAAGCTTCGCTTTCCTGTTCTGTCAGCAGACTACACTTTTGAAAGATGCAAACACCTATCACAGTTGCTTAATGCATTTCCACAGAAAAAAATAAAAGCATTGTTTTTGTCAGACTTGAAATAAGATAGGAGCAGAAATTTAAAAATGCTTACTCTGGGAGTGTTTATGGAATAGCCAAGTATTTAGGGGTAAATAGAGTTACAGAAACATGAGGCTAGGGCCATCAGGTCTAGGAGCATGAGAACAGTGAATAGAGATGATAAGAATTGTAGCTGGATAGCTGGAAGGTGTGTGGTTGGGGTAGCACCAAGAAAATCTAGAGCATCAGTCAAAAGGTGTTTTCTCTAACCCAGAGTACAGAGTTCACTAGCCACCATTTATATATAATTACTGAAGTCTTGGAATGTGGCCTATGTGATACTGACATTAAAATTTACTTCCTTTTAATTAATTTAAATCTCAAAGCTGAAGTAATGTACATTTTATTAAATGCAACTTTGTTTGGGGGCAGGACTTCATTTTGCTTTAAACACTTAAAGTTTACCATCCTGGGTTGAAATGGGTAAAGTGTAACACACACTGGATTTTGAAACATTTGTGCAAAAACGTGAAGTACTAATTCTACAGTGACTGTGTGCTTATATGATTATATTACATTATATAGGATGAACATATATTATTAAAATTAATATCACTTCTCATTTATGTTTAATATAGTTGTTAGGAAACTTAAAATTATATATAGGTAAGTCTCAAATTTCTATTGGACAGTATACACTGACTAACAGTAGATAATGAAAAGACCTTTACTCAGATTTCTATCCTATGAAGAGAATAGATTTAGCATGTATAGTTGTATTAATCAACTTTCTATTCCTGCGGTCTGAGAAAAACAACTTAAAGAAGAAAATACTTAGACTCACAGTTTCAGAGGCTTCAGTCTATGGTTGACTGGAGCCAAGGCACAGAAACATCATGGCAGGAAGTGTGTCAGAGGAAGGTGTCTTCCCTCTTGGCAACAGGAAGCATAGAGAGTTGCAAGAGAACAAGGGAGGGAGAGACTAGGAATAGCTGTATCATTCAAAGGCACATGCTAGTGACTCCTTTCCTGCAACTGGGCCTTTCTTCTTAATAGCCCACTAAGCTGTGAACTCATCCATGCATTAATTCACAAACGGAGTTATTATGGTCCAATTGCAGCTCTAGGCATCAAATTGAGACCTCGATACACGTCTTTAGAGAAACCTCACATTTAAAAGTTACCACAATATTAGCGGCAAATGACCACTCACAGGCTATTTTAATTGTTGGGATGGGAAAAGAAAATTAGTCTGGATAGTACAGGATTTTCCAAAACTTATGAATACCACCACGAGGAAATCTGATTAAACAGAGTAAGCAAGGTAGGGCATATACTACAAAAAAAAGAGCTTCAGGAAGGTGGGAGTGTTGTCCTGCTCCTCTAATTGCCTTTGTCACAAGTTTTATTGTCACTTCTTCCTTAAACTAGTGCTAAAGCTTCTTCATTGATTTCACAACACTCATATTTCAACTCTTCAAATAGTCTGCATGGATGAGCTTCAGTCTATGAAATTCTAAAATTGTGTGTGAAAAAGAAAAAAAGCAACAAAGGTGGACATGGGTATGTGTGTAATGATGTAGGTTTTTCATGATCCCCTTTAAAGGAACTTATTATTATTTTATTATTATTTATTATTATTGTTTTAAGATCTGTATGTTAAGAAATATGCCACTTTAGAGAAGACTCACATTTACATAAGAAGGAGTAATTCAGTAGAACTATATAAACTCCTAAAATGTAATTTAAAAATTTTTGGCAATTTTTCTTTCACTTTTTAACACATATTTATTTGAAAGAAGTAGATTAAGTGATGGTTAAGCTTCAGTGCTTTACTATTTGGATGAATGGTTCCCATGAAAATATTTTTTAGATCATGCTCTCTCTTGAATATCTAAAAGACAGTATCTGCTAGGGTATCTGTATCTGAAAGAAAGATCTCAATTTTTAAATACCATTTCCTGCCCTGAAGCTGGGAAGTGTCTGGCTGGAACATCTGTGAGATAATCGGCTACCACGAACCAGCTATCTTGATGGCCCCACGCCCTAGAAGTTGGAGCTGGTCATTTCCAAACAATGCAGAGACTGAAGCGTACCCCCATGGGGAGTTGAGAATTTAAATGGATTTCAGGTGCAGAGGTAGTATCACTTACCACTGAAGGCTTGCAAAAGGAACAAGCTTCAGATCTGGGAAAAGTCAGAAAAACAGATTCAATCGAATCACGACAAGCCAAGCCACAGCCTTGTAACTGCAGCCCCAGAAAACCATATGAATTGCTGTCATTATCGTGTACTCACTGAATAATCCACGTGGAGACCAAAGGCAGCACAGTGTTACTCACCATGGATTTCCCCAACATTCTTTGTCATGGTATAGACTGTAAACTGCTTGACAGTTTACAAAAAGAGTGCAGGTTTGTAAAAAGAAGAGTAAGAGTAAAGTCGGGAGACTTTGGTCTGGGAACCTGGTGTAAGGTCATTAGTTATATTCTCTCAGATTTAACTTTCCTATCTTCTTGCTGAGCAGATTGGATCAAGAGACATTGCATTTCATCTCTTTTCTAACTTTAATTTGAACAAGTGGCATGAGCTTAGGTCCTTGCTTAAGTACTTCAAGGAGATGTTCAATGTTAGTTATTCAATGTTAGTTCCAGTTCAGGGATTACAGGGAGTTAAATATTTTGTCATTAACCATAAACTCAATTAAGTAATTTTTATTCACAATTGGTTTCCAAATTGAATTTCTCATCACTTATGCAAATTACAGAAAGAAAAATAAACAAGCTCACTCTTTTTTCAAAACTTCAGTATCAAATAACCATAAAAATTTAGTACAAATCTTTATTGCTTCCACATGTCCATATTTTATGTTCAAATAACACAGTGAGTGCGTGTGCATACATATATATTTAAAATTCAACTCATACACTTTTTAAATAACTCTCCAATATACTGGGTTCTTTTGTTTGTTTGTTTGGTTTTGGTTTGTTTGTTTGTTTTGGTGCTAGAATCAAACCTAGCGCCTTGTGCAGGGTGGGCAAACACTCTACCAATAAGCTACAATCTCAGACACAAATGTGACCTGTTTGAAAATTATGTCCATTCCTGTAAATGTGACATAAAATGATATCTATTAGTAGCAGTAGCCACCTTATATTATCCAGTTTATATTCAGATACATGAAAGGCACTCTCCAAACACTGCACTTATTATTTTTCTTTTAAAACACTAAGATATACAATTTCCTCATTGAATATATATGAAAACAAAAAGAAAATAACTTACATCAAGTTTAAAGGACGTATAAAATGAATAACCATGATTAGAACAAAAGTCTCCCTTGGTCCACCTCCCATGTTCTGTCCATTTTGTAACTTCTCTGGTAGATCACAGACTGTTTTCACTTTCTGCCATTTCTCTATGGCATTCAACACTGGAAACTTCCTGAGAGTTTTATCTAGTGGTTGGATAAATGGGCCCTTCGTGTTCTTTCAACAGGCCATTGCAACTCTCACCAAATTACCTAAGTATTGACGTTTGTGAAACAAAAACTTCATATCTACCCACACTGAAATTTCCTATATCTTATATAATCCAAAGATGTGAGGAAAAGAACTGGACATTTCAAAAGTTCACAATGAGGCCTTTTACCATAAAGATGGCCAATGATCACTCAACTTCTGCTTGCATCCTTTTTGGATAGGGGATAATATTTTTAAAGTAATTCATTTTAATAAGCTGAATTTCTATAGTTTTAGAAACTGTGAAGTAAATTGGTGCATATGTTTAAGACTCCCACATCTTAATCTTAGTCCAGTCTTCCCACTTATACTTCCAAACTATTTATTGAGGGGTCAATTAACATTATATGTTTAGATTCTTCATAAACAATTGAAATGCAGAACATTCAAATTTTAAATGTTCCCAATTTAGAGTTATGTCCCATTCAAACCATTTTCAGTGAAAAATATTGGAATCCAAAAATGTACTTCATACACTTGACAAATTGAACATACAAATTTAGCACCAGTGTCCCGTTTTCCTGGGTGACCCAGCATCCCACGACTAGAAGCTGCAGCTACACGGGGTCTCTGAAGAGTGCCGTGCTGTGTCCTCAGCATTAGCCTGGGGAAAGATGAAAAGTCAAAGTTCAGTTTCTACCAAATGCATATGGCACACACCATTATAAGTCATGGACAGTGTATAATCCTATTCTCTCTTTCCCTCCATCTGCTCTTCAAGTGATTCCTGTCTCTGCAAATGTTTCCTGTTTCAGGAAATGGTACTGTCATGCACCCAGCTTCTCAAGGCACATATATGAAAGTCTTTTCTTTTTCATTCTTACCCAATACCCCCAAGAAAATGTTTAATGTTATTGATTCTACCAAAAATATCACTTGAGATTCTGCTTTTTCTCTCTTCTCACAAACACCATCACTTTATTGCTGGCTTTCTTCAGCTGTTTCTTAAATATTTCCTTTCAGAATTTTCAAAAATGCTACAGCATATAAATATGAACCCAGTGGATTAAAGCTTGAAGCCAGAGGTTACTGTCAAGAGTCCAAGACTATAAGTGAAATAAATAAGACACACATGTGTAAATACCGAATAGTTTCTCTGGTGTGAAAAACTAAAAGTGTAAATAAAATCCAAGTTGTGTAACTGATAACGTGAAATAGAAAGAAAAGGGCTAAAGGTGTAGGGGAAGAGGGGAGGGCAGGGGAAAAGAAATAAGGGACAAGAAAAATGAGAAAAGGAAAAAATGGAAACAAAGTCTTTGTAAATAGGGGAGGATGGAGAGGATGAAGGGAGGGCCAAGTTCTGTCACGTAAAGATATGAGATCCCAATGATGAATGGAACTGTGCTATATATTTGAAAAGTACCAATAAACTCAGCAAGATTTGAAAAAGAAAGAGTCCAAGACCAGCAGGGCCTGGTTCCATGAGGGCTCAGGGACCTCCATGAGATCCTTCAAGGTCCATCTTCCCTGAGCTCTAAGTGGAAATGACAAACGAGAACTCGTGACCTGAGCAGACTCCAGAAGAACATCGTTCGGTGTGGATGGAGTGAGAATCCAGAGACCATGGACAGGACAGAGAAAGAAAAACTTCAAGAAAAAAATGTTAGACTTCCTTTTTTTTTTAAGGTAATGAGACTTTGACTCTGTTGATAATAAGGCATACAATAAAAGCAATTGTGTTCCTAAGTAATGGACCAGGAGCAATTGTTTAAGTTTCTCCTCTTGTTTTCTTCGTGTCTGGATAACTGATGTTACCATTTTACCATCACAAGCTATTGTCAGAATGCTGCGAAGGCAACAAAAATAAACTACATTTTCAACCCCAGTGCAAGCCTGCTGTTCTTCACAAACCAATCCCTAAACGATATTTCCACATTGCGTCCTATATTGTTCTTATGTGAAATTGTTTTCTTATCTAAACTATGCCAAGTCACTAAACATAAATTCTGATTCCCTACTACTAATTTAAATGTGACACCACAGAAATTATCTGACATTCCCCACTTCAATAAAAATTTAAATATGAACTTCTGAGCCAGAAATAGTACAGAAAGTAAAATAACTAAGATGTACAAACCAAACAAAACATAGAAGTACATATAGTAAAGCTACTTGGGAATCTTTCAGTGATAAAAGGAAATAATCCAACGAGCTAATCTACTTGTCTATGGTTATTTAAGAGGACAGACAAACTATACTCCCAATGTATGAATACTTGAACTCTCCAATCTTGTGTACACTAAATATCAATTGAATCCAATGTACCAACCAATTATTTTGAAGATACTGTTCACTAAATATACATTTAAACTAATTAACACAGGAATTCTACATTTGGATTTTCAAAGCCCACAAAATAAACACCAACTTAAGACAAAATTCTAACTAATGCAGTTCTGTTTGTATTACTTTTTTTTCCTCCATGGAAGCATTTGCTTCTATCTAGTTCCTTTCAACTGGTGTTATAGAATATTGCAGTTATATTTTTAATTTTAACTAAAATAAAGACATTATAAGTCAATCCATTTTCAGAAGTGCCATTATCTTTCATCTCTATTATTGCCAGAGTAGGTCTTTAAATAAGAGATAGAAGCTGGGTATGATGGCACAGCCCTGTAATCCCAGGACTCCAAGAGGCTGAGACAGGAGGACTGCAAAACTGAACCTATCTTGGGTGACTTAGCAAGATCCTTCGCCAAAATAAAAAATAGAAGGGGTGGGGGCTGTAGCTCAGTCCAAAGGCTTTGGATTCAAAGTACCACAAAAGTAAGAGGTGAAAGAGAAAATTTCGCCTCAAATATTTAGAAATATATGTTAAAACAACCTTTGTGAGGAAAAGCATTGGTGAAATTTAACTATTCCCAAGAGGTATTGTTCTGTATAACTCCAGAGGTCGCCATTCAGGGAGCACCCCCGGATCGAGCTGTAAACACCAGTCTTCCTGTAATCATTTTTCTCAAATTTATTAGAGAGAATTACACAAATCACTTTTCTGTCTCACGCGTGGATCAATGTCCTAAGCAGAAGAGGTCATGTCTTTATTTTCTAACACACTGCCTGGTACAGAGTGTAGGAAAAAAGATTTTATTTGTACTGAACAAAACTTCTGTCTGTATTTCAAAGCATCAACCAAGGAGCTATTTTGGAGATTCCAGCTATCATCAACATCTTCTGTCTAACAAAGCTGACTTCTACCTCCTGCACAACTTTAGAAGGTAAATTCACAGAGCTGGAATAAAGGAAGGGAGCACTTGTCAAATTTGCTAAGACAAGAAATTGCCCCAAGGAGAAATGAATTGTGGGTAGTTTGAGCAAAAACACCTTCATATCTGGAACCAGAGTTGTTCTCTCTTTAGTCAGCTCTTCTTAAACCAATCAACTCTCATCTCAAATTTGCATATCAGATTATCATCCAGTCTTAATTTTTCAGCACTGATTTTCTTTTTTTTTTTTTTTTTGCTTTGATTTATTGAGTTTTCCGGATTGAGTTTATGGTACATTTTAGGTATACGGTACAGTTACATTCATTATTGGGATCTTGTAACTTTACATGATCGGTCTTGGGTCTCATTTTTTCCCCTTGTCCCTGCCCTCCCTTCACCCCCTCCTCCCCTCCCCATTTACAAACACTTTTTTCCATTTTTTAATTTTCTCCTATTTTTTTCTTTTCCCTTATTCCCTTTCCCCTACCCTTCCCACTTTCCCTACACCTTTAGCCCTTTTCTTCCTATTTCACATTGTCAATTATCTCATTAGTATCTTATGTACTATTATAGTTTATTCACACCAGAGAAACTATTCAGTATTTACACATGTATGACTTATTTATTTCACTTAGGAATATATCCTCAATATGTATCCATTTTCCTAGGAATGAATCTAATTTCTCATTCTTTATGGCTGAGTAGTATTCCATTTTCTAGAAAAACCAAATCTCCTTTATCCAGTTTCCAACAGATGGGCAAATGAGCTGTTTCCAAGTTTTAGCTATTACAAACTGTGCTGCTATTGTCAAATGGAACATCTAGTCACAGCTCTTTGAGGTATCTCCATAAGCATTGATTTTCTTATTGTTTCAGTTTTCTTTGTCAGTTCATTAGCTACCCACAGAAAATTTCTCTACTCGCCCATTGGTGAAACTCAGACAATGTTTCCTGTTGCTAGCATTTGCCCACTCTCCTGTGGTGAAAAATACCTCTATATGTCCAAAATTTCTGGAAAAAGAATTTGTTACTCTAATTTCTAGCTTGATTTCTAAATGGGCAAAGATTTTAAACATGGAAACTATTTTTATTATAATATCTATGTTCAAAACTGTAAATAATTTCTCAGTTTTACATCTTTCTTCTTTCTATCTCCAGAAATAAAGAAACACTTTGTTCATCTCTGTTTCTAAATGCAATTATGTAAGACAACCAAAACATATTTACAGGGTTTAGTTTTTCTTGTAGTGTTGAGGAAGCAAAAGGGACACATCTGGTGATTGTACCTAAAGTTTATGTGAATGTTTTCTAGTTAAAAACAAGACCAGTTGAGAAATTCACTCTTTAATCTCAGAACAGGAAGTCTATGGCTGGTCTTCCATATGATTAGAAAATAATCATAGATAACAATCCTGGGGAGATGCGGTTAAATGTTCCCAGTTAAGAAATCTCTAAGAGATGCCCAAGAAGGTTCTATGAAAACATTACTTTTAAATAACTCTCAATCGTAGAAAATGCACATGTTGGATCATAGCAGTGCTTATCAGCTAAGAACAGCCTGCTCCTTATTTCTCTTTGCCTCAAACCTCAACATTAAAGGAGCTAGAAGGCAGACTAAGATCGGAAGGAGAAATACTAGTGGAAAACTGAGAAGTCAACGGTACCCTGGGTCCCACTGCAGGTGTTCTGCCTGAAGGAAGGCAGAGCTTGGGGAGTAAGGATTAACTTTAGGGGCAGTTCCCAGTTTCATAAGGATCTGGACGTTTATTCTAATGAGATTGTGGTTTTGTTCAGAAATTACTGGTATTTTATTACAGGAAAAATCATCCAAAAAGTAATTGGACAAGTTCTAAATTTCATTCTATATATAAAAGTATTTGCTCCTCTGAGCAAAGTTGAATAAGTCCTGACCAAAAAGAGTATACTTTTTGTATTTTAATGATTATCCATTTATGTCAACTTCTACCCTTTGGAATTAATGATTGCAGGAAGAGTGAGAGGCACAGAACTATTTTAAGAATGAGGCCCTGTTGAGGAACTAGAAGAAACCTTTATAAAATCTGTCAAGGTTCAGATTTAAGTTGCATCTCTTGATGGACTCAAATACATTTATCTAGGAATAGCTGAAATTTCAGGACACCCAAACAAAAGTTTCATATCTATTTCTAGCATGCACCGATGTCTACCTAAATATAATTCTATCATTTCCTCCTCCCCCCAAAATTCATTTTTTTCCTGTATCCATCCCTCCTCCTTAGTTCCATATTCATCAAAACTAAAAACCTCCAAGTCTATGGCACACCTCAGTCAGTTAGGAAAATCCACCTCTCTTCTAGCGGTAACCCATGCAAAATTATGTCTTCACCAGGCTCGGGTAATCTTTTGGTTTCCTCTAGGTCCTAGGCTGTTTAACTGACCATTTTCCTCTGTATGGCTGATGAATGTTATAGTATTGATGCCATGTCTGTTATCCCAATCTAAAAACAAGAAGACACATCAGTTTAGACACCTACTGATACCAGGAAGGCTGCTTCTTTGAACTGATTTAGAAGTGAGTCATAGAATAAGAGAAGTCCCAAAGAATCTGGACTGACTGTGTGCAAACATCCAAGATTTAAATGAAATTTACTGAACTTAGAGAGCCAAATAAATGTTCTCTTCCCATGTGAGAAGGAAAGCTTAGCAGATCCATAGCTGGCCTGGAGAGTATTACTTGTAGATACAATAACGAAACTGGTCATTGGGTATTTTCTGTACAGGTGGGCCCAGTCTCAGTGTAGAGTTCAATAGTCTAACATCTGTAGCTCCAAAGGGGTGATTATAAAAAACCAAGGGGAGATGGAATGGAAAAAGAAGGGTAAAGGGGTAAGAATGATCAAAATTTGCTATGTTCATATACAATTGTGCCAGAAGGAAACCCATTAATAACCTACATGGACTAATAAAAATTATGTCAAAAAGGAAGAAAGCCAAACCAGGGCTTTGGGGATTGCTCCCAACTTACAGTACTCAGTGTAGGAATATTTTAGGTATACAGTTCTTTCTGGACAGAGATTATGGAGAATGATATTGAAAGAAAATGAGATGAAAGAATTTTGTTTTGTAAGCAGTAGTGCACTTAAATAACAGTCCATGCAGTTGTGGCTGAAACAAAACCAAAGAAGGGATAGAAATTGATGTGAGAGAAAGAATTAAAATCTATGAGCCTCAATGAGAAGAGAAAGATGATAAATAAACAACTGAACTAAGGGAGTGTATTTTTTTAAGGGAATGTATTTGGGCTGTCTCTGTTTTTTAATTAAAATTTAATATTAGAACCTGGGCGATATTCTGCTACTCCACACAGATTTCTATGTGTGTGCACATTATAATATAATCTGAATAGAGTTTATTTTATCTTTACCTCCCATACTATAAACTGTAAAATATTTCTGGATTCGATTTTATTCCAGGAAAAATATCAGAATATTTTTAAATGCACGACTGAATGTACACGCGGAAAGAAAGCAACACCGACCAGTTACCACTCCACAGGGCAATCCCCGGGGAAGATGGTCCCGGTCACCATCACGCCTGCTGTAGGAAGAAAGGTCGAGCTCAATGGTGGCTTCTATCAGGAAACACAAGCCATCCCATCTGGTGAATTGAATTGGCTCCTATCTGCATCTATTGTCCTATCACAATTAATTTTGCATTGGGATTCCCCCCCGCCCCCGTACCTGGGATCGAATTTGGGTCCTTGCACTTGCGAGGCAGGTGGTGGCACCACTGAGCTAAATCCCTGGCCCCCTGGGTATTTTATTTTAAATTCTTGAGAGCAGTAAAATCATACTGAGAATGCATTTATTTTGTCACCAAAAATTTTAGGATTTTCTTGATAATAGATATTGAGTATAATCTAAATTATATTTCCAGTACCTAAAATATCTGATGTATAGCAAATGTATCACAAATTCTTGATGAACAAAAAAATACATATTTAATTTATTCTAATAGCTCTTTATCTTTAGCGTGTACCACAGGACTTGTGTTACCCAGGTTATTTTAAATATTAACTCTTTCTCCTCTTGAAATTAATGCAACAATTGACAATCTTTGTGCTTCCAATGAAACAATACAAATTTAAAAACATTTAAAAGGAAGATTCTGGGCCTCCTCCCTCCCCAACACAACACATATGGAGAGCATGATGATACTGCCCGGCTTGTAGCGAGCAGAATTATGATCTGCAGTGAGAGCTCCAGCCCTCCAGTCCCCCGTGGTGCTGATTACTATGACTACGGACTGACGATTCCTACGGGCAAGCGCAGTGGCCTGACGCGAGACACGGGGCGCCTCCAGGGAAGACAGCATTAGGCTTCTCAGGGTCCAGCTCTATGGCACTGTCTGGTGTTATGAAATAACACTGTGCACCATACTGAACTCTGTTCAAAGTAATTCTCCTTCTATGAACCATCCCTTTTAAAATAAGGCAATATGCTTAGAGTCTGAACTGAGGGAAACAAAAATTACTTCGCTGAAACATCAACCTGGGCTTGGAAAAAAAAAAGGCATGGAAATGTTTTTATTTTCCAGCCTGTATATGAAAAGCAGGTCATCAAATAATTTTTTAAAAAGCTTTGTTAAATAAAAAAATGAGTTTACTAAATTTGTTAATCCCTTCTTTTAACATCAGCTTCACTTTTCATTTTAAAGGTTTCCATAGAATCAGGGGTAGTATTTTATCTTTCAGCCACATCTAGCTTTTTCATCTTGTCAGCATGTATGAAAAGGGAAGCCAATTACAAGTGCAAATAATGCGGTATTCTTTTGTAACTCTAGCTCTGAAATGTCTCACGGTGTTAAACAAAGTCTCTCTGGCTTAATACTAACTAAACTTCTGAAAGAAAAAAAAAAAAGTAAAACTCACTGAAGAAGGCCATAAATGGGACAAACTCCAATGCAGAATCAGATTCCTAATGTGTGTGTTTTTTTCCCTTTCCTATTGAAGAGAAGCCCAATACCTGCCATTTTGATAACTTGAAAACATTATTTAGATGTGAAAATAGGTGTGAAGCATTTGAGAGAGGTGATATATAACTGAAAAGTGTCATTGTAGTATTCAAGCTGCTATTTTGATTCTTGTGCCTCTAGAAATTCTGTTTTTCTTAGAACAAATCTTTGAATGATGTTTGGGAAGACTGCTGTACAAGTCACTCTGCTAATGTCCCATATGCCACTTTAGAAGCGCTGACACCTCCCCCAGAAATCCTCTAACACAGGAGGCAAACTTCTGCAGCCCTAGGCTCCAGGTGCAAGATACGTGACCACATAAAAGCAGATGGGCCCCACTTTTTAAAACATTTGAAATTCACTTTTTAATTTTAATCATTTTTTATTGTTTTTCCTTTCATGGATGGATTGAAACAGCCTTGCACACTTTTGAGCAACCCAGCAAAAAATGAGTTTAACATTTACTTAGAATTTGAAAAGCATATAATTCTCAAGCTCGGGTAATAACATTTATTTTCCCAGTAATCTGTACTCCATTCTCAGAACAAGGGCTACATTTGTAACGACCCTGTGTGCTGGAAAATTAAGCTCACTGAAGGACACTGATGCCAATAAATGTAATGCTAAAAATAGAACTAGAAAAAGTAGCTTTCGGACATTTCTCTGCATTTTCCTAAGAACTTTTTATTCGCCGCCTTACTTGATCCTTGAAGCAACCCAAAGGGTGGATGCTACTATTGTTCTCTTTTGCAGACAAGGTAATTAAACTCCAGACAGGTTTCAAGTAGCCCAGATTCACTCAGTTAGGACCCAGGAGAGCTAAGGTTCGAAGCTACCACTGGCAAACAAACCTTGGACTCTTAGACATCCTCCAGTAATGCCTCCCAGTATCTCTTTTCCTTTCTTTCTCTTCTCATGATTTTTAACCATCAATGCTAAATTTTTCACTTGTAGATTAAGAAGCATAACTCTCAGATAAGTTCTCCATGATGATTTTATTTTTTTCTATGAGAATAAATATAAGGAACATTTTTCTCCTGGAAAGGAAGTAATGGAACTCGTCACTGTTGAGAGTCATAATCAGAAGATCAGGGCTTTTGTCACAATGTGTCCAGTTATCCTGGCTCCCCATTCTGGTGTCAAGAGGCGAGTCTGTTTGTCTTTGAAGTACAACGCTGAAGTCCGTATGAATTAGAACCTGTATGGGTGGCATGAGCTAGAAGAAATCGAGATCAGAGACCTAAAAAGATGATTAGTAGGGAAAACAAGAGTTGAAAAATATTGCAGATTTTTGTTTTATCTGATTGTTGCTCTATGGAAAAAAAATGTGCTCCTTTCAGGAAGCAAGGGTATGTATACAATCATGAATTTAGGAAGTAGTTTTAAAGGCCTACCATGAACCAGGCTCTGTTGTTAGACATAGGCATGAATTCCTTGCTTCTATGGAACTAACTATTCTAGTAATCGGATTAGAATTGTGTTACTCTAATTTTTTTTCAATATGTAATTGTCTATTACCAGTAGTCAATAAATATGCTAGCAAATATTGTGTCAAATAATGATAAATATAGAAAGATAGATGTATGGTTACATGGCTATCATTTATCATAGAGAGGTAAGAGAAGGCCTTCCACATGAAGTGGTTTAACCCGGCACTTGAAATAAGACGGGAAGTGATCTCTGCTGATACAGGGGAAAGTTTCCAAAGATAAGAAATAGCAGGAGTCAAATCCCTGAAGTGAAACCAGGCTTGATACGCTCGCAGAGTGCACAGCAGTTGGTGGTGGTTAGAAGGGAGTGAGCGGGGCTGGAAGAAGTACTGAGAGGGGAGGAGACGTGTAGGTGATCAGGACCCAGGAGAGACAATGGAAGGAGCGATGCAGATCTTGGAGCGCTGTAAGGAGTACTTGAGGAGTTTAACTTTTTTCTCTGAATAATACAAGAAACAACCGGTGAATTGTGGGCAGGGAACAGTTACGATCTGACTTATTCCTTTAAAGAACAACCACGGAAGCTACATCATGAGACACTGTGTTGGGCAGCAAAGGCAAGAGCAGAGAAGAGTTAAGAAGCAGTTACAAAGATCCTAGTTCACAGCAATGGGAGGTGAGGCAAGAAAAGCCATCGTAGGTCAGGCTGAGGCACACCCTGACAGTTGATGTGTCTGACAGGCAAAAATGATAAAGCACCGTGGTATATGGGATGTGAGGTCTAACAGAAAGGAATCTAGGGTGAAGGAGGCTTTCAGCTCAGCAATCAAAGAATGGATTTCTCATAGTCTGAGATGGGAAAGAGTAGGAGAGGAATGGAAGGGAGATATATTCAGAGTATTGGTATGGAAACTACTATATTTGACACTCACAAGATTTTCAGTTTGTTATGAATATTCAAGTTGGAGTCACAGGTTAGCAGTTCCAGCTATAGATATAAAATTTTCCGGTCATTTTCTATTAGGTAGTGGTGATAGGTTTGAAGAGAATCATCCAAAAATGTGTAATAGGAAGAAAAGGTCTAAAAGAGTAGAAGAAGTGGGAGGGGTAGGGGAAAGGGAAAAGGGAAAAGAAAAAAGTATGTGAAAAGGAAAAACATGGGAACAACAATGTCTTTGTAACCAGGGAAGGGTGGAGGGGGTGAAGGAAGAGCTGGGGCATGGGACAAAATAAGAACCAAGGTAAGTCTTGTAAAGGTAAAAGATCCCAATGATGAATGTAACTGTGTTGTATATCTAAAATGTACCGATAAACTTAATAAAGATAAATAAACAAATAAATAAGTAAATACATAAAATGACTTTATTTCGGGAAAAAAAAATACAAGGACTGACCCATGGGATCCTCTGAGATAAAAGAGAGCTAAGCAAGTGGAATGCTGGAGGTCACGTGAAGAGAGGTACGTGACGGAAGAGAATGAGATACAATACATCAAATGCATAGGACCAATAAGGTGAGGACAGAGAAACAGCCACTGAATATGACATACCTGACCAGCAGGATTTGTCTGGACAATTTTACTTCCCATGTGAGAAAGACATTTGGGCTGGAATGAGTTCAGGAGAGCTTTGAAGAGAGATGCTAGCAAAGCCAAGTATAGACACAACACGGTGACTGTGTTTTCCTCTGAAACATTCGTGATGCACGGTTTCATGCATCATTGGAACATTTCAACTTCAAGCCTTTCCATGAAGTCCAAGCCCTGCACTGGTAGATCACAACCCAAGTACATTTACATTTGACGTTCCTTTTACAGAACAGCCCCGGTATAACTGTATCTTCACAAATCCTCCGTTAGTAAAGACAGCTTGTCACAGCAGGTATCCTATGGTGGATTAAGAAATGTCTGTCAAAAGCTGCAGTACTTCTACGAGTCCGTGGGCTGTTTCCTGCAACATAAGGCCAAATACTGCTTCTAAATTTAAAATACCTTACATATGATGTTTATGCAAGTGTTCATGCTACCACATTTTCCCTCCATGAATAATGCATGTCCTATGCAACTTGAGTCCAAAATAGGAAAAAAACAATACTAAACATTTAATAATACACATTAAGTACAAGATAAAAAATCCCATGCTTGATAATATAATCCTGGAAATGAAAAGGAATTTCTGGGTTAATTCCCTACAGAAGAAAAACTAAGGTCAAATAATTTTCTCCATTACTTTCCTCCCATATTTTTTCCTGCCATTTGTTGCTGTAACTATTCAAATAAGTGCATCCTGCTCTAAAATCGTACAGCAAAATGAATGCACAGGTAATTCTGACCAATGTGGAAGAGCAGATGCAATGGGAAATGTGCACTTTTGCTATCAAGAAATACAAACACAGCTACTAGACAGGTCACTAACGCTCTCTGACATCCAATAAGTCAGGCAGTCATGGTAGTTTAGACCATAGGAGCATTACCTTCTTAGAAAACTTATTGAAAGGAAAATGTAATTCTCACTACTGAGCTGCAACATTACTCTATGACTGATTATTTTAGCAGACTAAATTATCAGCCATAGCTCAATAATATACACTCACTATTAATCAAAGAGTTTTCAGCCCATGCTCCCTAATGGGATGAGCTCTGGATTCAGCTGTAAGGGAGAATGGAAGTTGAATTTTATCTCAAAAATATACCAATGGTGATATTTTGTAAGTGACATAAAACCTTGAGCCACAGTTATATTATCTATGAATTAATAACCTTATTATTGTATATGAGAGACTGACTTAAATGAGATCACACCGCTTGTGTTTTAATCAGCATTTCCTCTTGGGTCCTCAGACAATTTGCCAATGATTTCTCCTTTTTCTTCTTCTTCATCAATTCCTGCCTTTTTTCTACTCAAATCACCTTAATCTTCACCAGTCCAAAAATCATGCTTCCATACTTGCTTCTGTTTTGTTTCTTTTTTCTCCATTACAGCCAATTTTAAGACAAAAAGTTATAGACATGATTTTGTCCTCTCTCTCTCTCTCTCTCTCTCTCTCTCTCTCTCTCTCTCTCTCTCCTTAATCTCCATATGATTCTTTACTACAAATATTACTTATCTAACAAGTACATATGTATCAATCTTCATCATTATTTTCCCTAATATTCAGTTTCTTAAATTACTATTTCCTAGGTCTATGACTTGGACAACAGGAAATGATTAGCATTCTCTTCCTCCAGCATAAATCTTTGAAAATAGTCTTTACAACTTCTTTTCTCCAATCCATCACAATAAATGTGGTTCCTCTGCGTGTACATCTATCCACTTCTCACGGTCTGATCATATCAAGCTACGTCTTCATTCATATGCAGTCTGAGTTACCCCACTGCCCCTAGCTGAACTCCTTGAAAGCATTCTAGACAATAGTGATACTCCTAAATGCAACCAGATTACAGCTTACTCAGACCTAAGAATTTCAATGGCTTCCGCTTTCCTATTTGGCCAAGAAAGTTTCTTGATTGATTTTAAAAAACCAATTTTGATCTACATAGTACTAATCTGTCCAATCGCATCCCTTACTACTCTCCTCCCATAAGATACATTTTAATGATTTTGAATCAATCCTTTCCCTTTTCTTGAATATGCCATATTCTCCCATCTCTAGGCTACCACAGTTCATTGTCTCCCTAGGCAACTTTTCATGTTCCCAAAGGTTAGAACAGATGCCTGCACCATGAAAACTTAGTAATTTTCCCAGAGGCATGTTCACCATTATACTCTGAGATCCAATGTGCCTATAGAGCTTAGTTGAACACCTCAAATTTTTCATAATGCTTGGCACTTAGTGCTTTGTTAATTTAAAAAGTCTGGGCCAGAGCCATGTAAATGATAAATAGTACACAATGAAAAAGAATGTTTTCTGGGACCAGTAGCCATGCTGTGTCAACTTGAATGAAGCTAGAAACACCTAGAAAATTAGTGAAACATGGTTCCTGGGGTGTCTGTGAATGGCTGAAATGTAGGCCAGCAAACTGAGAAAGCACGATGCGCCTCCTCTGCGGGGGGCACTGACCAACAGGCTGTAACCTGCAGGACACTGAAAGGAAAAGAAGGTAGAAGTGTGCCCCTTTGGGACAGTTCCTGTCTTCCTGAGCTGGCCTGTCCTTCGCTGTTATTGCCTGTGGAACTGGTCTCCAGGCCTCCACTTCCTCAGCCTTCTGGTGCAGACTTGTACTGGCAACCCTGCAGTGAGCTCCCAGCCCTTCAACTTCTCTTCCTGCTCTGTGGCTTCCATCTTCTTGTCTGAGCAGCTGCTGGGTCTTCCTGCTCTCCAGCACATAAACAGCCATTGTAGACACGCCCACCTCCGATCTTATAACCCTACCCACTAAATCACATAATCACACATGTGTTTATTGATCTTGTTCCTTTGGAGAACCCTAACCAAAATTTTTGATATTGGGAGTGCTTGTAAAGAACTGTAAGAATGAATATTTCTCATTGGTTTAGTAGTTCCTGGAGTCATGGTCTCTGCTTCTGATAATGTAGTGAGTACTGATAGACCGTGGTGGAAATTTTTTAAAACAGTACACACTATAGCTGACATTGATTATACTAACTCACTACTTATGAAATGATCCAAGGAATTTAGTAACTCTATATTGAATACTTTTGAAAATTTGGGGAAGAGTAAGAAATTCGGTGATGCCGGCTGGTTACTCATAACTTCTCTAGACAAAGTACTAGAGGAAAATAATGAGCTCTAAGACTCAAAATTCCCAGCTCTAGACATGTGTAAACAATTTTAAGACTTACTAAATGTGTCTGAAGGAAAATATTCTCTCCTTGAGCTGTTGTGATGAAATTGCTGAGAACCAAATTCATATCAACTCTTATCATCTCATATCTATACAGTTGGCTGAATTACAGTGCACATTTAATGCTTACCCTCAAAGGGTAGCTGTAGTTAAGCTTCGGGTACCAGTCAGAAAATGGTGAAAAACCTGATGGTGCTGGGGATATTGAACCCCTAAATTTTGATGATGTTATGCCAGATCAAAAATATCCCCATCTTCTTTGATAGCCACAACCCCTCACCACCACACCTTGTAGTGGTGGTCTCCACTTCTACCTGAGGAAACTAATCCTTCACTGGCTGTCAAAACAGTAATGACCTTCTCTGATGCCACTGCCAAATAAAACATTGCTAACTCTCCTCAGGACCCACCCTCACCCCCCACTTTTGTCCCTAAGTCTAGACTCAGGCTCAATCTCAAAAAATTTATAAATGTGCACAAGATGAGCCATGAAAAGCTATGCTGCACCCCCAAAGAACTTGAGCTTTATTCTGACAAACAGAGGTCTAGGGAGCAAGCATGGCAGTGGATTTTAAAGTGTGTAGGAGGACGGTGATAGAAGCATAAACCTGAATCAACCTAAATTTCTTGATATGAGTTCATTAAGTAGAGATTCTTGCTTTAATGTTGCAGCTCATGGTATTTTGTTTTGTTTTTTTAAGTGTTAATCTTGATTTGCTCGCCTGGCTAGTATGTGGATCCAAAGATGGCCCACTGTGAATGTGTTGGAGATGCATAACATTCCTTGGTTTACTGTTGATGATGGTATGAAAACTTTCAGTGAAAATAGGTATGCTAGAGTGGATTTGGCAGGTAAAATCTACTCCTTCTCACTGGGATGATTCACAAAATGTACCTTTGACTATTATGATACCTTAAGAAACAGATATCTTTGAGCCTCAACATCTTTAAGCAGCTCCATCATTATTCTTTTCTGTATACCAAACCTTACAGTGGGGTTCTGCAGTTGTTTCTGATCAAGGAACAACTTCATGGCCAAGGAAATGCAGCAGTGGTCTCATGCCCATAAAAGTCATTGGTTTTAGCATGTTCTGCACCATCCAGAGCACCTGGATTGATAGAATTGTGGAATCACCTTCTTAAGATACAATTACAGTGCCAGCTTGCTGAAAATACCTCGTGAGGCTGGTGCAAAGTTCTCCAGAAGGTCGTGCATGCTGTGAATCAGCATCCCATATATGGTACTGTTGCCCCCATAGCCAGGAATCATGGGTGCAGGAATTAAGGGGTGGGGTGGAAATTGTACCACTCATTATTATGCCTAGTGAACCATTAGTAAAATTTTTGCTTCCTGTTCCTGTGAACTTATGGATACGTTATGTTAGCCTACAAGTCTTAGTTCCAGAGGAGAGAAGCTTCTATCAGAATGCACAAAATTACTCAGTTAACTGGAAGTTGAAACATCCCTCTGGCTTTTTTCAGATTCTCGTGTCTCTGAGCCAACAGGATAAAGTGGATTTACAGTGGCAGTGAATGTAATTGATGCCACCACCAAGGGGAAATCTGACAACTGCTCCACAATGGAGATGAAGAAGATTATGTTTGGAATAGAAAAGGTCCTTCAGACTATTAGTATTACCATACGTCATTATTAAAGCCAATGGGAACCTACAACGATCCAATCTAGGCAGGATGACAAATAATTCAGAACCCTCAAGAATAAAAGCACAGTTCACCCCTCCAAGTAAAGAACCAAGATCCACCTGAGGTTGCTGAAGGCCGAAGGAATAGACAGTGCGTAGAAGGAGACATTATAAATACCAGCTACAACTGTGTGACAGGTCTCAGAAACAACAATTGTTGTGGATATTTCTTTCCTACTTTGTTAAATGCTTGTGCATACATACACATATGTTAAGAAAGTATCTTTATTTTTTCCTTTGTAGTAAAACGTTGATTGATTTAATATCAGTATAGAGTATTGTTAAATCCACACTATCATTTTTAACTTATGGATGTCAGGAAAACAGTATCATTCAGAGCAAAACTTGGCCTTCTATTCTGGGGAAGAAAGTAGAACATTTCCATTTTTACACAGGACAGTTGTCTCATATAATTATGAATTTGCTGTTGTATCTAGAGATTATGTATGGTTTAAGGAGATGTGTCTGGTTGTCAAAATAACAAGGAGTGGATTGTGGCTGTTAATCATGACATTCCCTCGAATGGATTAAGAACACCTGTAAGAGGAGTAAAGCACAGTTCTGGGTGTGTCTGCAA
The DNA here is from genome assembly GCF_012274545.1 of Fukomys damarensis. Taxonomy (NCBI): domain Eukaryota; kingdom Metazoa; phylum Chordata; class Mammalia; order Rodentia; family Bathyergidae; genus Fukomys; species Fukomys damarensis. The sequence continues at coordinate 9,585,866 of NW_022900917.1, read as the reverse complement.
ATGACTGACACGTAAGCAAACAGAGCGCAAGATTCACACCAGTTACATGTGGCACCAGACAATAGGCTGGTAGCCTAGGTGGAATTAAAAGGAAAAGAAGAAGGAAGTGTGTCCCTGATCTTGTGCTCCTACCTAATAGAACTCCTCATATAATTATACTTTCATTTTCTATTGATTCGAATCCTGTAGAGAACCCTCACATGCTGTCATACTGAAATTCTTGTAGAAATAGACATATAGCCAACTTAAATTCTTCTATCCCATTGCCACACAACTGAATTTACTATTACTTACATATATATTTCAGGGAAACAACTTACTACTTAATTTGTGAACAACTGTAATCCAAAGGAAATTACCCTTCTGGTTTTTGTTTGTTGGGATCTTAATCATACTTCCATTGTATGTGACATTCATATATTCACATCTTAAAACATATAGAGAAATATTCTCCTTTTCAAGTCAATTTAAAATATATCTTTGATTCAACAATGGAAAATATAATGGAGGGCTCCCATTAAATTTAATATACATCATTTTTATTAATTTAATAGTGTCAACATAAATGAAAGATAAATCTCAGGAATCTTAAGGAACATTCTTTTAAAAAGGGAGTAATCTACCAACAAATGAATCATAATTTCAGTTTAATATTTTTAAAAAGCTAAAAAAAAAAAAATTTTTTAAAAAGTTCTTTAGTTTTTTTAAAAAAGAAATTCCAATTTACATTGGAAAAAAATCCTTTGTGATTTTACTTGGAGAATAAGCATGAATATAATGAAACGTGATATAAGTTGAAAACATATAACTAGTAACATCATTTAATAAATGGCTATAAGATCCCAAAGCACTCCTAAAACTCTTTAAAATATTACAGTTCTTCATAAGATCCTTTCTTTTTAGGGAGCTATTTCAGTTACTTCCCTAAAATTTGGGTTTTGATGGCTGCAATAACTCAACAGTGAATATTTAATTATATCATTGTCACTTCAAATGGATTTTTCTTCTGAAGATGTCAAAAATAACTGAAAACAAATATTACATACCTAAATAATAGTGTTTCTTTTATCCATTTTTGTATAACAAATCAAACCAAAACTTAGTGGTTTCAAATGATAACCATTTCTTTCTTCTCTTGATTTTGTGAATTGATGGGGATTAGCAGGATGAATCCTTTGACAACTGAAGTCGCTCTGGGCTCTGCCTTCAAATGGAAATTTGGCTGTGTCCAGAATACCCAAGGTAACACGAATCCTCTATGGTCTCTCTTCACAGTCTTCACCACTCCACAGCTTGGCCCGAGTTACAGAAGTCAGCCCCAGTAGCTGAGTACGTTATTAGTCCTCTGCTTTCATCACACTTGCTTATATCCCACTGCCAAGGCAAGTCACATGGCAAAGCACAAAGCCAGTATGAAGAAGACCGAAACAATGCCTTGGAAGTTGAAAACATGTCCTTTGGGAGCCACCAGTGTAAGCTATGTTTGTGCATTTATCTGATTATCCATAGATTCAAGTATTAGCCCAGCATCAGGTTCCGTACAAACATAGCTTAAACCAACTCAACCTTGAGACATAAGACACTTTCCTCTTATAGTTCTATTCTGCAGCTTAAATATTAGAATCTTTGTACTCCATATCTCTAAGTGACGAGTTTTTAAATATCAATTTGCATGCACTTTTCTGGAAGTCCCGAAGCTTCATACATAACGTCATCGGTATCCTAGAAGTTTATTCTAAAATTTGAAAACTTAATATGTTTACGTGTGAGTCTATGGCACATACTATTTCCTATCTGGGGCTTGACGAAAGGCAAGTTCAACATTATCATTACTTATAAGTCACAGAGCATATTCCCCACTTGGAGCCACTTAACATTACATATCGTATCCACATTATAACAACAGACTGAGACGAATACTTCCCAGAGAGTGATTTTGTTGAACCTCTGAACTGGAAGACCAGAGACTACACGGGTTGACTTGATTTTCTCCTATCATTTCAACAGCTCCTGGAGGAGTTGTAAGTTTTCCCATGTAACAAGGAGATTAGAAACTTTGTTTCAAAGCAATTATTATATATTTGCTCTGATAAGCTTCTTGCCACCCTTTGCTGAGCCCCCTTTAAAATGAATGACTCAATAAATAGTGAAATTTAAAGTAAGAAAGATTTCTAAAAGTCACTTATTTTGTGGCTTTGTAACTGGAATGACCTGAGGCTGTGTATTTTGTCTTCCAGAAGAAACAACATAAGAAATGAAGAGGTTTGCTACTCAAAGGCGCACGTTTCCATCTTTTATAAGGTTTGCCTTTTAGAAAATGCTATCTTAGAATGGCACAAAAAATATTTTTATGATTGCTTCACATTAATTGGCATTTTATTCCTGGGGCTGCACAAAACATGCCATTCAGCATCTTTGATTTTTGTGTTCAGCTGCATGTCCCTTATTGCATAGTCTGATTTATCATACTTAGGTAATACTCAATATTCCTAAATATAGATAAAAATTATTGAAAGTTTGCAATATGTTATACATTGTATTAACCTCCTTAGATGCTGTACATTGTCTCATTTGAAGTCATCTGCAAAATTTTTTCCTTCCTGAGCTTCACCGTTTCCTCTTCAAGATTAAATATCCACAGATCTCTCACCCGTTCCAAATGTAACTTGCTGTTTAAGGATTAAATTGTATAACCACAAAATCCATATGTTGAAACCCTAACTCCCAGTATCTCACAATATGACCTTCTTGGAGACAGTGTGTTTCCAGAGGTAATCCTCTTAAGACCAGGTCTTTATGATAGAAATGTGAACAGAGACACAGACAGCGGGGAAGTGATTTGAAGAGGCAATGAGAAAAGGGTGCTGGAATAGATCCTTCCCTCTCCCTCAGAAGGAAATTATTTCCTCGTTTTGGACTTCTATTCTCCAGCTCTGAGATAATGGACTTCTATTACTTTAGTTGCCTGAAATATTAGGACAACAGTCATCTCGTGATTTTGGTCCATACTCTTAAAAGTGCTAATGTCACTATGTTACCCATCCTTATTCAGCATTCCACTGAACTCATGCTATTATACTGTGACTACTGAAAGATAGCTGCAAAAAAAAAATCATTTATCTGAAGAAATGGAAGCATAAAAGAAGGCAAGTGATTTGCTTATTGTCCTAGAAGAAAGTAGCAGAACTGGAAATTGTACTGAGTTCTGATTCCAAAGTCATTGCACATAGTCTTGGCTTTCTCTTGCTGCTCTTTGACTACGAGTTTCTACAATTGTAAAGGTTGCAAATATATAGTATCTTCATCAACATTTCTGTGCATTTCCCACACAATCAGGCACTTAATACATTACTTGATACATTTATTTTGATGAAGCCCATAGAATGCTAGAGATCATTAAATTCCCTCTTTTTTTTTTTTTTTTTTTTTTTTTTTTTTTTT
>NW_022900917.1:9556960-9582315 GCF_012274545.1 Fukomys damarensis | reverse complement strand
TTTTTTTTTTTTTTTTTTTTTTTTTTTGGTAGCAGTTATCGCACTCAGGACATTGCCCCTGTGAGGCAGGTGGCGGCACCACTGAACTAAATCCGCAGCCTAAATTTCCTCTTTCCGATTCTGACTTTTTCAGCATGTTTGGTTTTTGTATTCAGCCACATCTTCTTATTGGCAATCTAATAACATCATACTTAGGTAATACTCAATAATCCTAAATATAGACAAAAATTACTGAAAACTGGCATTATACATTATATTAACCTCCTTAGATACTGTACATCATCTCATTTGAAGACATCTAGCTAAATTTTTGATATTGTTATTGGCCTGATTTTAACAATGCAGATTACACTTATAAGAAATTCCATACAGAATTTTAATTCATCACGTGATAGTGTTCCCATTCCTCATTTTGTGTGCAGCAGTTGCTCGGTGTGATTGGTTTCTCATCACTTCATGCCTCTGGTTGACCGACCCGCAGAATGTTACTCAGAGAGTGATGATCTCTCCCTCCCTCCTTCCCTCCCTCCATCCCTTTGAGAAAAACAAGAGGCAAAGACAGAGGTGCTTGGAAGTGGACTAGGATGAGGACAGAGCCCTAAGGGAATTGCCCAATTTTTTAACTTTTCTTCATTCTCTGTAATTTGCCTAACATTGTTATTATAATAAGCTCTTTTACGTTATTGAGTAAATTAACCAGACTTACTCATTATCCCTTAAAATGAAGAAGGGGAAGCAAAGTGGTTAAAATTGCCATTAGGCCTCAAAAGGGCTTCACGTTGCACCAGGAAAAAGGGTTACAGAGACTAAACAGACTGCCATGTCGGTCCAGGCTACTGATCAGAATACCAGAAATCTAGTAATCAGATGATCTATAACATCGAGCTGAGCTGCCTAGGGAAAGTGACATCCCTTGTCGATACCAGGGAATTTTTCCAATCTTGTTTCCCTAATACTATAATGTGAGTGGTATTTTATATCCTGATCTTCTCTGTTTAAATATCACTTATTAAATTCAGAGTTATACATTGAATTTGCAGAAGAATGTTCTAACACTATTAAGAAAAACTGGATGGGATTAATATACCTTTACCTGAAAGCTTATATCTGTTAACCAGGTCTCAGTAGTTCTATCCCAACTGTGGGAAGCCTCTTCCTAGTACCTGGGCACTGCCCGGTGCGTCTTGCTGGGACAGAGTCGTGCTAAGCAGCACACATCTTTGTTCCTAACTTGTCATCAGGCAGCTCACCAGAACATGCCATTGTGATGCTAGCGTAGAAATGGGAGTAACACAGAGGCCTTTTCACTTTGACTACACAGTCAAGAAGCAGGGAAACGTGGCCAGAAAGAGAGGCCGAGGAGGTGTGTCAGAGGCTTGTCCTGCCCTGGGTATGTCAGGTAGAATGAAGTCACGCACTGGACCTGTTCTCCACTGCAAGGGCATAGCTTGTTCCTGCTCAGTTGCATAAAAGCAGCCAATAGAGCCCTTCAAGAGTGATATACGAAAAGGTGAATTACAAGCTTTGTGTGCTAATATCGTCGAGGAAATTCTAAGCTGAAGCAAGTGACCACCCTCCATCAATATCCTTGAGGGCCAGACACCGCAGGAGCTAATGAACGCACGTGCAGTACATAAAGGGCTTCAGTACATGCGCGCTACAGGACTTCATTCTGCAAAAGCACAGGATCTGAAGTAAATGAAAAATTAGGTATAATTTTTGTCAGACCTAAATATTAGCACAAAAACACCTCTACCTTTTCTTGTATATTTCCCAAAGAAATTTGCCCTTTTGGGGCCAGAGATTTTGCTCAGTGGTTCCCCTGCCTGCCTCGTAAGCTCAACAGACCCGAGTTCGATCCCGGTACCAAAAGCAAAAAAAAGAAGAAGACAGGAAATTTGTCCTTTGGGCAAAGTTCTGCTCAGACGGGCTCGAAGCCGGCGGGACAGGAAGGTGAGGAGGGAGAAGCACCTGGTACGTGAACACCGAGAGCACTGCCGTGTTGAGGTGAAGAGGACCAGTTTTGGCTGCCTGGCCCTGAACAATCGCTCAAAGTTACTGTTTATTCATTATTAAAAAGACTTTTAAAGATATTCGGATGGATGTAAGATGGTACGATTCCTACTTTTCCGTTTTCACACGGAGTTAACATAAGTGGAAGTGGAAAGTGCCCCTGTACCCTGTCCTCACTAACCGCCGTCCACTCCCTGGAGGATCATTTCATTGGATTTTTATTGGTCCCTGATAACTTTGTACAAAGCACCCATTTATTTATTTTTTTAACTTCACCATGCCCCACAAGCTCCTCCTTCGCTGTCTTTCTTTTCTTTGGAAAGAAAAAAATTCACAAGTTTTAAGGCCACTTACACCTCACTCAAGAATCTCATGTCATGTCTGTCTGCAGAATGCTTTTTTGCTGAAACGTTTCAGAGAAATTTCACTGAACCAAATTTATCTTGCTAAGCTTTTACCTTTTCCAAAGTTTTTCACCTAGCTTCTAGCCTTTGTGAGGAGGAGAATGGGTTACAGGCCTCCCTCACCCAAAGGGTAGATTCAATACTCACTCAGAAACCATCGTCTCTTTCTACTTGGAGGTGAGTGGTTACCGCTCTCAGTGCTGAGCTCTTGGCTGCAGATGGCGCTCTTCTTGGTGAGCCTTGGAATAATGTAAAAATCACACACTTGCGGACACACTTTGATGTGCCTGGAGTGTGGCCTGCATGGATCCATAGGCTAGAGCTTGGTCTCCAGTGAGCCAGTGCTGAGTTGGTAGAACCCTGAAGAGCCGTAGGTCACAAGGGCACAGCCCTCAGTGTGGAATGGGAGTGGGTTCTTATAAGAGCAACTATCATAAAGCCAGGCAGACTCACACTTGACCCCTTGCACAAGTAGCACATTGTTTTTTTCCTGTGTCTAACAGGGTTGTGATGGAAGCCATCGGTCCTCTCCAAAATTCTGGGGACATGCTCTTGAGCTCTCAGATATATATCTATCTGCTTACAGCTCCTTGAGTCTTTTGCCATATGCCTAAAAACATTGATGACTGAAACATTTAGTTCGTCAATTATGCCTGCCAAGAAATGAAGTCTCTGACCCCACTGGCCATGGTGCAGAGAGGAGAACACGAGTTGTACCACCCCTCTGGCCAACACGATGATCAGAGATGAAGCACAGAAGAACTGAAGGTTTCATGTTACAAGAAGCAGTATTTCAAATTACTTCTAAAATAACAAAAAAATACCATTTCAACAGAGAAGAAAAACAATGCTTTTAAAATTCCCCATACTGAAGGAAAAAAAAAAATAACAGAGTAATTTGAACAAATCCCGCCTTGAAAAAGTAGATTATTTGTTTAACTATACAAAATTGTGTGACTATCCTACAGTTTGTTTATTTTTAAAAGCTATTATAATCCCAATGTTATGGAAATAAATTCTCTGATAATCACATAGTTGTATATGTGAAATCTTGAAGAAAATAGTCTCCTTGTGCCTCAGTTTCATCTATATATTAAAATTATACTTTCTCTATCATAGAACTATGTAAATGTTAATGGAATTGATAGATGTAGAATAATCTCTTGTACATACTAAATATTTAATATAGAGAGAGATTGATAGTGACATTATTCATTTTTACATAGTTGTGTATTTAACAAATATTATGATAAACTTCTTGGTGACATGCTCTGTTAAAACACAGAACGGAGAGATAACCAAAGCAAATTCCTACTCTCGTGAACACCACATTCCATGATAAGGATGAGTTTCCTCTTAAAATCAGCTTAGCAGCCACTTTACAAAGATCCTATAAACTAAATTCAATGCATCCTCCTTTAAGTTGCAGCTGATGGGTGTTTTGTCGAGCAGCGGGAACACTAACTAGTACAACTAGGGAGGGTGAAACAACTTCCTCATCTAGAAGAGACAACAAAACAGCTTTGGTTTGCCTCATGTCCCCATTTCCATCATGCGAATGCTCCCACCAAGGCTGGCCTTAGGAGCCATTGTGACGTTATTGAAGTAGATTGGGAAAAGACACTCGGCAGCATAGGATACGGCCGTATTTCCCAGACAGAAAATTACTCTGCTGAGGCAAGAGTAACACATAGCAAAGTAATCAGGAAGTGATATTCTAAGTATTTATAGCATTTTATTATAGCTCATTTAACTGTACATTCAGATAATATTTGTTTTTTTACTAATGGTTCTTTGTGTCCATTATTTCACAAACTTTCTGATAATTTAACAATAGCTGATGAGGAACCAGAGCTCTCAGTTGCCCACATCATTGTTCTCAAATATGATGCCACCTCAGACGCGTTTCCAGGACCTGCTATTTTATTTTCTGATGTAACTAAGAGGATTAACTAGATAGTCAACTGATGAGGGAGATTTCATTGCTAGAAAGTTTGCATTTGAAAATGTACAAAAGCTGGCAGAAATAGATGGTATTCATACTGATGTGTACATCCAACAGCAGGCTTTGCACGTATCTCCAGTTAACTGATTATACCACGCACTATTTCACATTGGCAGCCTGTCTCATTAAAAAAGGACAGGTAGCTTCACTAACTTGGTGCTCAAGGAATTGACAATTGGGAGCCCAATGAGGAGAGGGGATTAGAAGAGATGGGAGTTTTCAGCTCAGGCGTAGAGATGGATACAGAAAGATGTCTCTGAGCCTAAAACTTTGGCCCAAATGTGCCTGCAATGAACAATCAAGAGGCTTCTAATAAAATGAGTTTACATTTTTTTTAATAAACCAGTAGCTTTTAATGTGAACCCTAGGGGAACAATCTGTCAAAATAGACGGAAAAAATTAAATTTCAGGATCCGGACAGAAGACACCGAGTGAAATGATGCAACCTTAGATTTTTCAAAACTGTAAATAAGATAAAAGTTGCAGCCATAGGGAAGATTTGTTGGACTTCATCAGGGCACAGAAAGAGCCTTTTAGTTGGAAAGATTTCCTCTTTTGGAATCCGAGGAATGTTCCCATAGTAGACCACAACAAAAGATTAAATTCTGCCTTTTGAAAACAAACAAAAAAAAAGTATTACTGTGTTGGTCACAAAACAACCAGATCACCAGAGAGAAGGGCCACCCTCACCCCCGCAACCCCCCACCCCAAAAGAGAGACCCCTACAAAGAAGACAGCTCGGTACATAGGTCTTCTTATCTTGTTTAAACTTATTTCAACATTGAAGTGAAAAATTAGTTATGCAATGTGTTTTTTATTGCTTTTAGGCACTATTCATGTAAGTTTGTGTATTGCTATACTATTTACAAAGTATATTAACATTCATTCTGTCCAGTGATTCTCCACACAGCACTTTGAGGTATCATCCACACTTTAAAGATATAATAAGAGCCTGGACATTAAATGACTTTGTCAAAATTTGATAAATCAGATGGCAGGAGAGCTTAGACTCACATGCAGATTTTCTTGTACACCTGTAATTCAGAATGCAGGAAACTTTTGCTGTGTGGGGCTATTTGTAGAGCAGAAACCTGTATCTGTAGGGGAAACTTTCCAAGACCTTCAGTGGATGCTGAAACCTGAACTAGACCCTAGCCCTCTACTTGTGCTCAGTGGCTATAACTTTTGCATTTTAAGATGCAACAGAAAAACTGGCATGGTTTCTTTTTATCTTTTTCACAGATAGATCATTTATGGTTACTAGGAAACCTCCACATAGGATTTTTTCCCTTACCAAGTAGAAAATTTTCATCAACTCACATAAAAAAGCCTTTTACAGCTAGCTCCTGGTCACATCTGACTTACCAGCACTATCAACCACTCTTGAGCTTTGGCCACTTTATAATATTAAAAAGGGGTAACTTGAACAAAAGTACTGCAATGCCAGGACTACAGAGCCAATAACCATGATGGCAACTAGCAAACAGCCTATACAGCACAGGTCCACTGGTCTTATAGACAGCTAAGCTAGGAAAAAATATTGTAGGCAGCCAGACAGGGCTGGGCCCTTAAAAAGTCAGTGCAGAAGATGAGAACACATTATAACTGTGGATGGAGGCACATTAGTTAAAGGTCAGGTCTCAAGACTTAAGATAAAAGGGCTACACCTACTTCCCGAGGGATAAACAGTAATGATTAATATTCTAAATAGGCATCAATCACCTGTGTGGGGGACCAAGACCTTAAGGAAAAGTCTGTTCTTTACCTAACTTGCTTTCCAATTAGATCAATATCACCTAAGTGACTATCCTTGTAATCTTATTAGTTAACTACAGTTTAGTCCCACCTCATGCCCACCTCATGATTTTGCTCCACAAAAGCTCCCCTGTAAGTGGAGTCCACAACAACCCACTTTCTGAGCCCCTTCTGTCTCTCTTAGATGGAAGCTATCTTTCTCCCAGTAAGTGTTTCCTACTCTTCTCCTCCACTCTTCCTAAAATCCATTCTACAGTTTCAGAAAATACAAACAGCATATCAGACATCTACCGGGTTGAGAATTATATTTCCCTGACATCATCTGGAGATTCTCTATCATCCTTATATCAATGGGACAAAAAAGGGCAAATATTTCATTATGCTACTCCAAACTGTGTGCAATTTAAAACTTACATATCGTTTATTTCTTGAATTTTTCATCTGCTATTTCAGAGTTGATGAAGTTGATGGTGGGTGAAACAATGGGAAGAGAAACCACCACCAGGAGGAGCACTAGATAATGTATCTTGGAATGCATTTATTCGTTTATCTTATTTGAAACTTTGATCTCCCTACAACTTGATGACTATTTTCATTTCCAGATTGGGGAAATTTCCAGGTTTCCCACTTTCCTCTTCTTGTGAGACCTCAGTCGTGATGGATTAGGCACCACCCTAATCACCTCATTTTGATCTCATCTGCAGAAACTCTGTTTCTAAACAAAGTCATCTTTATAGATGTCAGGTGGTAGAACTTCATATTCTGTTGTCACAAGGTAACTTGCACCCTATGCTACAGCCATTATTTTCTTTGGGTAAAAAAATATAAGAAAGTCGAGAGGGACAGATGTAATTTGTATTGATCTTTACAGCAATCACAGAGCTCTATGTGATTTCAAATTAACTGATTTATTATACATAACATTCAAAATTATTAACAAATGATTATGCTTTGGTACTTAACTCTAAATTGAAATTTGTCTGCATGCCAAATAAAACAGCAGTCTACTACTCTCTGACACACTACAGAAATTCTCCGATACTACTTGCACGCAATGCCAAAAATTAGATATTAATTTGCCTTTAATTATCCATAATATAAATCATTTCACATGTTAGGATATATTTTCCTGCAAGAGACAAAAATTCCAATTCAGCCAGTCTTAAACAATCAGTAAAAACTATTAGTTTACTTGAAAATTCTGGGATACAGAGTGGTAAGGCTGGTTAGGTTTTTACAAGCTTTAAAAAATATAATTTTTCTGATCCTACACTCCTTCCTGTGTCGACTCCATTCTAATGCTATTTTCTACTTTATGTTCAATCCCCACAACTCTGGTGTACTGTATTTTCCCACACTCATAGAAAAGCCAAGAAGAAAAGTTGTTTCCCAAAAATTATCTTAGAGTTTCTCAGAATTATCTTTCTGAAAAACATGAAGTAATTCTCTTTCATACTGCAGTGGGTAAAATTGTGTCTGATGTATGTTCTAGAACCAATAGCTGGCCAAAGAAAGGTGTGTCACACCCTTACCCTCTGAGATTTCAATAATAGTTTCAAAACACAAAGGCCACCTTGAGGTGGGTTTGACAGTTTGAAGAAAACTAAGGGAGTTGCTGAAGTACTGGGACTATACATTGCAAGACGCTGCCATACCCATCAGAGTCTAACCTGTAGGAAGTGCATCTGTGTGTGTGTGTGTATGTGTGTGTGCACAGGCACTAGCGTGTGTACAGAGAGCAGAGGGACAGAGCTTCATTTATTACAAATATTTGGCTGGTTTAGCAAGTTGAAAGTCCGTAGAGAAAGTCAGAAAGAGAACATGAGCAGTCGCGAACTCTGAACCCATGCCATTTCTTGAACTCAGGAAAGCTCTAACTTCATTTTTAAGAATTTCATCTGATTGGCCAGACCCACCAGAATAATATTTCTTTGTCTTTATCTTAAATTCCCATGATTAGGGACCATATTCACATCTTCAAGATCCCTTCAGAGCAACAGGTAAAGTATTTGGTTGAATGACTTGGGGCTATGGAGCAACCCAGCCAAGGTCATACATCAAAAAGCTATCCAGGGCCACATGTGCTAGCACACACTGTAATCTCAGCTGATGGGACACTGAGATGGAATGAGAGGATTACCTGAGCTCGTGAGTTCAAGACCAGCATGGGACACATGCTGTGACCCCATCTCAAAAACAAATAAAGAGAAAAAAAAATACAAAGGATATCATAGTTACCGATATAAGTAGGTCTCTATTTCAGTTTTTTGTTTTCTTTTCATTTTTTTATTTTCTGCTATGCTGAGGATCCATCACACATGCTAATCATGTACTCTACCCCTGAACTACATCCCAAACCCCCCAAAAATATTATTTTAACAGAACATAATTGACATCTTGGTTAAAGAGTCTATTTCCTGGCCTCTCTTGACCCGTAGGTACTTCTAGAACTAGTGTACGAAAAGTATGATGGAAGTAGAATTTCAATGCTACATTTCCAGACTGTCCCATAAAGAGACTGAGTAAACTCTCTGACACTTTTGACTTTTCTGATGAGGGAGTTTTGGTGTGATGGCCAGAGTCCGCACAGACTATTAGATAACAAGACTGTGGTTTAAGGTGGTAAAACAATATGAAAGAAGGAGCCAAAACCTGACCCAGTGACCTGCCAGCCCAGGCATTGCATGGTCCCAATGTGGACAACTACCTAAGTTAGGAGTCAACTTCTATACTGTGTAAGTGCTTATTATTTGAGCATTTATTTTAGAAGTAGCCCAAACAAACTCCAGCTATTAAAGGGGAGAAGCAACATTCACTAAGGAGGAATAAAATTCAAAAAATTTCTCTTCAATATTGCCAAAACAATATTCTATCTTCAGTGGAGTGGAAAATAAATAAGTACTTATACATTTAAGCTGAAAAAAGATGTTGTTTTATATTTCACAGGTTGGAACAAGGTCTAAAAGTTGAAGGGAAAAAAGCTCGCTGTTCATAAAGTTGATACATCGGCTGCTTTTAAAAACAAGAAGTGTGCTAATACAATGCCTCCAATTTAACGAGTAGTTAACTGAATTGATGTTGGAAAGTTCAAATTATTCTGCATGGCTAATACCCTTCCCATACCAGAGTAAGTAATATTATTAAGGCAGAAGTGATTTAACAGAAATTAAGTAGGATTAGCAGACCTCAGAAAAATAGATCTTTCAATTTAACATAATCAGGCAAAGTAAAAGATTTATTCCTTGCTTGATAATACAATATCTACAAATATTTGTTAAACTTTAAATCTGTAACTTTCATTACACATGCAGAAAATAAAGTCATTTAAACCAAATTATATCATAGCCAAAGGAAGAAATGCCTGGAAGAAACAGGAAAAAAAAAAATAGAAAGCCTTAGCAAGTCTCTTCAAGGTGCTATTTCCAGAAATCCAACATTGTACTTCTACTCACATCAGATTGTGTAGAAACCAAAGAAAGTCTTTTGTTTAGCAGCTATAGCTGAAAGACCATTAAGTGTCCCAATGTCAATGTTTTCCATTCATTTTAACTACAAAGTATTTTACTACTCTGATTTGTTTAGTTCAGGTTTATCTGCATGTCTGATTTCCTTAAAATGTGATCGTGATCATAGGACCGATTAATATTTTAAAAGTTGTGCCTTTTGTGGTTTGCATGAATTAAAGGAGTTAGTCCATCCTTAAGCAAATTTGAGGTGAAGCATTCCAACTTCTACATCATGGTTCATTTTGGAGGGCATCTCATGACAAAAGAAAACCAAATGATTCATTGTAAAACTAATTCATGAAGAGGATCTATTGGGATTTTATACAAAAGCGAAATACAGCATCAGACCAAAAAGCATCACAGGAAACTACTGGCCATTCAGGAAGTCTTCAGAGAGTAAAGTGGGATGTTACAAGTCTCACCGAACAGGACCTTATAACAAGACGAGTGCGGAGAGGTCCTGCCATCACAGTCTTCACACTGCCACCCCATAAACGTTAACCAATTAAAAATTCATGTCTAGCTGATATGCACAGCATGTCCTGATGTCTATTTTGTGGTTTTGTTATTAATTTCTTAACTAACAGTCTGACTTGAACCTGAAAGACCTTTATATGAAGATCACTATGCCAATGCTTACTGAAGCCATATGTGCACATCCTGGAAAAATGCTTTTCTTGTCTTCTCTTCACAGCAGAAACTAAAACACACCCCCTCTTCTAAACCATGAGTCACTACGGGCAAGATCTAGAAAATATCATAATCCCTCAAACTAAAGATAAGTCATTTTACAACCTTTCAAAGTAAAATGCACATATTTTATATAAAATGTATAATAAATTGGTTGTTCTATATCCCACATGGCTCTAAAGTTGTTGATTCATAGCAGAATAGTGTTTTTTTTAACTGGCCTTTGAGCAAAGTTGAAATTTTTACCACATTCATTGGCATCTTTAATAGCATGAGTAAATATGCATGGTTCAAAGTCTGAGGACAATTTTTGTTAGAGTAAATTCATTTTTCCTTTCTATGTAAATGTGTGATGTATTTGAATGGACTTTATCTAAACCAACCAGTCATCCTTTTTTTTTTCCATTAAATTTATTGGTACATTTAAAGCAAACAATACAGTTACATTTATCATTGGGATCTTGTACCTTTACATGATATATCTTGATTCTTGTTTTTTCCCCATACCCCTTGCCCTCCTCCCTTCACCCCCTTCAATCTTCCCTATTTACAAAGACTTTGTTTCCATTTTTCCATTTTTCACATTTTTTCCCTTATTTCCTTTCCCCTCCCCTTCCCACCTCCTCTTCAGACATTTTCTTCCTTCTTGACAGAAGCAAAGAATTTTCTATCATTGTTGGTTTCCAGCTGTAGAAAATTAAAAGGTAACACATACAAAATGAGAATATCACATAGAGACATCCTTATCACTCCTAACATTCGTATTCTTACAAGTATAAAAAACTAGACAAGCTGAATGAAAGTTAATTTTATTAATTGATTGTTAATAAAATATTAATAATATTTCTGGTCTTCGTGCTATGCTACAAGGAGAGATTATTGAGATCTATCTCAGCTTAGGGCAGGGAGTGCTCTGTGTATCGTACTTGGGACCCTAGGGACAAGAGAGCTGATAGGATTCAAGCTTTCAAGGAAATAGACTGGAAAGTATGCAGGCTGGAAAAGAAGTAAGGAACCAGGAGGAAATTAATCAATATTACTGTACAGGTTACAGCACTGAAGTACCAACCCACTAAAAGACACAGACTTATTCCAATTACAGAAAGCACCTCCCTCCCTATGCTTGACCATCACTTCAGTAGGACTACAAGATGATAACAACAGATGACAGATGAAAGAAATGTGAGACAGGCTTTCTACACAGGAAAGCCTAATGGAAGAAAAGACATAAGAAGAGGAACATTTAGAGAAAAGGAGTCAATGATATTTAAACCTATGTAGTTAAAACATTAAGCAAAGCTGAAAGCAAAGCCACATTGACATGAATCCTCATCCTAGCAGCCTATTTGCTGCAGTTTCTATTAACCAATGCCATGCATCTGAATTTTTTTTTAATCATAAGTCATGACCAAAGGAAAGAAAAACTGCAGTTCTGAAAGACAAAGCAATCATCAAAACTATACATGGTTATGGTAGAGATGTTGGAATTGCTAGACAGGGAGGAAAATAATTATGGTTAACATATTTGAAACTCGAAAGCTTTTAACATGGAAGAATAGATGAATACTATAAGCAGTAAAATGGAAACTATAAGAAAAAATCTAAAGGAAATGCTGGGAATGAGAAAATTGTATTAAAAAAGGGGAGAAACGCATTCCATGGGTCCATTATACACTGGACATGGCCACGGAAAGACACCAAGCTCCTCATCAGGGGACCACATTTGCTAGAGGATAGTGTATAAAATACCTTGAGAGCTGAAAGAAAGAAAAACTACTAACTTAGAATTCTACATCCAGCCAAATTTACCTTTCTACAGTAAAGAAGAAATAAAGCTTTCTTGAGTAAACAAAAACTGAGGGAATTCACCCTCAGCAGATCTTCCACCCAAAATTCTTCGGGCTAACAGATATTAATATATATATTTCTGAAATTTATATCTAGATAAATAAGGAAAAAGCAAAGGGAAGGAGGAAATGAGAATAGAGTAAAACCTGAGGAGATGGAATGGGGCCCAACTTGAGCCTAAATAAGCAGATGAAAATGAATACCAATAAGAGGAAGACCTCTGAAATTGAAAGGCAGACTTAAAATGAAAAAATCAATTGAAACAGAATCAACTCATCTTTTGAAAAATCAGTGCTTGAAATGTCTCTAGTTGGGTTAACAAACAAAAAGAGGGACTGTTCAACTTACTAACCTCAGTGAAAGCAATGTTATTCTATTGATACCCTGAATATTAGACTGTTCAAGCAACATTACAGACAGCATTTTCCTCAGAAATTACCTGAAAAGGCTGAAATGGATCAAATCCTCAGAAGTCTCAAACTGTCAAGCCTTTCACACAGATCATCTCAGTAGACAATGTCTATCAAGGAAAATAAACGAACATTAACATTTTTAAAAAGAAATGTCCAGGCTCATATTGTTTTCATAAGAATTCCATGAGACATTTAGTGAGCAATTAATATCAATCATTCAAACAGACATAGAAAATACAGCAAGAGGAATGAATTCTTCAGAAGACATCTTACAAGGCCAATATTATCCTTAAAACTATACAAGGAATGAAAAACACAAGCCAGCGTGTTAAATGCAAAAGGCCTCAAAAGTACTAACAAGTAAAATCCAAAAATGCATAAAAATACAAGTGATAACCAGTTAGGATTTATTCCAGATATGCAAGACTTTAAATTGCAAAAATAACTCATATGAGCCTCCATATTATTGAACAAAAAAGGAAAATTCATCTGTTCAATTTCATTCATGGCAATAAAATGACTTAACAAAATCTAGTAGCCATCCCTGATTAAATTAAGCCAACTAGGAAAAAAGAACTTCTTTAACAACTACAAATGCTAAAAAGCTAACATCACAATCAACACTATTCTAAAGTACACATTAAAAAGTCATCAAAATAAATATCATCTTCTCAAAAGTTAGTCCCTGTGTAAACATGACAGACATCAGATGGCCAGATTAGTAGTTGTTCTGCAGGATATCTGATCTGGACTCCTCAAGACAATCCAAATCACAATAAAACAAGAAAAACTAAGAAATGGGCACTAAAACAAGTGGGTACTGGGAGATTTGAAAACTAAACATAACTTGGAAATCCTATATTGCATCCTGGAACAAAAATAAGATATTAATAAAAAAATTTTAAAGGACACACACTATTTGGACTTAAATAAATAGCAATATAGCAAATGTCATGCTCCACATTTTAGCAAATGTATAAGAGTAATATACAATATGAACAAAGGAGAATGGATAAGAGTTATATAGAAACTTCTCAATGCTAATTTTATAGCTTTTCTGTAAACCCAAAATTATTGAAAAGCAAAGTTTTGTTTTGGAAAAAAAAATATTGTCACCTACTATTGACTAAGAAGAAATATGGAATAAAGTGTACAGAAAAACTAGGAGATAAATTTTCCATGTCATTTACCAAAAGCTATACCTTATTTAGATGACAAAATTAAAAATCAGTTCTTTGTGCTCAAAATGTTAAGAAAGATCTTGTACCAGTCCAGCATAGGACTGTTGAGGTTCCTGGAAGACACAGAAAAACAAAACAAAACTAAGAGGAAGGAACTTGCCACAACACAAACAAGATCTCTCTCTCTCTCTTTCTCTTTCTCTCTCTCTCTCTCTCTCTCTCTTTCTCTCTCTCTCTTTCTCTTTCTCTTTTTCTCTCCCTCCCTCCTCAAACAACAAGATCCCACTCAAGATGAATTCACACAGTCAAAAATCACTAAATAAATAGGATACATACACAAATAATGAAAGTTAGCAGACCAAAGATCAGAATTAGGATTTCAGGAGTTTAAAATTTACAGAACCAAAAGGGAAATCGATTTATTTAAAACATGAAGAAAAACATGTGGAAATAGAATATGTAATTTGAAAAGAATATACAGAATAGGACTGGAATGTAGCAAATAAATATTAAAATGCAAAACAAATGGTTACATTAAATAGCAGATGTTACTCAGCTAAAAAGGATTTGTAAATAAGAAGATAAAAATGGGGAAAAAAGCAGATGCACCAGAGGGATAAGGCATAGCATATACAAAAAAACTTTAAATATATATGTATACAAATGATAAAATGAGAAGAGCTAACATACACAAAATATTAAAGAAGAAGAGAATATGGCACTACAGTGCAAGATAATGACCTAAAAATGTTTAGATAGTGTAAAAGTTTTAAATCATTAACATCAAGAAAAACAAGTAGCAGGGCGGGGGATTTAGTTCAGTGGTTCTTGCAAGCACAAGGACCCAAGTTCGATCTCCAGTACCAAAAAAAAAAAAAAAAAAAGAATCACAGAAATGTTAAATGAATAAAATCCTATAATTAGACATATCATAATGAAACTACAGAAAATTAAAAGAAAAAATTTAAAAGCAACCAGAGAATACCTTTGTATACAGAAAA
The DNA here is from genome assembly GCF_012274545.1 of Fukomys damarensis. Taxonomy (NCBI): domain Eukaryota; kingdom Metazoa; phylum Chordata; class Mammalia; order Rodentia; family Bathyergidae; genus Fukomys; species Fukomys damarensis. The sequence continues at coordinate 9,567,499 of NW_022900917.1, read as the reverse complement.
CCAACACGTTAAGGTAAAATAATTGTGAACTAGAAAGCCTATACTCAGTAAAAGCATTGTGAAAGATTTAGAGTAAAAAAGAAGTAGTATCTCTACATAGATGAAAAATTTCACCCAATAACTCTTGCAAATAATAAGAAAATCTTAAGAAACAAATGGAGCTAAAGAAATGATGAAAATAAATTTTTTAGATAAGACTTTGAGGGATTGTGGGGGCTGGAAAAAGCCCTGAGACTGATGAATTGGAGACATTGTTGAGTTATGGATGCAGACTAAAAGAAGTGCATTTACCCATTAAAAGAGTATAAATGCCTATAGTTTCCAGAGAAACAGAACCAACTCAAATTGTTTGCTTGTGTGTGTGTGTGTGTGTGTGTGTGTGTGAACAACAGACACAGACAGAGATCAGAGAGACACAGAGATGGAAAGAGGGAGACAGAGAGAAATTTTAAGGAATTGTCTTACATGATTGTAGGTGCTTGGAAGGTCCAAAAATCTCATGGGATAGATCAGCCCAGACAGAGACTCAAGGACAAGCTGCAGTTTGAGTCTAAATGTAATCTACTGGCTAAATTTGTTCTTGTTCCTGGGAAATTGGTCTTTTTGTTCTATTGAAGCATTCAATTTGATTATTTGAGAACCACATACATGAAATAAGACTGTCTGCTTTAGCAAAGTCCACGGATTTAAATTCTACTCACATCCTATCCCACAAAACAATTTCATAGAAATATCCAGAATAATGTTTGATCAAATATCTGGACACCATGGCTCAGCTAACTGGACCTAGAGAATCAACTATCACACCCAAACTTTTAAAGGAAACAAAAAAGGACTACAGTGTTAATTCACGGAGAAACAGGAGATGAAGACATAAATAGGAAGTTATGGGGAGATACTGGCCAGAGTAGTGATTGAATTTGAGTGTGATAAGGAAGGGACTTTGGATCTGCTTCTAGAAAGCATGGCTAGACTTGAGAGCAAAATCGGCAGAACAATGAAGAGCAAGTTACTCTCAGAGATGTTTGCTTTGGCCATGGTGTTCCCTCTGCCTTGATAAGATTGCTTAAACTAGGTTAACATGTGTCACATAACAAGTCATTCCGTTCCAGTTGGTCCCCTGACCAAAACACCTGTACAGTATGTTGCAAGTGTTTTTTACTCCAACTTTGTTCTCATGTCCTGAGTTACAAAAACATAACTGCAGCAGTACCAGCTTGCTGTGGCATCTCTGAAGATTTCTCATGCTCAAGTAACTACCCTTCCAGGTCCTCTCAGAGACTGAACTAACGTCTTATCTCCAAGTAACCTTTCATTCTCCACACAGCCGCATTCGCACACTGTGGCATGAAGTAAGGCAATAGCATGGTTTAAAAACGCATGAACATAAACCTAAATGTAGGGCCAGCAATAGGGTTGCAGCCTGTAAACCTAGCACTTGGAAGGCTAGGAGAGGAGGATGGCCATGAGTTTGTGGCCAGCCTGAACTGCATAGTGAGACCCTGTCTCAAAAAACAAAGAAAAGGAAAAATCTCTAAAATGTAATATTGGAAATAATACCTATAAATTAACTCACTGTTTAAAAGTTGAAATAAGTAGAATTTCCTATCTAGCAAAATAGTGATGAAGTCATCTGAAAACCCTTCCTTATACACAAAACTGGATCCTGAATAAAACATACTTTTTATTGTAGCTCCATACTTTCAAAAAGCAAAAGAAATCTCCTACAGCCACACGCATATATTTCATTTCGAAAAAGCAAATTTGAGTTTAAAATGAATATGCACACTAACGCAGTAAACACACTTGAAAGAAGGAGGGCTCCAAGGTTAAAGGTTTAAGCAAGTGCTACAATAGAAAAATAATCAAAGGTGAGGCGCACAGTGAAAAAGCATAAATTAGGGCTTGTATTTTAGGCCAAGAATCTTGGAAGGGAAATTAATTGATACAAGGTTGCCAGCACCTCTATCTTACAGGGGAAAAAACACCCATTGAAATCAACCAGCTAGGAACTCAAAACTAAAGATCTACACCATGAGATTTTTAAATATTGAGCGATAATGTAGAATAGGAGTGAGTTCCCTGAGAAGAAGAAACTATATGACGTGAGGTTTACAGCTGCCTTAGTTTGGGGTTAGAAGGAATACCAAAAACCATGATTCAGGAAGAGTACTAAATGGAACCTATAGGCTCATTAAGTTAGCAAGGCACAGCTTGGAGTTTGAAGCTCCTGTGGGGACTTGAATTTGTGTGATCAAATATCAGAATTAAGAGAAAAACACAGAAAACTACCTCCAGAAATCTGCATTTCCATGAATCTGTGCTGGAATCTAAAATTCCTAGAAATTGTTTCTTATTTGGAAACATGCAATGTCCAACCAGTGAAGATAGAGGATCCCATGTGAACATCGATGGTATCCAAGAGATAATCTTAGTAGCAGGAGAATGCTAGTTCCTACAAAGACTATTCTAGATCTATTTAACCACACATTAGCCAAGGTTCAAAAGGAAAAGTTTATACACATATAATGTAACCATCTGCCAAAACAAATTCCCAAACTTCTTAAAGTGAAACAATAAAATCCAGCATAGACAAAAAAGTTAGAGCATCCAATTACCAATAAAATTATTAGACGTGTGAAGCAGCGTTTGACAGAGCTATTCCACTTCTAGCTATATTCCTGACAGAGTTAAAGTCATCATTTACAGCAAAGCGTGCACAATTTACAATAGCTAAATCTTGGAAACAGCCCATATGCCCACCAACAGAGGAATGGATAAAGGAACTGTGACATTTGCTGGGAGTGGTGGTGCACACCTGTAAAACCAGCACTCAGGAGGCCGAGGCAGGAGGAACACTGTGAGTTCGAGACCAGGCTGGGCTACATAGTGAGTTCCAGGTCAGTCTCAATTACACAGTAAGACCCTGTCGCAAAAAATAAAAAAACAAATGAAAGACAATGTGGGGTTATATACAATAGAGTACTACACTGCCGTTAAAAGAGATAAACATGAAGCATTTGTAGGTAAACGGATGCACTTCAAGATCATAGTATTAAGTGAAAGGAATCAGGCACAATTTTAACTATTGCATGCATAAATAAATATAAATCAAAAGTAAGTAAATAAAAATAAATGTAAAAGTAAGTAAAAATAAAGGGCAAAATAAAAACAGATGTCAGAATGTAGGGACATAGATCTTTCCCAAACGGGAACAGGCTCAAAAAATGGAGGAAGGGGATGGGGAAGGAAGGGGAAAGCATTTTAAAAAGAGGGAAAATTAAAGAAATGGAATCGAACTTTTGCAAATGAAAAGAACAGGTAGAGATGGGAGGGGAAGGAGACAAAAGTAAAAGGACCTAAGATGTGTTATCTAAATGTGCAAACCCCCATCATAAACGTAATCATTATGTACCGCAAACATGTACTAAGAAAAAAATCGATAAGCTCAAAAAGACCAAACATGACAGAAATAGGAAAATTATCAGATAAGGATAAACAACTATTCCTATAAATATGTTTAAAGATTTAAAAGGAAATATGAACAAAATGAGAAGTGAAACATGATATTTTTAAGAGGACTAAATTAAACCGGTAGAAAGGAAAAGCACGATTTCAGAAATAATAAGTCCACTTGAGGGCATTAACACCAGTTTGCACACTGAGAAGAGACCATGTGCATAAAGCCTCTGCAATGGACAAAAATGCAAACTGAAACACAGAAGATAAGAGCTAAAATATCAAAACAAACAGGAAAAGAACAATTAAAAATGAAATCCAGAGACTGATATATAACAAAATGCAAAGTAGTCTTGAGCCTGATGGATAAAGAACAGAATGTTTTTGTGAGACATGATGCCTCCGATTTCCAAAGTCCACAAAACTTACAAAGCCAGAGCTTAAGCGGAAAAATAAGCAGAATAGAGAAAATCACACAAAGGCACTTCATAATAAAATTCCCAACCCTTACATTGATCCATTTTTTTTTACATGGATCCATTTTATGTGATATTAGAGGAAAAGTAGATATCACATAAAAACAACCATTGTAAAGGTTATTCACTGATTTCTATTTGAAAAAAAAGCAAAGCCAGAATATATATATATAGATAGATAGATAGATAGAGATAGATAGATAGATAGATAGATAGATAGATAGATATGCACACCTATATTTATACACACACCATTTATGAAATCAATAGAGAAAATGCAAACTAGAACTTTATAAGCATTGAAAGCATCTTTCATAAATAAGACAGGCATAAGAAACAATTCTGAAAAATGAAAATAGAGAGAATTGGAACCAAAAAGAGCCACAGAAAGTTCTTCTAGCTGAAAGTAATGAACAAACAGTTGGAAACTGAGATTTGCACAAATGAGGACACCGGAAATAGCAGGCATATTACCAACTACTTAAAAGATTCCTTGATGTCAGTTTATAAATTTCTTTAAAATGTAACAATATTTTGTGGCATTCATGTCATACATACAAGAAACATATACAACAAATACAGTATCAATGATAGGAAAGAGAAAGTGCAACTCTGTACATTACAGTATTTCATTGAAAATGAGGTGATATAATTTAATTTGAAGACAGACTCTGACAAGAAAAAAGTACATAAAGTAAGACCTAGAGCCACTACTAAAAATAACTGAACAAACAAGGTCAGTAAATAATGTAAAAGGAAGTACATAAAATAGTAAAAAGTACCAAAAGTAATATCTACAGGTAAGAAAAAATAGAAGCAAGAGGGACAGGTCAACTGAACAGTAACTTTAAGGTAAATAAATCCAAAAATACCTATAGTAATATTAAACATAGATAAACAATGAAATAGTAGAGATTATAAGATCTTTTTCACATGGCAAGATCAAGTTTTATGTTATCTGTAGGAAATTCCCTTTAAATATTAACATGTAGTGTATTAGTCTGCTTTCCAGACATCCACCTTCATGCTGTCTCGCATGACCTTCACCCCATCCACAAGGACAAGAGGAGCCAGCAATGTAGCTCAGTGGTTCTGCCAACTGCCTCATAAGCACCAGGTCCTGAGTTTGATCCCCAGTGCCAAAAAAAGAATAAAAACAAGGACAAGAAAATGGAACTCTTCTGTGTTCCTCCAATTCTACAAGGGGTGGAAGTCTCAGACTATAATCTCACTAATCTTTTACGTATCCTTGAAAGTTCTATCACTAAATGTGGTCACGTTGAGGGTTAAGATTTCTGCACATGAATTTTGAAGGAACACAGTCCACCCACATGACATAAAGATATATTAAACATAAAAATACTGAAAATAATGTCACACAAACAATCAAAATGAAGAAGAAATGCTGATACTAATAATATTAGAAGTAGTAAATTTCAGCGCAAGAAATACTGTAAGTTATAAAAAAGGACATTTCATAATAGTGAAAATTCAATTCATAACAAGCATAAATATGTGTGCACATAATTACAGAGTTCCAAAAAGCCAAGCAAAACAGAAATAAATGGAAAATAGATAAAGCTACAATTTTAGGGCAAGTTTTTTTAACACTCCTCTCTGATAATTAATAGAATGAGAAAAGTGAAAACCTGTAAGAATACAGAAAACTTCAATATCACTCCCACATTGACAATGATATTGATAGAATGCTACCCCATACAGTAGGTGAAACATATTAATACAAAATGCAGTAAGAATACTAAATTAGAAGGACCATACAGTGCTACTTTAAAAAACTGATAAAGGATGAACCAATAAAATCAATATTTGAAAAATTATCATATGATATGAAAATTAAACAGCTTTCCCTTTTTAAAAAACACAGTGCTAATAGAGCAATGAAAACACTAAAAATATTTTGAGTAAAATGTAAAAAGCAACTCATATCAGTATATGTGCACAACTAAAGCTTTACTAAACTGGAGGATAGATAATAGCAAAGATAACTGTAAACAAATGAAATAGATAATGATAAAGAAAATAAGAAAACAAATTTTTTTAAATTTACATAAATCAACAAAATTGTTAAAACCCAGATAGACTACTTAAGAAAAACGTGCATATTTTATTTGTGCATGTTTACATATATGACGAATGTATTCAGCACGAGATCACCCATATTCATAGCACATCTTGATTACATTTACTTCCCCCAGTGTCTAAATCTCCTTCCTATTTGTAAAAAACTCTTTCTTATTACCTATGTTTTCTTTTCCTTCATTGAGTTTATTGGTACATTTTAGGTATACAGTACAGGTACTCATTACTGGTAAACTCTTTCTTATTACCTATGTTTTCTTTTCCTTCATTGAGTTTATTGGTACATTTTAGGTATACAGTACAGGTACATTCATTACTGGGATCTTGTACCTTTACATGACAGGTCTTGGTTCTCATTTTTTCCCCTTGTCCCTGCCCTCCCTTCACCCCTTCCTCCCCTTCCCATTTACAAACACTTTATTTCCATTTTTTCATTTTCTCATATTTTTTTCTTTTCCCTTATTACCTTTCCCCTACACTTCCCACTTTCCCTATTCTTATTATCCATGTTTCATTTTGCCCTTTAGTTGTACTTTGGGTTTCTCATACAAGAGAAACCATATAACATTTAAGCTGTGTTTGATTTGTTTCACTTAACATTATGGGGTCAAGAGGCATCCATTTTCTTACAAATTATTTAAATCTATTCTTTATAACAGAGTAACACTTCATTGTGTATAAATATCAACTTTTCTTTGTTCACTCATCTGTTGATGGACATAGAAGCTAATTTCAAGGTTAATCTATTAAGAGGACTTGAACTGTTATAAAAATGGGTATGCATGTATCAGTGAAATATGATGTCTTTAACTCTTCAGAGAAGATACCTAGAAATGGAATACCTAGGTTGAATGAAATTTTTAGTTTTAGTTTTGTGAGGAAACTCCATATTAATTTCCATGAGAGTTATTCAAAGTATGTTCGCACCAACAATGTAGAAAAGTTCTTTTTTTTTTTTTCTGCTACCTTGCCAGAATGTGTTATTTAGCTGACTTCTTGGTAGAAGTCAGTCTTTTAAAAGATGGACTGTCAGTCATTTGTAGGAATCTTAGGTAATTGTCCATACATGGATGCACCTTAAGACCATAATAGTAAGTGACATAAATCAGACACAGAAGCTTAAACGCCACATGGTTTCTCTTACACGAGAAACATAATATGTAAATAAAGAGCGAAATGATAGATAATATGAACTAGGGAGATCTCTGGGGGTAGGGGAATGGGAGTGGAGAGAGAGGAGATAAAATAAAGGAGTTAGAGGAAAGATATTCTTTATAATGGAAAGGTCATTATTTCTCCGTCAATTTGAAAAGCAGTTTTGCAGGACGTATTGATCTGATTTGCAAGTTGATTTCCTTTAGGATTTGAAACTCTTCATTCCAAGCCCAACTGGCCAGTAAACTTTGTATGGAGAAGTCTGCTGTAGTTCTAATGGTTTTGCCTTTGTAAGTGGTTTGTTGTTCATGTCGAACAGCTTTTCAGGTTCTGCCTTTGTGTTGGACTTCTGTGGTTTTTGACTGTGATGTATCATGGAGTGCTTTTCTGCTCATGGCTTTTTGGGTTTCTATAAACTATACTTGAAATGTTTTCTGTTATGATTTTTGTGAGCAAATTTTTGTGCCACTTGTGCTATCTTTTATTTTTCTATGACTTCGGTAAACCTTAGGTTAGTCTTTGAGTCAAGTCGCAGCTACAGGATCTATTTACTTCTTGCTGTTTTTCAAGGTATCTCTGGGTACACAGGCAGGGGCACCAGCCCTTCCTGCTAGTTCTGACACTCTTTCCTCACGTTGGTCCCTTTTGCTGCTCTACCCTCAATAGAATTTTTTACTTCCTGAGTTTATGCTTGGTAATTTTCATGGACTCTTTACTAAACTGGCCATTCACATGTGGAGATATTTTGGTTAGCTCAGCTAATTTTCATTTGTATCTTCTTTAAGCTCCACTACCGCTTTGTTTTCTAAATCCACCATCTCTTGTGTCATTTTTGAGCTGCAGAGTGCCCTGTTGATCATTTTTTTAATTTCCTCTTCCATTATTTTGTGTAATTCAGTACTTGTGGGTTTTTTTCACCCCATTGACATCCTTTGGATAAGTTTTGGGGGATGAAGAGCTTGAGGAGACACTGTGTTGACTTTTTCTCATTTGTCTATTTTGCTGTTGTTCATGGTGCTCCTGCTGTTGTTCAGGGAGTTGAGGACCAATTGCAGTGAAGAGATTGTTATTAGTAGTAGCAATCTCTTTGGTTAATGTTGGCTTTCCTTGATTCTTTCTATGTTTTGTATTTATCTACCTCTTTGACCCACTCAGTTTAGTGTTTTGTACCTGCTCACTCTGTTGCAATGAGAGAATCCCTACTGTCTAAGTCAATGTCAACAGATCCAACCTCACTTCGATCATGTCCACTATAATTCATCTAGACAATGCCCTGCAGAGACTTTCTGTACTGTGCTGTGCTGTACTGTGCTGTACTAGTATGAAGAGCTAAACTGGGATTGGAGGGAAGGGTGAAGGAATTGGTTAAATCAATGAGAAGACACAAAGAGACAGTAAATAGCAGTAGATGAACAACAGATAAGAAATCAGACTTTGAAAAAAAAAAAAAAAGAAATCAGAGTCTGCTTGAATTAGTGTTAAGGAAATTCCAGAGAATATTTGTAAATAGAAGAAGGGATACATAGAGAGGGAAATATAATTAGAGATTGAGGGAATCTGAAAATGCCAGATCCCGTTGACTCTGTTGATATATATGTAACCCTAATTAAATTCATACTAGACTTTGTTAAAAAATAACACAATATATAGAACATCAAAATATTTAAAAATGCAATCTGAACAAACAGCTATTCAAAAGAGATTATAAAACGATTAAAATCACACTCAGAAGAAAAGTATAGCTTCAGTTCTTACATCAGAAAATACTTAAGTCTAGACATTAATAAGCTAAATACATCAGAAAAATTAGATTAATGTTTCTGAATTTGAAAATGATCCATAAAAATTTAACATCAACTAAGTAAAGAATATTTCCTTAAAAAGGACTAAGAGAAAAATCTTCTGATAAAATTGACTAAAGAAGAACAAAAAGTACAATGACATGATAATAGTGATCCAGAGGACAGGACTGAGCAATAGCAAACGTTGAAAATTAAATTAAGAAATTTCTAGTTCTAGTCACTGTGAAAACATAATAAATAGTTATTAACAAAATTTGTTTCAAAATTGATGCTTTAACAATTACCTGAATTATTAATAGGAATTTCTCTTCAAAATAAACTCCAAAAACATTATATATGAGCTATATTAAATATTTGTGTAATAGATCATAGTGACAGAAGTTGACATCACAACTTTAAAACATTTAAGTAAGTGAAGATATTGACCCTTATAGAGTTTAGGTACAGTAAGTTTTCTAAAAATAGCAGTTATTCTAAAATTTAACTAAAATCACAAACTACTGACAATGAAAATATCAGCAGGGGCTGCCTGCCTTGTATGCACAAAGACCTGAGTTTGATCCCCAGTACCAAAAAAATAAATAAATAAAATCAGCAGATTATTTTTAAGATAATTATTTAATTTTAATTATTTGAAAATTGTAGTTTAAATGCATCTACAATAGAATAACACAGTGATAATATCTGCCTATGAAGAATTAAGATTTGTGGGCCAGGGATTTAGCTCAGTGGTGCCGTACCTGCGTCACAAACACAACGTCATGAGTTTGATCCTCAGGATCAGAAAAAAAAAAAAAGAATTAAGATTTGACCTAAGAAGCTAGAGTAACTAAGATAATTAGACATTAACTAAGGATGAAAATTTAAGCAAAGAAAAGAATTAAAGACTCTGAAAAATTGCCATAACCTTAGAACAGTATAGAATGGGAAAATTATCCACTACCATGAAAAATTAAATTCTTACCCCACACCACATACAAGATTCATTCTCACTGAATTTAGTCTTGATTAACATGTGAAAGATAAATTTTTAAATCATTTTGTAATAAACTATGAGAATACACTTATGACTGTTGAGTTTATAGATTAGGCAACTTAATTATATGTAAAAGAAAATTCATGAGATTTTGGGTTTGCTGAAGAGAATGCCATGTCTTTGTCCCAGGCTTACAATATTTCCTTCAAAAACAGAATTGAACATAAAGAAAAAACTATACATAACCACACTTCTTGAAAGTACCTCTGCCTCTTATTCGGAGACATAGTGTTGGAAAGAACATCATTCATATCCTTATTACTGAGAAATGAGTTCACTCCAAATTCAGAAACTTTTGAACTCATTATAGAACCAAGGTTGCAAATCAACCAGTCATTTCAGGCAAAAAACAGTGAGAAGACAAGAACATAAGCATGTACCCAACCTAGATGCAAGCAGACAGCAAAAGAAAGTTAATTCAGGGTGACTAAGGGGTCATTAACTTAGAGAAGGATTTTTTTCCACCTAAAATATAAGAAGGAATCCTAAGAAGGCTTTACAATATATATAT
>NW_022900917.1:9508566-9547453 GCF_012274545.1 Fukomys damarensis | reverse complement strand
TCCCTCCCCCCGCACTCTCAGACCTCCTGACTGTGCCAGTCTTTGGACCCACTCTGCAAAGACAGAGGTGGTCATCAAGAGTATTTTTCTGAGTTCCCAACTTTGAACATCTTTAAAGAAAGGGCGTGGGAAACCTGTAATAGAACGTTGTGGAGTTCACCATTCAGAACGATGGGGAACTCAATCTGGGCCTTGCAGTCAGCCTCAGGATGTTCAGCCATCAGCTAACTGAGATCAGGGATCTTTCACCCTCACTCTGTCTGAGCCATTAAATGGTAAATACACTATATTGAAATTTTGTTCACTGCAGACATGTTCTGGACTGCTTCTTGATTTCAATTTAATTCAAATGATTTAAGGGTGATAGACTAGTGACTACCACAAGTGGTCAGTATCCAAGTTGTGCTTGATCTTAATGTGTCGCTGATTATATCAGTTGGGGTAAAGCATTGCCGTTGATTTGATGAGCTGTTTTCTCTGATGTTATGAAGATGAGAATGTCTGTGGGTCGTTAGAGACACAGAAGCTAGGGTACAACTATATCAGGAAGATTTGGGTGATAATCCAGAGATTAAACCAAGGACAGTCCAGCACCAAAAATTAAAATGAGAAAACACTTAAGCAAGACACAAGGACAGACTTCCAGTTTACCAATGGCAAACAGTAGGGCAAATGAGGATGAAAAGGCCGATAGTGAACCAGCAGGACACCCTGAACTCAAAGCACAGGAGGTAACAAAACAGATCAATCAGGCTCTAGAAAAATTCAAAACAGAAATAATATCCCAGATAACCATAGAGATAGTGAGCAAAATGGAAGCCATGATTCGAGACTCTAAAGCAGAAACTGACAAAAAAATAGATGAGCTCAGGACCATGATAGAAGCCATGAAGGCCCAGCATAAGAAAGAAATGGAAAAAACAAACACCCAACATAGGAAAGAAATGGAATCCATAAAACAGATTCAAACAGATATCCAGGAGATTAAACACTCTATTGAAAGTGTACGCAACAGAATAACAGAATGCGAAGATAGACTCTCAGATATAGAAGATAAGATTGCAGTCAGTGACCATGAAAAGAGAGGTCTCTTAAAAACAGTAAGAGATCATGAGAAATTGATCCAACAACTCCTAGATGATGCAAAGAAGAATAACATAAAACTGATAGGAATACATGAAATAGCAGGAAAAAGTACAAATGACTTTAAAAAGCTGTTAGCAGAATTAATGACAGAAAACTTCCCAAACAGAGGGGAAGAATTTGACATTCAGATAACTGAGGCATATAGGACCCCAACTAGCTACAAGCAAAAAAAATCTACACCTAGACATATGGTAATCAAGATCCCAGAAACCCAACAGAAGAACAAAATACTACAAGCAGTAGGAGAAAAGAAACAAATCACACGCAAAGGAAAGCCCATCAGAATCACAGCAGACTTTCAACACAATCCCTTAGGGCAAGGAGAGACTGGAATGAGATATTTCATGTACTAAAAGAGAACAACCTCCAACCTAGACTGATGTATCCAGCAAAACTCTCTTTCAAAATGGATGGGGAAATAAGACACTTCCACAACAAAGAACACCTGAGAAATTACATGAATACCAAACCAGCACTACAAGCAATTCTAAACAAGATCCTAGAAAAAGACAAGGCAACAACACCATGAGGCCCAAGAGAGCAAATCAAATAGGCAAGGCAAGAAATTAAAAGGAGAAGGTGAAAAGGTAAAAAGAGTCAACAAAAGGCCGATAACATGTTAATAATAAGTCAGTACATACCAGTTATAACCAGCTATGTCAATGGCCTCAACTCACCAATCAAGAGAAATAGACTGGCAAAATGGAACAAGAAGCAAAATCCAACAATATGTTGTATACAAGAAACACACCTAGTGCAAAAAGAAGCCCATAGACTGAAAGTAATAGTTTATTTGTTTGCTGTTTGCTTTTAATCTAGTCAACCAGTCTAAATCTGCTATTTTGGGAATTTAAACCATTTATATTGAAAGCTATTAATTCCAGGTAAATTCACACTCCATCATTTTGTTATTCTTTCTGTTTTTATACTTGCTTTTGCTTAAAATATTCTCTGTTCCTTTTTCCCTCTTTTGTTATCTTTGTGATTTTGTTTCTGTAGGGTTCAGATCTCTTGCATTTCTATTTTGTGTATCTGCTCTGTTAGTGATATTTGTAAACTTGCATGTTTTCTTGATGCTAGTTATCTTCCCTTTACTTACAGTGTTGAACTCTCATTAGCATCTTATCAAGGATTGGTCTAATGGTGATAAATTCCCTTGGCTCTTAAATTTCTTAAAAATACTTTATTTCTCCTTTATTTCTATAGGATAATTTTGTTGAAATAGTATTCTTGATTGCCAGCTTCTTTCAGGGCTTTTATATCATCCTATTGTCTCTTTGTCTATAATCATTCTGCTGAGAAGTTTGCTATTAGCCTAACAGGAAATCTTTTATTTGTGATTTGATGTTTTTCTTTTGATAATTTTAAAATTCTCTCTTTGGTTCTACTTTAACAGTTTGTTAGTAAGGACTTTTTCTTGTTGTTGTTGAATCTCACAAGGATCATTTGAGCTACCTAATTTTTTTTTCAGAATTTGGAAAGTCAGCAATTATTTCACTGAGCAGGGTTTCTGTCTCCTCCCTTCTCTTTTACTCTAGTACATCCATGACGCAAATCTTTGCTCAGTTAATTACGTCCCAGAAATTTCATAATCTTTCTCAGTTCTACTCATTTGTTTGTCTACATCTGGTGAAATTATTTCACAAGATTTGTCTTAAATTCACACATTATTTTTTTCTGTTTGATCTAGTTTGCTGTCGAACTTCTCAGTTGGACTTTCTTACATCATATTTTGAGTCTTTAGGCTCCAAGATTTCTGTTTGATTCTTTTCAGTGATTTCTGTCTCTGATAATTTCTTCATTCAGAACATGAATGCTCTTCCTAACTCTCAATACCTGTCTGCATTCTCTTGTATTTCATTGACTTTCTTAAAATCACGAACATGAATTTTTTTTCTGGCAATTTTTCAGTTTACCTGTATGTCGACAGTTACTGTGTTCCTTTAGCTTCTTATAACTCTGTGTTGCTATTTGTGCATGGAGTAGATTCTCTACCAGTAGTATAAAGTAGGTCTTATCGTAAAAGAATTTCTGCTAAAGTGTGGTATGTCACATTTATCACCAGTTACCAGTTCTGCCAGACTCCATTGACTTCTTTCAAGGTGGTCCCTTCTGAGTGCTGCCTGTGTGGCTTCTTCAGCCTTAATAACATCGGCAACATCTTCGGGTGCTCCATGGTCTAGGCCAGAGATGGTAAACTGATGGCACACGTGCTACAGCAGGCACACAGGAACCTCTCTGCAACGATCATAAGTTGTTTTCATTTTGTGAAACTAAAACCTCAGTGTTCAGATTTGGCATTTTGCAAAAAAAAAAAAGGTAGGTTTTCATTTGCAGTTTGGGCACTTGGTCTCTAAAAGGTTTGCGGTCACTGGTCTAGTCTGTGGCAATAGTGATTTGCACTGCCCGCTGGAATGCTGGTCTCAAGCAGGACAGGTTCACAAACGGCCCTGCATAGGCTGGACCAGTTGCAGGGTGGGTAGCCAGCAATTTCCTCATGTGAGTGAGGACCCTCTGCCTGGCCTGTGCATGGCTACTGCATCAGGGACAATGGTGTTCCCGTCAGTTTTTGGCAACTATGAAGGCATAGGCAACTCTGGAGCCCACCCGAGTGCAGGGCAGTACTTGGAGTAGTGGGGGAGGAGGGATTCAGCAGCTTCTGTGTCTGAGCAGGTGGCTTCTTGTGGCACCTGGAGGCAGACCCACTCAGAGAGGGCCATTCCGCTGCTTGCTAGAACCCGCAGTGGGGCTACAGCAGGCTGCTGTCTTCTGGGGATCTTGACCAGCAAAGCCTCTCAGGGCTCTGCATCTTCTCTGTTGAATCCTCACCACACCCTGGATAGTTACTTCGCTTACTCTGGTAAGATGGTTTTGGTTTCTCTTTGCTGGGACCATTTTGCATGGCCAAAGGGAAATACGTTAGGTATCTCTGCCATGTTGGTCTTGTTTGTGCCTCGCTTCTGAAAAGGGATGATGAGGATGATGATGACAATGACCACACCTCCTCCACAGGAGGCTGGAGCACACTAAGTGACTCATACAGTGCCTGAATAAGAAGTGACTGGCACAGAAAGCCCCGGATGAATATCAGCTGTGCTTGTCGTTACTGTGCCATCATTGTATTTACCATAGTGCTTGGTTCCGGATAATAAGTGTTGGATGAATAAAGAGGTTATTAGATCATTATAGGAAAAAACAAAGGAATGGAGATGTTTGGTGGCTTCCAAATCTCTAGTGACACTGCTTTTTATGCTTTAAAATATTCTTGATGCTTTTTAATGGTTAGGATTGGTCCAAAATGATTACGTTGCAGTTATTAGATGTAATGATCATTTTTATTGGAGAGAGATTGGGTGGTTTGTGAAAATAGAGTTGATGATGCTATTGAGAGCACCTCAGCATAACAGGGAGCTCTTCAATCACAGCTGCTCTGGAGGGCTCAGGGGGATCAGAGTAAGACCTTCCCCAGGCCACCTGTCTCCCTTTTGAGAATATTCTCTGTGAAGGCCCAAACCAACTGGACAGGAAACTGATAGTTCAACTGAATAAGCTCAGCAATCACATACTTTTTTCTTCCAAATAATTTTCATTCTACATTTTATCACCACTGAGGAGAAAAAGAACTCGTCTTTTTTGAAGATGTACACACCAGTCTTTCTGCACTACACTCTTCAAATGGGCCTCATCACAGAATCTTCATGACAATCCTAGGAGATGCTTTACCCTTCTCAAATTACAGACCAGAAAACTAATAAACCAAAACGGATATCCTTTCCACTTTATCATGTTACTTCTCGCCAGGAATTTAGCTCAGCGGTTCGGTGGCCTGCCTTGCAAGCACACGGACCCAAGTTCAACCCCTGGTACCAAAAACAAAAAACAAAACAAAACTGTTACTTCTGGAAAAAAAAAATCTACTTTGAAGAGAACAAAAGAAGAAGACAGGAAATGCAGATGGCATTCATCTTGGGTGTTTATGATTTTTGGAATCAGAGATGGCCTAGAGAATTTCTAAAATACCCCTGGAACTAAATAAATGAGACAGAAAGAGAAAAAGAATGGGGTTCTTGCCAAGAAAGAGTGGTCAAATGCAGAGTTAAGAATGAAAGTGACCGGCGGGCTCTTGTTCCTCTCTAATTCCCATAGTTTCTTATTGATTCTTCAATGTAATATGAGGATATGGACTTGAAGTAAGGGTTTTTTTTTCTCACCTAGAATTCACAGAATGGAATCCCAAAAGAGAGACTGTTTCACATGTTGTATATGGGAGAAGGAGGTATAGGAATAGGGCAAAGTGACAAAATATCTGTGTGTGTGTTTGTATCTGCATGGAGAAAGAAACGCGTGTGTACGTATTTCCTCCCCTTTCTCATAAATTTTCAAGATGCATTCATTTCATCATCATGAAAAGAGGAAACAGTGAAATACATATGTTGTAAATCTTGTGGCATGTGTACTGGAAAACAGCGTCAAGATGATCTAGGTACATTTCCTCATTTTACACTCACAACAATTGGGAAAATTAATCTGACTATGTATCTATGCTTTTTGTTCTCCCATATACACAAAATTTTTAAAAACCTTTGCTTTTCCCCAATATGATTATCAATTAAAAAATTCAACTGTAGATAGCACAGTTCTTTAATCTATATACAATCATAGGCCTATCATTAGAATAAACTGTAATAAGCTAAATCATAAGTGACAACGTAGTCCCATTCTTTGCCTTCTCTCACTAATAAGAAGACAAACATACCCGGTAACAAAACCATAAGAACAGACATTTCCAAAAGGATTGAATGCCTGGGGTACAAAATCAGCAGTAAGATGAGGCTCTGTCCTCTTTCACCCTCGTTCAGTCTTGTACTTGAAGTTTACTGGTGGTGGCTCACTACCTACCATGATAGTTTTTGTCTCACACTACTATAAGGCTTTATCGGAAGCAGAAAACATTTCATCCTGTGAGACTGTAGCTCTTTTCCTTTGTGGAAATGAACTGGTATGGCCAGTGATGAAAAAATGACTATTGATACAATAGATTTCCTAGGAGAACGAGTGACTTGGTCACAGAAATATGAGTGACTGAGAGAAATTTCTTCCTGATTTTAAAATTACCAATCATTGGTACCATCCAAACCTCTAAAAATACTTTCAAGAGTGGAAAATGATGGCGTCTATCCCTAGAAATTCTTTTAAAACTTTGGCAAACTATTTATTCTGGGTTCTAGTCAAATTCAGGGAAAACAAAGATTTAAATTTAACTGTAAGTGTACTTCTTAATCTTTTTATCCTTTTCTCTTTCAGTGTTATGGTAGCAAGAGTACTGATTTGGAAACGAGGTGATCTAAAGTTGAGTCACAGCTGTCCTGTAGCCAACTTTGTGCCTTTGGAAAACAGTTAACCTTTTTGTCCATAAAATGAATACTGATCCATCCAGATGGCAGCTAAATTTATCCCATTCTAAGCATTGCAGTTTCAAATAGACTATAAACCTTTGAAGAACAAATTCTAATTTGATTTTGAGCAGTGCAAATTCTAGAATCTCTTCCCTGCCACCCCCCCCAAATGTGAGTCATATTCATCATAACTATTCTCTGGATTTCTTTCAAAATAGCTATTGTCAATATAAGAAAAGTGCAGTAGTAGACCAAAAAAGAACTAGAAGGTATAACATATTTAGAGAACAGAGAAATAGAAGAGCCATTCTCTCTCCTTCATCAGCAGCAAGTGTAACATGAATCTACAGACTACCTCTACCATGGCTCTTCTCTGAAGGGGAGAGCAGCCTGAAGTGGGTCCCAGCAAGCAGAGATATCCAGGGACAACACAACTTAGCAAGGTGATGTGCTATGATTAGTGCAGATTTATCATCAAATAAAGAAATTAAAATGCTGGCCCAGGCAGCAGAGTGGTAAAGCAGCTGCTTATACTCTGTCTGCCTGCTTGAGTCAACATCTGCGGAGTGCTGTGAGGTCCGGTGCAGAGGGGAGCAGACCAAAGGCAGCACCTGGCTGGGGAAGTGGGGCGGCCATATTGGCCTTAAGTCCCCTTCCCTGGCCTGTTCTGTTTTCTGGCTTTGTTTTTGTGTTGTTTTGTTTTTTCATTATTTACACTGCAGACAAGTCTTCAGATTTACAAATTGTGCTTCTGAACAACTTACTTTTTCTTTAGAAAATCACTCTACTCAACCTTTTTTACAAACTTCTCTTCAGATTCCCCTAATTTTTCAATAACTTCTAGCCCTCAACCACATAAAGGAAACTATATATTTCATTTGCCACACTCTCTCATAAATGGCCAGATTCACACTTTTACACCAGATTAGTAAGCCTCTGCTTTTCATTCTAATACATTTGGCAAAATCACCCCAAACTCTGATTTCATGAAAAGGAACGACCCACCTTCATTCAGGAAGACATATGTCTGGACCAAGTCCATGAGATTTGGGTTTCTGGAAAGAATGGTGTTAAATCCCAGCTCACCCCGACCCCACAACTGTGATCACATGCAGACGTTCACCCTGCTTCTCTGAATCTGTTTAATCCCTTCAGAAGTGAGAAACAAATTCCAACTTTGGAAGGTTTTAAAGAATGTCTAATTTGCTAACATTGATGGTCTTCAATGTCTGCTGTATAGTAAATGTGTTTAAAATAATTTTTTCAGTTTTATACTTTTACTTTTTTTCTGCTGTATTATTATTAATACAATGTGTTAAAGCCAAAAAGCCAAACAGTATGAAAAGAATGCTGCACAAAAAGGATAAAATATGTTTACTATCTTTAAGGAATTTAAAGTAATAATATAGTTTAATAAATGATAGGGTTTAATTCATCAAGTATTCATATGATTTCAGTAAGTTAAAATTGAGTCTTTCATTTACATTCCTGGAAGGAGTTAATTTGAGAAACCAACTGGTTTTATTGATTCTAAGCAATATCTAGCCCCAAGAATAATTCCGACAATGAGTCCTTGATAAATATTGGAAAAAATCAACAAACGTTTGTCTCTAGAAACCTTCAAATTAAGAGACTGGAAGATGTGCTTGTTGAGCCCTTTCTCTGTGAGCCATCATCCTACACATGGTCTCACAAGCCTGACAAGGCTTCCTGGGCAGCAGCTGTCTTCCCGACCCTCTATTTATTCTCCTGCGCTCCCCAAGTGCTGCAGATGCACCTTTCAGTGGGGAAACCTGTTCTCTACTTTGTCCGTGCACTTTGGTCTCTGGAGGAGATCGGGGTGATTAGGTAACCCTGAAGTACAGCAGCCGCGGTAGCGAAGGAGGCAGTGGTGCTTCCTTCTTCGGAACAAAATTGCCCACATGAGCACTTCCGTGTTCAATCACGGATGCCCATTTTAAAGAGTGATTTTTAAAAAAGAACGAGATGCAATGTGGTATTCTGTACTGGATTCTGGACTCTGGGCATTAATGGAAAACCTGGTGAAACCTCAGTAAAGTCTGTAATCTAGTCAAAATTGTATCAATGCTCATTTCTTTGTTTAGACAAACGGAGAGCTGTTATGCACCACGTTAATATCAGAGGAATCTGGGAAAGGGGCACAGTAGCTCTTCTTTGCTATCACTGCAACTTTGCTGTAAGACTAAAGTTATTCCAATGTAAAATGTGCACTGAAAAGTATCAAGGGAAAGATCTAAGATCCTAATTGCTTGGGCTACAGCGGCAATAGCTACAGTAGGGAACCATGCAGACAACTGAAAGAACTCAGAAGAGCAGGTGATGACACACACAACACAGCTCTTACAGAGCGCCTTGTCTACAGCCAACCTCTCAATCCTCACAATACTTTATGAAGTGGGAATTATTTCTGTACCCATTCTGAGGATAAGGAAACAACTCCACACACTTGCGAAAGTCACCAAGGTACTTTAGCTCCCAACCTGTGCTATTAACACTAACCTCCCTGCAACCAAGATGTAGAAAAGAATTATAAAAAAAAAAGGCTGAATGTGTTTCTATGAAAAATGAATTGAAAACAACAGTAGCAAGTGGATAAGTTAAAGCAAGCTGCAGCAGCAGTCACAGAGAAGATTTCGGTTTGATTTCAGCTGTGTCATTAAACATTTGTGATAACTTCATCAATCACTCAGGTATTTTAAGCCCAAATTTTTTTATCTTTAAGGACATGATGGTAATGACTGTTTTCCAGGTGTGCTCCACGGATACATTTTTGCCTTCCTAAAAATGGTAGATGATTATAACATGACCCCCCTCCAAAATTATGGGTTTCTGTGCAGCTAAAAAGAGTTGCTATGGGAACAACATTAACATAAATATATCATTCATTAATTTAGTGAAAAAGATTAGTTGAGCCATTTAACTTTTTAAAAACAAGTCTAATGAGTCATTTTGCAGAATAATAGAAATAAAGCACTTGCGATTAAATGGTTAATATAGTTTAGTGCCACAATAATTCATTAACTGAGGAAAAAATTTTGATCACCTAAATGTGCTGAACAGAGACTCAAAGCCAGTGCAACAGATGTGAATGAAAAGTGATTTCTGCCTTTACTATTTTGGAAATATTTACAATCATGATGCTATGGACTTGCAAGGTAATTAGAATAAAGGCTGACGAGCAAGGCTGTGGAAAGAGTGAAGACAAAGAACTTCTAATGCAGGCACAGGAAACACGGAGCAGGGGAAATATTTTTTCAAGTGTAAAGGAGGGGAAGAACAGTCCAAAAATTGTGAAAAAATTGGGATGGGGGATCAATATAAATAATGCATGATTGGTAAAAACCAAGAAAGGAATCAAATTGAAGCTTGCAACAGGAAGCCACTTTGATTAGATGTGATTTTGAAGAAAGGCATTAGCCATACTATTGTGCACTGACCTAATCAGGTCACATCTGGAATATTAGGTTCAATTATAAATGTCCCATTTTGAGAAGAGCACTGACAAATGGAAGCACGTGCAAAGCAGCTACTGAGACAGCAAATCAGTTGAAAACCCTCTCCAGTCCAATGAGAAAAGAACATTCTAAACTAAGTTCTGCGAGTATGGCTGAGAGCTAGCCTTCACGGGAACCGCCAGGCCCATCTCCTGGAGAATCTCCCTGGAATCCAACACTGTTATCTCTGTTCCTACGAATTAGGGCTTTTGTTTTTGTAAATGGGAATGCAGAAGTTCAGGTCAAATGCAATAGCGCAGGAGAGGAAAAAGCAGAGCGGAGGAGGAGAGAACAGCATCTCTATCCCACTGGCCTCTTGGATTAGAGCCCAGCCCAATGGAGAAAGGAGACACGCAGGTGGAAGGAACTATTGGGGACTTCATGGGACGAAAGAGAACTGCTCGGGGCCTCTGACGAAAACTTAAGGCAGAAAGCTGAAGCAGGTGCCTCTTGTCTTTCCTTCACGTGGTGTCTGGCACAGGTTTCTTGCTTGTTGGTGTACTTGCTCATTTTTAAAGTTTGAGATCTTGATAATGTCTGAGTGATATTCTTGAATGCTTTCGGCTTTTTGATAGCAGGCTGTGGTAGCAGATATGAACAAGTCAAAGTCCATGCAGGGCTGAGATGCACAGTCATACTTCAAAGCCTTGACAATTCCTCTGAAAATCTCTGGACAGAACCAAAGATGGGTTGAAGATCAAAAAATACACTAAAAGCAGATGATTAAACCCTGTCATAAATAATGAAATACTGTAGGAATGGACCATGGACAATGGAAGGCAGATCTTAGCTGAACACAAAAGAAAGGCAAAGGAGGACTTGGATGTGAACAACATGTGACACTGGGACAAGATGCCTTACAAGGAGTCATCACTTCTAGGGGCTCAAGAGGAATCACTGGGTAGCTATGTGCCCAGAAAATGGACAGGAACTCAGCCTACCGGCGCCCGGAATTTATTCTGCTCTGCAATGTACTTGCTGAGTGACCTTGAGTAAGTCACTTTATCTTCCTGTGACTTACTGATTAATCTCGGGGCAGGATTATAGCTAACTTTCTTTAGGGTTAGAGATACTATGTATGAACTATAGAGCAGAGTGCCTGGTAAGTACGTAGCATGTGTTCCACTGATGAGAGTTGCTGGTCTCCTATCGCATTGTAGTCATCAGAATCACTTTAAAGAATAGTCAACTAAGATCTCAGTCAATCTGAGTTGCTATGACAAAACAAATAATCTGGGTGGTTTGCACAACAGAAATTCCCAGTCTCAAAATTTTGGATCCTGCGCTACAAGATCACCCCTTGAGTAAGGTCAGCTTCTGGGGAAAGGACCTCTCCAAGGTTGCAGCCCCGCTGCTGTATCTTCACAGTCGTGCCCTGGAAATCAAAGGAGCTATCTCCATGCCTTTCCTAAGGACACTGATCCCGGCCAATTATGACCTGAAATACCTCCTAAAATCCCTGTCTCCAAATACAGTTGCTTTAGGGATTTGGGGTTTCCACCTGAATTTGAGGAGGACACCATTTAGTCCAAAGCACATTCTAAGAATTTTCATAAGCTGTCACATTTCAAAAGCACTTTGCAGTTGACAAACCTCTTATTCCTCTGAACTTCACAGCTCTTATACCCACCTTTGCCCCACTGACCCGAAACTTCCCAACTCCCATTGCCACGGGGCCACTTTCTGAAAGCTGTAGGCTAAACCAGATGTCCTCACAAGGAGTTCACCTAAGAGACCACACATCATCTCTTTTCCTCAGTGCTTCACATTTTGAGTCTTTTCTAAGTGCTGCTTGTGGTCTAGGAGCCCTCTGAGCTCCACTGCGATACAGTCCATGTCCGCCTTTTCCGTCTGAGCGTTGCCTGTACGAACCTAGTTGTAGCACACTGTTTTCCATAGATATCAATTAATTAAAAAATAATGTGTGAGGGGCAAACTCATTCACCTCCCTCTCTTTCCAACACACCTTTCCTTGCTGTGTATTTGAAACCTAATGAAAAACTAACAAAATCACTTTGTCTCCGACCGAGAATCAAATGCTTCCAAGATCTTGTTGTCCACACTGCTGGCATAATACATAGCACACCACAGCACGATTACCGCATTTGTGGAGTCGTCTCCCCAGCAACCAGCTCCAAATACGTGGATGAGCTGGGTTGGGCGGGGCCCCACTCTGGTTGAATCTATAATGTGATTAAGTTGCTTGGTGTTTGCCAGTCCATAAGAGAAGTTGCAAGTTCCGAATTCAGTGAAAGTCAACTGAGTTTAAATAATACAGAGCAGTCAAAAAACAGAAATAGGCCGAGGAAGTTTGAAGTAAAAGTTGTAGTGGAAAGTTTGACTTTGGGAAGTTATGGCCTCTCCAGTTAGAGTAAGAAAGATGTTTTAAGGTTCTAAGCCAAGCAATAGCTAAAAAAATATAATTGTGCGGGCCTAGCAAATAACACTGTATTAATTTTTTATAAAAATAAACGTAGACACTTCCCTGGACTCCAGTGGAAGCCCTTTTTTGCACAATTTTCCTAATTCCAAGGACTTCAAACTCTTGACACATACATTTATGGCATCAGCAAAAATATTTAATTTTGCGCCTGTAAAGTGACTACAGTTAAGCCGAGGCACGTGTTCACATGACCCTACTAAACTTGCTGCAAAGGACTCAGAATTTTTATTTTCCGTAGTTCCAATGCACTGATAAAACAAGAACTGATAAGACAAGAACAAGTCCAAAACAGTGGTCCCAGCTACCAACTTACTGTGGCACTGTACTGCAATGTGCAAGTGTCCTGGAGTCTGAGACTATAGGTTTGTCTTGGTCACTGTCTTTGTCACTAACACACAAGATCTGACACTTGCAATGGAAGGGAGAGAAGGCTCATTTTGGCTCCTTATTTCAGTCCATAGTTGGCCAGCTCCGAGGCAGAGCATCATGGCAGAGAAACATGGTAGAAGAAAAGCCCCACAGTTTACAGTGGACAGGAAGCAGGAAGAAAATGGAGGAAACAGGAAGGGAGAAAGACCTTTCACGGTCACACCCCTAATGACCAGCTCGCTTAACCACTCCCCATCTCCCAGTAGCCAGACAGCTACAAAGGCCTCATACTCCAATCACCTATAAGCACATGAGTCTTTGAGGAGACATCTAGATGTAAATTACAACCAAGTCCAAGAAACTAGATCTGCTGGTGCTTCAGGAAGCTCATGACGTGGTGCACTAAGCCCTCGTAAAGCATCTACATCCTTCTTTCTCCTCCACAGACTACAGTAGATACCTTGGGACCTTCTGACACATACACTGTGAGTTTGCCAGTGTCAACACATATGCTAAATATTAGTACGCCATGTTTCTCTTTCCACATTTTTTTAAAAACCCTACATACGTACAGTACAGATACATTTTGGAAACCGCTACTCTCTAAACCTTTGGAATGTGCCCTGCTTCGCTCAGAATAATTTAAACGTACTCATCGTGTTTGCTGGTAGGCTTGTTTGTATTATGTACGCACTTACAATCATTCCATTAAATCACTTGTATTAAAAAATTTGCACAAAAATACCAAAGAAAAATTAAGTAAATATTAAATGAAAACTGAAAATTTTAGTGTATTATTAATATAATATTAATAATACACTAGTTAATAATTAATATATTAATAATATAACAGTAGTGCTAAAAATAAATGCTCTAATAAATATAATTGCTCTCTATACCTAACTTTAAAGTCTATCATAGCTTTAAAAGAAACTTTATAAAGCATGTACATAGCAACAGAAAAAGTGTACTGTTGACTATTTTTCATTCTAATCTACAGATAGTCTAAAATTTGGAGTTTTAACTGGGCTGGTATAATCTATTTGCTCACACTTTATTAAAAAATGTATTCATCCAAGTTAGTATGTGTTATTTTTTCTATTTTTAGTAAGTTGATTTAAAATATACTAAAACAACTTTGAAAGATTTATAAAAATTGGTTTTGAATCTCTAAGTTTTTAAGAATGAAAACTGAAGGATATTCTTTTTACTGAAGTTATATGTAAACGCTTCTTAGCACCAAAACCAACACCATTCCAGTGATATTTCTTCAAAATATTTTGCCAGAGTATATGCACTTTCTAAAGGATTTATTTCTTTTTGTTTTTTTTTTCCTTTTTCTTTTTTGGTATGGGGAGTTGAACTCAGGACCTTGTGCTTGCAAGGCAAGCAGTGGAACCACTGAGCTAAATCTCTGGCTGTAAAGGGTTTATTTCTTATCATCATCTTCTAGGGAAACTTTAAGTAGGCACAGATTTCCCTAACTACGGTATACAGCACTATATCAAGAGCTGTTGGTTAACATAGTAGCCTATTTGGAACTCTCATATTTTGTAAAAAACAGGGGGGGCATAATTAACTTTTTAATGAAAGTGTTTGTAATTTGTTTGTTTGTTTGTTTGCCTGTTTGTTTTGATGCTGGGGATGAACCCAAGACTTTGTGCATCTTGAGCGCCTGACAGACCACTGAGTTATTCTGTTTGGTTCTGGAACCTTTGCATGTGGTATGAAACTTTTTACACTGTGGCATAATGACTAGGTTTAAGCAATATCCCTTGTATACTTCCTTTTTTTTCCTCATTGAATTTATTGGTACATTTTAGGTATACAGTACAGTCACATTCATCATTGGGTTCTTGTACCTTTACAACAGTTCTTGTGTGGTATGAAACTTTTTACACTGTGGCATAATGACTAGGTTTAAGCAATATCCCTTGTATACTTCCTTTTTTTTCCTCATTGAATTTATTGGTACATTTTAGGTATACAGTACAGTCACATTCATCATTGGGATCTTGTACCTTTACATGACAGGTCTTGGTTCTCATTTCTTCCACTTCTATACTTCTTTAACGGAGAGATACCCATAAAATTTGGTTGGGCATCTGGCCATGTCACCGAAACAAACATCTTCAGTGTCCCTTTCACCTGGGGGTGTGCATGGGAGTAAACCCAGGAAAACAGGAGACAGGGCACTTCCTGACCATGTCATCCTCCCCCTCAGATACCTTTTCTTGGTGGCTGGAAGGCAACTAGGTAAGCTATCTTTAACCAGCCAATGGAAACACCTAGAAGATGGCAGAGAAGACGTAATGAGCCAAGTCTTCATTCTTTATCATCAAACTTCCACACTAGCCCTGGATCAAATAAAAAGAGTCTTACATATTCTTTCTTCTGACAATGGGTTTTCTTCAGCAACTCTATTTAAGAGCATATCACTCAAGAAGAATTCGCTTTACTTTTCAAGGATCTAAATCTGAGCCATTGGTTAAAAAGAATAAAGGCATGGGGGATCAGGAAGGGCTCGTCCAAAGGAAGGGTTCAGGCAACTGGTTTCCTTCTTTGTGTCCCTTATGTTCTACTCTTCTTTCTATTTTGTTTTTCATGCTAACTGCACCACAGAAGTTAATTTCAGGCAGTTTAATTCATTCAAATATTGATTTATACAGTATTTTAAATGAAATTGCAGTTTCTATCACTGCAAATAGAAATTCATTCGCATATTATTTAAAGAATATAGTTGGTATCCCCCAGAGAGACAGAATGAATACAAGATGATAATAGACAGGTAGATAGGTGATTACTTGATAGACAGATGATAGTGATTCTTTAGCGGAACTGGGTCAGACAATTACGAGTGAGTAACCCCATCATAGAGACCAGGGGTGCTGGTGCTGTGGTGCACCCGGGCTCCACAGGACTCTGCATCACTCAGGATGTCGGGAACTCCTGAGAAGACCGTTTGCCAGCTAAGCAGGGAGATGCAGACCCCAACCCTGAGGTACATTGTGGCACCCAGGCTACCAAAGTAATCAAATACAGAGCCTAGCCTAGAAACCAACCCTCTTTGCTCCTGTTCTCAAAGCTGAAACGAAAAGGACTATTTTTTTAAGCACATTTAAGCACCTAAATCTAATTTGATGCAAAAGACTACATATGGTGGCTGATAATGGGGTAATGGAGTTGAATGAAGAAGATTGGAGAAAGATGAATGTAATCTTTATGTACCACAAACATGCACTAATAAAATACCTTAGAAAAAGAAAAGGAAAAAAAGAATAAAAAACCTTTACTCTGTATCTCAAAATGGAAAATGCCATATACATACATTTTTTTAAAAAAAGAAAGGATCCAGCCTTAAGAAGAATGAACAGAAAAAGTAGCATCCTAATATCAAAGAGTTTTTAGTCCCTTAAATCTCGATCTCCAGTGAAATGAATGCATAATAAAGTGCATATCTTTTTTAAAGACATTAATCATAAGTTAAATAAACACAATGCTATGCAGCTCCTCTTTATTTGAAGAATGAGGGCACAATAGTCCACTTTAAAAGAAAGCAGGTATAATCTGGTGCCCATTGTCATAAATCAGTCAGTCTGCAAATGAGAAACATTCAGTTCTCTCATGCTTGTTTATTGCATCCTAAGGAGAGACTTTTGGTTACATCTCCCATATCTGTGTCATCCAGAACGTCCTCTAGGGCCAGGGATTTAGCTCAGTGGAGCCACCACCTGCCTGGCAAGAGCAAGGACCCGAGTTCGATCCCTGGTACCAAAAAAAAAAAAAAAAACAAAAACAAAAACAAACCCTTGAATCAGAATGTCCTCCAGATTCTGTGGAATCTTAGACAGCATTGGATAAGGAGGAAAATGGACAACGTGCTGTAAATCCACAAAGAACTTGGGAAGCAATCTGTCACAAGCCCCACCGGAAATTCATGGCAGGTCCCTTAAAGTTCGGTGTCCAACGGGTCTCAGGAAAACTGAAAGTGCAACGAATTGTCAGGAGTCAAACAGACAGCATCTCACAACTGAGATCAGGACGGCACTCAAATCACAGTACCAGTGTGAGCAACGCCTCTGCCTATGAAAACAATGAATGTTTAAGGAAACCACTGATAATTCTGAGCACACAATAGTCAGTGAAATTGAAACTTGAAAAATCTAAAAAGAAAATGTTCTAGAGAACTTTAGAGGAAGAAAACTTTCCTAAAAATTAAACATCCCTTAGGACTTTAGCATATCTCTCAAAAAAAATTCTCTTCTGTCTTCTCTAAAATATAATATCACATTTTAATTTTATTTTCATAACATTGATCATGATCTAAAATATATATGTATTTCCCTGTTAGTGTCTTCACCCCCACATAGCATATAGGCTTGGCCCTGTATCCCCAGGTTTATGAGACAATGCCTGCTACAGGTAAGATCTTAATAAAGAATGTACAAACCCATGAAGCCACACCATCAATCTCTCTGATGCTCATTTTCTCTTCTCTTTTCTTCTTTCTCCCAAATCTCACGTGAAAGCCTCACATTGGCAGACACTAAACAAAAACCATACGGGGAAGGGGCTTTGGGAATATAGTTCCTTATTTCTTCTCCACCTGGAATGTGTTGGTGGTGAAGCTAAGTTGAAAAGAGACTGTCATGCGGGAGGTGGAGTTGTACCCTGGGTCTACCACAAACTCCCTTGTACCACTTTGGCACAACAGTTGTACAAAGCTCCCTAATAGCTCCAGAGTGCCATCAAACATAAATGGTGTGCTTCCAACATAGGCAGTGAAGTGGTATTGAATGCCACGTGAACAGAAACCGGAAGTAGAACGCAGCAGGGCAGAACAAAGAGGGGTTGTTGTGGCCATTGTTGTGGTGGTTGTTGCTTTAATCATTGCTCTAATTCTTAATGAGCACCACCCCTGATGTCAGGACAGGCAGAAAAAAAACTGGCGCAGACTACCTGCAGGTGTGTAAGCAGCGAGTGGAAGTGACAGCTAAGATGACATATAACTAGGGTGTTGACAAATGAATTATCCATGTGGGTGAAATGGGCCAAATGATATGTTGGAACACCGTGTGGTTTAACACAAAGCATGGCATTCAAGATGGAAGATCCAAATCCTAACTCTGGCTCTAACACAGACCACTTTTACGAGACTGAATGAGTCATTTCAACCACACCATGCTGCGGTTTCTCTCTCAGTGGAGTCAGTGTAGCAAAGTGTATCGCCCAGTCACAACACGGATTGTTGCGAAGAAACAAGGAAGGTGTCAACAAATACAGTCTATTCTGAATGCCACAAGGTGCACGCATTATGCAAAACAGGGAGCCTGATATAAGATTGTCAAGCCAGATGCTTGCAAATCAATTCATTTTTCAAACTGAAAATCCTCCCTTCCAATGCAATGTGTTAGAAATATTAAACTTCATTTCCATAATTCTACATTCCCTCTCTTTTTATGAATTTACACAACACACCACAAACATTTAGAATTGAAGGATCCATTTTAGTTATGTCAACCACTGCCAATAATCTGCAGTGTTCACCATTGCCTGCAAGGTCCCTTCAGGCCAGAAATATGCGTCTTTGTCCCTGGATTCACAATCTTATATTTAGAGCTTGCCAAAAGGCCATTTAGGTTGATCCAAATCAAATAAACTCCGAAGCCCACACAGTAAGTATTAGATCATTACTGAGCTGGAGGTACACAGGCTGGAGGTGCAAACAAAATTCAGGACGAAAGGGAATCACCAGACATGAATTAGACACAGAAGCAATTATGGCGTAGTGGAAAAAGAACAAGACAAGAAGTCAAAAGAGCTGAAATGAAAAGCCAGCTCTGTCACTTACGGTAGGACCTTAGTCAATCTTGAACAGGACTTTGGACCCCAGCTGTAAAATTGGAATACTAGATTAGATCAGGTGAACAATGGCAAGAGGCCATGCATTAATCAGTTCAACACACAGAGAGAACTTCTAAGAACAGAAGCTTAGTTTAGAGCTTTCGTATTTGGGGCTTAATTATAGCACAAATTGTAACTGTGAAACCTTGAGCAAGGTCCTTCTCCTCTCAGTGCCTCAATTTTCTTACCTATAAACCCAACAGAGGCTACTTTGTGGGAGTTTAGGTGAGGATTAAATGAAAACCCATGTAAACCACTTAGAAGAGTCTGTAGTGAATTAGTGCATCATGATTATTATTATTTTCAGTTATTGAAGACACAAAGATCAAATCAGATGAAAGATTCATGATCAAAAGAGCGGTAATGTGTGTTAAATGGTCTCCCAATGTCTCTTGCCAACTTACGATTCCCTCAAATTTAGTTTTGTTTTTGCATTTCTTTCTTTACAACCAAAGAAGTTTCATAAAAATTGTGAAATCTCTGCAGAGTTTGCTTGTCTACCATTGTAAGCTCTCCTACTTCTGAGAAGTCAGATCAGTGCCACACGCTCTCCCGTCTGTAGCAATTACTACGTTGCAGAGAAAAATCCACTGTGGGAACCAGGAGCAAGAGCAATGATAAGAACACAAACAACAAAGCCAACTTCCACAACCTCTTTGTTAGGAACAAGACAAGAGGAGGCAAGTACAATAAACAAGCCTTATCATTCTGTTCATGAATCTGTTTTTTATTGAAGAGTCTTAAGGGTAAGAAACACAAAATAAGTTTCAATAAACTTTAAATTAAAGACACTTTTATGATGTTTCCTAATCTAACATTTCAGACTAGTATTTTTAATCGGTACAGACTATATCACCGAATACCAGAAACTGGGTGGCTTATAAGCAACAAACATTTCTTTCTCATAGCCTTGAGGGTAGAACTTCAACATCAGGACACCAGTGGGTTCAGAGGTAGAAGGGGTGTCTAGCCTCCTTTAGTCTTTTATGCGGTCACTAATCCTCCCTGACCTTAGCAATCCCCAGTGGGTGACCTCTCTTAGTACTACCACCTTGCCAAGTGGTTTCAACACGTGAGCTTGAAGGTACACAAACACTCAGTCTGTAGTGACGCTAGGCCGCCTACCTGGTCTCACACCTCCAGCCTTCTTACCATCCTCCTCTCTCAGCAGACATCACACTGAAGGCCCACGCTTTCTGTAAAGGGCGCACTCCTATTAGCTTCCTGGAACCAAATCCACAAATGTACCTCTGTCGCTTCCTGTCCTTTGTTTTCATACATCATTCCAAGTTCAGTGGAAGAGCCGTCCTTTCTTCTCACTGGGCTTGAACCTCTCCTACCTGCAGTATTTCTCCTGTGTTTAATTCTCTCCATCCTTTTCTGTAGCTATTCTGCCCCTTTCTACTGCCTCCTCCAGTTCCATGTACAAACTTAATAAAGGGTCCCACATTGCAAAATACGAAGAAAAAAATAAAAATGTCTTTCCCATCCTCCTCTAGCTTCAACTCTTATCTTTTTCATCTTCTTAGAAGTTGCAATTCTCAAAGCAGTTATCTACAATCCACATCTCTGTTTCTTCACTTCCTTTTTTCTCTTTAACTCATTCAAAGTAGGTTTTGGTTCCACTGAAACTATTCTGGCTAAGACACCCAGTGATCTCCATCTACATCTCTACGTACAATTGACGCCTCAACGTTTATCTTGCTTGACCTGAGAACAGCATTAGACCTTGTTAGCCACTTCCTTTAAAAATACACACTCATTTTTACACATATGTGCGCACTATTAATTGAGAGACATGGTCATGGATGTAGTAGGATTTTGCACATTTGGCATATCGATAGTTTCTCTGGCAACTTTATGATTGCTCTAAATTAGATACTTGATTTAATCCATAGTTATTTGTTTGGGAAGAATATTACATATGTATTGGTGTTAAATTCTATCACGATGCTTATAAAAATATAATAAAAATAGGTATGGATATCATAAAAAAGAAAGAAAAATCTGATCTTAAAAATGTGAACTATTTTACTTGTTTTTGGATTTCAAATATAAGTATATTTCTTTTCTGTGGGAAGTTGTGTTCAAAAATGTAAGTGATACAATCAACAAGCATATGATATTTATCAAATTAATAAAACCAAGGAGTTCCTAAATCATAAAATTTGGGGGCCAGTTTCTCAACCCCAATATGTAGCTTTGTTTTATTTGTAAATACAATATTTCAAAAATATTATACAAAAAGAAAATGAGAAAGAACATATAATGTTTGAAGATCATATCAAACTAACAATGTATTGGGGTCATCAGTCTGTGTTGCATAAATTTTTGTTTATTTCATATCCTTCTTTGCTGTCATATTATGTATATTTGAAATTTTTATTTAGTACCTTCATTTGTTGTCCTGTATGTTTGCAATCTTTAATTTAAAAAAAAATAAAAACACACACTCAGAATTTTCATTCAGTGGAAGGCTGCACATTTTCCTGGCTTTCCTACTTCTCTAGCTCCCTTTCTCAGACCTCTGTGTCGGTGCCTCCTTATCTTCCCATTTCTTAAAGTTCAAACTGAGCAGAACCATCCACGCTCCTCTTTCCCTGCACATCTCCCCAAATAACCTCACACTGCCGTTCCTGCAACGAATCTCTAGTACAGGCCGACCTTCCTCAACCTTCAGGTCTCTATACTCAAATACGCGGTCCCATTTCTACCCGGGGTGTCGCAAAGGTCTCTCAGTTTCCTGAGACTGGTTATAGTATCTCCACTGACAAAAGTGCCCATGCCACAAACAATCCTTGGCTATTTCCTCTTACTCATTCCTGACATCCAGTTCCTAATCACAGCATTTCAAACTCATCATTTCTCAGTTTAAATCCCGTTTTCTGAGAATAGGCTTGTTTAAATCCATAGATACAGCTAACTCCTTTCTCTTCCCTTACGTGATATGTTCCCCTAGCTCTCTTTTCCTGAGTCTCTCTGTATAAATTTGTATCATTTCTATTCACACACAAATGTATTCAATAGCCGTTTCCCTGCTAAGCTACTGAAATAGATGAAAGAGGAAAAGGAGGAAGGAAGAAAAGATTAATGGAAGAGAGAAGGCAGGAAAGTAACAAGGAAGGGAAGAAAGAAAAGAATGGGAAATAAGACAGCTGGGTAAACAGACTGAAAATCTTCACAACAAAGAGGCTAATTTAAGGCAGCCAAGAAATGAAATTCAATTATTAGAAATATAAAATTTGACACAAAAGAAGAGTAAGGAAAATATTTTCAGGACAACACAGAAACAAACAAAAAAAAATTAAAATGCACAAGAAAACGTAGGAGGATTATGGTCACACAGAGGTATCAAACATCCAAGAAAGTATGGTTTACTGGAGTAGTTCACCAGTCAATAATCCTCTGCCCTAAAACAGATCTCTTAATTATTCAATGCTTCAGTCTCCTTATCTGTAAAATGGAGTCAATACGGCATGAATCTCAGAGGACTGTCCTAAGAATTAACTTAGATATATTCACATATAAATTACTGTTTTATCCTATTTTATTATATAGGTTATATATATAAGGTATAATCAAAATATTCAGTGAACGTTTAAATTTTTAAATTTATTTGTGAAGGACACATTACATTAATCCCCTTCAAAATGAGCCCCCCTCCTCTGACCACTCTTATGCCATCATTCTTTGCACTTTCTGAAGCACCCCTCGATCCTCATTCACAGAATTCTCATAGATTTTAGCCACAAATCTTGTGCTGAGGGCCATTCAATGCAGCAGGCTCACAAAAACATCCTGGTGAGACCTTACCCACCCTTTTCACTGTGTCTGGCACCATACCACCTCTGGCTCTTCCCCCAAACCAAAATGATCATGAAAGGTAAATACCTGGAATCGACTCGGGACACTAAGGCAACCACAGAAGCACAACTACTGACTTTCACGAAAGAAGACTTCCAGAACTGCTTCAGAGGGCAGCAAAAATGATGGCATAAGAGTGGTCAGTGGGAGAGTAGCCTGCGGGGGATCAGTGGCAATGTGGTGTCCGTTACAATAGTAATTTCTAATTTAAATATCCCCCATACATTTCAATAGATACAATATTTATCTTTGTCCATCCCTACCAAGAGCTTTACCCCAAGTTATAATAAATTCTGCCGTAAGGGATATAATTCCATGAGTAATACTGCATACCTCACAGAGTCATGGAAGCTGAGAAGAACCAAAGTCTGGAGTCAGGCGGCTGCTAGAGGGACAGACAGCTAGTGGGATAGTTTAAGAACTTGAGATCATGGGAGCCATGACTAGATTCCAGCCTGGGTCTGAAGACCTAAGTTCCAGGATTACTGAGAACCAATAAATGAATTAATCTAACCCTCCTTCTGCTTTTTTGTCCTATTCAGGCCCTCAGCTGATTAAATGAAAGCCTACTTACAGTGGGGAAGGCAATGTGCTTCACTCAGTTCACTGACTCAAAGGCCAATCCATCTCTTCCAGAAGCATCGTCACAAGCACGGTCAAAGATAGGGCTCAGCCAGGTCTCTGCACATCCCATGTCCCAGTCCAGCTGACACGTAAGACTAAACTTGGCCATTGAGAACACCCCATCTCCCCCCTGCTGCCCGGTTTGTGCCCACCCTCTCTCAGTTATGTCGCTTGAGCGACATTACACACTTTCTGGTATGGTAGCTCCTGAACTCCAATTTGGGACGTAAGGAGCTCTGGTCTGCTTTCTCCTGGCAGTCTTTTTTTATTTGTCTTTGATTTTCTATCATCTAGGAGCAAGGTGAATACCAAAGTGCTCCCATTACAATTACATCTATTAATTTAAACTAAAACACCAGCAAAGAGGCAACTGGGTCACTAGTCTGAGAACTAAGCTTTCAGTCTGTTTCCTCATGAAATCGAGAGATTCTTAAGAAACTCACTTAACTCTCACAACATAACAACCATGGGCCAAGGGTAATGTCATAATCTTCTGAGGCAAGATATAAGATGCACTGCATTCTAATAGAAAGTGGGAAAAGGTAGTAAGTAAAGATAAGTGTTATTCATTGTGAAGAAAACAAATGAAACTCCACTACTGCATTAGCAATTCTTTGCAAAGCAATGTGGGAAATTCCTCAGGCCTCTTCTGAAAACACATCAGGTAAAATATATGAAGCAACCCTGGAGGAAGTTCAGGGTAAACTTGTCTTCATGTATAGTATTAATACACTAATGATGTTGAAAATGATTTAGCACTGTCTTGAGCTAAAATGATTGCATGAGTCTGCCAAGAGTGTTTTAGGAAATATGTTTTAGCATCACTCTTGCTTCCCTCTGCCCGGCATTTAGGGAACACTGCTGAGTTTGTTGAGGTGGTAATGTTCTCTGCATATTGGTTGAGCTCCAGAGTTGTGTAGGCTGCTACCAGAACATATATCCATTGTAGAGAGAAACTGTGAAGCAACCACTTTCCTCCAAGACTCTTCTGACTGGTTAGGAAGCCACACAAGTAAAGAAATAGCTTCAATAAACTTAGTTATACGAGTAATAGAAAAATGACATTGCAGAGAGAGAGAGAGTCATGATTGTTAAAAATCAATAGATCAAGAAAACTCATAAAATGGGTGATGACCCTTGAACAAAGTATTGATATTTCTTTAAAATTTTCATCACTAATGATCAAAATTAATATATTTTAATTATTGAAATATTAGAAACTACAGAATGTAACAGCACCTGCAATCTGATACCACCACCTAGAGTTTAAAGTTTTCCATCGTTTTTCCATCTACTTATTTTTATGTATTTAAGCTAACACTATATCTTAGCTAGGGTTTTTTTGACAACACATGTAATGGACATTTCAAATAATGTAATGAACATTTTAGTACACTATAAATCTTTTTACCAACATGTTTAAGAACTCATCATATTACATGTATTCTATAATACAACAGTTTTCCTTAGCCAAATGTCCCTAGACTCCCACTGGATGTCTGAAGCCGGGGACAGTACCGAACCCCCTAAAGTAGTTTCCTTCATAAATCTTTGTCTTAACTTAAAATGAGAATTTGGTGTAGAAACAGTAGATAAAGCAATGTGATTTTTTTCAATGAACAATTTTAACTGAATAATCACCATTCTCCACACATCTGGTATAACAAGATAGTCATTTCACTGTCCTGGAAAAGTATGTACCAAGGTACAATATGGGGACAGGTTGGGGAGATCCCAAAACCCTAGCACTGTATCTCACTATTCCAGCAAGAGAGGCCAGATGAGATGGGATGGGGTAGGCATGGGGGAAAAATCCTAAGAAATAAGTGCAAACCATATCATGAATATGCTTTTATGTCATAATCGGTAACATCTTTTATCCTGAAGGCAATGGAAATTCAATAAATGTTTGCTCACTGTAACTGATTTACCCACTTAGGAAGAGCTCACTTCCTTAAGTAAATAAGACCAGTAATAAAATATCTAGCAAGGTCCCAGATGAAAATATTCTTTCTTCAGGAAGCATACCTTATCTTCATAGATGAAATTAAAAGGAAGCTCTCCCATCAAATTCATTCAGGACTTCTAATTAGTTAATTAATAAAAAAAATAGCCACAAGTACTCTTATGTGATGTCAATATGTTACATATTGGTTTATTTTAAAGTTAGAGAAATGCTTCAGTTATAATCTTTAGGTTATGGCCGAAATCAGAATTCCACCTCCTGCTCTCTTGCATAAACCATACATGTAACCCATAATGTGATATCCACTTTTTATTTTTTCATGACAAAACATTATAAAAGCAGCTTTCAACAGAATGTATCCTCAAAAAGTTTTGCAAGTGTCATATTTTTACGAATCTTTCACCTTCCAAATTTCCTATTGCTAAATCCATTGCTGGTAATTTTTTAGGAAGCCATCTTCTCCATTTTTTCTTAAAACTGAATTCCACTTAGATTTCACTGTCCAAATAAACTGCATGTCAGAGTCATATTCACTAGCTTGCTTAATGTTCAGTGTGTTGAGCAGGCATAGAAAGCAGCAACCATGGTAATCAGGTTAGCGGACTCTCACAGCCTGTTCTCGGTAGGAATTTGCACAAATGGGGTGGAGGGGAGCAGTGTGCCTAGGGTGCTTGGACCCCAGTTGGCCTGATTTGCAGGGCAGCAGATGACCTTGGTCGAGCTGGCCTGATCCCACACAGCTCTGTCAGGAAGCTGCCAAGAGGTTTTCTCCCAACTTCCAAAGCCCTCTCTCTGAAACTCTACTCACTGCCTAGGCAGATCTATTAATGAGGTACATGAGAGGTCCCCCTTGACAAATCTATTCCTCGTATATTTTTGTGAAGAGCATATAAAAGCTTCCCTTATATTTTCATCTTATTGTTGGTAAAGCCAAAAAGTTGAATGAATTCCACATGAATTTTTTAAAAATATCTATTTTTCAAATTGATAATGACTTTTCTATGTATCTGATTACTATCTTGTGAGAGTTTTCCCATGTGTGCTTTAATAATTTAAAAGGGTTGCAATAAATGTTTATAAAGTACAGACTTTCATGGTTAGATAACTTAATATTATTTTTAGGAAAAAATATGTAATGATCACAAAAGATAATGCAGCAAATATTTTAGGACAATTGAGACCAGACAGCCTAGGCTAGTTGTTCTGCCTTTGCACGCTTCTGCCATGCTATAATCTCCACCTCCTGCTTGGACTCCTGTGAGGTAACTGGATGCATTTGTCCTAATCTGGAGGCTACAAGTTTTGGCCCACAGGAGGCACATTCAGATGATTGGAGGATGAAGGGACACAACATGGCCAGAGAGCTTTGATTTCTACTCTGACCCTGCATTGCAGCAGCGATGTGAGCAGTGACCATCCCCGCACAGCTGTGTTGCCTTTTAAGAGGCCAGTTCAAAGAGAGGGGCATCCAGAAGCTCCAGAAAATCATGTCCTTTCCACCCCACCAAGTTCAGGATACTCATGGCTTCCCTGGGGACATCAAGAGCACTCATTGGTTCTCTGAGCTCTACCCACGGTTCTCTGACCAGCCTTTAGGCTCTGTATCTGTTGCCTGATGACCCAAGTTCATACATAACCCTGAGTTTCAGCTTATCAGACCTTGAGATAAGTTTCTGTGGTTCCGGGATCTGCAAAAGGTCTTTCCTTCTACTTGACTGATGTTGCATTTATTTCTATCCAAGAGTCTGGAAGAAAAAATATTCAGAGCCTTTAACTATAACTTGAAAAATGATTCCACAGGGCTAACAAGTAGGTAGCATGATCCACCCTTTGACCCAGAAGTCTCAATATTTTGACTCTAGTTTAGTAATACTGATCCAAATGTTTAATGATGCATCTCATAGATCACAAACTTAAAGGCTTAGGAAAACAACACGGATCCCTTAACAAAGGAAAACCAACCAAGTGAGGGGTAATAGAGATGGAACAGGAGGAGTAAGTGTGAATTCATTAATGTAAAAGCCTTACTTTATCAAAGTTATTTATTGAAATGTGAAACACCAGACATGGAGATTGTTGATCTTTAAGTATTTTAGGGAAGCCAAAATTCAGGAAATTCATTTAAATTCTCCTGATTTATCAATGTCGACTCATGCTTTTGTTTAAATTTTCTACATGATAAGGAAGTCAAACTAGATGAACCTGTGGTTTTCATTCTTTGAATCTGTTTTTGTTTTAATATGTCCATAATCCCTGAAAGCATTTTAATACCAACACAATTGCACAGAGTTGATGGAGCAAACCCCACTTCATCTCCTCTTTCTAAAAATCCTTCTAATACCTTTCCCTTGGATGGAGCAAATCAGATATTAAACTGATAAAAACCGATGCTACACCAGATCTTCACCCAAGGGTTGAAATTGCAGTTCTCAACTGAGCCTTTGGGGCCAGTTTTTGTTTTTGATGAGTGTATCAGAATGTTATTGGCTGCCATGTTTGAAATAGCAAATTTAGAGTCAAATTTAATATTATTCAAGGAGGGATTTTATAATATATATAGAATAACATGTCCTAATTAAAATATAGAAGCAGATCTATATGTTTAATCTGAAAAGGTTGTGTTATTTATTTTAGAATAATTTTTAAAGCAATTTCAAAGGAATGTTTGTATAGTGAAGTCATCTGTGTATGAATAGAAAAGAATCTGGGAAAATATACTTCAGATTGTTGCTAGTGGTTTCGAAAAAGTGGGAATGGATATAATAGAGATGAATTTCTCTTTTCATTTTTTTCATTTATTTTTCATAGGGTTGTAATACATATCAATTAAAACAAAAATAAGGTTTAGCTAAAAGTTTCTGAAACTTTAATGTTCACCAAATGACTTTGAAAAACTTTGTTCTATTTTGAACCATAGCAAAACAAATAGTCGAGAAGCAATATATATTGGCTGTTACGTTGCACTAGGTACATTTCTAAGATATATACATGTGTTTATTCAGTGAAAGCTCACAGTCTTATTAGATAACTTCTATTACGTTCCCCACTGAACTTCTGCGAAGTCCAAGCTACACAGTGCACAGAGAGTGAAGTGGACATTCCAAGTATTAGTTTACCTCAAGGACCCTCACATTTGACCCCAAAACATGGCTTGCACTTTGCGCATAAAATACCAGCCATCCAGGAATGGTTCCACGTAAAACAGGCTAAAGCTGTTCAAGTTCTTACTCATAAATTGCATAAACTGAATTATTTAAATACTTGAAAAATGTTTTATCTAAGCTAAAGTAACTTTGTTTTGAGAAGCAAACAACACACAAAGACTTTTCCATATCTCTCTTGTGTAAGTTTCTACCGAGGCTTAAGAATATATAGATTTACCTCTATCCAAGATAAAACATTCAGCAACTGTCTTTTAAATATTCAGCCAAAGAAACACTTCAGTTGCTAAGATGTCTTATGGTAAATGCCAAAATCATGAAAGGTCAAGGCATTTTATCTTCTGTGAAAGATATGAAGCTGACTTGGTAAAGTCAAAGAAGAATAAAGGAAATCAAAACGTCTTGATGATACTCTTTGTGATATCAGATGCTTCTGTGACCACAGTAGGCATGTCCCTGAAGAAATGGCCATTGTTAAGTCTGGTACCCAACAAGCAATGCGTTTAAACATGCTAAAGTGACTTCAGAATTTTCCTTCCTCAAGTTCCTGCTTGTTTTGTCATTCCTTTCAGCATTTATCAAAGCAAAACTGAGTTTTGACCTGAAGAAAGATTCTAATTTTGTTATTCACGCTTTCCAGAGAATGCTATCCCTGTGCCCTAAGGTTGAGTCAGTATTTCAATTGTACACATTACCGAGGAATGGAATGGGACACACTTTCTTCTGTCTTCCAGTGTAAGCCTGCATAATTTGTACTCTCACTTACTCAAATTTATGAGCTTATCTCTGGGGCATTTTCAAAATATCAAAATAAATTCCTCTTAGTTCTCACTTGTGCTTTTGTTTCTATTTTGTAACAAGGAAAACCCAATGCATTACACATTGCTTTATCTGGGAAATTCCTAAAGTTGTTAAAACAGGTTACAAAAATACCTTATACATAAGTAAAAAAGAATACATAAAATTGTAACTCATAACCAAATTATTAATTGGAAATTTTCAATTGAATACATGGCAAGAAAGGAAGGGGACACTGTGTGCTTAATACTACTAGAAAAAGAGGAATTCATTCGAGAGACACGATGGAATGACCAAGTTAAAACTGAAAGAGGGATATCAATTTAAAAGACTAATGAGATCAGTTTTTTGTTCTCTCCTGTCTCTTTTCCTTGTGCTCCTTCATATTGGGCCACAAGATAAAAGGCCATTTTCTAGAGATTAAAAAAAAATACGAGGACTGGAAGATACATGTGTCAATGTATCAGTTCAAAGATCAAAGCTTTACCTATACCAATAATCAGAGTTCAGTGATTGCCAGACTTTATCTGAAACAAAGCACCAACTAAGAAAGAAATACACCATGAAACACTGCAATTCAGAGTTATAAGTCTATCCATGATTCTCCTATGTGGGAACCACTGTACTGGACAGATGAAAAAACAACTACTTTTACAGCTTTGGCTGTCAGCAACCCGAGGATGATTGTTAAGTATATGACTCTAATCTACCTGTTCAAGTTCAGAAACAAATCACCAGCTAGTTTCTGGGCATTCCATCCAGTTCCCAAAGTAGCTAGGTTCAAATTGGATAGACTGTTTAAGACCAGTTCTTCCTAATACCTGAACATCTGTCCTGGGTTGTGATGAAGTGAAGGCATCCGTATGGGTAAGTTCCTGGTGCAGCATTAGACATGATGAGCGTGCTAAATAAATTTTGCATTTTCATCATCATCATCATCATTAGCACAATGTTCACATTAATTTTTTGTGAATCACTATGAATGATATCAGTTCAGTATTTATAAAACAGAGCTCTTTCCTAAAACAGAGCTGCATTCCTTAAAGCCTGGCATTCCTCCTGCATTTACCATCTGGATAAACTGCAGCACGATAGACCCCTCTTTTCCTAAATCAAAGCTCTGAAGTTATCTCCTCCATCAAGTTCTGTCCACGCTGCCCTTACCTCTTCCAACAGTTTTCTCTCCTCAAAATCCCATTCTCCGTGTTCTATCACACTGTGGACATTTTCTGAAACACAGATCTCTATTTTTAAACTAGCCTTTGCCTGAAACCCTTCTCTTAACTTATTTCATTGCTAATTTTTACCTTTAAAGACTTCCCACTATATATTATCACTTCTGGAAAGAGTTTCATGACAATTTATCCACTCAAAGAGGCGGAATTATTTATTCTCCTTTATGTTCTTTCTTGTACATCCTCCTCACATACATGACCTACAGCCAACACTGCAGCGGCCACACTACACTATAACGGTGAGGCCTCTTGTCTGTCTCTGGGAAAAATCATCAGACTCTGTGTCTCATTTAGGTCCATGAGCCTGTGGCCCACGAACCACCTACCATGCAGAGAGACAGGAATGGAGCCTACGGTTGCCAATGTTAATGTTCCTGTGCAATTCAAGATGTGCTTT
Source organism: Fukomys damarensis (assembly GCF_012274545.1). Classification (NCBI taxonomy): domain Eukaryota; kingdom Metazoa; phylum Chordata; class Mammalia; order Rodentia; family Bathyergidae; genus Fukomys; species Fukomys damarensis. The sequence continues at coordinate 9,516,635 of NW_022900917.1, read as the reverse complement.
CCCAAAACCTAGCTCTTACATTTTATAGCTTTCCAATCACAAACACCACATTAATCTGTGTTTATGAGAAAATATCAGTCTTTCACAAGCACTGCTGCTCTACTCTACACGATCTGAGATAAGGTGCCTAAAAACCTTTCTTTCATTGCCATGGATTTATAGGCAAAACTAAGAATGCCTCAAAAGAATTGTCTCATCATGTATCTCTAACTTCTTGGCATTTGACAAAATTAAGTTAGGAAGTTTAACTAAAGGGGAAAATATTTCTAAATTGGATCTATCTGTGATATACTGGTTTAAAACTCAAAACTGCCAACATATTCTGTTTACTCCCTTGGCATCTGCTACATCTGCCAACTGGTGTCCAAAAATGAGAGCAGACTTAACTAATTAGAAGGGTCCCCATCTGGTAGCAGAGTTCTTGTTTACTCTTCCTTTACGTCCTAAGTAAGAGATTCGAACCAGAGCTTCTGTGGCTCGCAGCGGAGGAGCTGTCCCTGGCTGGCCTCCTAGCTGTTGTCCTGCCGAGCAGAGCACAGCCCACATGCAAGCCCTCTCTGGATCTGATGGCTTCCCTCCCCGTGTTCACCCCTGCGTGAATCACTTTTGCCATAGGAGTTTCTACTGTCTCTCAAAATACTTTTTTCACTCATTTTTATCTCTGTGGGCCTGGACCCATGAGTACCATTACTTTACAGAAAAATTTAAAAAGTGTCTAAAAAGAATCCATGATTTGATAAAGCACAAAGCTATTTCTCCTAGGATGAACATTGGAAGAGAGAATTAAAGTTAAATTAGTTAAACATCCTACTTTGGATTATTTCTTCATAGTTTTCATTTTATCACTGGGAGTAAAATTTTAAAATAAAGCAAACTCTTAGCAGAATCATACAGCAGTTATAATCATAGATTTGATAAAAATGTCTATTAAAGTTCTGGCCCAGTTGGAAGTCCTTTAACAAATTGACCTAAACTTACTGCATTTCAGATATATCATATAAATTTACACAATGATATTTTAATTTCTATTTCATAGAATCATAGGGATTACATGAAAACTTATATGCAAAGTACTTAGCACCATACCTGACAATTAAAAAAAAACTGCCACCCCTGAAAAAACTAAACTGTTATTAATAACAGAGGTCTAAAAGATTTTAAGAAATTATAACATATATTCTTTCTAATTTTTACTTTTTATTAATGCATTGAAACATAAAAATTATGATATATACGGGGTACTACATAATTTATGATCTTCTCAAACAACACACATTGCATCAATTGCTTTTCAGTTCAGTTATTTCTTTAAAGTTTTTGTTTCTTTTGGAAGCATTCTGACTTTGCTGCGCACCATTCTAGTCTGTATTAAGAGATGATTAACAGTGTAGGAGGTGGTAGAAGGGAGCAAGAATGACATTAATATGCTACTAACAGAAACAGATTACTCGCTTGCCATCTCTTTCTTTCTGTTTCCCATTACTAAATTTTCCCTTTCATGGACAATAAGTGATAGCAAATTTGAAAACAAACTTACTTAGAAGATGTTGAGGAACAGACACCTTGGCACCTAAGGTACATGGCAGGCAGGGTAGGAGCCAAGGTGGGGAAGGAGCCAGCTGTAGAAAGACCAATTGCATAAAGCCTTGTGAACGAGGCTCATGGCAACATGGAGCTCCTGCAAGGTTCAAAGCCTTGAAGTGGAATTTAGGTGATGCTTTCAGCAGCACGGAGGACAGCAGATCTGAAGAAGTCATCAAGATGAATTTTCTGCAACTCAGGTATTGGCTGGAGAAAGACAACCTCGAACTCGAGCCGCAGTGGTTTAAATAGAGTAGGTAAAGTGGCTATCCAAAAAAGAATATAAAATAGGAACTCACTGGTTTTTTAAAACTGTAAGCATTGGGTATGTACGGTGTGGCAAATATAGTGTAATCACGAAACAGTGAGACTGAGGCTAAGGAAGAAGAAACGTATTAGACTCATAGGAGCCATATGGGCTATATCAGTCCACAAGGGGCACAGGAGGCCGCTGTCCAGCAAGAGGCAGACACCTGGAGCCCTCAGGAGAGACCTCAAACGTGGCCCTCCCTGGTGTCCTCAGGACAAACAAGGTCTGGCCAGTTTGAACCAGGACTGTTCTCTGGTTGTCAAATACCTGGCCCTGATTTGGCTAAGGCAGAGGTGTGCAGGCCAAGAGGGAAGGTGAGGATCTGATTGGTGAGTCTGCATCAGAAGTGCAGAATCCCAACTGGAGTCTTGGCTGGTGGAGAAGTTCTTTCCTTCACCAAATTCTAGCCAGGCTATTCTGAGCCCTTTCATGACCAGTCCTCAACCACAGTCTACAAAGACTAGAGCTAAATCCTAACACCATTTCTCACAGATGATGGCTACATTTCTACAATGGCTCTAATTTCTCTTCCGTGCCTGGCTAAGAAAACGCAGGACTTCCAAAAGGATGTTCTGTAGTTTCAGCCAACAGCTGAAAAGGAGCCCCATCTCCAGTTTCAGGGGGAGAGTGGAAGGCTAACTGACCAAAGCTATCAGCAGGCACAGATGAGTTCACATGGATTGACCTCCCTTCCTCCTTCTGTAAGGTTTCCCTGCCTTGATTCTGCTGAGCTGTTCCTAGAACCATTCCGTAATCAACAAACGAGTGATATGTTCTGCAAGCCGACTTTGGACTATGAGTACTTTGTAGCAATGGCATCCCAAGCAGCTGCCAAGTACCTCAGCAGGTATATTAATGTATGAAGCATAATTTAAAAGAAACCATGGTCCATTGTTACAATTACAGGTCTAACGCTTCGTCCACCTAGGGCTACCTTGAGATACAATGCAAGTTAGAGAATTGCAGTCACAATTAGATTTGTAATGGAGAATTTAGCACATTCATTGTATTACATGCCACACATTTTAGACACTTAGAAGAATTTGGCACTAAGGTGAGGTAGAAACAGTAATTCTCTTACCCAAATCCTCTATTCTCTTGCCCATAATTTTAGACACAAATTACTTGTCACAGTTGCTTTTAGAAAGAAGTCAAGCAGAAAAATATCAAGAACCAAAAGGAGGAACAGCACACAATAGGTACAAATTGAATTTGAGTGTTACCAGATCAAATGCATTACACCAAGTCTTGTAACTTACCTTAAAAAAGACTCTGCCCTCAAGATACGAACAATTTAACAGCAGAGCCATGACCTACCAGAATGGAAAGGAATCACATGAACATTAGTGCATCAGGAACAGCTTCAAGATTTTATAAGAGCACGTTTTAAGCAAAGAAAAACATTGGCATAAATAGATTCATTTAACAATATGTATTGTTTGCTTGTGTGGTTGGCACTGTTTTTAAGACTGAGAAATTAGTGGGGAAAGGAAAGGAAATTTTCTGGGACAAAACCAGTGCTGTGGAGCACCCATGGAGTGAAGTCCAGGGGGAAGGGACAGCCTGTGCAAGGGTCTGGTTTCTACTGAACAATCAGGAGACTGCGGGAGAAAACTAAATGTCTTAAATGTGATATTTTAAATGTCTTGCAGCGAGGATAAACAAGACTGGAATATTTTGTCAGTAAAACTGTAACTCACTTGATATGATTATAACTGGTAAAATAAAATGAGTCCGAAATGCACCGAGATATCTAACTCACTCTGTGGCACTACAAGCGTAGCATAGTAAGTTTTTAAAAAATAGAATAGAGACCTTGTTGGAACCCTAAGTCTGTGGACAGGTTCCTCAGCACCCCCCAACACCGTAGTTCATGGAGTCTCTGCTGTTGGGAGTGAAATGGTATTTTATACAGATTACGGAGTCCTTGATGCTGTCCTGTGACTTTGTTTTTTCACTCTAGATTACAAATTGCCATCAATGTTTAAAGAAGCAAGCCCACAATAAATCAAATGTAGCCTAGGCATAACCACTGGAACTATAGCATATCTTACTCGAGATATAGTTTAAAGATATTTTAGTGGTATTTTGCTTTTTATTTTTATGTAATACAATGTTTTAAAAATTCCTAACAATTTTCAAAAAAAATATAATGAAACATTAGACAGAATCACATCAAGTTGCCATTTTGTGGATCAAAAAGAGATGATTTCATATAATACAATCTGAAGTACAGCCTAGGCAATATCATGAATAATGTTACAATTCAAATAAGAGATACCTATTTAGCACCTAAACAAGAAAATAAAACCCTACCAGTACGACTGAACCCCTTACCAAAAGAGTGAAGCCCCTAGGATAATTCCTGAATACTCTAACCAGTGGGTTCCTTCTCAAAGTCAACACCCACCGCCAACCTCCCCACCATCCCAGCACTGCTACAGAACAAATCCTATCCTAAGTATGTGTGTTACCTTGACACGTGTTTCCTTACACTTTATCCAGAGTGCCGTCAGAATCATTATTGTTCAAGCTTCCCGGAGCACTTACACAGGAGTTCCTCTGATGTGTAGTGATTTAGCTTGATTTAGAGCACATACACCTCTGCATATGGCTCATGGTTTTCCAGTGTGGCTATTCTAATTTACAGTCTCACTAGCAATTAAAAATTCACACAAGTCCACAGGTGTACCAGGGCATCATATTATTTCCAATCTAAAGGGTCCATTTTTTGTGGATTTAATCTGCATTTTCCAAGTTACTACCAAAGTAATCATTAAGCATGAATGTTTGTTTCCACATCTCACGATTGATTATGTACTTACTGTAGGTTCATAGATTATCTGGGCATCTCTGAAAGGCTATTGATAAAAAAGCTTCACTTGAAATCTATTTTAATGAGAACTCTGGGAATCTTTGGGGAGATAGAGAATTCTTGTGCACACACTTAAAATGAGGCCGTTTGGATAATAACTAAGGACAGAAGTGAGCCTGGGTGCAGTCTAGGATGGTAGCCCATACATTCTAGCTTTTCCTCCTCTTGATCAGTCTCATGGAGTGGTGAGTGAATCCTAGGGAGAGAGAGAGAAAAAACACAGACGTGAGTGTTTCGTTTTGTTCATCTCCTTTGCTCAAATCTCTGACTCCGGAAGCTAAAGGCCACAAAAGGTTGAAGTCTCTGTGAGGGTATTTATTACAATTGCACGCATATGGCCTCTGCCATTTCCTCTGCTCTCCGGCTTTGGACTTGGCTGCAGCTCTAGAGGACTCTGTCTCCAGTGTCCTGTGGGCACGTCTGCTATTGAGGGCAGAAATTGCCAGGCCCACCCCAGAGCTTCAAGCAAGATTCCTCCCACACTACATCTGTTCCAGATGTGAGACTAGCTTGGCTCTTTCTCAGACCACTCTTCTCTCTGCTTCAGCTCTTTCTTTCCATAGCTTCCCAACATTGAAAATGACATAAACTCCACATCAAAATATTACATGGTATCCATTTTACTCACAGTTTTGTTTTCTGTATCACTTAGAAATAAATTAAAAATGTAATAATCTATCCCCTTAGACACAAAAGATATAAGAAAAAGGAAAAAATATGGAGCATTATGTTCTCACATGCCTTGATGTAGTGCTCTAAATAGGCAGAGAAACAATTAGATTGCATTGCATATAAGGGTGAATTTCAAGAGATTCAGAATATAAAAGACAAGACAAAACAACAACGGGGAAAACAGAACTCAGAATTTTGCTCCTATTTGCAATTATTTGTCTTATTTTACATTTAAATCCTGCCCCTCTTAAATAGACTGCAATCTTTTTTGGTGCTAGCAGCAACTCTGGTCCTTTGCGTCTTGAGACCCTTCCTGACAGCACAGGTCCCATGCAGGTCTTTGGAATATCAACAACCACTAGGAAGTCCCAATAACTATGCTGGTGTCTTGTAGAATTAACTCTTAGCCTTTTAGTTTTGCCTAAGAAAAAGTCGATTGTAATTAAACAAATAAGTAATTCAACATGCTACTTTTCTTCAGAAGAAAGATTATTTTTAAAAGAAAATGATCACATTTAAATTTTAAAAGTGATGAAAACTCTTCAATACAGTATTTAAAAAGTGACTTCAAGAAATAATGATAGCTATCACTTCTGGCCACGATGATAAGCCAAACATACATCTCTGTTTTTACTTGTGAAGTCAGCCACTTAGCTTTGCTCTGTTTTTTTTGTTTGTTTTATTTTGTTTTTTCTCTCCTTGGCTCTGTGAGGTTGGGGGTAAGACTTGTAAATCCACCTTTTCGCATTCTCCTGCCAGCTTGCCTCATCGTTTATCCAAATAGAAGGGCCCAACCGGGCACCATGATGAAGAGGCGCGGGTGAGCCTGTTGCACATACCCTCTCTTCCCTCTCTCCTCCTCTCGTTTCTGTCTCATGGCTTCCAGAAGCAGCTCCAGAAGCTGCAGCATTTCCTCAAAGGCCCAACCTTTGCCACGGTGCCCCCAGCTCTGGAATCTCAGCAGGTCTGGCTGTCCCGGCTTGCTGCCATCTCTTCTCTTTTTCCTCCAGTTCCCCTACCATTTCCGGTCACTGTCTTGTATTATGTCATTTCTCCTTGTTCCTTCCTCGGTGCTTTTAATGCCTGCGTGACTAATTCCCTACATTAAATTCTTTCTGCTGTAAACACTGTGTGAGATACAGCTTTCTAACCTAACCTTGGTGTACCATTTGCTTAGTAATCTTGATCATTTGCTGTCTCATCAGGAGTGTGGAAAGCCAAAAACATCCCTCCGCACAAGAATGTGCACATCCCCTGGTTGTATGTGTATTCATATTACACACACCCAAAGATTAAGGGGTATTTTCAGAAAGGCATATCATACTATAATCCCTTTTATGTAAAAAGGCGTATGTACACTGATGCAAACTCACACATACGAATGTCCGTGTGAACATCCCACTAACCACCCTTATCTCATGGTAGAGAACTTTAAATTTTATTTTATTATTTATTTATTGTCTTTTTTTTTTTTTTTTTTGAAACAGGGTCTCAATATGTATTTCAAGCTGGCCTTGAACTCTCCAGGTAACCCAAGCTGGCCTTGAATTTACAGCAACCCTCCTGCCTCCTGCCTGAGTGCTGGAATTACAGGCATGCATCACCATAGCTGACCTCTAAATTTTATGTAAAACTGTATCATTTGGATGAAGCCATATTTTATTTTGAAAAAAGTCTATCTGCAGAGCACATGAATATTTGGTAAAGTACTTCCTATTCATTAATTTTCATATTAATTGGATTTAATATGCAATGTAACAAATTGGAGGCAAAATATCACATACAATATAAAATAATGAAACAATAATATATCTTCCTCAGAATAAATTTTATAAATATTTAATATATTAATGTGTTTTGAGAATTTAAGCCAACTGCATTACATTATGCATCACATTTTTATTTCCTATGTTAAAGTATAAACTTTCATAACTGTAATACGTTCTAACATAAAAGACATCCTTGAATCCATTCTTCTAATGCTAATTGGAGTTAGATGATAAACGGACAAAAGACTTTAAAGCAAAATAAAATAAAGGTCCAAATGTAAGTTTGGTAATTACCTCTCCCAGGCACACATCTTTTGCTGTAACTAAACAGCACGATAAGACAGGATTCCAAAGAACATCTAAAAGGAATAAAGAATTTCCATAGAACAAATTAAATACTGAGTGACCCCATTTCCTTGGTTTCTGCTACAAACTTAATGCTATTTAAATGCACTTTTATTGTGTGTTAATAGCAATAATAAAAAAGAGGAAAAATGAGAACATACAGCTATGCTATAGCAAGCAGATGGTGGCTGGAGGAGGGCTGTTCTCCAACTGTCCCCATTTTCTTCCAATTCATGATCAGTAAAAGGAACAAAAATGTGTGTCCCCTGGTCTGCCATAACATTCCAGCTGTAAGACACAGAAGCTCCGTGCCTTCCCAGATGAATATGCTATACAATAATTATTTATTGTTCTGAACTGTGAATTGCTAGTCCAAACCATAAATGAAATGATGATTTCAGGAATGTTTGTCATTCTTTTGAGATTGTACACAACATTTTGCCTATAATTAGGATGCCTACATTTAGAAAGACTACTGACAACAATAATTTATAGCTTTTTTTTTTTTTTTTTTTTT
>NW_022900917.1:9500630-9508468 GCF_012274545.1 Fukomys damarensis | reverse complement strand
TGTACCGGGGATTGAACTTGGGTCCTTGCGCTTGCAAGGCAGGCCACAGAACCACTGAGCTAAATCCCCGGCAAACATAATTTATTAACAAAGACACATTTCAAATTTCCTTGGTGGTTACTTGTTTATAATGAACATAATGATCGACAAAATCAGTCATAAGTAGTAGAGTATATATTTGCAATCTGGTTTATGGAGTATTTTTGGTGACAAGAATTAGCATATTTTTAAAAATCCATTCAGGAACTTATGTAAGGGAATACATGCTGTACATCAAATAGATTCACCTCAATCATAAGGATTTGCTGGTCTGAGCTTATCAGTTGGTTTTATTTCACACAAAAAAATCTGTTCTAATTATTTTTACAACACCTAGATTTATTGTATCCTTGACATCCTATTAGATTAAAGCCATTGCAGAAACTGATGTGGAAAGAGTTGCCCTTTCCCATGCATATATCATTAATCAGGAAATTGTACCTGTATTGTATGTATTACTTTTTATCACCAGTAGGTAACTTATGTCCCTCTTCATTTTCTGTAAACAAATGTACACTATGCCTACAGGCTAATACACACTCACACTAAAATGACTGTCTTATATGCAAGCATTAGCTAGTAGTGCATTTCGTGTTTAGCTGAGCATAAAACATTGAATTGCCCTCCCCTCCCATGACCCCAAGAAGTTCTCGCTTGGACTCACTCCCACAACAATCTTTAAAATAATCTCTCTGCCCCATAAGCTGGTGTCCTTTCATACCAACTCAGACTATGCCATCTAATTTTTTTTAAATGCAATTTTTATTCCATTACTTCATCTACCTATTCAACTCAGTACTTCATAAAATATAGGAAATAACCTTTAAATACTTTTCTTTCTTTCTTCCTATCCCACTCATATCTTAAGTTTCATTCTTATTAAATCACTAGTAGATGTCAAACACTTTGCAATATTTGGAGCTGCCATGTTTCATGTAGGTGTTTTTTGGTTTGGTTTGGTTTGGTCTGGTTTGTCTGGCTGGAATAAATCCCTCTTCCCTTCTATATTGCAAATTACTACTGCTCTCAAGACCTAGCTCCAGGATGAGCTGTTCTCTGAAGCCTACCTTGCCACTTAGGAGCAACCACACCCTCCCTGACAACTCCTGGACGCACCCATGTTTACTTCTGTGTTTCTCCTAGTAGACTGTAACACCTCAGGCCAGGGAGTAGGTGTTAACCTATGTCTTCTTTGTCTTTGCCTCTCCAACAACTGAGAATTATCATTGCTTTATGCATGCATGTCAGTTGTAAAAACTGAAGTAAGGTGACTACAGTTATTAAATTTCAAACATAACTAACCTAGGATATATTCTCTGAGATTGAAGTTTCACAATAAAGTACACAGCCACTTCACTGTAAGTTTGGTGTAGAGGTAGTCTGCTTCCTCTGCCTACCTCAATGCTGTGGTAGGCATTTTCTGCCTATCTAACAAGGCAAACTTTCCTGGTCTCTTCAAGGAAAAGTCGCTAGCTCACTGCAGGAGCTCCTGAAATACTATATATAACACAAAAGAAAAATCTCTGACTTTCTCTCTCTGCTGTATTATTGTTTGCTTTTTCTTATGTATTCCATGAGTCCTTGTTATAATGTAGTCCAGATAATTTTTTTAATTTTTTCTCATTTCTAAAATCTTCATTTCTCTTTCCTACTTTCTCTTGCTTCATATGAGCTTTCAATTTTTTCTAACCATTAATAAAGTTTATAATTCTAAAATGTGATAAAGATCTAGATCATAAATAGGTATAAGAATAATAAAATAGGACACCACTGCTCTTTGATAATGTATAGATTTTGTTCATCTATGCAACTAATAAATGTACTGAAACATATCAGTAAGCAATGATGACCAAAACATTCCAAGAACTGCTGCATCTGATCTGAGAGCTACCAAACTAAATAGGGTCCCTTGGCCAGGGATTTAGCTCAGTGATGCCACTGCCTACCTTGTGAAAGCAAGGTCCTGAGTTCAATCCCTGGCACCAAAATAAATGAAATAAAATAAAAATTAAATAGAGTCTTTTCTCTCAAGGCATGTAAGATCTAGAAAGTAAAATGTGATAGGCAGATAAAAGAACCCAATAACATGTTGTGTGCATGGATTCCATCCGTAGCAGAACAAAAAAATATATATATTAAATACAAAAGGAAGAACTGAATGCAAGAACTTGCAGGGCAGCTGATAGGAAAGGTGAGAGACCAACAAGAACAGTTTGACAACCTCAGAAAATCGGTCCATCACTGAAAGACAAGTAGACAGAATCATCTACTAGAAACTAGGACCTGGTCATTCAGCTGTCTTCATTTATTTTCTGTTGCTATAAGTGAAATCCATGGACTGGAATTATAAACAATAGAAATTTAACTGCTCACAGACTGGAGGGCAGGAAGTCTCAGACTGAGGGGTTACATCTGGTGAGGGCCTTTGCTATATCTTAACATGGTAGAAGGGCAAGCAATCATGTGAAAGACTCAGAAGAAAGTGGACCAAACTCATCTCTTAAAATCAGGATCCCACTCTACTGCAACTGGCCCACTCCTGCAATAATAGCATTTATCCATTCATGATGACAGCAACATTATGAGCAAATCACCTCTTAAAGATCTCAGCTTTTAACACTGTCAAAACGGCAATGAAATCACAACATAAATCATGGAGGGGACAGTCCAACCATGGCACCACTGAGGTTAGATCAGGAGTCAAGGATGTGGCCAGGCTGCTGCAGGAAAAGCTGTCAGGGCCCAGAAAGGGAAGCATATGCACCTTCTCAAACTCCTTTCACATCTTCAGCTTCTGTGTTCCAGGGGTGTCTGAAAGACACCCAAGGTGAGAGTGTGAAAATCTTATCCTACAGCAGTCGAGCTTCCTACATCCCAGAAAAGAACAGGAAAAACACACAAAACAGGGCAAAGGCCCCACTGGACAAGAAAGCCACAGTATTATGATGTCTCTGAATAGGTATAGTGAGGAACATATAGAATTGGTTTATTCTTGAGTGAAAGAAGATAAGGATCAGTGAATTCTGTGTACTGAGACATTATCTTAAAATGAATGAAGAAAATAAGGGAAGAGAAAAAAAATAGACATTAAATCAAACTTGAAAGAAAGAAAAAGAAAAAAGGAAAGGAGGAAGGAAAGAAGAAAGGGAGGAAAGAAAGAAGGTAGAAAGGAACAGAGGGAGGAAGGCAGGAAGGGTGGAAGGAAACTTCAGTTTAGTACTGACATTCTCTGGCACTGAAAAAGGAACATTAGAAACCAAGCTTGTAAATTGGAGAAGAAATAATAATTCTATGAGGGTAGCAATTTAGGAAATGCCAGTATTAAATAGAACATTTTCTTAGTATACTAATTCCACAAATTAGCAGAATAAAAAAAGACTAAAAACACAACAGAGAAATTTAAAAATGTAGCCAATGAGATCCAGGTGACTCCAAAAATGGTAATGATGAAGAATCGGCTAAGGAAACTTTCACCATAAGCATTCATTACAGCATCCTAAGTTAAACCCCAAGGAGAGCCAAATATTAAATCTTTTACATGTCAAGATCAATTTCATTCCCAAAGACTGGAAGAAATCAATAAAGGACAGCACTGGAGACATGAACTGTAGTAGAAAGTACATGAGAGGGAGCTCAAAAGACTGCAAAAACACATGGAACAAGATTGCTAAGATTCTGGGTCTATTCAACACAAAGCCCAGTAAACAAAAAGAAAATAAATTCAGAGTCAATAACCTCAAATTCTGAAATTGCTGGAGAACTCTGAACATTGATATTTATCTTTCCTTCTGAAAGCAATGCACAGCAGGGTCATGGAATCACATGGGAACCACTAGGTAGGAAATTTCATCTTCCCCAAATGTTATTGTGTATCATGACCATGCACACATCTTCATGTGAGTACCATGTCCCTGAAAAGACTGGAACTGAGGCTTGTAGCACACTATAATTCTGTCTGTTGCATTTTTATTTCATTTATATGTTCCAATGTGTTTTATCAAAAGATGCATGTATAGGAAAAAAAAAAAAAAGGAAATACAAACCAGGACTTTTTATCTACCATTCCTACTGTCCATGTCTCCCTCTTTATTTGTCTTCCAGTAGGAAAAAGATGGAAATTTTCAAAACATTAATGGATTCACATCATCAGAAATAAGAGTTTAATTGAGGCCAGCAGATCTTTCAGGAAGAAAGGAAAAACATTCTATGACTTAATATGAACTCTCTGGATTTCATTATTACTTGCTTTGAATTTAGATTGTCTCTCAAAATTGTCAGAAATCCTTAAATCTCTTTGATGGGTGCAAAAGCCCAGTTATAAAGCATTTTCTTTAACCAGTGTGCAGGAAAGAGCATGCTGATAATATCATTCTGTCTGTAAAAAGGCCAGCTTCAGGGGAACCTCTGGGGGACCAGGAAGGGTGTCAGAGAGGTGCTGTCCTTGTTTAGGCCTTGGCTTCCATGGGGCATCTGATGAGGACTTGCATTATTTTTAAGGGTTACTCTGAAAATCTTAAAGTGAGTGAAAAAAATATAAAGGAAATTTTGTTGAGGATCTGGTTCCTCTAAAGTAACTCAGAAGTGAGATTCGGTGTACACAAACTTTCATTTTATTTTTTTAGCACAGGTTTCAGTTCATAATGATTACATTCATCAGAGGGAGTTAGTACAGTTACCTAAAACATCATCTTTTTACATTCCTTTCCCCTCAACCTCTCTCCCCGCTCCCTACATCTCTTGATAGCCTTCATATTTGCAGTTTATTGCTCTGCTTTCTGTCATCTATCTTTTATTTTGCTCTTTAACTTAATTATATTTGGGCTTCTCATATAAGAGAAACTACGGACATGTAAGCTTGGGTGTCTGATTTATTTCTATTAACATTATGGTCTCAAAGTGCACCCACTCCTACAAATGAGTCAAGTGTGTCCTTTTATATAGCCCAATAGTCCTCTATCATGTGTAAATACTACATTTTCTTTGTTGACTCCTCTGTTAACAAACAAATAGGCTGCCTTCCAAGATGTAACTATTATTAGTTGTGCTGCTATAAACATGTGTATGCATGTGTCACTCTAATATGATGCCTTTACTTGCTTTGGGAAGGTACTTAGAAGGGGAATAGTTGAGTCAAGTGGAATTTCTAGTTTGAGTTTTTTGACAAATGTCCATAGCAGTTGTTCTAATTTACACTCCCACTAACAAAGGGGAAGGGTTTCTTTTCTTCCTTTCCTTGCAGTTTGGCCTCATAAGATAAGATAACTGCACACATGGAATGTGGAGGCCATGTACCTCCACGCTGACCAACCATCTTGTACTTCACCCCAGCACAGTTCCCATTAGTCAGTTTGACAAAGTATCACGGCAGGGGAGGGGGATGGACTTAAAACTGTCACAGGGAAAAAGCTTCCAAGCTTTCTTCTAGCCTTTTCCTTCCAGAACATTCATCCAGCTTATATTTGTTCTGCTCAAAGAACCAATCACGTTCTGTTGAAACAGAGACTGTAGACATAGAAGACAGAGGTGAATGTCTGAATCACTCAGAATAAATACATATTTTCCACAAGACCTCTGAGAGGAAAGGGATGGGAGAGAAAGAAAAGATTTATTGAGCACCTAATAGACATACTCTCAACATCTGCCATCTCCCTCAGCGCTGATTTCCGTTGCCTTCACATTAAAAAGTTTCTTCCTTGAGCCTATTATAATTTTTCTTCCTTTATTTTTCTTACAATTTGTTACATGTGCACGTCTCAAATCTCAAATCATAAAGGAAAACTTCCAGCCAAGCTCCTCAATGTAATATATTTGTACAGATGAAGACCATAATCACCCTTCAGGCTTCCCTACGGTCATAGCCCAATCCCACCCAGCCATCTTTATACACTGTACTCCATCTGTCTTTTAAGTGTCTTATAATTTTCCATTCGTGTACACTTTTTTAATGTGAGAAAATAAATTCAATTAAATGATTATATCCGAGCCCCTTTTATTTGTTGTGTTCTTTTCTCCACACTACATAAGGTGGACTCATTTTCACAATGCCCTTGTATTGTAGATTCATTCAGAGTCTGCTCAATTGCCATTTTCTGTCCCTTTACATTATTGGTGCATAAACAGTCCTTTCTATAACTGTATTTATAATCTTTATAATTTTATCCCTAAGTAACTGAGCAAATATATTGTGCTACACATAGAGGATTTAAGAAACTAAAGACAATGGGTTCTAGACAGTGACATTGAGAATTACAGTAGTTTCCTAGGCACCAAGTTTTAATAGCTAATTTTTAAAAAATATTTTAAATTTTCATGAAAAAACTGAAATCAATTTGGATTAGTGAGCTCAATTTTTTGTATTAATTATCTCATCAATAAAAGGCAACTCTTATCACAGTCAAATTACTCCACTGAATGGTAGAGAGTTTATAACACATACTGGGATTTGGAATTTTACAGTGAGAATTCACAAAAATAAATCCATAAATATAAAAATTGGCTGATCAAACTTATATTATGAATAAAATAAGAACAAGTATGGTGGCCAGTGTAAAATTTTTGAGTTTGGATGCATAACAACCACAATAAAAGAAAAGCCAGAGGAGGAGAGATGCTTCCTCCTAGTTCCTGGGTGGTGCCTGAGGCAGCGCAAGTGTATGTGTCAGTATACAAGTAACATGCAATGAAAGACTCAGCCTTCGTTCGAAACCACTTTCATGGGTATTTCTTTGGGAGCCAGTGCATACTCAGTTAAATCTGACCTTTATGTGATCTTCACCAATTTAGAAATACAGATACTCAATTTTTAAGAGCAGAAAGTCATAATTATATTCAATGTACATCACATCCATTGTTTCTACCTGTTATGATTATTTCCAGTTTGCATGTTGCAGCAGCATTTGTCTTTTTAAAAAAATAAAATCAAAATACATAGGGTTTTTTTTTTTTTACTTAATTTACTTATTTTTTTATTAGTACACATTTGTAGTACAGCTTTACATTTCTTAATGTAAAAGATTACATTAAGCTGCAATATGCACATAACAAAGCTTAATTTCATCTTCATATGGCACTAAAATTCATGTGGTCTCATTAGTTCAAAATTTCAGACTTTATTTTTTTTATGTTAGTTTTGATTTTATTGCTTTCTGCTTTGATCTTTATTATTTCTTTCCTTTTACTAATTTAGGTTTGTTTTGTGTACATTTATGTGTTTTCATGATGGTGGTTATCATCCTTTTTTTTTTCCTTTTTATTGAGTTTATTGGTACAATCTAGGTATACAATACAATTACATTCATCATTGGGATTCTGTACCTTTACATAATAGGTCTTGATTCTCATTTTTTCCCCTTGTCCCTGCCCTCCCTTCACCCCCTCCTCCCCTCCCCATTTACAAACACTTTATTTCCATTTTTTCAGTTTCTCATATTTTTTTCCTCTCCCTTATTACCTTTCCCCTACCCTTCCCACTTTCCCTACACCTTTAGCCCTTTACTTCCTATTTCACATTATTAATTATCTCATTAGGATCCTGTGTACTATTATAGTTTTTCACACCAAAGAAACTATTCGGTATTTCAGTTAAAGAAATCTCTGTATGAACATTAAAAATAGGAAATCCTAAAATAAAACTAAAAAGGAAAGTAAAAGAGAAAAGGCAATGATGCAACATTAAAATAACCCTTAATTCTGGAGATGAAAATGGTCCCTGAACATATTTAAATTGCTTCTCGGTCTTATAGTCTTACCTTATTCTTTTTTTCATTGTTTAGAGAATACTTTATTAGTTTCTGTAAAGA
>NW_022900917.1:9461284-9500481 GCF_012274545.1 Fukomys damarensis | reverse complement strand
ATATATAAATTGAATTTTGGGAAACTTTAACGGTGCTGCCAACTTTGGAAAAAGTCATCCCAATTTACTGTGTTGACTTGGCATTGTACAGAAATGGACAACCATATTGGTCTAGAAATGTTAATTTATTTTTATTTTTTATCTTGTTTCCATGTGTACAGGGGCAACACATCGTACTAAATATGTAAGGTCATATCTACATGGGTTTGATTACAGAAACTAATAAAGTATTCTCTGAATAATGAAAAAGAATAAAATCAGACTTTATTTTATTCAAACTCTTCTTTCACTGCACATGGTTGGTTATCAATACACATCCAAGTTTGACTTGAATCATTTTGAATTGTTTAAAAGCCAGCAGTGCTGTGTCTTTGTGATCTCAGTAACCTGCCGATCATCTTCAGTAGCTCTCAGGAGACTTTTATGACTTTAGGCAGTCTTCCTCTCACTGGTAGAGTGTTATTTCTTAGATATTTATTTTGTGCCATAGTAACATAAACATATTTTAAAATATTTTGCACCATAAATAACCCTGGTAAACATATTTTTAGATGGGAAAATTGTACTATGATTAGTCTCGAGCCTTGTTGTCATCGTTGTTCTTGTTGTTGTTAATTATGTTCTGAAAAGGATTAAAATTCACCCAAGGTGTCCCTGGACTGCTTTTGGGACAACAAAAAAGTGGTTGACCAATAAAAAGTCAGACCTTCAATTCCTCATCTCCAAGTATAGCGCTGGTTTTTACTGAGTAAAACAAAGATTTTTTCTCTAAAGTCTATACCACATAAATTAAACATAAGCATTTTCTTATGTTAACATGAGGATTTTCTGAGAGTTCTGAGCCCACTTCTATTACTTGAACAATTAATGGAAAAGTAAAAATTGCAGAGAAAAAAAAGAAGAACAAAACTCTTCTTAGTCCTTATCTGATAAGAAAGAAAAAAAAAAAAAAAAAAAAAAAAAAAAAAAAAATGTTGATCTTACATGGGAAACATTTTTTTTTAGAGAAGGTAATTCACAGATAGGTACAGTCCAGTGATCAGAAAGGGCAATTTTAGTCCGCACTTCATGTTAGATTCCAATACGTTTACCTTCCTGAACAGAATTTACAACTTCCTACCAAGTCTTACAGCGCTGAATGGAAAAGAAAAGATATTTCTCAATTCCCCAAGCTTTCTCCACACCCATACACCTAGTTTTTGAGCTTGTCTACTACATGTTTCTTGGTATTCTGGATCTTACAACATTTTTAGTAGACAGAAGGCTGACCTCCCAGGTCTAAGACACAGTTGAAATTTGAATTCCAAGTGAACACCCACTCAATCTTTTTGTCGTAATCCTTTCCAAAGTTTTAATACATAGGGCAAAATCTCCCAAGGCTAGAACTTTTTCTTGGCAAAGGAATAGCAAGAGGCTGGAAAACGCTTTGAAAGAAGGCCTTTTTTTTTTCTTTAGAAAATTTTTGCGCGTTAAAGCTTTATCTTTGCCAAGTGCCCTTTTGAGGTTCCGCCTGTCTAAAAGACAGAAAGTGCTTACTCTCATGAGGCTTTGCCACGACGGTATTCATTAAAGATCATGTGATTTACACTTTCAGACATAGCCAAAAGACCCCAGTACTCACATTCCCAATTTTCTTCCAATGATCATTTTAGTTTTCCATTTCCCCTCCTAGAATTTAGGTGCAGAATCCACATTGTTATAATATTTTCACTCATTCTTGTCCTAATATTATTCCTAAGTTTTGATTACCCTTCTTTTCCATTTGCAAAATTGATGTTATTTCTAATTCTATTTCTTTTGAATTTTAAGAAAGCACTCATTAAATTCTGGGCCCCTGAGGAAAAATCAAAAACAAACCATCAATTTCTCTAGCTGTATTGCTTTACCATACTAACCCTGTGTGAGGTCACAAGTCATTTTTCCTGGCCAAACCCAAGACTCATTTGCTTTTTTCTGACTTTTATTTTCTTTGAATTTTATCCTCATTTGGAAAGTCCATAATAAAAATTTATTATTCTGTTCAATATAGCTCTTCATCATTCTTCCTTAAAAAGATTACTCATCCTCATCCTCTTAAATCTATAAGTGGGTAGACTTTTTTATTTCAAAAATCATCTAGATTTATTCTATAGTGTAACTAATCTATGCAACATATTCAATTTATTTAGCACCCTCCAAAGAAAAATATTTCATTTTAGTAAACTGCTAATGTTTGCTAATGTTTTTACTCTCTCAAATAAGTGGGAAATAAAACAGAAGCTCTCTTGGGCAGAGTTTAAAAGATTGGAAATTTTTGTGAAGAGTCTTGCCTCGAGGCCCACGATTAAAGGTCAAAGGGTATTGGTTTCAAGGACTTTGCTCTTCTGAAATTCTGTTTCCTCTTGTGAGACCCAACCCTTTGACCACCGAACATGACCAAAAGATATAAGAATTGGACAGTTCAAAGTCAGTGGAAACCAATTAAAAGGTCCAACTAATATTTCAAAGATCTCAAAGAACAAAATCAATTCTATGGAACTTCTAGAAAAAAAATAATTTTGAAAAATAAGGTAAATGAAATGTGTAAAGTAAAATGGATGTATGTGCTGTTATTAAAATTAAAATTTTTCAGAGGAAATAAAACGGTCAATTGGAAAAATCTGCGCATTTTGTTTAATATAGAAACATTGGGGAGGAGGTCATATCTAGAATCCAAGCTAGGACACTTTGCCGAATGACAAGATACCATTATTACTATGAAGAGGACAGGTAAAACGGGGCTGCCTCCAAACAAATACATACATACAATCGTCCTTAAACAATTACAGACTTCATGTATTTAATATGAATGCTCCCATAATTCCACAGCTACTTTTAATAAAAATATAGACAGATCATCAAATACTTCAATCACAGAAAAAAAGTTAAGATGAATTGTAAGAGGACTAAATTCCGATTACAAGCACCAAAAAGCAGACAGCAGTATCAGTGCTATAATTAAAGGACACTATTAGCATCCTGGAATAGAAAAGACAAAAAGTCAAGTGTAATCAAAGGAAATGTTCACACTTCCATTCAGTTCCAAGTAAACTTGGCTTATTAAATACAGACAAATTTATAATCATTTTTTTTTTTTTTGTACCAAGGATGAACTCGGGACCTTGATCTAGCGAGGCAGGCAGCAGAACCACTGCACTGAGCTAAATCACCAGCCTTCTAATCTTGATTGATATGATGAAGTTTTTTTTAAAAAGTTATGGGTTTGGTTTTTAGGTTTTGTTTTTCTTTTTTGGTACCGGGGATTGAACTCGGGTCCTTGCACTTGCGAGGCAGGCCACCGAACCGCTGAGCTAAATCCCCGGCAAAAGTTACGGGTTTGTAGTAGTTTGGATCTGCCATGTTCCGAAACGATGACATCACGAAGGCTCAGTCCCCATCCTGCATCACTAGCAGGAGGCAGTGCAAACTTTAGGAGGCGGGGCCTAGTGCAGTCAGTCACTGCCTTTGTCCCGCTTCCTCCTCCTCTTCCTCCCACCCTTCTTCTTCGCTTCACCTTCATCCACTTCCTCCTCTTCCTGTCTTTCCCCTGCCCTCCTCCCTCCCCCTCCTTCTCCTCCTCCTGTTCCCCAGGTTCTACGAAGACAGCAACTTTACTGTAGCATGGTCCCCTGCCACGACGCTCCCCTCGCCACAGGTCCAAACTGATGGAGCCAGGTGACCATAGACAGAAGCCTCTGAAACTGTATCCCAAACGAATCTTTTGTTTTGACACAGTGACAGCAAGGTGATTAACAAAGAGTCGACCATCTGTAACTCCTGGTTACCTAGATGATATCAGTCATGAGCAATGGTCAATATTTCACGGCTTATGAACAACAGAGAAATTCTGAGTCAGGGCCACTCCTGCAGATGAGGGTGGTTTCACCCTCTGCGTATGTGGGTACACACATAATTTACCCACGGTCTTAAAGAAATTTTTCCAGCAACTGAAAGAGAGTCAAGAGGTAAAATGGAAAAATGCTTCCTATGAATATTTATAACCTCAAGCACCCATCAAGACTTTTTGACATGAATATAGGGTAGAACTTGTCCTAAGAATAGAACTAAGGTGTAGTCCTTTTACACAAACAGTAGAAATGTTTCTCTCTTCCACAGAAGACAGACTTATGAGTGCTATAATATAATCACAGCATTCTAGGATAGAAAGAGGATCATAATTGATTCTTCTATCAAGAAAGTAATCAACCTAATATTCAAATATATTTGAAGGGGCCGGGGGTTTAGCTCAGCAGTTCGGTGGCCTGCCTTGCAAGTGCAAGGACCTGAGTTCAATCCCTGGTACCAATATATTTAAAATAATAAGTTAAATTTTTTAATTTTCTCTACTTAGGAATACTTTTAAAAGACACAGGTAACATTTCTATTTTCAAGACTGCCTTGGTTTACATAATCTCACCTGCATTTAGCAAGTTGTAAGCAAATATTTTATTTTATAATAAACAAATTCAAAAGTATGGCAAGCTTATTTATAAACTTTTTAGGTTCCTTATATCTTCTAATTTAATTGCTAGAACCAAACAAAGCTAAAATACCTTTTGCTTGTTACTGCAAATGCTTTTTGACAAATGCTGATTTCAGTATTTCTTATAGAAAACAGATGAGAAAAGCATTTTTCCTTTTTTTTCAGCAAAATAAAGAAAAAAAGTTTAGTTTACTTTCCCTGGCATATGGATAAATGAAGTCACTACTTCCTTCACCAGAAAAAACATTAATTTTAGACCAATTCTGAAAGCAGGAAAGATAGGAAGCTGGGTGTTTCCTTAAAGACTGGTGCATATAACCCACATAGGCATTTTCATCTGAACTGCTACTTTGAAATACAATACAAGGCATTCCTTTGTAGGTTTTAATATTAACAAATTGGCCAAGATATTTTTGGTTTTATAAAAATGATCTAAAAGTCTTATAAAATGAAAATCACTTTTTTAAATTTTTGTTTCATTTTGTTTCAATTTAAAAACCTATTTTAAGTCTGCATTTCCAAAGCTCTCAGCCTCTCCAGGATGGTAAGCCAGCATCCCCACCCACCAACTCAGGACCAATCTTTAATCTGTTTATAGCATCCCTGTTCCCTCTACCACCAATGGCACTGTGGTAAGAAAGGCACAGTTTGGTGGAACTATTCATTCTTTTGAGGCTATAATTTTTGTTCCAGTAACTAACACTTCATTAAGTTGAAATAGTTTCATTATGAAAGGAAATATTCACAGAGAATTTAAGTGATGAATGGAAAATTACTGTTTCCATGTGGATTGATTCAGACTAAATGTTAAAGCTTGTTAATAAACTGGTTTATGCTTTGAATTTTTAAAAAATTTTAATCATAGGAGAATGAAGACCAAAAGTATCATAAGCTTTTTAGTTACCACAGAAAAGCAAAAATTGTATATAAAGACATTTAATTACATTTTAAAATATATCAGCTTCTATTCCATTGAATTGAACATAGAAGTATGCTTTGGTTTCTTTTTAAAATGGTATGATATCTTGGTATTTATGCTGTCATTTGAGTATGGAAATGCAATCTTTATGCATTAATTCAACAACTAGATACTGATCACATATTTAGTCAAATCATTGAACTAGTGGTATCAAAGTAAATAAAATGAACATCCATTTCAGGAAGGGATAAAGAAACTGCATGCTAATGTCAGGCAAATGTCATTGCAATCCTCTGGGTAAGTGGCACGAGATGAAGCGCAGAGTGCTCAGAATGCATCTCCAGAAAAATACTACCTAAATTCACAACTAGCGGGTGATGAGGAAGAGTTTGGAAGTTAACTAAAAAGAAGAGACATATTGACAAGAAAAAATAGCAGGATACGTTTAGGAAATGAGGGGAAGAAATCTACTGAAGCTGGAAAAGAACAAACCATGTGGAAAACAGTACTGACTCTAGAAACACATGGTCCAGACCCAGAGCTCAGCTCCATCCTCAACTCCGGGTTCCATGATCTTGGGCACCTTCAGCCTCCCTCTGTAGGACAGGGATAATAATATTTTGTTTTGTTTTGTTTTGTTTTTTGAGACAGGGACTCACTGTGTAGTTGAGACTGATCTGGAACTCACTATGTAGCCCAGGCTGGTCTTGAACTCACAGTGATCCTCTTGCCTCAGCCTCCCAAGCACTGGGATTGCAGGTGTGAGCCACCACGCCAGGCTGGACAGGGATAATAATGACTCCATGGCTGCTATGAGGACTGAGGTGCTAACATGCTCAAAATTTGTGGCATAGCCTGGCACATAGGAAATGTGACCAAAATGTTAGCTTTTTATCTTATAAGGGTGACACAATGCCAGTGAGAGCCTAAACGTATATGTTCTTACATATTTCTTTCTCTGAGTTATATCCTTGGTTATGTAACTCAACAAGCACAGGAATTCCTTGTATTCCCACAGAAGATGTTGAACATTATGAAGCAAATGGGTGTCGTGGTTCCGATCTCTGTCATACAATTCCAAGAAATTCAACTTCTTCACCGTGGTCATTGACACCATTCCAGTTCAGCTCCGCTTTAACAAAGCTAAACTTTAATTCTGGGGATCACTGTTCTCTCTAATGACCGAGTCTCCAATTAAGATTCATATTTAATTCCAATCTCTTGCGACAATTCTTTGGTTATTCTTTACACATTAAATAATTATTTTAGATTAAAATAATTTTTAGACTAAGAAATAATTGTACAGTGCGAAATGTGATCCATGAACACGGAATAACACCATATAAACACATGCATGTATCTTTGAACCAGCCTAAACTGCAGGCTTGAATGTTCATTTTTAGTTTTGGTGTTTTCCTTCCTCCTTTCCAGTCTTCCTCTCTTGTGCTATACTTTTATTCATTCTTTATTATGTAGCTAACAATTAGACACTTTTCTGTTTCTTTTGAGCCTTGCTCACTCAAATTTAATTAGAAATTATTATCTTTTTGGTTAGTTGTTCTTTTTTCCCATTCATCAGTACAGACGATAACATTCAGGACCTACCAACTGTAGAAGTTTAACAAGGCCAATTGTTTTAATGTCATTTCTTACATCTAAGAGATGATTACAGGACCACTCTCTGATGTGAGGTCCTAAACTCTTCATATTTAGCTTCCAAATGAAGAACTTTTTTCAGTAACCAGCAAGCTCACTGACAGTGCTGTATGTAGTCCAAGTGCATATCTGACATTCCTAATGCAACAGCAATTCAAACTCTAGATACATCCCTCTGTGCTCTCTTGGAAAGATTCCCAGCTTTACTGATGTTCACTCAGGAAGAGATTCGGGATTTTTCTAAATTTATCTGAAAACAAAACTACTCTGGGGAGTGACTACAATCCATTTATACTCTGGCGCTGCAAGAATATCCATCCTGAAACATACCTACAGTCCTCAAAGGCTAACAGTATTTGCTCCTGAAGCCCAAACTAATCCTTGCCTTATTTGGTTTCCAGATTCTGTGCAAAAGCTTTCAAATGTTCATTAAAGGCTTCCAAGACCCATATAGTTTCCCTGTTATCTTAATTTGGAAATATGAGATGCTTTTTATTGTAGGAATACCGTGATCTACCTCATTCCTAATTGTTTCCAGGACTACATCTTTTCCAGATCAGAGAAATTAATAATAAATAATTATGAGACATTTAGAAAGCAGAGTACACACATCCACCATCACTCACTTCCTCAGTAAGATTCACTGTGAACACTCCGGAAAAAAATAGTATTATCTATTGAAGAGAAATTTAGTCTACATCCACCTATCCTCCTTAGTCAATCCTATCAGGTTTTCTTGCATCTTTGTAGCATTAGAGAATAAAGATTCCGCTATTTCCAAAACAATGTATTTTTCAGGACTCAATAGTAAGAGAAAATTGCACATTATAAAATCAATAGCCCACTTTAAACAGTAGGAGAGAAAATAACTTCAGGTAAATAAAAAAAAAATTAAGCTAGAATTTTACTGGAATTTGCATTTGGAGAAAAATAAACATATAAAAAAGGTAATAAGAGCTGCCTGAGTTTCTACTTTGGCAAGAAAGTTTGCCATCCTGATTAAGATGTATTCCATAATTCTGGAATTTTAAAAGTAAAATCGCACACTAAATAATTGTGGTTGAATGTGGTTCCGTCATTCAGTTTTTTATAAACCCATTCAGATATCTAAAGTACATTAACAGTGGCTATATCTGCTCATTTAGAAAATAATATTTCTTTACGTCAGATCATTTGGAAATATGAAAACATCCAGGGAAAGTTAAAGTTGTTATCTGACTTCTGAAATGTGGATTTTGAAAATGCAGATGCGATTTCACTGCAAGGAGGCAGGATACAAAAGCAGATTTAAATGGAGAGAATGAAAATTGTTGGCAGGGTCATTTAGTACTATTTAAACTTTACTGTTATTCGCTGAAAGAGCAAATTTTGTACAAAGTTCATAGTCACAAAATTCCTTATCTATTCTTTATCTTAGCTTTACCAGGAGAACAGATCATTGCTAAAGAAATTTTTTTCACTCTCCTGGTGTCCAGAGGTCATGAATCAGACAGCTACCAGGATAGAAATGAAGTGTGACAATTACTCTGAATAGTTATTCAAGCACAGTGGTTGTCAGGCCCTGGTAATTGTGGACCCACAATCTCTAATATCTTTAGGACAATTTATGTATGAGATTTCTCCTTTTGTATCGAGAGAAGATTACCCAAACCGTCAATATTGCCAGTGTATTCTCTACAGATGTTACTGGACTGCCAAATGTTCCGACCGACTTCTGACATCGCAGAGGGCAAATAAGTGTGAGAGAGATCTGTTGTTTGTAGGCAGAGAGGACAACCCGCACCAGGAAGTTGTACCTTGAATATCTTTTCCTATGAAACTGACATTTTGGCCACTATTCTTTGTCTTCTGTAACACACTGGTTTTTTTGATCTATGTGAAATGATGATCTTTATTTTTGCATCATTTGGATAAGCAGAGTAAGCTTTGGGGTGTGTGGTACAAAGGAACTCACCACAGCATGGGGAGAAAAACAGCAAAACTTCTATTTAGATCCATTCTTGTCTAAAAAAAAGTAATAAAAATAGGTCTATATTTAGTACTCAGATTGACATTGGCATGGGCCTATCCTGCATTACTAAATGTACATTTGTGAGGAATATTGTGCTAGTTAGCTTTCTATTACTGTAACTAACACATAAAATAATTTATAGAGAGAAAAGTTTCATTGATACTATGGTTTCAATCCATGGTCAGGCAAGTACATTGCTTCTAGTTCTCTAGTGGGAGGGACAGCCCAGCACAACCATGGGAGTCTGCGGGGGCGGCAAAGGCATTCGTCTCATAGGCTGAGGGTGAAAGAACTGAGGAGACCAGGGTCCCATAAGCACTTGGAGGTCACACCTCCAATGACCAGGAAGCTCCCACTAGGCCCCTCTCATTAATGGTCCCACTACCTCTCAATATGGCCAACTCGAGACCAAGCCTTTAGCCCGCAGGCCTTTATGGGATAGTCCATGTACAAACCCTAATAAAAATATACTCAAATAGTTTTAGTACAAAGGCATGGAACCAATAAAGGACATTTGTCTTTATCAGTAATTAACACTGCTATGTGAGAAAGCAGACGAGAAAAATGAGCAAAATCTCCCTGCTGCAACCCCATTTGTCTTCTGTGAAAGAGGAGGCTTGTCTTTGGTAGATAGCTCATAAAAGACAGTCTTTTAAAGGGTTTTTTATGAGGCAGTATTCCGTGTCTGAGTGGGGAAAGTTCTGGCTTTGCAAAGACTTTTATTATAGTCTTTCAAATGAGCTCCACCCTAAGACTTGTGCATTGGTGGAGCCCCCTTCTATATGGAACAGCACTTACGCGTGAAACGCATAGAATATAGAATAAATTACAGTGAGCAATTTACAAAGCTCGGCTGTGGAAAGCATTGCAACTTCTACTTTGTTTACTTGGACCATTTTCTCTGGGAAAGCCAGTGGCAATGTCATGAATACACCCAAGTGACCCTACAATGAGGAACTAAGACTTCCTAGAACATCTAGCAAGAAACACAGGCCTCCTGGCAAGAGCGAATCGGAAACTGACACCTCCAACCAGCAGCTGTTGAGCGATCCACCTTGGAAGGGAATCCACCATTCCCAGTCAGTTTGTTAGCTGACAGTGGACCTGGCTGATGTCTTGACCACAATCTCAGGAAAGACCCTGAGCCAGACCATCTGGTTTTGCTACTCCCAAATTATTCACTCACAGAAACTTTGGGCTAATAAAGGCTTACTGCTCGTAGCTGCTAAGTTTTAGGGTAATTTATAAGTCAGCAGCATGTCATTAATGCAGTTGTGTTCAATAATACTCTTCCAATATAGAATTTGAATATACATATAAAACACAAAATAGATCATCAGAAAATACTGATGAGCACAGATCCCTTCTCTGATATTGGACATTTCAACATCCCTAAAATGCTAAGAAGGAAAATTAATGATTAAGCTTAAGGAAGATAATTCATTTTTTTTTCTAGAATCTCAAAGAACACAGTCAAATTATCATGGTAAGTTTAAGATTTATTCACTCTTCCAAAATTTGCCAAAATGTTTATATAAAAAAATTTTCCCTCTTCTGATGAATCATAAAGGTATAACTCTCTGGTTTTGCTGTATTAGACAATGTCAGTAATAGAAATTTAGTTTCCGCCTCTCTCAGGTCCATTTACATTGCCAGTTTTCTATCTTTTAATCTCTTTCTGAACTTTGAAGGAAAACTGCTATACTTATGACTGCATCGATCTTATATTCCCACAGAAATTAAATATAGTTTCATTTATACCAATGTCACATAGTCTAAAAATACTAATTAGTTTCGAAAATATTTTTATCCTCTCTGAGAAAACCAAATGAATCTTGAAGAAACAATGCTTTTGCTTTTCCTTTGTTGTTCCACAGAGTGACCAGAAATACATTCTGCCAACATTAATGTCCCAATCAATAAATGTGGTTAAGTAATGGAGAGAAATAACAGTAGAGTCTGGTATAGAATTATGCTAATATGTAATAAGGTCAAATAAAGTAAATCACCACAAATAAAACTGTTTATTAGGTAGAATTATGAACACAACATCACAATATTGCACAATTAATCTCTTGGTCGTTTCCATGTTGACATTTTACTATAGTATCAGTATCAATCTCTGCCATATTGACTTGTTATAATCAATGTTTATAGATAACAAATAGCTGTTTGCCTTTATAACAAGAATAGATTGAAATACAAAGTTCAATTCCTTAAGTATCATTAAAATATTGATTACTTAGGACCAGCAGTGTTGTGAAGTATCTTCCTTGCATTTGAATTACCAAGAATGCCTACCCAAAATTTCTGTAGAGACCCACACTGTCCACATCAGATCCTCAACTTCAACTGAGCATTTGAACCACAGGTCATTGGATCCAAAATTTCACAGGGCCTCGTGTATCACTGACCTGAGATCACTAAAGAGGCAAGGAAAGATCAATTGAGCTGATATTTCTTGTTTCATAATAGTGAAACCTGGAGATCTATGCACACTGGTTAGTGTGAGTGTCATACTAAGCCATACGAGAACTTACTGGAAGGACAGAAAGGAGGTTGATAAAGAACGAAACGGATCCATAAAGGACGGAGAGTTGTGAGAATAGTAAAGACCTGTGAGCTGAGTCTCGGTTCTTGGATTTGCCATTCTTGGTTTCATTTCACATGAAATTTGATTGTATTTCAGTAACTGTTCCTCTGAATCTTTGCATAACTCACTTTTGCTTTAAACTGAGAATTCCTTCCTTCCTGAGAATTCTATTCCTTTCTAACAAAGAGCTTTGGCTGTAATGTTCCTTTGGGTTAAATATAGAAATGAGTAAAAATATAAATGAGCACAGTAATATCACTGAAAATGAATATAGGTACTTGAGAAGAAAAAAATGAAATAAATTTTAATCCTCATGTCTGGTGAAACTTTACTACAATGTCATCACTTAGCATTGTAAGTTCAACAAAGGTAGAAAGATGATAGATTAGATAGATAGACGGATAATTAATTTCTAATTCTAGTGTTCCACCTACATTACCACTCTAAAAATCTAGAATGCCTCTTGGGCCTATCTACCTAATTTCTAACAATACTTACATTAAACAAATTATAATTAAGGTTGATTATTCCATCTTCATCATTTATGCTCCAATTCTTTTCTATCTTGGGGGACCTCATTGTCTTATCCAAGATGAAATCTAAAAATCACCTTTGACCTCTTTTACACTGCTTTGTCTACTATTTTCCTAAAACCTGCCCACTAACCTCAACAGTTTCCTGCTATTCACCCTCTTCTCCAAGCACTACTGCTTTAGGTCATCATCTCATCTTCTGATGTCAACAAAGCAGACATAAATATGGCCACTCACCTACTTTTACATGTACATTAGATTAGAAAAGCAGCTACTAGTTATTAGAACTGGACTAGTTAAAACTGGAGGTAGCACAGGGTTATTTATTTATTGTTTCTTCGAAACTTTTTCCCAGTCCATTTCTCTCTAAAATCATTCACTGTCTCCATTAAGATGCATCTCATCTCATGGCATTATTTCCTCTACTACTCCTCATTTGTGCCATCAATTCACCCTAAAATCTTTACTTTTGTTTCTCATTTTTGTTGCTTGACTTCTAAACTTGACACAATTTCTTTTTTATTCCTTCATGATGTCAACTTTCACATACAAAACTGTCCCAAAACTCTGGTGTTGACTTTCTCTCCCACAGTCATTTTTCCTCAGCCACATACTCTTTATTTCATTCATTTTAATACCCCACTTTCTCATCATTGCCTCCCTTACTTCCATTCATCCTTGCTACTGTATCAACTCTAAAAATATTTTAGCAGCACTGAGACCTTCATTGACCCTCACAAGATTTCATACCTCTTACTCCCTTCCTCATTTTTCTTTTTACCTGGCATAGGTCCTGTTCTATATCATGGTAAGTATTTTTTTTTTGTAGATGCCTAATTTTTTTTTTATTTCCTACCATCTCACTGGGTTTGCAATATCCAAAGTCTTAGAGATGTGTAATTTTTTGTTGTTGGTTGGTTTTGTTCCTTAAATCAGAAAAAAAAAAGTAATACTCTTTGGAAAGAAAGAGAAAGAAAGAAAGAAAGAAAGAAAGAAAGAAAGAAAGAAAGAAAGAAAGAAAGAAAGAAAGAAAGAAAGTAAAAGAGAAGGAAACCAGTATGAAATACTTCTCTCTGTACATTCTGTTTTACCTTGGAGTATAAAAGCAATTCATCAGTTAAACCCAAATGGGCCTTTAGGGCTACAAGTAAACTTATTTATTCCTAATCCACTCAATTTCCTATTCTCCTTGTAGCTATTTCCTATTTCCTCTTGTTTCTTCAAACCTTCAACACGTCATCTCCACTTATCCTGATTAGAAAGGAAAAAAAATACAACCAGAAGAGCAGCTCCATCTGCATGTCTGCGTCTGACCGTGCACATTGTGTTTCCACCTAGAATGAAGACAGAGTCCACGTACTGCCTAAGACTCATCACCTCCCTAGGTACTGGCATCTGAGCCTCCCCTGTTCTCAAGTTTCCCTCTCTCCTGCCTCCTCAGCTTGCTCCTCCCCTCGGGGTAGTCAGCCTCCCTGGCAGGTACTAGCATGCGGTGGCACATCTTGTCTTACAAAACTGTACTCCCACTGGCGCCCACCTCTCTAGAGCTCTGCTCTTACCCCATCTCCTTACTCTGCTAGACAGCGAGTTCCTCAAAATAGTGACCTTACAGTCCTTCCCACCAATTCATCATCCTGTTTTCAATTTACTCCATCCAGGCTTCTACCACAGCAAGAGCATCTATGAATTCCCAATTGTTTTCTTACTGGACCTCTCTGCAATATTTACACTCTACTTCTTGAAACCATTTTCATCTTGTTTTGGGGGGACTTCATATTGTGTTTGCATTCAGACTTCATTAGTGATTCCAAGTTATTGCATTCTTCCACACAAATACTCTCTTACCATTTTCCAAACATTCAGTTCCTCCAAGAATGTCTTCTCTCTTACAGTCAACTACCAGGTAAAACTTCACTTATTTTTAATTAACTACATGCTTATACTTCTGAAATCTGTATCTCCATGTTTGACATAGGTCCCTAAACCATAACTTACATAATCACTGATTCAATCAACATATTCACTTAGTTATCTTTTTAGCATCTTAAATTCATTATGTAGAAAATCAATCTCCCTTCTCACCCTAAAATATTATTCACATTCTACCTGAATTTTTCCTCATTACAGTAAAAAAATTCCATCTCTCCTGATCATTTAGGGTGGGAAAATTAATAATTGAATAATTAATAATTCCTATAAATTTCTCTTAATATATATCAAAACTATCATTTTTTTTGTACCAGGGATTGAACTCGGGACCTTGTACTTGTGAGGGAGGTGGCAGAACCACTGAGCTAAATCCCCAGCACAAAACTATCTTTTAAATTAGTGAAAGCTCCAAAATAAATTCAAATTTTATTTCTAGTCTACTAAACAATATTCCTCACTTACCTTTGCTATCTATCATTTATTCTCCAACAAGCAATTTTTTAATTGTGTATTGGTACATTCAAAGCAAGCAATAAAGTTACATTTATCATTGTGATCTTGTACCTTTACATGACATATCTTGGTCCTTGCTTTTTCCCCCATAGCCCTGCCCTCTCTTCACCTGCTTCACCCTTCCCTATTTACAAAGATTTTGTTTCTGTTTTTTCATTTTTTTCACATTTTTTCTTTTCCCTTATTTCCTTTCCCCTCCACTTCCCACTTCCTATTTAGCCATTTTCTTCCTATTTCACACTTCCATTTATACTATTTGAACCTATTTACACTTTTAGTTTTTCACACCAGAGAAACCATTTGATATTTATTCAAGTGTGTCCTATTTATTTCAATTAAGAGTATAGCTTCAGTGTGCATCCATTTAGCTATAAATGTTTCTAGTTTCTTTTTCTTTGTGGCTGAGTAGTACTCCATTTTATAGAAAAACCACATCTTCTTTATCCAGTCTCCAGCTGATGGGCATTTGGGTTGTTTCCAAGTTTTAGCTATTACAAACTGTGCTGCTATAAGCATGGGTGCACATATATCAGTGTGGTATGATTCTTTTAATTCTTTTGGAAAGAGACACAGCAGAGGGATAGCTGGGTCAAACGGAAACTCTAATCGTAGTTCTTTGAGATATCTCTGTATTGATTTCCATAGTGGTTGCACTAATCTGCTCTCCCAGCAACAACGGAGAAGGGTTCCATTTTCCCCATAACCCTCTATCATTTGTTATTGGTTGATTTTTTGATAGCAGCCATTTTTTCAGGGGTAAGGTGGAATCTCAGTTGTTTTTTCATTTGCATCTCTTGAATGACCAGTGATATTGAACATTTTTTCACATATTTATTTGCTGCTTTTAGTTCTTTGTCTAAGAAATGTCTGTACATTTCAGATGTCCATTTTTTAATCGGGTCTTTATATTTAGGGGGTCTGATTTTTTTTTTTTTTAGTTCTTTATATATTCTAGGTAATAGTCCTTTGTCTGAGGAGCAGATGGTAAAAATTTTTTCCCACATTGTAGGTTGTCTCTTAGCTCTATTGGTGATTTCTCTTGCAATGCAAAAACTTTTTAATACAATGAGACCCTAGTTGTTTATTCTTTGTGCTAGTTCTCATGCTACTGAGGGTTTGTTCATAAAGTATTCTCCTTGCCAATATCTTCGAGAATTCCACCTAATTTATTTTCCAGTAAGTTTAGTGGTTCTGTTTTGATATTTAGATCTTTAATCCACTTGGATTTTCATTTAGTGCATGGTGAAAGATAGGGATCTAATTTTAATCTTCGGCAAGTTGAAAGCCAGTTCTTCCAACACCATTTTTTAAAGAAACCATCTTTCTTCCAGTAAGGATGATTGGCTCCTTTGGCAAGGATGAGGTAGCTGAGCATGTCTGGTGTTGTTCATATTCTAATCTATTCCATTGATCCTTGGGTCAGTTTCCTTGCCAGTACCATGCTACCTTTATCGCAGTAGATTTGTAGTATAATTTTAAGTTGGGAACTGCGATATCCCTGCCATGTCTCTGTTGCCTAGAATGGCTTTTTCTATTCTAGATCTCTTCTGGTTTCAAATGAGTTTTTGGATTATTTTCTCAAGTTGGGATTTCAGTCAGGATTGCATTGAATCTGTATAGAAGTTTTTGGAAGTATGGCCATTTTCACTGTATTGATTCTTCCTACCAGGAGCAAGGGATGTCTTTCCATCTTCTTATATCCTCTTTGATCTGTTTTTTCATAGTGCTGTAATTTCTAGTGTAGAGGTCTTTTGTCTTCTTTGTTAGATTGATTCCTAGACATTTCTTTGTGGGGGGGATATTATTGTGAAAGGAATTGTTTTCCTAATTTCTCTCTCCATGAGTGTGTTATTTGTGTACAAGAAGCCTATTGATTTTTGAGTATTGACTTTGTATCCCACTACTGTACTGAATCTGTCAGTTAAGTCTAGCAGTCTTTTGGCAGAGTGTTTTGAATCTTCTGTGTAGAGTATCATATCATCAGAAAATAGTGACAGTTTTACTTCTTCCTTTCCTATCTTTATTCCTTCTATTTCTTTCTCATGTCTAATTGCTGTGGCTCAAGTTTCTAGAACTATATTGTACAAGAGTGGTGACAGTAGACATCCTTGCCTTGTTCCTGATTTTAGCATGAAGGCTTTTAGTTTTTGACAATTTATAATAATATTGGCTCTTTGTCTTTCATAGATAGCCTTCATCAGGTTGAGATAAAGACCATCTATTCCAATTTCCTGTAGGGTTTTTATCATGAATGGGTTTTGAATTTTGTTGAATGCTTTTTCTGCATCTATTGAGATGATCATATGATTTTTGTCCCTAATTCAGTTAATGTAGTGTATTGCATTTATTGATTTAAGTATGTTGAACCATCCTTGCGTCTCTGGGATAAATCTGACTTGATCAGGGTGTATGATCTTCTTGATGATCTTCTGTATTCTGTTTGAAGTAACTTCTTGAGAATTTTTGCATCTATGTTCATTAGGAAGATTGACCTGTAGTTCTTCCTTTTGGTTGGGTCTTTTGCTGGTTTTGGAATTAAAGTAACACTTCCTTCCAAGAATTAATTTGTAAGTATTGCTTCCTTTCAATTTCATCAAAGAGTTTAAAGAATAGTAGCTATATTTCTTCTCTAAATATCTTATAGAATTCAGCAGTGAAGCCATGGTGTCCTGGGTTTTTCTTTGCTGGTAATGTTTTAAATATACTTTCAATTTCACTGAATGTAATTGGGGTGTTTAGACTTTTTATATCTTGTTCATTCAACTTTGGAAGTTCCTATGTATCTAGGAATCTGTCCATTTCTTCTATATACCCATTTTATTAAAATATAGATTTTCAAAGTAGTTACTGATGATCCTCTGGATTTCTGGTGAGTCTGTTGTGATTTCACCTTTTTCATTCCTAATTGCATGAATTTGAGCCTTTTCTTTACTTTTTTGATAAGGTTGGCTAAGAGTTTATCAATTTTATTTACTCTTTCAAAAAACCAACTCTTTGATTCATTGGTATTTTGTATTATTCTCTTAGTTTCCTTTGCATTAATTTCTGCTCTAATCTTTATAATTCTCTCATATGAGCTTTCAGTTTGTCCTGGTCTTCTTTTTCTAGGAGCTTAAGGTTAGCATTAGGGTGTTTATTTGAACTCACTCTGTTTCCCTAGTATAGGCATTTACTGCTATATATTTCCCTCATAGAACTGCTTTCATTGTGTCCCATCAATTCCTGAATGTTGTATTGGCATTATCATTTAATTGTACAAACTATCTTATTTCTTCTTTAGTTTTCTCTGTGACCCAATGGTTGTTCAGCAGAGTGTTATTTAATTAGAATGTGTTTGTGAAGTTCTTGTAGTTTCTTAGGCTATTGATCTCCAGTTTAATTGCATTATGGTCTGATAATATACAAGGGATAACTTCAATTCCTTTGCATTTACTTAAGCATGTTCTGTGAGCTAGCACACTGTCTGTTTTTGAGAATGACCCATGTACAGGCAAAAAGAATGTACATTCTGATTTTGTGAGGTGAAACACTCTGTAGACATCTACTAAGTTCATTTGTTCTAAGACTTGGTTCAGTTTTAGTATTTTGTTGTTGATTTTTTTGTCTAGATGATCTGTTTATTTGTGTCAGTGGAGTATGGAGGTCCCCAATACAATTGTATTGGTGCTTATTTTATTTTCACGTTCATTAATATTTGTTTTGTATAGTTGGGGATATTAGTATTCTGTGCATATATATTTATGATTGTCACTTCTTCCTCTTGTATTGTTCCCTTTACACGGATGTAGTGGCCTTCTTTATCTCTCTTAATTAGATATGGTTTGAAAATCTATTTTGCTTTCAAATAAGATAGCTACCCCCACTTTTTTCCAGGTTCTGTTACATGGAGAACAGTTCTCCATCCTTGTACTTTTAGTCTACGAATTTCTGTATGGATTAAGTGGGTATCTTGTATACAGCATATTGTTGGTTTTTTCTTCTTAATCCATTCTGCCAGCCTGTTTCTTTTGATTGGTGAATTGAGGCCATTAACATTGATGGTTATAACTGTTACATATTGGCTTTTCATTATCATGTTATTTTCCTGTTGTTGGTTCTTTTATTTTTTTTTATTTTTCCCTCTCTCCCTTCAATTTCTTGTCTTGCCGGGTATATTTGCTCTTTTGGCCCTTATGGAATTGTAGTCTTCATTGTCTTTTTCCAGGATATTGTTTAGAAGTGTTTGGAGTGCCAGTTTGGTGTTCATGAAATTTCTTAGATGTTCTTTGTCATGAAAGTATCTTATATACCCAGCAATTTTGAAAGATAGTTTTGCAGGATACATCAATCTTGCTTGAAGATTATCTTCTTTGAGGACTTTAAATACCTCACTCCAAGTTCTCCTTGACTTGAGGGTTTATGTTGACAAGTCCGCATGATTCTGATGGGATTTCTTTTGTGTGTGTCTTTTTCTTTTCTCTAACTGCTTTCATGATTTTGTTCTTCTGTTGGGTTTCTGGGATATTCATTATTATATGTCTAGGTATAGATTTGGGGTTTTATTATCATGGCTAGGTGGAGTCCTATATGCCTTATTTATCTGTATGTCAAATTCTTCTCCTCTGTTTGGGAAGTTTTCTGTGATTAATTCTGTAAAAGTTTCTTTATGCCATTTGTACTTTCTCCTGCTACTACATGGATTTCTGTCAGTCCTATATCATATTTCTCTGCATCATCTAAAAGTTGTTGATTGATTTCTCATAGTCCCTACTGTTTTTAGAAGATCTCTCTTTTTGTGACCACAATCCTATCTTCTATATCTGAAATTCTATCTTCACATTTAGTCATCCTGCTGTGAATACTTTCTACATAGTTTTTAATGTCCTGGATATCTGTTTGAATGTGTTTCATGGATTTCATTTCTTTCCTGTGTTGGGCATTCAAGGTTTCCATTTCTATCCTCTGCTGGGCATTCATGGTTTCCATCCTGATCCTGAGCTCATCTTTTTTTTTTTTTTTAATCTTTCTATTCTAGAGTCTCTAATCATATCTTTTATTCTTCTCACCATCTTTGTGGTTATCTGGGATATTATTTCTGCTTTGAGTTTTTCTAGAGGTTCATTTATCCCTGTTGTTACTTCCTGTACTGTTGCTTGAAGGTGACCAGATAGCTGACTGTCAGACTTTTCCACCTCATGTCTCCCAGAGTTTACCTTTGGTGGGGTGCAAATCTGTTTGTGTCTTGTTTAAATACCTTCTCATTTCTATTTTTTGTCATTGGTACTGTCCTTGGTTTAATTCCTGGGGTAATACTTCAGTCTTTCAGATATAGCTGGTCTTTAGGTTTTGAGTCTCTAATGTCTCTGAGGCAAACTAATTTTTGTTATACCAGGGAGGACAACTGATTAGATCACTCACATCACTTTAGCCCAAGTGATACAATCATCAACACAATAGCATAAAGCACACTTAAGAAAATGACAATTTGTGGTAGTTATTAATCTATCACCTTTAACCATGTGAATGAAATCAAAATTGAGGACCAGCCCAAAATACATTTATAGTGAATAAATTCTTCAGTACAGCAACTCTAGTCTTCAGGTAGGGATTTATGAGTTGGAGAGGGAGGGATAGATAGAGAGGATAGAGAAAGGCTAGAAGTGAGGTCAGAGGACACAATATCACACAAACTCTGGGGAGCTGTTGAAGTAAAGAGGAGAAGACAGAACAAAATATTCCCAAGAACTGAGCAAACTAACAGCAATAGGGAGGCTAGAGACTGTAATCACTTTCTTTTAAAAGCAATGGCAATTCAGAGAAGGAAAAAGAGAAGAAAGGGAAAAGAAAGGAATTAAATTTGAATTAGGATAAGAACAGGAATAAAAATGGAGAGTAATGGAGACTAAGGTGAGAGAGAGAGTAAGAGAGAGAATAAAAGAAGATAAGAAAAAGAAGATTGAAAGGGAAATTTTTGAGAATAGACAAAGATAGATAAAAAAAGATTTTGAAATGATTAAAGATAAGTGAAAAATATTACCTTGAAAATAAAAAATACAAATAGAAATAGAGGGCCTCCTTCAGGTTGTGCCTCTGTTGACACAATAGACAGTGTGGGCAAGAATGTACAGGCCTAAGCTAATTAGTTTCAGAAAGCCAGCAGCTGCCCCAAGCAGAGGTAATCTTTGAAAAATTATCATGTAATTCTCATACTCCAAATCCCTCACTGGGCTTCCCATTTTATTGTGAATAAAACTAAAAATTCTACACTGACCTACAAAGCCCAACATGATTAATGACCCCTCCCCTCTCTTCTCTCATTGACCTCTGATTCCTGAAAGGACTGAACATACTCCCACCTCACCAAGCAAGCTTCAGCATTTGCTCTTTCTTCTCTTGAGTCTTTCTACACACAAATATGCACTGATAGCTTGTCCCCTTCATTATAGCTTCTGCTTGCTCAAATATCAACAGAGGAGACCTGACCTGACCACTTTATGTACAAGGACAAACTTAGGCACATCCTACAGCCAAGTTATTTGGTACTGCATCTATTATATATTATATATAATATATATTTTTACATATAATATTATAATATATATATATCCTGGTATATATTAATCAATGAATATTTATTGAATTAAATGAAGAGTTAATGAATAGGCTCAAGAATGACACAGCTATTCAGATATTAGTACTTTATAAAAAATTTTACCTGTGGATTCAACAACATGTTGATGAAGTAAAAAACCTCAAATTTACCTCTACAGGAAGGAAAAACAAAAAAAAAGTTTTTACACTACTTCTCATGAATTATAGTAATATAAACCAATAGCCTAAGTTTAAAAAAAAATCCTACAAGACAGCAGTGAAATGGACCTGGGTGCAGGCTTCACTGATAATTTCATTTACTTCAAGTCCTAACTTCAAATTCTACATAAAATCTATCAGGATTGAAATTTATTCCAAATGAATTTTAGAAAAATATTGGCTAACCATGAGCCTGAGAACTACAGAGGTAAAAATATACTTTATTTAGCAGCCAAACATAGATTTTTCTCTCCTCCTATAAATCTTGAGGTTCTCTAACATATCCAGTGTATAAATAAAAAGAATTTCTAGATTTGAGTCAAGAGAATACCCATGCACAAAAGCGAATTGTTTCAAATAACTAATGTGAATCTACTCCAACAAGCATGGATTATCCAGTCTTCAAAATTCTAGATAATGTACAATACAATTATCTCTAATGTGACTAATTTTAAATAATATCAACAATCACTGCTAAAAATAAGGAAAAATGAACAAAATTTCCTTAGCTTGTAATTCTATATTAAAGTACTTGCAAAGTGGGCTTTTCTTTTAGTTGTTTGCTATCAGCAGTATCAGTTACAGAACAATTAAAAGATACAGGTGTTCCATCAACCAGTATGAGGTGAGTTTGAGCAATTGTTCCACAAGTCTTTTTTTTTTTATTTCTTTGTTTTTGTTTTTGTTTTGTTTTGTTTTGTTTTTTGTACCAGGGATTAAACTCAGAACCTTGCATTTGTGAGGCAGGCATGGAACCACTGAGCTAAATCCGCAGCCACTTTTTAAAAAATTTCTTTACCAGAATCAACTCTATAAGAATTCTTCCTGTTTGGGAAGAAAAAGCCAACTGCCTATCCATAGAAACGTCAGCAAATATAAAAAAGGTAATATACAGGTAAATTTTTCTCTCTAGACTAATGGCAAATAAGTTTATTAAAATAAGCAAAGGAAAGCACAAGTATGCCCTACTTATCATCTTGACTTAATAATAAATGTATATGGTAAAATGCATGGAATGTTAACTGAATTCCTGGTACTGAGCTACACGTACTTTAAATATTTTCTCTTTTAATCTAATAAAATGATCTATTGATAGGTGAAGACACAGAGGCTCTTATTTTTAAGTAAATGGCCCTAAGAGGCAGGATTGGTGAATGGAAGACCTGAACTCATGGTAGCAGTCTCTAAATCTGAGGCTTCTAAGCAGGACACTGTGCCTGCAGTCTCTAGGTGGAGGTGAGCACGGATGCCCTCGTGGCAATTAAGTGAAATTACAAGGAAACTATAAGGAAAATTCCAACAGCTGTTTCCATAAAATCAGGATCCAAGGAATGGGGAAATTATATGTATTATGACCTAAACAAAGGAGAACAATCAGGATAAAACTTCAAGAGAGAGTTATAGGCAGAAATAACTAAATAATGCCCTCACCAAGCAGGAGTCAAGATGACCGTGTCATCTAATCAAAGAGACAGACAAAAAAACTCACTTTGAAGAACAGGGGAGAAACAGTAAAGGGCTTTAGGGACAGTTTCCTAGAGGAACTGAGGTTTAAAGAATCAGAATTGTTTTGACACCAAATCAAGGGAAAGAAAGGCATTCCAGAGAAATAAAAACAGCAGGGCAAATGCAGTTGTTGGTGAAGAACAACCCAGTAACATCAGGAGATTGGCAGTGGAGGTGGTAGTGGGCAGGGCAGGCAGGTGTTCTAAAAGAAATAATGTTGGGGCCAGAGATTCAGCTCAGTGGTTCGGTGGCCTGCCTTGCAAGCGCAAGGACCTGAGTTCAATCCCGGTACCAAAAAAAAAAAAAAAAAAAAAGAGAGAGAGAGAGATAGAAATAATGTCAATCAGAAGGCTCACTGAACTATCACATTTGCAAATCTGTCAATATACATAATTACCTGCAAATTGAACTCTAGATTTAAAATAAAGGAATTTTTAAATTTGGCCAAAGTGTTAGATGTCTCTAAAAATATGAAAAGCCACTTGACCTTGCATAAATTTCAGAAAGTAGAAGTGATTTATTTTGATAGAATCAATAGAAATAAAAACAGAAGCAGAAAAGGGAAAAAAGAAAGTAGAAAAGAGAAAAAACAGGAAATGAGACTAGCAGGCTGTTTTTAAGAAATGAAGGTATTCCTAAAATTTCTTTACATTTATAGTCCTTATTTACTGTACAGTATTTTAAGTTTTTATTAGTACATGTTTGGAGTACAATAGAAAAATTTCTGTACCACAAAAATCTTATCACTTTTTGGCCCAAAGGAAAGCAGTGTAATTAAAAGACAGAGTTAGAATTAAGAAAAGATTTTATTGTTTTGTTATGAGCTCTGGGTAAAAACAGACAATTCTCTCTAGTGGAAAATATTTTTGAATCATGAATTGTGGTAAGTCTTTCCTGGTCGAATCTTTTGAAATTCATTAATTGCTAACTATAATTCATCCAGGAATAAATTAACTATGGCTTTAAAGTTTTCAGGATGGTGTGGCACCAAACACGACAGGATAGAACCTTTGTGCCATGCTGATGGGTGAAAATAGTCAAGATGAAAAAGTACTTTACAATATAAATGGTTTTGTCACAAGAAGATAGCATTCTTTATCCAAATCTGGCTTCATTTGTGATAACATTAATAATTAAGATTTCAATATTGCTGTGAATAGCAAGGTAAGAGCTTTAGTTTAAGAGGTGATATAAAAAGTGAACAATCATGATTTGATTTGTAGAAGGGGGTTATTTTGTTATCCTGTACAGACCAGCTGCTGAACCTATACCAATGTTTATAATCAAATCAAGTGATTTATGCCAAGAATATTTCTTGCTGTTTAGAGTGAGCACAAGAAGTAGGTAGAAATGAGCCTGAAGAAGATAGAACTTGTGAATACCAGGAAAAGCAGCAACATCGAGTTACTTATTTTTCCTTCTGTCATTATTTAGTTCCTACCTGGTTTTCAGTGTTTATGGCTAGTTTCTGCAGCTGAACAGTAACCTTTCAAGGAGGAACTCCTTTCAAGGAGGAACTGTGACTCTTAGGTTACTATATTTAAACACAATACCTAAATATTGATTGATATTCAAACAAAACTGATTAATTCCATAAATCTTCCAAAGATGTAAAATAGAAGGATTAAAGAGTGCTGTTGGCAAGATGATGGAGCAAGAAACACCATATTCTCCTTTCTCCCATGGAAACACCTACACAACAAAAAACACAGACATTCCTTTTGTGAAAAAGGCAGACACTAGTTAAAAGGCTCCTTCATCCCAAGTGACCATGAAACCAGCCACACTGAAATGACAAGGAAATTTTGTAACACCCTAAAACATAGTCTCTGCCCTAGCACAATTTCACATGATCAGGAGAAAATTCCCAGTCCAATATTCTTCCCAGGGAAAGAAAGAGAAGATTTAAAACAGGGGTAACATTTCAACTTTGGAAGACAGAACTACCCAGGACTGATTTCTACCTTGCCTTAAAAAAGGCTAGATAACTCAGAGCCATTGAGAATAAGCAGAAAAGCTCAGTGCTATGCAGTGCTCCAGAGGTTTTACAGTACAGCAAAGGTCAAAGCAGTTTAGTAACCTGTCTCCCAAGAAAGAAAAAGTAGGAGTATGTGTCTAACATTGTAGCTTTGTCTGAGCAGCCCAAGACACTAGATTCTGTTCCACCTGGGTCAGAGGGTGGAGGACCCGCATAATCTGGATGGATACAGGCTGCTAGTAACAAAAAGCAATGGAGTAACATGCTGCTGCGGCTGCTGCTCTTTGTCAAAAGTCAAAGACAAAGAAAATTTTGAAAGCAACAAGAGTGATTCTACATAGGAGCTAGTTGCAATAAGACCATCAGTCGATTTCTCAACAGAAACTTTGCAAAACTTTTGAGATAATATATTCAAAATGCTAAAAGAGTAAATGTGTCGAATAAAAATATCATATCCAGCAAAATGGCCTTTTAAAAATAAAAAAAGTTGAGAGCACTTATCACCACTAGATCAAGCTTATAGAAAATGCAAGATAAAACCAAAACAGTAACAAAAATTATATGAAAGCATAAAGCTAACTGTTGGAGGAAAATATGTAGACAAAGAATGCTGTAATCAGTAATGGTAGTAAGTCAGTTTAATTCTGATATAGAAGATAAGACAAAAATATAAATGTAACAGTAATTATAAAAATATGAATAGCTATGTAATATAAAAATACTGCAGTGAGGAAAGTTGAGGCAGGAGACTCACAAGTCTGAGTGTTGCCCTGACAACTTTAGCAAGACCTTGTCTCAGAAAAAGTTTTTTTAAGGCTAAGAATGCAACTCAGCGGTGGAGGATGCCTGGGTTCAACTTCCAGTACTACCCCCACCAAAAAAAGAGATGACTTTGGTATATCAAGTGCATAAGGGAGAAGGAGATTAAAAATGTAGTTTTTTATTGAGTTGACTAGTGCATTTTAGGTATACAATATGATGCTATTCATCATTGGGAATCTGTACTTTTACATAATCCATCTTGGTTCTTATATCTTTCCCCATTCCTCTGCCCTCCCTTCAAACCCTCCACCCCTCCCTACTCACAAAGACTGTGTTTCCATTTTTTGCTTTTCTCAAAATTTTCCTTCCCCTTCTTTCCTTTCCCCTACCCCTCCCAGTTTCCCTTCTCCTTTAGACCTTTACTTCCTATTTTGCATTATCTTTCAGTTTCCCACACCAGAGAAACTACTCAGTATTTACATTTACACGTGTGTCCTATTTATTATTTATTTACCCTTAATAAAGAGTATGGCCTTAAGGTGCATCCATTTAGCTATAAATGTCTCTAGTTTCTCATTCTTTATGGCTAAGTAGTACCCCCTTTTTATATTTTTTGAAAACATCTTCTTTATCCCTTCATGTACGGGATCTGACCTCATTTCCACTTAGGTAGTGCATTCTAGAACACCCTGCTGCTGACCACTGGAAGATCTGGTGTCCGCAGTGCACAGACAGGGATTCTGGATACATCGCAAGGGTGTTATATGCACTTATGCAAATGTCACATGAAACCTATCATTTTATACATGTAATATGCACTAGTAATTAAAATAAAATGAAGAGTTGACTTGTGTGTGAGATGAAGAAAAGCATTTTTGGTCTTTTTCGAATTTCCTATTTATTGACAGTTTGGGGTAAATGTCGTGTTATGTGGTTTTTTACAGCATGATAAAAAAGCAATCAAATAATCTTAAAATCATGATCAGAATGAGAGAAATGAAAACACATTTGCTGTTCATTTCTTTGAACTCTAAAAAGAGAAAGGACTCCTCAAATTTGGAAATAATAAAATGACACCAATTGCCATGTACATGACTCAATTACATATTGGAAGTCGTTATCAGGAAGTCAGGGGAGAAAAGATAAGTCCAAGAAAGTAACATCAACAAATACTTCCTGAACAAGGCACGAAGAATCACACCAACGCTAACAGAGATGAAGTAAAGAAGAAAACTTCCCAGCTCTTGAGAAGTTCTATGCTCGAAAGGGCTGACAACCCAGCAGGAACTAAGCCTTTATCCCGAAGCTAGGTCTGGTGAATATTTCATCGAGCCGCCTCCCTTCAGAAGTAACCAAATTAATTCAGTGGCTGCACAGATCTGAGAGCACAGCTTCTTCACATACTTACTTGACAGAGCCCCAGCCTTCCTGCAAAGCTGTTGGAGCCCTGTCAACACACAGGCATCACCCTGGGAGATCCTGTAGGGTCATGCTGCTAGGGAACAAAGTAGGGGCAACTCAGAGAGCAACCCCAGGAAAATGAATCCATCCAATGCGCACCCTGGAATCCTATCCGTGGACGGTTGGATTTCAATTTCGAAAATTCTGTTTGTTGGCTTGTTTGTTTGTTAAGCCAGCCAATCCAGTTCCTTTTTCAAGTAAGGTTCTCTTTGGAAATCCACTATATAACACAGGAGAAAAATAGACTGACCCGGGTTGAAACCAGATGGGGAGAGCAAAACCTTGCCTACCTGCCTTGGTTGTCCTGGGTCCTATGTTGTTGTTGAGCTCTAGGGCTTTGCCAAGCAGTTTGAAAAGGAAGACACTAGCAATTTCTACAAAGCATCCTAAAATGTCTTTTTTAGATTTATGCTAAAAATTAAAATTTTCATACAAATGAAATTAAAGCTAGAAAACATACATGACAAATTTTAAAGTAACGACATCATTCCTGACTGTCAGGTAATCTGACAGGTAACTGCGGAATACAACACACACACACACACACACTCACACACACTCACACACACACACACACAAATAAATAAATAATACAGAATTAACTATTTAACTTTACTCAGGAAATATTTCATAGTATCTATGATCCACTAGGCATGAACCAGTCCCTGGGGTGGGGCACATAGATTTCTTGAAGAGCCCAGTGTTTTTCAGGTTTTGTGTACAATATGGGTCACTTTCATTAAACAATCCATAAATCTAAACATTCTGTGAGCAACCAGCTTGATTAGCAGGAGTCTCCTTTTATCTGGAAGGTCCTC
The DNA here is from genome assembly GCF_012274545.1 of Fukomys damarensis. Lineage (NCBI taxonomy): Eukaryota > Metazoa > Chordata > Mammalia > Rodentia > Bathyergidae > Fukomys > Fukomys damarensis. The sequence continues at coordinate 9,472,512 of NW_022900917.1, read as the reverse complement.
TCAAATATTACTGGAATCTCCCCAGGGACACCTTCCCGTGTTTCTCCACCACATCTAGTTGTCCCCATCACCACACCGGGAATCATATACTGCTGATAGCTTCCGGTGGCAACAGGAAAGCCTGGGGGAAATACCGCCACCCGCCACCTACTCCCCGACACTCAGACCCCAGCTGTGCCTAAGTCAAGTCTAGCCTCTCATGCTACTGAGCAAAAGACACAGATTCCATGGTTGGGTTGGCGTTGTCAAAGCACGCAGACCTGTGCGATCTAAATCCTGAGTGAGGGCTGGGCCTCCCCTCACTGGCCTTATGCTGTCTAATTGCATAGGTAGTGCTGATACAGAGGGGATAAGAACAGGAGGAGTGTGCTCAGCTCCCGCTCTGCACTCAGGCAGGAGGCTGAACGACAACAGCACATCCCCAGCTCACCAAGGGCCAGGTGCCTTCCATGGGAAGGAAGCTCACCATAAGGCCCCATCTGCTCCTGTGCTAAATACGTGAGGAGCTGTTTCCTATGGCAAGGAGAAGTAGAGAAAGGGTGCAAGAGAGAAGAAACAGAACATGAATTACAAAGAAGGAAAACCCTGAAGAAGGAAAAACCATTTATAACAATGTGCAGCAGTACAACTGAGAAACATTTTGATGTAAACCTAGTAAGGTTGGAATTGAGAAAAAGCTAAAATGTGGGTGAACCCTTGAGAAATAGAAGTTAAATGGAGAAGAGTACATAGTTGATCAACAAAACTTGCCAGTGTGATCTCATGTTACTGAGTCATGTTTTGTAGCCAAGGTGATAAACAAGGCAAACTAATTTCTTTTCAGAGATTACTGATAATTCTTTTATGAATCCTGGGAGAAACTCCTTTCTGGAAAGATTATGGTCAGTGCAGCCAATGACTTTCAATGACTTACTGGCTATTAAAACCAGCTGCCAGTTTTCTTGGAGCCTGGCTGCTCAAATCACAGCCTATGAATGAGCGTCTTCTGGGAATGTGTTATAAATGCTGGCTCTGGAGATTCACCTCAAACCTCCTGATTTGAGCCTCTTACATGCACACTACAGATGAGGATTAAGAAGTTAGGAGAAGTTGGAAATACAAGGGTTCCCTCCTAAACATGCAAGGGGTTATTGCAGGCAGAAAGCTCGAGTTTATGTAACTCACAGGTAAATCCAGCTCAGAAAAACTAACAGAGCATCTAAACATAGCATGAAAGCATCCTAGCAAGACAGAATTGAATGGCATTCAGCATTAAAGTACAATATAATAAAAAATTTAAATGCTGAAGGGGAAAAGTTGATGTGCACAGAACTAGAGAAATATATTCAGGATGGTAGCATTCCCTTGGGCAAAATGATTTTAAGGAAACATGACCAGTGCCGGCAGCCACACACACATATGTAAGACACCACCACTAAGGTGACAAATGACGTAGAAGTGATGAGTAGATCTTTGGATTTCTAGTTCCTCCAGAGATCTAAAATTGACATCTGTATAATATATGATGTAATTAGTTATACATACAGTCAAGTAAATCCATGTATCATTTTCCTTTTGGAATTCCTTTGAATTATTTTTTTCCTTTCCAAAGGGAGAACCCAATTCACCTGCAGAATTTGGCTAAGTCTCCTATTTATTGTTCCTGAATTAGTGTTTCTTAGCCCATGATCCCTGGACAGATCACCTGCAGAACCTTACGAGAGTGCTTTTTATAAACCAGTCTGCTGGATTCAACTCCAGGTAATGATTCATAATCCCTGTGGACCAAGCCTAAGAATGTACTTAATAAAATGTAGGTGATCCTCATTCACTCACTTGTTTCATTTATTACATTGCATCTGGCACTGTAAAACGAACAACATAAGTACTTAATATCAGATGTATGAAAGAAAAGAATAGCATTTCCTAGATAAAGTGATCAGGAAGGTCTCTCTGTAGGGATGACTGGATCACTAGGAACTCAGCCCAGATGCAGAAAGGACCCATTTCAGCAGTAGCATCTGTCCAGTCCCCAATGCCTTTGGGAAGCCTCAGGAGCTGGGTTGATCTGCTCAGTGATGCAGAAGTCAGCTCTGGACATTGGCAGTGTTAGGAGCCATCATTAGAACTGTCTGGAACTGGGAAGGAAGAGATGGCAGAGTTAGACAAACCCTAAAGTACCTGCCCATTCAACACAAGAGACACCAGTTGGAATACTTAGAACTATTTCAGGAAGTCCTGGAACCAAAGGGTTTGTAGAGAACAAAGCAAAGAATTCGATTAGTAGCTCTCATTTGATGCTCACTGTCATTTTCATCTACAGAACAAGGTTCAGGGACCCAGACTGGGAGGGCAAGGCACGGAATCACCATGCAGACTCCAGGAGGTTTCTGGAATGCTTCCACTTTATTCAGCAAATGCACAGGCTTATATAAGGTAAGGGGGGTTGGAGGCAGGGTGCCACAATATTACCAGTGTGGCAATATTGGATCACTACTGGATAGGGTAAGGCAGGGGTGGAGCCAGGGTGGAGTCGGGATATTTGGCACATCATTATTGGCCCCATGTTAGTTTTTGGATTGTATGCTTTAGGGGTTGAGGCAAAAGGCATCAGGACTTTAGATGTTTTTGAGAGGAAGAGTTTATCTGTCTAAGGTCAGATCCTACACACCCGAGGGGGTGGATTATTCCAGTCCTAAAAGGCCTCAGAGTTTTCTCATGAGAGATGGGTGCAGTGCTCCTGACTCATCCACACATTAATCTGATCCTCACCTTCCCTTTCTCTCACTGCCTCTATGCTCCTCTTCCTTCCTCAGTACATCACCTGAAACCTGAATGCCACTGGATCTATGGGGTAGGGAAATGTCAATGGTATTTACATGATTAATTAGTAAATACTGCCCTAGAGTACTACCCTACTTGAAAAAGTGTTAAAATGTCTACCCAAACCATATAAGATCACATCATATTCAAAAAGGTAAGCCTGATTCAACATTTTCTTAATATAATAAAAGTGTGTGCTCCTTTGAATTTCATCTCATTCAATCTATGTGTTCTTCAAAAGAGGGATATATCTCAGAAATGAAACTTAAGAAAAATATGTCATAGTGCTTAGTCGCAAAGAAGTACAAATTTCATGAAAGAAGAAAATCTGAATGCATGTATTATAGAGAGTAAATAACAAAAGCAAAGTCAGATACATCAGTTTGTTTTATCTCCTTTATCACACAGGTGATCCAAAAATGGCTGGAGAATGTGGTTATGTAGTTAGGTGGAATTTATCAGAAAAGACCATAAGAGTAAGAGTTCTATAGTGATTAAATTAATTTAAAATGATTATTCATTGTTTAAAATAACTATCAGGCAGGATCCAGAAGCTAAAAATGTCACCCTAAGAAGAAAACAATTCCTGCAAAAGATGAAGCACAGCATTATCATTAGAAACAAGCAAATTCCAGGTAGCTAGTACAAGCAGTACTTGAAATGAGTGCAGCAAAAATACAAGATTTCGACCTCCAGTACTCCAGGCCTTCCTCAGAGCAGACCAGGGAGAACCCCCAGCTGCGCAGGCACCTCTGCACCATTCCCCATCCCCTGTCCCCCATGCTGTCAGGCCTCCAGGTTGAGCCAGTACCCGGATCCACACTGCAGAGGCACAGGTGGTCATGAAGTCCATGTTACCGAGCTCCAGAAGATAGAATGGGAGTGAACAACTGCAATAAAAGCACACCAGACCTCCATAGTTGGTAAGTTGGAGGGATCACCAACTGCCATCAGAACTTGGACTATCTTCAGGGGAAGGGCAGCTGGAACCTGCAGTAGAACCTTGCAGAATTCAACCCTTCCAGAATGGCAGGGAGCTCACCTAGAGCCTTGCAGCCAGAAATCAGCCTGAATCTCAGGGGTCTGCCATTGGCTAACTGAGACTAACTGACTTAGTTCTGCACATTGCTGACCACATTGTCTATTGTGACAGCAGAGATATACCCTGAAAGAGGCTCTTCAATTTTTTTTCTTTCTTTTCCTCTCATTTTTAATTTTTAATTTTATTTTTTTAATTTTATTTTTCCCATTCTGCAAATTCTTCCATTTTTTTTTCTTTTTTTTCCCACTCAGTCTCTTGCTCCCACATGTTATTGTTCATCTCCCTTTTGGTTCCTGTTCCTGCCCTAATTTGGATTTCTTCTTTATTTTCCTTTTCTTCTCTCTTTTTTTGGCTCGATTGTCATTAGTTTCAAAGGAAGGTGATAATAATTTATCGCTTCCCTGTTACTGTTAGTTGTTATATTCTTGTCTTTGCTCTTGCACTCTGTCTTTCCCTCTTGCTTCAACAGTTTCCTAGAGTTCGAAAGATCATCCTATGTCTTCTCACTTCACTTGAAACCTTCTCCTATTCTTTTACTTATCTATTCCTCTCCTCTCAATTCAGTCAACTTCCTGAAAGGTAAAGTTGCTATATTGAAGAGTTTACTCACTATAAACATATTTTGGGCTGGTCCTCAATTTTGATTGAATTCACATGGTTAAATGTGATAGATTAATAACAACCACAAATGATCAATTTCTGAGCTCTGTTTCATGCTATTGTGTTGCTGATTGTATCAATTGTGATAAAGGTTTGTGATTGATTTGATGAGTTGTCCTTTCTGATATTATGAAAATGAGAGTCTCTGAGTCATTAGAGACTTAAAACCTAAAGAGCAGCTATATCAGGAAGAGCAAAGGACTAACCCAGGAATTAAACCAAGGACAGCCCAACAACAAAAATGAAAATGAGAAAACACTTAAGCAAGGCACAAAGACAGACTTCCAGTTCACAAATGGCAAATTCTAGAGGAAACAAGGTGGAAAAGTCTGACAATCAACTACCAGGACACCCTGAACTCACAGCACAGGAAATAACAAAACGGATCAATCAGGCTCTACAAAAATTCAAAACAGAAATAATTTCCCAGATAACTACAGAGATAGTGAACACAAAGAAAGACATGACTACAGACTCTAGAACAGAAACAGACAAAAAAAAAAATGCGCTCAGGACCATGATAGAAGCTGTGAATGCACAGCAAAGGAAAAAAATGGAAACCATGATGTCTAACAGAGGAAAGAAATGGAATCCATGAAACAGATTCAGATATCCAGGAGATTAAAAGCTCTATTGAAAGCATTTGCAGCCGGATGAAAAAATGTAAAGATAGAATTCCAGATATAGAAGATAGGATTGCAGTCAGTGACCATGAAAAGAGATATCTTTTAAAAACAGTAAGGGTTCATGAGAAATTGATCCAATAAGTACTAGATGATGCAAAGAATAACATTAGACTAACAGGAATCCATGAAATAGTAGGAGAAAGTACAAATGACTTAAAAACCTGTTCATAGAATTAATGACAGAAAACTTCCCAAACAGAGGGGAAGAATTTGTCATACAAATAAATGAGGGCATATAGGACTCCACCTAGCTATGATAAAAAAAAAAAAATCTAGATATATAACAGTCAAGATCCCAGAAACCCAAAAGAAGAACAAAATAATGAAAACAGTTAGAGAAAAGAAACAAATCTCATGCAAAGGAAAGTTCATCAGATTCACAGCAGACTTTCAACACAAACCCTCGGGTCAAGGAGAGCCTGGAGTGAGGTATTTCAAGCCCTATGAGAAAACAACCTCCAACCTATACTGATGTATCCTGCAAAACTATCTTACAAAATGTTTGGGGATGTAAGACTTGCATGACAAAGAAACTGAGAAACTTCATGAAAACCAAACCAGCACTCCAAACAATTGTAAACAATATCCTAGAAAAAGAAAATGAAGGTCACAACACCATGAGGCCCAACAGAGCAAATCAATTAGGCAAAAGAAGAAACTAAAGGGAAAGGAAGAAAATTAAAAAAGAGCCAACAACAGGACAATAACATGAGAATGATAACTCAATACATATCAGTCATAACCATCAATGTCAATGGTCTCAATTCACCAATCAAAAGAAACAGGCTGGTAGAATGGATTAAGAAGAAAAATACAACAATATGTTGCATACAAGAAACACACCTAGTTCAAAGAGAAACTCACAGACTGAAAGTGAAAAGATGGAAAACAGTTCTCCATGCAACCAGGAGCCCAGAAAAAAGCACAGGTAGCTATGTTATTTACAGACAAAGTAAATTTCAAACCAAGTAATAGCTAAGATCCAAGTGGATTAAAGATGTAAATATCAAAACAGAAACACTAAACTTACTGGAAAGTAAATTATTTAGAACTCACAAAGACATTGGCATAGGAAAAGACATTATGAACAAATCCTCAGTAGCACAGGAACTAGCACAAAGAATCAACAACTGGGATCTCATCTTATTTAAAAGCTTCTGCACTGAAAAAGAAACCATCAACAAAACTAAGAGACAACCTACAATGTGGGAACAAAATTTCACCATCTGCTCCTCAGACAAAGGACTATTACCTGGAATATATAATGAATTCAAAAAACTCAGGCCTCCCAAATATAAGGACCTTATTCAAAAATGGGCATCTGAAATGAACAGACATTTCTCAGACCAACAAGTAAAAGCAGCAAATAAATATATGAAAAAATGTTCAACATCACTGGTTATTCGCAAAATGCAGATGAAAACAACACTGAGATTTCACTTCACCCCAGAAAGAATGGCTGCTATCAAGAAATCAACCAATATGGGAAGAAAGGAACCTTTCAAAGAAACAATGAGAGCACACAAAGATGTGTGTTTTAGTATGCAAATGAGTCTACAGTTGGAAGTTGGAGGGGTAGGGGAAAGGAAAGAAGGGACAAGAAAAGAAATGTAAGAAAAGGAAAACAATGGAAACAAAGTCTTTGTAAATATGGAGAGATGGAGGGGGAAAGGGCGGGCAGGGGAATGGGGAAAAATAAGAATCAAGATTCATCATGTCAATGTACAAGATCCCAATGATAAACGTAACTGTACTGTATACCTAAAAGGTACCCATAAACTCAATGGAAAAAATATATATACATATACTAAATTTTGCCTATGAAACATATGACTGAAAAGTTAATGACTAAAATTTCTCTTCCTCAGAGAAAAAGAGGGAGAAATAATTTGAACAAAATTAATTTGCAATTATATAAACTTTGGATGCTAAGTGTGACAAAAAGCCAGCATTACATAACTGAAACTGTTATTACTCAACATTGCAGGTTTACATATTTCTTTCTTTCACAGACTTACAAACACTGACATTTTCATATATAATTAATAACATTTCTTAAATACTTATGAGGTTGAAATTCTTGCCTAAATAGCTACTGAAATTACAAGAATCAATCAAAATATAGTGAGCAAAGCTCTAAATTGCACATGTCAAAGTATGATTTCATTTTTACTGAACTTTATATTCAAGACAAAGGATAACTATTTCTAAGAACACGTTTAAAAAGATTTTGGGATCATTTACAGAAAAATAATAGTGAAGGCATAAGTACATGGGTTCTACATGCTCTTTAGGGCTAGCCTGGAGAACAGGACAACATCTATATAAGAAACCAACATGTGAACTCTTCTTCAAAGCTAAACTACAACTTCAGTTTGATAAAAGGAAGCAAGCATCTTTTTGGAAAAACATAGCTTGTTCTGAAGCATGAAAGCCCTAGGTAAAATTTCATTTCCTGATGTGCTGCTGTTAGTATAACATGAAGAATAAGGACTTTAGCAATTAAATGCCAACTAGAAGAGGACAAGATTTTTGTTTTGGATTTAGCTCCTAGCAGAGTGACTGGTACACACTTGGTGCTCAGTAAATACTTGAGTATAATGCAGGGATACCAAAAAAGTTCATCCCGGGTCCGAATCCATTTAAGCATTAAATGTACAGATGGCACTATTTGTTATGGATTAACTTGGATGTTCTTCAGTACTAGCGGTATGTCTGTGTTTTCAGTTTGAGTCACAACTCACACAAAAGCTTCCCGTTTCAGTTACTGTTTTCTTTCATTTATTCTCAGTGTGTAACCTCTGTACAAGATATAGCTTTCGTACATTAATCTCAGGAGTGAAACAGCAGGCTAGACTATCAATAATCAGAGTTTGACCCCATTAAAAAAAATTTCCCTGGGATTTCCTTCTGTTTCTCTGCTGATCTCCTGATATTACCACTCCTCTTGACGTACTAAGGATGAACTAATCCCCACTCATCTCCGGAGAGAAAATTTTAGAACTAAGAAAGGATGTAAGGGTACTTTCTGGACATGAACATTTTTTTAAAAGCTAGTAGCACTTCTACTTAGCAGAGTAAGCATGATTATAAAATTTAACAAAATCAGAAAAAAGTTTTAAAAGCATGAATAGACTATAGAATTACATAAAGGAATATAGTTTAAATAAAGAACTATTGTTATCTGTATCATGATGATATAAAAATATAATTTTGGAATGTTTGTAAAACATTCAGAATAATACATTGACTAATGTTCATAAACAGATAATTTAATAGTATATACTATATATCCATACCCACGAAATAGTAAAGATGATTGAGTACTAAATTGAAACAGTGACTTTAAGGTAACTAACTACTGGTTCTGATGAGGGGGAAATGAATTAGGAGAGGGATAAGAAAAGTGTTGTTAGTAGTATTTGTCATATTTTACATCCTTTGAAGAATCCAATCAAAATAAGAAATCAAAATTTACCATGAGTGCCTACAATGCTGTTCTCTGTGCATGAGACATAAATTTTAATATGCATGAGACATAAATTTTTAAAAAGAATGATGAGGGAAGAAATGAGGGCAGCCCAGAACACGAAGGAGGAATGCTTTCAAAGGAAGATCTAGAGTGTCGAGGGGGCCATTCCATTGGGTGGTTAAAAGCTCACTGGTTCACCAAGAGCCTATGAAGTAGAATCACTAAAACTTTGGAAACTAATATAAGAAGGACTGGAGATTGTGTTTTTATTTGTCACTGATGAACCACAAGGACTTGGTCAATCTTTGTTTCACTAAGCTCCCCTATTTGCACCTCTAAATGCTAATAATAATAGTTCTTACTCATAGAATTATCTTTAAGATCTAGTGAAATAATGGAATAATGTATAAAAGAAAGTATTATAAATATTGGTGGCCTACTAATCTGCTTTTGCATCTCTCAGGTGAGAAAAAAGTTGAATGAAATAACTTTGCAGAAACGGTAACTTCAATTCAACCAGGGCTCCTGGGTGTCCAAAGAACTCACAGTATCATTAGCAAAGCAAAAGCGTGTGAGAAAGAGTTTGGAATGAAAAGGGGTCGGGGGAGTCTCCTATCATTCTGTTTCCTTTCCAAAAGTGGAGACAATAAAACATTTAGAAAACATTTTGCAATGACCAAATGAGATAAATTATGAAAGAATGACAGGAAGACCTGTCTTCCTTAAAAGAGTCGCTCAAAAAAAAATCACGATGGCCTCTGAAAAGACGAATGTGAGACTAAGTCACCAGAAGTCATAAGGAACGTAAAGTGGTAGGGAAGACAGGAAAGCGTCAGGCAGCAAGAGGCTACAGCTTGCAAGAGTGTTAAGATCTATTGCCTTTCTGAGGGGAAGATTATTCTAAACGTGTCAAACTTCTCAAGTCTATTCAAAATTGCTTATTTATGGAAGTGACAAAATTCTTCCGGTGTTTTTCCAAGAAGCTCTTGAATTTTTGGCTCATTATCCTTGAAAATTTTCTTCATCAATCTTCTGAAACAGGATCCCTGCAGGCTTTGTTCTCCTATCTTATCTAGTTCAACAAACTACTTTTATGATCAATTTCAATTTTAATCTGGAGCTTTCCAAGAATATTTGCCTAAATTTCCATGCTCCGCTGGTAAGGCAGAATAGCGCTGTTAAAAAAAAAAGTCTGGGTTGTACACTTCACATGGGTGCTTGATTAGTCTGGAATCCTCTGAAAGAGCAGAGATAACCTCTTCTGGAGAGGCTTATCTGGCTTGTTTTTACAAATCGAAAACAACTTGCTGAACAAGGGTTTATCGCAACCAGGAGAGCTACTTAAACAATTTGGATAAGCTTCTATTTGCCAACCAACTTTCTGTTATCAGGAAACACTATACTGAGGGCTGTGTGTGTAAAAGAGGTAGAAATTTTCGGCACACATTTATATTCCAGCTAGCAAGACGATGCTGTTTCAGTAACAGACGAGTGTTGAAATGCTATTAAAAGTGTACAAAGTATCTGCCAATCAAAAACACAGGCGCGAGCTGTCACAGATAGGCTCCTGCATCCACCGCGCTGTGACCTTTTGCTTGCTTTTATCACATTTCAGAGTACAAACAGCCACTTACATGAATGGATGCGGGACAGTTGCCATTTTCCTCTTCTGTTTTAATCGATGTATTCTGAGTCGTGTGCATGAATGATGCTTTATTTATTGAAGGGTTTCCAGAAACCACCCCCCCACACACACCAAATTCAGCAGACAAACGTTTAGGATTCTTCAAGATCAAAAGCATCCTGCAAAATCTGTGGGAGTGGAGAGGGACATGAATTTCAGAGGCTTCAAAGGAAAGGACAAACTCCACTACCAGGGTGTATTTTGTAAGTGAAATAATTTTCAGCAGTGGAATTGGTTGCAAATAAACAAACAAACAACTAAATAAATAAATAAAAGAGATCTGTGCCATCCGAGAGGAAGTCACACGGCAAAGGTTTCCTGCACCACACTTTGGCAAGTGGACTCGTGCCGCACTAGAGAAACATCACAGAAGAACATTGTGTGGAGAGATAGAAATGCAGAGTAAAGAACGCTCCAGCTGAGTGTGGGAGGAAGCACAAGGTTGGACAGAACTCGGCAGGAAGCTGGAAAAGGTCGCCTCAGACCTGGGGACTTCTGAACAATAGGCCTCATCCAGCGATGAACTGAGCCTTCTGCCAGTCCCAGGAACAGGAAACTGGGGAAATACTGGAAAATAAAAACAAACAATCCCTGTCTTCTGAACATGGCAAGCTCCATAGGCCCGCTATGCTTCAGGGGAACTTTCTCTGCACAAGAGGGATTCTGCTCCTTCTGAAACAGAATCCTATTTTGAAGACAGCCGGGAGTAAATTTGAAAACAAAGATGAACCTCTTCACTTGGATGTATTTCTCAAATAAGATGGACAAAGTAGAAAAAAGATTAAAGTAGTGGGCCGGGGATTTAGCTCAGTGATGGGGCTGCCTGCCTGGCAAGCACAAGGTCCCAATTTCAATCCCCTGTACAAAAAAAAAAAAAAAAAA
>NW_022900917.1:9392987-9460863 GCF_012274545.1 Fukomys damarensis | reverse complement strand
AAAAAAAAAAAAAAAAAAAAAATTAAAGTAAGTAGTGAGGTAGAAAATGGCTAAATCATTCACTAACACAAAGGTTGGAAGAAAAATTTAACTTTTAGAAAAACTTAAATCTGTATGCTGTGAAATATCCATGAAAGGCTTTTGCCTGTGAAAAGTCATCCTAAGGGTCTCCCCCAGGACAAAGAAGCCTCAGCTTGGAGAAATTCACTTTGGAATCCAGGTGTGGCTCAAGCAGTGTAGACCAGAAGGAAGGGTGCGACTTTAAGCAGTTGACTCCACTCCCTGAGACTCAGTCTCTTTATTTTTACTTTATTGGTATGTTTTAGATATCCACATTGACAGCATTCATCCTGGGTATTTGTGACTGTACACAATTAATCTTGTCTCTTCATTTTTCTCATTCCTCTCCCCTCCCTTCAATCCCTCTTCCCTTCCTTATTTCAAAAGCTTTTTATCCATTTTGTCCTTCTAGTCTCTTTTTTTCTTGTGCCTTCCTTCCTTTTCCCCTCCCCTCACCTTGCTCCTATTCCCATTTGAATATTTTCTTCCCATTTCCCAATATCTGTTATACATTTTGGTCCTTATTTATACTTTTCAGTTTCTCACACCAGAAAAACAATGTGGTATTTAAACATGTGTGTCTGATTTATCTGACTGAAGAGTATGATCTCAACATGTATCCATGTACCTAGAAATGTCTCAAGCTTATCCTTCTTTATGGCAAAGTAGTAATCCATTGTATTAAAGTAAACCACATCTTTTCTATTCTTTCATCAGTTGATGGGCATTTAGGCCATTTCCAAGATTTATCTATTACAAACTGCTGCTTATAAATGCTTATAAATGTGGATATGCATATATTGCTATGGTGTGATGCTTTTAATTATTTCATGAAGATGCCGAAGGGGAATTACTGGGTCAAATGGAACCTCTAGTTTTAGTTTTCTGAGGAATTTCCACACTGATTTCCACAGTGGCTGCACCAGTCTACATTCCCATAAGCAGTGGAGAGGGTTCCTTTTGCTCAACACCCCTGCCAGCATTTATTATTGGTTGATTTCTTGGTAACAGCCATTCTGTCTGGAGTGAGGAGGAATCTCAGTGTTGTTTTCCTTTGCATCTCTCAAATGACCAGTGATATTGAACATTTTTTCATATATTATCTGCCATTTCTACTTCTTCTGAGAAATATCTGTTCGTCTCATATGCCCACTTTGGGATTGGTTCTTTTTTTTTTTTTAAAGTTCTTTATGACTTCTAGATATTAGTCCTTTGTCTGAGGAACAACTGGAAAAAAATTTTCCCTCACACTGGGTTTTCTACAACTCAGTTTCATTCCCACTCTAAAACTGAAATGATATTAATTTCCTGAAGCTCTTGTGATGATTCACCAGGAGAATTTAGAAGGACCACAGCACTTCCTTTGTGTACAGCAGAGAGCCAATGACTTCAGTTGATCATTATTAATATTAATTATCAGTTTCATTAGCATCTCAACTAAGCCTACCCAGGGCACAAGGAAATTTTCCTGAGTTCTAATGGAAGGACTTATAATTAAAATGGAGATTTCTTTTTTAATAGTTCTAAAGATATTGAGCAGGAGGATTCAGTGTCCATGGCCTTAATATTCTTTCAGTTTCTGATTAATGTGAGGAGGAAGTGAGAGTGAGTGTTAAAATCTCTCCTATTTTAACACCTAACACTTACTAATCTCTCTTCTACCAAAGACGGAGTAGACCTCAGGTCCAGACTCCTTATAGGCAATCACCTTTACCTAAAATGTCATGACATGGGTCTTTTCCATAGCTTTCTGTGTAAGGCTTGTGAAATCATGGCTGACTTTTAACTATAGTGATATATTATTTTTTCAACTAAGGTAGTGGTTTTTTCAACTAAGGTAAAGCATTTGGTTTCAGAATACATATATATTTGTGTAAAAGGAATGTGAAGAAACTATTGGTTAGCCTGTCATTAGTTGTGCTTCTTGCTAAAGGTGTTCAAACTTTCCTAATTTGTGATATTGGGAATTGAACCGAGGGCTTCATTTATAAGGCAAGTGCTCGACTAATGAGCTACATCCCCAGCCAAGTACTTTAAACTTTCAAAATGCTACTTTCTTACCTATAATTTGAGGTAATAATTTTGCTCACATGGTAGAATTTTAAAATGATAAACTGAATAATGCAAATGAGTTTAGAGGAAGGTTAGCATATAGTAATACAGGCTTAATAAATGCTTTCTATGGAAGTAGGGCCATTTTCACTGTTGATTCTTCCTACCCAGGAGCAAAGGATGTCTTTCCATTTTCTGATATCCTCGTCACTCTCTTTTTTCAAAGTGCTACAGTTTTCAGAGTAGAGGTCTTCGATTTCTTTTGTTAGGTGGATTCATAGATATTTCAATTTTTTGGATGCTATTGTGAAAGGAATTTTTTGTCCCATTTCTCTCTCAGTAAGTTTGTTGTTCGTGTACAGGAAAGCTATTGATTTTTGTGTGTTGACCTTGTATTCATTTACTTTACTGAATTTGGTTATTAAGTCTGGAAGACTTTTTTGGTAGAGTTCTCAGCATCTTCTAAGTAGAATATCGTGTTACCTATAAATAATGACAGTTTGACTTCATTTCCTATTTTTATTCCTTTTATTTCTTTCTTTTGTCTAACTGCTATGACTAATGCTTCCAAAACTATACTGAACAGGAGTGGTGATAGTGGACATATTTGTTTCATTCCTGATTTCAGAGTGAAGGATTTCAGTTTTTGATCATTTAGTATGACATTGGCTGTTGGTTTTTTAGATGGCTTTTATCAGATTGAAGTAGAGACCATCTATTCCAATTTTTTGCAGAGTTTTTATCATAAATATGTGTTGGATTTTGTCAAAAGAGGAACTCTGCTCCACTGCTGGTGGGAGTGCAGACTGGTGCAACCAACTGTGGAAATCAATATGGAAATACCTCAAAGAACTAGGATTGGAAGTCCCATTTGACCCAGCTGTTCCCCTGCTGGGTATCTTCCCAAAAGAATTAAAAGAATCATGCCACAGTGATATATGTGCACCCGTGTCCATAGCAGCATAATTTGTAATACCTAAAACTTGGAAGCAGCTCAACTGCCCATCAACTGGAGACTGTGTTCCCACATAGAACAGTATCAACTGATCTGTGAGGATTTTTTTCTTGGGGCTTAGCCTCTCAATTTATTTATTTACTATTTTATTTTTGGAAACATGGAGAAATTCAGGAGAAAGAGGCATTATATTGCTAAGGTTTCTTATTCAAACCCTCACTACAGATGATTTTATATGGTTTCTCAAGAAAACTTTCTATTCAAATTTTAACAACTACATTGTTGATTGGATAGACCAACTCTCCTAATTCCCCAAAAATTGTGGGAAAAGACAAGATGTCTCGCTAAGAATTACCAGTGAGCGGAGTAGAGGAAGGAGGTTCATGTGTCGTATGTACCAATATTTAAATTTACAAATTTTGGGGCATGGTGGCACATATCTGTAATCCCAGCACTTTGGGCAGCCAGGCAGGAGGATTTCAAGTTTGAGCTCAGCTTGAGCAACTTAGCAACTTAGTGAGACTCTGTCTTACAATTAAATAAGTAAATAAACAAATGTAAAAGAGGCTGGGATTGTAGCTACCTCGGTATGAAGGCCCTGGTTCAATCTCCAATACCATAAAAAGAAGAGGTTCAAATCAAGCTAACAGATGAATAAAATACATTTATTTTTGCTAATTTCATTCCACCTCACAGAACTGACTCAAACTTAGACCTATTAGATTCTTTTGAATTCCCACACAAATGAAAATGCTAGTTGGCCCAACTCCTGTCCCTATTTCTAGCTATCTCACCTTTGCTCACCACGAAAAGAGCCACAGGAACAGATGTATATGTGCTCTCCAAAGTCACATGCTTAAATTCTAACACCCAGTGATGTGGTATTTGGCTAAGGAAGTAATTCATGCTTAAAAAAAAAATATATCAGAAATCTCCTTTTCATCCTCTCCTTCCATTCATAAAGGGAAGGCTTTGTGAGGACAGATCAAGAAAGCAACCGTCTGTAAGTCAGAAGAGAAAAAAACCCAATTGGCCAGATCTTGATCTAAGACTTCGAACCTCCAGAACCAGCTCTTCTAGTTATCCAAGCAGACTGAGACACATGTGAACACCTCGTAGGACACATCCAAGCTCTGTGTACACCCCGCAAAAAGCCCCTGTTACCTTTTGTACCAAGGAGTGTTCACAGTGGCAGCATCAGATGCCATCAAAAGGAAAGGCTTAGACTAAGGGCTGTGCAGGCTCTGAGTACCAAATGTGGTCTGGAAGGGTAGGCACAGGGTCAGGGTAGTCGTGCAACTCAAGGGACACTGGCCTCATGGGGTGTGGTTAAGGGAGTACAGTGAGGCCTCGAAAAAGTCCAGGCCTGCATCCCAGGCGTGATATTCAGAGACGCCACCCTGGTAGATCTGTGATGTTTCAGGGAATTAGAAGTTTTCTGATCAGGACTTCTGATGCTTCTACTGGGAGTGTCTCATTCGGAAAGCTTTGTCCTGCAGAGTAATTACTGTGTAGGAGTTAAGTGCATAACTAGATGTGCTTAAGTGCATTCTAATCTAAAGTATCTGGCCTTGAGAATTGGCTCTCATGTGTACTAGCCATGGATCTCCATACATGTTTCTTAAAATATTTATGCCTAATTACCTCACTTGTTAAGAGAATGAAACAAATGAGGATGGAAAGAGATAGATAGATAAATAGACAGACATAACATTTATGTCTAACAAATTGTTACAAAAATAAAGAAAAATTAGTCATCATTCACTTGTGTTTGAAATAATCATGGCACCAGCATGGAAGAAAAGAAAATAAGCCTATTTATCAAATCCATGAATAAATTGTGCCACAGAATAGGTAAAGATATTTAAATCCGTTTCTGATATAAATCCGTTTTTGACAGATGTGAAATTTAATATCATATATATTCTTCCTTTATTCGTTATATTTCTCTTTCATTAACTCCCATAATTGAAACTTGGTTTGGAATATGAAGTAACATGAGGTGACAAAGAAAATAAAATTATTGTCTCTACACAGTGTTAAAGTCACTCCATCTCTGTTGTGTAACCTCTCATTAGAGAAAATGCAAAGTCGGTGTACACCTTGGAGGATTTCCCATTTCTAGGATCTCCAAATCCTTCTACAAAAGGATACACGACTGCTTATTTCCATCGTTCTAAATTCCTGGTGACCACCCTCTTCTACCCTAGGAAAAAAGACGCTTCCTCTTACAAACTAAGTAAATGCTTACTGAGAACACAAAGCTAATAAAGCCTGCAGGCTAATGAAATAATATTTCAGATCAGATCTCACATTTCCATGTGGCAGAACAGGAATAGAAGAAATCCTACTAAAGCTGGTACTGACTTTCCCAGATGTGCAGCCATTAACACATGCTAAAACAGGCTCTTTAAAAAGTCTATGCATTTTTCTCCAAAGGAATATAAAGTACCATTCCCTAAAGCAGCCCCCAATGCTCAGGCCTCCTTAACTCAGGAGTTAGCAGAGCAGAGAGCAATGTTCTGGAACATTTCCACTGTAGTGAATGCCATGGATAGGAAAGAAGCAACACAATGTAAGACAGCACAGAATTTTTATTCCATTTTAGTTCTTTTTGAGCACTTACAGGATCTTAAGATACTGATTTATAGTAGGATTAACCCAAAGTAGCTTATGTATCACGGAGGGACTTCATGGAAAGCCTGTTTATCCATTATTGTCTACTGCTACCCAGAGTATTTCCTGGTGATGAGGAAAGGACTCTTGTCAAAAATCTAGGAGAAAAAGCAGCATAAATCGACTCTCTAGCAGGACTGCTCAACTGTTGAATGCAGTCCCTGCCTGGACCAGGGGCACATGTCTTGCTTAAAATGACTCCTTTGGGGGCTAATGAAGAATGAGATGCCGTCCAACACTGGGGCTGTATTGAAATGCAGCTCAAATATTATCCTAATAACTTACATTAGCAAGAGTCAGAAGCTACTGATTGTTACAGGAGGATAAAGCCCCACACAGTGGCTCATAATACCACAGGGCCCCTCCATGTTGGCCACAGTATTTATAACTGCAATACTAAGTGGAAGATATATTTTGATTTCAACTGTGGCTTATCAGTACTTACTGGAGATACAAAACAGTAATTTTTATCAAAACGTCTTTGGCCAGGTTTCTTGGTGCACTGTTCAATTCTTCAAGACGATGCTGCATTCATAAGTCAGTATGTGTATGTGTGAAAATATGGAAATTTGCTGAGAAGTTCACATTAGGCCTTACTTATCATTACATTGCAAATGCTTCCTGTAATAGCTGGTCCACAATGAGTTTTTAATTAAATATTGAACTGAAATAGCGTGAACCTCCACTCAATAGTGAAAGAGATCATACACCTTTGGGAAGATGTTGGCTCTTACCACTTATTTTATTTTTATCAGAGCAATTTTACTCCTCTTCCAGGGGTATAGCTCAATGGCAGAGCACCTGGTTAGTATGTGCTAGACTAGAGTTCCAGGGTTCAATCCGCAGTACTTCAGAAAATAAAAATAAAACAGCTTACTAAAAATTAAACTAGTTCAACAAAATAAAACAAGTTACTACATTAGCAATAGATTCATCAGGTACAAGATTCCTATTTGCATGGTAATCCAATTGCATTGATGACTTCTCCCTTCTTAGTGTTTCTGTATTTTTCTATATAAGATCACAATTGCCTCTATTTCTTAATCAGAACCTGGTGATGTGACCTGCTTTTGCTAAATAAATTTTCATTATTAATGTTCATCACCAACTATTTGTGGCTTTTGTTACACAGCATTAGCTACCCTGATGGAAGGAATGTGTTTAGTTCTTCTACATTTTATCTGTGCACTAAATCTTCTGGAAGATGGAATTCACCTTTTTGCTTTAAATGAGGAAAAACAAACATTTGGCATCTACTCTATTCAAATTATTTTTCCCTCTTTAGAATGCTTCATCCTACCATCTCTTTTTAGCTTCAAAATGCCCAACCACTTTTTTAAAAAAAAATGCACATTGAAGCATCCTATTATATCATGAACATGAACTAGGACACTGGTGAAGTCTGAATGTGCCCATCAACCTTCTGGTGCTGAGAAATTAATCCCCAAGGCAACAGTGTTGTGAAACAAAGGGCCAGTGTTTAGGTAATGAGGACTCTGCCCTCATGAGTGGGAGAATGTCCTATGCAGAAGCCTTGCTGTAGTGAGTTTTCTATCTTCTGCTCTCTGTGGTGTGAGGATGCAGTGCTGTCCCCCTTTCCTCCATATGAGAATAGAGTACAAAGGCCCTCACCAGAGACCAGCATCTTGAACTCGACCATCACACCCTTCAGAACTGTCAGAAATAAACTTTTGTTCTCTGTAAGTTACCTGGTCTCAGAAATTTTGTGCCAACAAAAGCACTTACCCTTTCTTCTCGGCCATGCAGCAGGACATAGCAGGGAGAGCAAATGCTCACTCTTCACAGGAAAACCCTTCAGAATTAATTGTGCACATGCTGACAAGGCAGGGTTGGCAGGTCCTACAAGAGTCGGGTGCCACAGCTGTTTTCGTGCTGATCATAAGTTCTACAAGGTCTCTTCCCCTAAGCCTAGCAAAGATTTTTTTGACATTTCACCAAATAGTTCAGAACTGTCTTCTATTTAGTGCATAAGAGTGTAACAGACCCTCACTTCCTTGAAGGTGTAAGTGGCCTTTTTTTTTTTTTTTTTTTTTTTTGGTCTGCTTATCCCAAGTACTGAGAGGTACTTGGTGCAATAGGTACTTAATATTCTCCAAATGAATGGCTAAAGGGTTATATACATATTCCTCTCTGGAGGATTGCCTAAAATAGCCTGGCTAACTATCATGGGTAGGCAAATATGAAAAGAGGCAAAGATCTGAAATCTTCTGTGGAAGATGAGGCATTTTGCCAATGTACTTTGCTCCAGGCCTGCCAGTTTCAGCAAAAATCAGTTCTGTCACAGCTCGCCTTGTCAATCCGCATTTAGACAGGTTAGTGCACTCTGATTTGTATGCCTTTCGGCTATTGTTTTTTTCACTAAAAGTCTAGATTTTATCAAGAATTATAGCAGCCGCTGCCTCTATAATCAGAAAAGATTGTGACTTCCCTCCAAAGTCATTCTTCCACTTATTTATTAATATGTTGAAACCGTTTGTACTCTCCATGCATTCTCCCAGAATGTTCATTCAATTATAGAGCTAGATTTTCAAACAAGTCATTGTAATTTTGATAGTAAATGCAAGACCAGGGGTTAGTAGGGGTTTTCCTATATTGTCTAACTTCTCTTCAAGTGGACTTAGGAACTCTTTATAGAGGACAAGATTTCGGTTACAACTTCCAGAAGGATAAGGATTTAATTCACTTCTACACAGTGAAGTCCACGTATCATGGGTTATGTCAATGGAGCAGTGAAAGAGAAAGATACGTTTGTCTCCCTCATGTGACTCACTCATCAGCTAATAATGGAATGGCACACAAAACTTTAATCAAAAAATATTTCGTGAAATATAAAAATATTAGAAAATCAGCAAACCTAGTAAAAAGAAAAGATGGAGAAGATAAGAGGGATTTGTTTATTCACCTCTGCCATGTCACAGATATTTTTCCTGGAGCATGGTGCAAATAAAATCCTACCAACAGAATAAGTGGAGGTCACAAAATCTCTATTATAAGGGAAAATACTGAATTCTGTAGCATATATTGGCTAAGCCAACTGTAAAAATGGCCCTCTGATAGTGACCCACAAGGATACAATTATTAGGAGACTCTTCCCTATAGCTCGGACATTTAGAATATGGCCTACAAGGCAATAAAATGTATTGTCTCTCTATGTAACCACAGGGGTTGAATGGAAGAGAGTGTTTGAGAGGATGAAAATAGTCCACCTGAAAAAGAGAAACAACTCTAGGTATTTAAAGAAGAAAAAAGTCAGCATAGAAGATTGAATATTTTGGTAATTAAAGAGCTACAAACTTCAGTAAGATATTGTGAGGTTATCCAGTGGTTAGCTAGAGCAGGCACCCTTCCAATTCCAAAAAAAAAAAAAAAAAAAAATGGAATGAAGAAGGAAACTAGAGCTGCCTTTAGAACCTGGAAACAACTCCAACATACCTGGTGAGAAATAAGACTTCCCTGGACCGTTCTCCACACAGCAGGAGCCACACAGGCACTGCTAGCAGAAACATCTGAAGCACAGAGACCGACACTCCTCTGGCCAAGTGGTGTGCTCATTAAAAATCCCTCACATAGGGCTGGGGATTTAGCTCAGTGGTTCCACCACCTGCTCCACAAGTCCAAGGTCCCCAGTTCGATCCCCAGTACCAAAAAAACCCAACAAACCCAACATAGGATTTATGATCTTCCAAGTGTAATTACTTGCATGATGGTTGGTTTCCAACTACTAAGAATTAATAATTCAGTTGAAAACTTACACAATCTGTTTTCTGCAGCCATCAAGATCTGTTTCTTCTAGTAGAGCTTCTTTACTGAGAGTCAGTGGATGAAATGGGAGCCTGAGAAATGCATTTATCTAAAACACAAAATTGAAAAGGACCTGGGAGCAAACGAAGATCAGGACACAAGCTTTCTCAAAGTGTTCGCAAATTCTAATTTTCTTGCACAAAACAGCCAAAGATCAATAGAACTCGACCATCTGCCAACCTCTGTCCTTAAATCCAAGACATATGCAAGCCTCTAAGTGGAGGGCTGTCCTGAACATCACGGAAACAGCTGCAAACTACACAAGTACATGGCTACCTTGGAGGTTGCTATGGGAGGTGCCTCACTATCACTAGGGAACTGCTTCAGGACCCTTCTCCATGGTTACCAAAATCACAGATGCTGGAGTTCTTTATACACAGGACAAAACATTGGCACCTGACCTAGGCACATTTTTCCTCCATAGACTTTTTTTTTTTTTTTTTTTTTTGTATAGGGGATTGAACTTGGGTCCTTGCACTTGTGACACAGGCTAAATCCCCAGTCCCTTCCTCCTATAGTTTATTTGTTTTCTTTTTTGGTTATTTTGATACAGGATCTCACTATGTAGTTGAGACTGATATGGAACTCACTTTGTAGGCCAGGCTGGTCTCAAACTCACAGCGATCCTCCTGTCTCAGCCTCCTGAGTGCTGGAATTACAGGAGTGCTCTGCCACACTCGGCTATAGTTTAAGTGATTTTTGATTACCTTCCATCCCTAGTACATTGCAAATGCTACCTAAATAGTTAAAATGCCATACAGTTTAGGGAATAATAACAATTTTTATAAGTCTATATATCTTCAGTATAAAAGCAATGTTGGGCTGGGGATTTAGCTCAGTGGTGCTGCCGCCTGCCTCGCAAGTGCAAGGTCCCAAATTCGATGCCCAGTGCCAAAAAAAAGTAATGTTCTTTCCTGAATATTTTTGATCCATGGCTCTTGTATATAAAGATGCAGAATCTAATGATAAAGAGAGCTGCCTGTCCTATAATTAAAGAATGACACTAAACAAAAAAATGATAAAATTGATTCCTGGCTTAATAGAGTTGTAAAGGATAAAATAAGATTTTTTAAAAGGATATAAAAAATGAGGCAAGAAGAATTTTTTGTAAAAGTAGAATTCCAAGTAAAGACTTACTGGGTGAAAAGTCAGTGCCCAGGGGTGGTGAACTGTGCTCATTCAACTCGGTTAAGCTGAGAACTGCGTTTGCCACACTTCCTTCTCTAAGTGCCTGATTAGAATTGTGCCCTGAGATCCGAAAGGCTAAATGAAGCAGTAATCATCATTCACTGAAAGTTTTCATGGGAGAGGCTCTTTTCTGGCTGTATCTATTTTGGGGTTCTAAATGTCTCATTTACATGAGTATCCATTTCAGTCTCTGGATGTGGGAAGTTTTCTGAAGTGATTTGGGCAAATAAATCACTTATACCTTTAGCTTCCTACTCTAGTCCTTCTTGGACAAAGGCTATCTATATCTAGGGGTCCCCTAAGACCACTTAGAGGGGGGCTTTTGCAAGGTGATTGGAATATGGGAGGGGTCTGGTCAGAAGAAGTGAGTCAGTGTAGGCATGGCCTGGAAAGGTTACCCATACCTCCAGCCAGGCCATAGCCACACAAAGACAACGGCTTCATAGAACTAGATCACTCTTAGTGGGCCTACCTTGGCAGCCGGATGTGCTTGGCTTCTCAGATTGCCCATGACTCCTTCTCTGATCTCCATTGCTTTACTCCAGACCCTCATCACCACAACACTTTGCAAATATAAGTCATCACCCTTACTATAAACCCCTATCCTATAGCACCCAGTGACTGTGCTCCTGTCACAGAACACTACATCATGCCGGGTCAAGAGCACACGAATACCCATTCTAGACACAAAGAACAGTACTCCCACAGCCTCACGTAGAAGAACTTGATGTACGTGAGCTACTTACATAGATAGGGCCAGTGTTCCAAGACTGTCCTACATAGGCCCGGCATGGTGTTGCACACCTGTAATCCTAGCACTCGGGAGGCTGAGGCAGGAGGATCGCTGTGAGTTCAAGACCAGCCTGGGCCACATAGTGAGTTCCAGGCCAGTCTTAACTACATAGTGAGACCCTGTCTCAAAAAAAAAAAAAAAAAAAAAAAAAGACAAACAAAAAAAGACTATCCTAATGAGTGAGATGCATGGGTCTGGCCTAATGAAATAAGCAGCAGACAACATTTCTTAGGCCTTCAAGCCACACACAAGATTCTTCTATGAAGCCTAAGGACAATGCTTTTTTGAAGCAGAAGAGTGATACACAATATTCTTTAGGTTAAAAATTATTATTCTAGATGTTGAGTGGAGAACAGACCAGGGAGAAGAACAGAAGGAAGCAGGTTTCTGCATAGGTAGGTTTGTGCTACAGCAAAGGTAGAGGAGGCAGATAGAAGTCAGCAGATCATATCTGCAGTTATACTAGCCAAATTAGGTGATTAGATTATTGCAGTGGCATGGTGATTCATTAGTAATAAGGCTTAAGTGGTCTAGCTTAATTTCACTAAAATTATAATCTGGACAGTTTTCTTAAAAAAATACTTGTGACTGCTGACTCTGTGCATAATATATACAGTAAAAAAGTCAACAAGTTCTACTAAATAAAATACTGTACTTTCAATAATAAGTACAATCATAGTGATATAAAATTTAAAATATTAACATATAATTCTTAATATAAGCCAGGGTAGTACTACTACAGGACTACTATTAACAATAGTAATGATAGAAAAAATGAAATAATAGCATACCTAGAGCTTCTGTCCTGTAAGGCAGGCATCATTTGTTTTTGCTGCTTGATGACTTTTGTGAAGTTTATTTTTCCTGTTGCTATTAATTATTTTTGTCTTTTTTGTTGTTCATCATTGACTCTAAGACCTCACATTGCGCTAAGCACATGCTCTGCCATCAATGCCCCCCCGCCGCACTTAGGCATAGTATTAAATTACACAGTAGATGGTTTCCCAAAATAGGATCCATAAATTTATTCTGCATGCACAGGACACAGGATTTGAGGAGACTCAAATCAAGAGGTGGATAATTTATCACCCTATCTTGTATCTTGTATTTAATGTGTTCTGGTTCCTTTCTTTGTTAACAGAATACAGCAGAAGTGAAGTTATGTCAGTTCTGGGCCGTGCTCAGAAAGTCAGCTTTTATCCTCTTGAATGACAGCTGCCATGTAGGAAGTCTAACTACCATGAGTCCAGTATGGTGAAAGCAAATTCATACTAGCCATGCAAGGAGGCCAGTGAGGGAGACAGGAAGCCAGACAGACAGCCAGACACAAAAATAAGTGTCCTCCTTGCCCCTAGCACTTCCTGCTGAGACTCCAGACTTCTGAGCAACAAAGCTATCTTGGACATTCCAGCTGCAGCAGAACAACCACACTGCCGAACTCAACCCAGATTCAGGATTGTGAGAGATGATAAGTTGCTGTTGTTCTAAGTCACTCATTTTGGTGGTGGCTTTTTATTGACAACAAGGAAGACTTGGGTTAATATAATTTACTCCAGACACCAATCCCTGAACAATTACTATTATTATTCTCATTGCACAGTTAAGAAAACTGAAGCTTTAGGAAGTCACAGTAGCAAAGGGCAGAAGAAGAATGTGACTCAAGACAGGCTGGCTTCAGTGTCTTCGCCTTTCATGTCTACATGTTACCGATTCCAGTAAAACATTAATATGACCTGGCCACAGCATTCAGAGAATACTGGTCATCACGATTCACAATTCCTTCTCTGAATAGAGCCAGATGAGAATAACATTCGAGGGTGTGCCTGCCATTCACACTTTCTTCTTTGTGAATGTTGTCATGGAAACTATGCAACTTTCTGTTCTGCATGTGCCAAAGGCAAATCTGGCTAGGAGACCCACTGAAAATATGAAAATAAAATTTCAAAAAATGCATTTCTCTAGATTCATTTGGTGTTGGCCTTTTGGTTATGTCAAGAAGGATTGATCAGGGTTCAGTAAGTGTGGGGAGCAGTGATTTCTTTTCTGACTCATGTGATGGCTAAAGTAAAATTTCACCTTTATATATCCCGAGAAAAACCCTTAGGTTTTATCACTACAGAGGACTGTCATGTGGACTTACATGTGGACTGTCATGATGTCCATGATTTATGCACTGTACCAAAAGTTTTTCAAATGTAACTCAATCTCATGTTACTCTTTCCATCCAAAGCATCAAGGGTATAAAATACCCTGTCACTGTCACAGACTGGCAAGGAAATGCATTAAGTTGAGACTGATTCATTCCATTTCCAACTTTTTCAAGGTAAGAACTTGTCTTGGATATCTGCTTATCCCGGTATTGAACATTTCCTTCCATATTTTTCTTTAGATTTTCAGGAGTCTATATCATGTGTATTTTACCTTCTAAAATATTTCAAAAATCTGTGTCCATAGGATCATGTCTCCTCCTCATGCACTTATTCTAGAGAATAAAGACATTCTGTCTTAAGTTGAGGTAGTAATGGATTAAGTTCTGGCCAGGGTTCCTCTTCAAACAGCTGGAATCTGAAAACAGGTAGTACTGTTGATTTTGTTTTTAATAGCCATCATTTTCCCCTAACCTCTCCTGGGAAAGAATTTGAAAGGAATTGAGGTTTTCCACTTACTCTCAACTGAGCAGTTTACTTCAGCTCTGCTTTTGTGTCTTAAAACTTTCTGGGGGATTATTTTTATGCTAATTTAAAATGTTCACTACTGAAACAGTGTGTGAGCTTCTGACTTACTTGATCATCTACATTTAATGTTTAATAAATATTTATTAATATTTTTATCTTAGGGAAATCTCAGTGAGTAAAGGAGAGAAAAAAAGCTAGATATACAAATACTACAATATTCTGAAGTCACAGTTTGGTAAAAGTTGGTTGCTATGGGATCTGAATGCCCCATGCATTACTAACAGTACAACATTCATTGCTCCATAACCAACAACAGGAAAACTAAGCACAAAGAAACTTATGAAAATGTAGAAGTCAGAAGTACATAATGTATTGTCATATTTAGTTATTCAAATGATCAAAATATATGTAAATGTTAACATTTGCTCTAGATTTTTAAGCTAATCAATTGAGACTACATTTTTGGGAGAGGTCTTGAAGATTTAGGTGTTGTATCTTACAGTGATAGTACCTCTATTATTTGTTTTTAATGCTATTTTATCTACCTATTAAGTCATCATAGTCTCAAAATTATATATCAAATGCCTAGAAGAGTTCTTTGTTTGGGAAACAAGGGTGTGTGTGTGTGTGTGTGTGTGTGCGCGCTAATATTTGTCAGATAATGTTTGGCAGTGTGTTTGCTTTTTTTCCTCCATGAATGTTTTAGTTCTGAATGTTCTGATGCAAATTTTTCCAGCAATTTTCTCTGAAACTCTAATTAAGTAACTTAATTATATTCCACTCACTTTTCTTGAAAAAGTTATTACTTTACTTGAATAAAAAAAAATGATCAACCTAAATGACATTGTTACCTAGAGAAATTATTCAGAGATTATTTTCAAGCAATCTGAAAGATACATTGGAAATTTGTTTCCAGTCTGATTATTTCTGAGACTTCCAGAACACTAGCCCTTCAGAATGAGTTCAACTGGAAAGTGTGAAATGATTTTTTAAATTCTTCATTCCAAAACTGTTGCTTGTATACTTAAGGCATTAGGGCAATCATCAAGTATATTTAATAAGAATTTATTATTGAGAATAGCACATTAAAATATAAATATCAAATAAAATTCTTTATCCATCATGACATTTTATTTTTATTTAAATTATATATATATATATATATATATATATAAAATACATATATATGTATATTCCCATTGCTGCCCTTGTCGTTTTTCTTTTTTTTTATACACAAAAGAAGCACATTTGGATGCATTTCCAGTTACTATTGGAGTTATTTTGAAATTTAACTCTGAGCACATGTTGATATTCTAGCCATCATTCACTGAAGTAAAGAAGCCTTATATGACATCTCACACATCTCCACTGCAAAGAACTTTCCAAAGGGAAGATCAAAATTCAGGTAAGGTGTTTAGTTTCTTTCAGACCACAAATTATATTATTATTCTCGTCCTATCATACATCTCTCTTTTAAGAGGGAATTTTTTAAATAGTTACACATTCACATTGTTTTCTTTCTTTTTAAAAAAAATATGTGAGATCTCTTTTAAGGAACCATTTACAATGCCAGCAAGTAATTATACTTCAGATACTTATGTGAACACACAAGGTTGGAAATTTTTCTCCTAGTACTCGTGGAATAGTTCCCCAGCAGGACCTCCTTTTTTTTTTTTTAAGGATCTCTTTATTATTCTTCAGTTAATGAATAAATAGTGCAATAAGATCAAGCAAAACTTAAAATGTGTATGTTGAAATAAGTTGCTTTTAGAAAAGTCCAGATAGCTCTTTGTGAAAAGCTAACTTCTAATTTGTACAGAAACCAGGAAGGTCCCAGAGGCAATGTGAAAATCCCCACAGCGCTTTCTGAAAAAGACTTAAAGCATAACAATTATTGACTTGTTTGTAGTTATGGAGTAGTTAACCTCCCCTTGATGTATCCTTAAGCATAGCTAGAAACTTGACAGAGCAAAGATTTTAATGTTTCTCTTTCTTTCTTACCTAACATCTTTGCTTTAATACCTCTATGGTATGGGAACTGCAGCTTTTTGTTTTAATAGTAAGGAAAGGAATAATACTAAACACATCCGTAACCAATTCAGTATAAATACCAGGTAATCAGAATAGCCCCAAACAACTGTAGCAATCAATGATGAGGCATCCTGTCTATAAACAGCGGGATATCAGTGCTGGCACAGGTGCAGGGTCAGAGAGAGTTTTGGAAACTCCAAAATTTCAGTCTCAGATCAATAATGTCTTTACCTGTCCTTGAGTTCCTGATCAAAGTTTCAAAATCAAAGGTTTCTACAGAGAACTGACAACAAGATAAGACTTGGGGAGATCATCTAAAGGCAAAACATATTTACTGTAGGGAAAAAGAAACATGTTTCATATTGAAGGGAAACTCACTGTTAAGAATTTGTAGATGATTATCACATTTTCTCTCCTATATAAACAAATAGATAATGGTGCTTATTTATTTACTTGCTTATACATTCCAAAATTAGAACCATAAAACAACTGATTTCCTACTAACAGTACTTAATCGTAAAATTTCCCACTCCAATTAATACATTCCTGAAATATCATTTTAATAGACCTATAATACTCTACAATATGCTGAACATTAGAGTTTTGTCCATCTTTTCACTCATTTGGACAAAGCAGTTTGTATAAATTTGCATCTGAATCCTGTAATTTTAGGGTAAATTCCTAGAAATGAAAATTTTGTTTCCAGTGAGCAAGGATTTCTTTTCCTAATAAATAGATTTATCATTAAAAGTATTATATCCTCAGGTCAAAGCCCTCATTTTCAGTCTTGCTAGTGATTTTTCAGTACCTTTGTGGCTTAATTGGAGGTGCATAAAAATTTTTAATATTTAGTTGCTCCTTAGAAAGAGCAACATTAAGTGCCTTTTAAGTTACTCAAAATCTAGTTTGAGCAAGTCAGAAAACATCACACATAGTTACAGCAATTAAATATGGCACATTGATATGTAAGCAGTGGTAGGTTCACATTATGAAGAGCTTTGAAATAAATCACAATTACATGGTGCTGTAAATGTATCCACTAAGTGTAGAAGCACAATTAGGCATCTAATTATATAGGAAAATGCAATCACATCCTGAGTAAAGCCTAAGCCACAAAACCTGTTCCTACTGGAGCCATTTTGCTCCACAAACCCAGGGGCTCTTCAGTGGTTTTACTGCTTCTAGGACTTTCCAGAAATTTGCCTATTTTTACTTTGCACCTCTCTCCTCAAAAGCCAATCCATCTGATCTTCTTGGATGTATTATCTTCATTGGATTCCTTTTATAAAAGTTCTTGATTTTTTTTCTAGACCTTATGTCCACATCAGTTGCTCAATTTGTATCAGCCAAGCCCTGCCAAAAACATCCTTTAAAATTTTATACCTCTTGCAAGAATCTCTCTGTCTAAGAAATGAGAGAGGAGTGGCAGAGAATTCTTGATATAAATGGATTCATCCTTGAAATGGTCACAGTGCAACACGTTCTCTGCTTAACTTGTCACCCCAGAGCCTAAACTCCACAGCTTCACACAAGTATAAAAGACATAGAAACCAGAGAAACATGTTGGCCTCTGCATTTTAACCAAGGTGAAAGCTGTGAAGTCGGAAACATTGGGTTTTAATTTGGGGAGGACGTAGGAGCACTGGGTCCTCTTCAGACAGCACATGCACAGGCATGATGCTTATGATTACATAATTCCTTGATCCCTTAGGCAGCACATCTACTAAAATTGGAACGATACAGAGGTGATTACATAATTCCAGGTAGTCTACAGCAGTTCCATAACCTGGTGAAATCCATGAAATTTTGTTTTTTATTGTTGTTGGTGAGAGTGACGGAAAAAGAACAGACAGATTTAAGATCTATCTGCTATGTTCCTCCTCTTTTATCATTATTATATCAGAGGGGTACAGCCAGTTTCAAAGCTTCAGCCTGGGCGTGACCTCCCTAGCGCCTGGAAACACATGACATACTTTCTTCAAGCCACTCTAAACAATCTGTGTCAATTTAATTTTTATCAAAGTGCAAAAATGAAGGCACAGGAAAATGTTGCTCTCTACCTGACAATAAAGATTTTCAAGTATCTGTGTAGTTTGATTTTTTTTTAATTCTCATACCATTTGATGGAATTTCCAATAAAATGGGAGTATCTGTTTCCTTGGACTAAGGGTGTAAGCCAACTAAAACTGTTCCAAAAATTAAGTCAATTTTATACATAAGACTTCCAAAAAGGCTCTAAAAATCCATTACATTATAATAGTCTAATATGAAGTGTTTTTGATACACAAGAAGGGAGATGTGGGTGAGAAAGAGATTGATTTTAAATTTCAGTTAAGTTTGATTTAAAGAACAGTTATAGTTTTTCTATAAATATAGTAGAAAGAGGATCAAAAATAATTTGGGGTAATTTCTGCCATACAGAAATAAAAAATTATTTCCATGGATTTTTTCTTTTTCTATTTGAGAAGTCCACTGAGGAAAAAAGAGACTGAGCTATAGGAGTAAGTCTCAGAGATAGAAACCAACTGACGAAGAACTGTAGTGGATCTAAAATTACAAAAAATGCCAGTAGAAATCACCTAAACAGTTTGACAATACGGAGGTAATGGGGGATTTTGCTCTATTTTTCAGTAGAACATAGGGAGGAAATAGAAACTAGTAGCAGAGAGTAGAGCTGAAATAACAGGACTCGGGAGAGAAGAGTAATGGGTGGGAAGCCAAAACTCTACAGTCCGCACAGGCACAAAAGTTCTAGGCTGAGAGAAGGCCGAATGGAGCACGGGCCTCGCTGTGACAGCCACGGAGGCTTAACTGCGACGGAGGGAGGGTCTGTCCGGCCACAGATGCTTTGACAGTAGAGCGGCTGGGAAGAGGCCCTGGAAGTCCGAGCCAGCTGACCTCAAGCAGAGTCCGCAGACAACCAGGAGGGAACCAAGCTTTCAACCCCACCCCCCAAAGAATTTGTGTTTTAAAGTTACTACACCCTTGCTCATTTTTAAACCACCATCTATAATATTTTTCCTTAGGTTTATTCTAAAATTCAATATGTGTACTACACTAGAAATTACACATTCTCTTTGAAATGTAGCCAATGAAATCTAAATACCACATAGATCTGACATTAGACCATGTTTTTTTCTAAAACAAAAAATGCATGGACTAGATAGTTCTTTTATCATCAAAAATGTTAAAACGGAACATTTGTCAAACTGCATTTTTATTCCATTTCACTACAGAATGTAATGTGGTATAAGGCAACATTATGCTTGAAAAGTTTCTTATTAATCAACTTGCAGGCTTCACTGTAGCACAAATATAAATATAAATTTCACTTTCTCTTTGATGTCTCGAGATCATAAATCTCTAAGTTTAAAAAAAGTGTTATCTATAGGAAGCCAGTTGAAAGAAGGCATAACATATAAAGTAGAATCCTATGTATCTCAGGGCACTATCTCTATACACTAAGATACAGTACAGTAAAGCAAGTATAGAGCAGTATGTTAAAAGGGAACATAGGGCCAGGGATTTAGCTCAGAGGCACTGTGCCCGCCTCACAAGAGCAAGGTCCTGAGTTCAATTCTCAGTACCAAAAAAAAAAAGGAAGCACAAAGTAATAATTTACATATGCATTTGATTTCAAAAGAAAAGTGAACTCTAAAATATTATTAAATAAACATGGATAATAATAAGTCTGCAAATAAGTTCTTTACTAGAAAAGTAAGGTAAGAATGGGAGAAGAAAGTTCCCTAAATAACAATTTATATAAACTGATTTTTGAAGTGTGAATATTTTAACCTGTCTACAGAATTGCTACTAATATATCATGAAAAAATCCTTTAAATATTGTAAAGTTTCATAAATGATTAAAGACCCTAAAAGTATATTTCAATAAAACACACATCATTAATGACACAAATGGGGGTGATTTTTTTCTCTATTTGAAAATATTATTTATCACTAGGATATAGCAGGAATAATTCTACTTCTGCTTTATTGTTGGTTTATTTTCCAAGAAAGTTCCATGAAATATGAATATATGGGAAAGGAAGGGGTTTTGTATGGTGATTTTATACAGTTTTTAAGTTTTGTCTCTTTCCAAGTTTCATATCAAAATCTATAAAACTGTAAATCTTAATTATTTATAAGATGGTACCTAAATTATCTCTTCCTTACAATTAGATACAGCCAGGTAGATAGGCAGATAAATAGTTGGATGGATATATATAAGATAAATAAGGGATGGATAGATAGGTGATAAATGACAGACAGAGAGGAGTAGGCAGAGAGCCTGGACAGGCGTTTGTCGTCTGGATGAATCATGAAGCAGTGAATATCCCTTACCAAAGCTAAACCTGTGTAGCTTTTACTAAATTTCCATTCAGAAGCATCATATTCTTTGACAACAGTCAAGGACAGGACTAGATGGAGTTTTGCATCCATAAAAAATCATCACTCCCACTGCCTCACCCTGGGCTTTCTTAATTCAGAGCTTCCTGTTACAGACCAAAGTACGTTGTTCTTCTATTACTCTTCCTCCTTGCACATATGTAAGAAAAAAATCTAGGAAACTCTGCCACAGGTAATGTTGCCTTGGAAAAAGGAAGTTTCCCGGACCTCAGGAAAACTAACTACTCGAGTCAGGCCTATAGATGGTTTTCACACCAGAGGGCACGACACCAAAGTAACATTCAACACAACGTGGCTTAGCTTTGTAACGCGGGAGAAAGAGCAACTGTGCAACGAGAGGCAGAAAAGTCAGGGTAGCAACTTCAGGAGAGTCCTCAGGTGGCTTTCAGAAAAAAAATATGGAGGATGAGACAGTAGAAGTGGATTCCTTTAAAACTTCCCTTTCAAGCCTTCCTTCTGCATATCCTTCATGGCACATAGCTGGGGATAGACCCCCTGCTTACCCGCCACTGCCCCAAAGAACAGCAGACCGTGAGATACAGAAAGCATTCCTTTGCCTCACAGAGAAAGGGAAGGAAGGTAAACACCTGAATACTTACTCAAAGTTCATTAATCTTCTCAATAACGAACAAGAAGTTATGCTGGCAGGAGAAGCAGACCGCGGACACCTGAGCAGCGGGAGTCAGCTTTATTTCTTTACACTTGAGTTATAGCCATTAAAGCCCTCACCATCACAGGATATGCCAAAAATGGCCATGGGGATGGAGTTTACTCAAGAAAATGAGTCCCAGGAGACAGGGGTCTCCAAGGAAATTCTACTATGTCTAATACGATGCTTAGAGAGGAGGGAAGTAGGATTTCAACAATTTAAACGGCAGATTTTCCTTTCTTTTAATTTCCCAAAGAAACTATGGCCCCATCCTTTCTCAAAATTTACCCATTAAAAAAGAGAGGTTGGGCCAGGGATTAAGCTCAGTGGCACCGCACCTGCCTCACAGATGCAAGGTCATAAATTTGACCCCTGGTACCAAAAAAATAAATGCAAGGAAGGAAGGGAGAAGGGAGGGAGGGAGCAAGGAAGAAAGAAAAAGAAAGGAAGGAAGGAAGGAGAGGTTATTACTGACCCATGAGTTCATCGTGCAGTTCTTTAGTTTTGGCCTCCTCCTCATCCCTGGGCTCTACTCACAAGCCCCTTTCACAGTCTTTGGATTTCGTAGGACACAACTTAGACTACACTGATTTTTATTTTATTTTTTGTGTGTATGCGTGAAACATGAGGTCAAACTTGCAGTACCGTCACCATTTAGAACATGCTGAAACCTCAAAGGAAAAAACATTTTTTTGATGATACTAGGGATGGAACTCAGGGCCTTTGCATTAAGCAGCATCCCAAATTTGTTTTTTTGTTTGTTTGTTTGTTGAGAACTTGCTAAATCACTGAGTTGTCCAAAGTCCTAGTGCTGCTGCTAAGACTCTCCAAGTGCAGGTATTGTAGGCAACACCATAGCCAGCTAAAATAACTAGACTTTCTGATGTAAGCAATTCGGCACTAAAAGAGCTAGTGAATCAGTCAGGCTGGGTTGGGCATTTATGAGTTATACAGATAACTTTATGATAAAAAAGTAAATTTCTGTAGAGCTACAAGATCCCAACAATGAATGTAACTGTACTGTATCCCTAAAATGTACCAATAAACTCAATTAAAACTGAAAAAAAAAATAAATTTCTACTAGTTCTCCCAGGATCTCAAGCCATCTATGGTCACCTACTTTACAGGATTGTTAGAGGAATTACTGGTGATTCTTGGGTACTTGTGCCCCATATATAGTTGAGACTCAGCAAATAATAAATTAATGGAGATAGGCAAAATGTATGGGCTTTCAATGAAATTACTGTTAGCATATTTTCAAGATGTTTGTTCAAATCTTCCCGTCGTAAGCCAACCACCTGCACCAAACTTCTTAAATGGCTTGATCTTTGGATAGAGGGAAATATAAGACAGGTGAGTGCGTATTTTTAAATATTTAAATAGGGGAAACGATCTTAGCCCAGATGGCCTGGCCCCGGAGAGGGGAGTGTTTGACCAATCTCAGGCACTCTGAACATTGTAACTGACATGTGAGGTCTTGGTCAGGGTAAAGTTTGAAATGCGGGAGAGGAGGATGGTGGCCAGGGCTCCTACTGCAGGAAGCACACTCTAAATGCCCTTCCAAAAGAAGAGGATCTACCGCAGTATGTATCAGACGGTAATAATTGTCTTTCAAATTGACAGCAAAACATTAAGCTACCTTCAATATGTTTTTGTTTAAGAAATAAGGTAAGTCATGTTAGAAATGCCATATTCCAAAAGTACTTCATTTTTTTAAGGATGCTTAGCACTTAAAGGATTCCTTTTGCCAGGAAACCCACTTACAAATATTGC
Source organism: Fukomys damarensis (assembly GCF_012274545.1). Taxonomy (NCBI): domain Eukaryota; kingdom Metazoa; phylum Chordata; class Mammalia; order Rodentia; family Bathyergidae; genus Fukomys; species Fukomys damarensis. The sequence goes on along the minus strand of NW_022900917.1, from coordinate 9,437,782 downwards.
ACACTGACTCAAAAACTAGGACACATGGTAGCATAGTTCTGAAAAAGTCAGACACAGTCATATTCCTTGAGTTCAAGTCCTACCTATAGCTCATTCTTAAGTTTCTGATTTTAACTTACTTTTGACATTAATGGGAATGATAATAAGACAAATAATTCACACTTGTCATGAGAATAAGTGAGGGTTCATGTTCAGCACAGAGTAAAGATTCGATAAGCACAATATTACTAATATGCCTCTAATATTACTGCCCCTGCTCCTGCAATATGAGAACAGTGCTAGAAATAACACTACTGGGAGCCTGGTAAGTATTAGTATCACTTTTAGGCATCTCAATAGTTTCAGAAATTTTATTTCCCAAACTACATTAAAATATCTTTCAGAGTGCTGTCCATTCATCACTGTTTAGAAACTTGTCACAACTCGTAACAGAACTGTGGACTTAACGGTAGATATTCAGTGAGTATTTCTTGATTGATTGCTATATGTATGCCTCACATTGGGCTAAACACGCACTCATTTACATTTCACCTCAGCAACTTAAAAATTATCCCACCTTCACATTTTATATCTCCATTTACGCAACTCTGGGCCACAAACAACTAATTACAGATATTACGGCAGGGCTTGAGTTCTTACAGACACACGTTTATGATTTCTAATCCAACCGACTGCCTCATTCCTCTACATCGGAACCACATGCCAGGAAAATACATGCAAATTAAATAATGTAATTTGGTTAAAGAGAATCAGAAAAATGGACCTTCCCCATTATTACTTATGAAGTCAAATCTTAGCTTAGAGAAAGGGTTTTATTGATGCTTTCATTTACACTGAGCTTTGTTTACCTTATAAATACTAAAGAAACAGTATGTTCCCCCCGGGGTATTCACAGGTATAGCATTCGCCAAGAAAACATGTCATTACTTGTGGTAATGTGTTCAACATTTTTCAAAGTAATACAGATGAAAACATTTCAGTTAAAAATAAATTTGAATTCTAATGTCCATGCAAATACCATTTTGCACTTACAAATTATTTCCTGAGAATACTCTCTGTGAAATAATTTATATGGATTCAGATTGTGTTTCAAAAGAAATATAACCAATAGACATTTAATTAGTTTCATCCTTACCTGCTTATGCTTCTCTCATTCCTGTTACTCCTATAATAAATGGCCTGTTTGAATCCGCATCACATACTCTGCTTCCTTTAAACCCAAATAAAGATGGGAGGATGTACTTCTGGGATCACGAGACTCATGATGGCCAAAAGATCACATCCCAGAGAAGACTACAACTTTTTCCTCTGTTATTTCTGATTGTTCTCTATTTTTATATCAAGCACTATGAGTAAAAATCTAGTTAGTGGCATGTACCACAGGAGCATGAATAACCTTATTAAAGTGTGTGAATCCTGTTAGGGATGTTGTACACTACTCACCCCTCCATGTCTTCATTTTTCCACCTACAACATGAATGTAATCCTAGAATATACTTGGTAAACACCTGGTTACATTAAAATAGAAGCATTTGCTAAATTGACCAGCAAAAAATTAAGTATTAAACACTTAGCAGTTTATTTAAAATTATTTTTCTTTTCACGTATTATGCCCATAATACTGGCCTCCCTATATGGATCCCCAGCACTCAGAGTTCTGTTCTCGTCCTGTAAGCCTGAAACATTCTGTATTTTCTAATACTCCATGTCCTCTGTTAATGCATACGTGTCCTTAAACAAGCTCATTTGTGACTTATTGAGAAAACAATTTTGACAAGTGAATCTAGGTGAGCCATAATGAATTCTAATTCTTCCTTCTACTTTATTTTTAATAACACTAATGGAAGTGCAATTGAATTGCAGTTGTGTTTGCTAATTGTCACTCTGTTCTCCATCATGTATATGGATGGATGGGCTTGTTTGGTATTCCCTTCTGCACAAAATAATGCTTTATGATAGGTATACTTAGCTCTGCGTTACCTATACAGATGTTGCCATAAGATTATCTATATATTTTATGCTCCCTAGCCCCTAGAACAAAATACCAAGATTTGCAAGTAAGCCTACCTCTGTGTGATTTGTTAGACCATCAAAACAAAGAGAAATGTTTAACCTGTACACATCAACCATATGAAAAGCCTAAACAAAACAATAGAAGAAAAAAAGGCACAAGAGAGTTCTTTCTTCACACAGTAAGCCTTGGAGAAGAGCTCAGAGCACACTGCTGACATGACTGATGAGTGCTTCGTAAGGCCCAGGCACAGGAGACTTCTGTTTGAAACACACTAGAGAAATTAAACTGCAAGAAGCTGTGTCTCTCAAACAGGGCTGCATCAGGAGTGAGGGCAACTGCAACAGAATGTTTGTTTCTTGCAGGTCACAAGTACGCCTACAAGAAGGTAGCCGGAATGGAATTGTTTTTCCAGCCCTAGAGGCTTTTTAGGAATGATGACCCTAACAAACAAGACACACAGACCCTGATGCATATGGCATGGTGCCCCATGAGTGAAGGTGAAGAATCCATATTGCAGAAAGATCAAGCGCCTATTCGAGGAGGGAACATAGGCAAAAGTAATGAGTGATTTAGGAGATAATCAGTCAAGTGAAAATTTTCCCATTTCTAACCTCTCCTTCTTACTCTTGGCCACCTCTGGTCCTGAAAATAGAAACCGTGGCAGCCTAGTGGTGAGAGGGAGGAAGAGGAAAGACCAAAAAACATTAAAATGCACCCCAGAAAAGTCTCTTTCCAAAACACTACAGGTTCCAGCAGAAGCAGGGCCTAGTAAAGGAAACATTCATGTCCTATTAGGTGCCGAGGTCTGCTTGCACATGAGATTGATAGTTACACAAGACTTTCGGGGACTGCAAACAGCAGGAGGATTCTCATTATGTAAAAGTGACCAGGACAGTCACAGATGTGTCTCAACATTTCATTCAAGGACTGAGAAAGAATAAGCCCAAAAGAGGGGATGAGAAATCATAAGGTGAGGAAGGAAAGTCATTTGCTATGAAGTCGCTCTCTGGAGACACCTACTTTTTTCCCTAGGATGTTTACTCTTGAGTGAATGACTGAATTAAAAAAATTAAAAAGCCTATTTTCAATATTCACTTTAACAATTTATTGATGAACGGAAGTGATATGCAGGGTTCTAAATAGTAATCAGCTTTCCCTGTGTGCTTTAAAATTATGTACAAAAATTAGCTAAATGGATTATGTTTCCTATGCTATAAAAATGGAATATAGATCTTTATATTTTATGACATTAATGACATTGAAAATTTGCAAGACATTAAAATATATGCTTGTAAACAAAATTAACAACTTGGCTCTGTAACTTCTGTCTAGTTTATTATCCATGGTATTCTATATAGATTTAGAAAACTATTCCAGCCTTCATTAAAGTTTTAAACAATTATGAAATAGCAATACCACCACATGGCTTAAATATTTTATGCAACATCTTTAATCACCTCTTTCTAATTTACAGCATTGATTGTAAAATCATTACAGATGTGCATTAATAATTAAGATATAATGTTATCTTATTATAAATGTATATTATAGATGCATTTAAATTCTTTGCTTGCAATGTGAATAATAGATTTGATTTTATGGCTGCTCCACACATTACAATTTTATTATAAACTTGTGTTTCATGCTTAGCTTCCCAGGCCAGATTACTGTTAGCTCAAGAATTTAAGATTGTGATAACTACCCTTCCAATCATAAGATAATTTATCTTTGGTATTTGTTAACACTATTTTGCACATGTCCTGATGTCTTCCAGATACAAAGATGCAGTCTTTCACTTAGCTGTAAAACATAAAGGTAAGCATAGTTATGTAGCTTTCTCCGCCCAAAGAAAAATGAGTGATAATGACATAGAACATCTAAGTAAAATGTCTACAAGTCCCCTGCCCTTGGAAGCATGTGGCAAGGTGCACCCTAAATCTAACAATTGCAGCGACCCATATGTCATGTCCCACCAGAGAGAAGTAAAATCCTTACGCTTGGCTGCAGCAGTTGGGACACTGTTAATTACTCCAGTGTAGTTTAGATCAGGAAGGGACACACATTTCATATGAAGGGCCAGATAATGAGTATTTTTGGCTGCATAGGTCAAAAGATCTCAGTGGAAATTATACAGCTTTGCCACGAAACGGGAAAGCAGATGTCGGGGGAGGTGGCAGGCATAGGCATGAGTGTATTTCAATAAGCTTTAGTTACAAAACTGTGTTGATAAAATAGATTCTGTGTGTGAGGCGCCAGTATGCCAGTCCTGGTCCGGCTATCTTGACTGACAGAGTCCCTCAGTAGAGCAGTAGAAAGTATATGAGGTGAAAATCAGATCATATGATTGGATTAACTACACTGATGTTTTATATTTTAGAATTTAAACTAATATTTTCAAAACACATTTGGGATTTTTTTCTGGCTTTCATTTTCCCTATATTTTCTAAATAGTGTTATGACTGTGTTTAAATGAAATAAAAAGTTAACATGTTTCCACCATCTTGTGATGAAATATTCAAATATGACTCCTTTCTTCTGGGTAAGGTCTAAGCGGCGGTGTTTTACGTTCAATTATGCAACTGTAGGACAGAGGATTATTGCAATATATCAGTCACTAAGTATGATTGGATAGTGACAAATACGAATTTGCTTAAACAGAATAGGCAAAAAGAAAATTCTCAGTTCCCTTAAAACCCAGTGGCATTACATAGATGAAGAAACAGCAAAAGATGTCATGGGTGTGCTTAGTATATCTGCTTGGATATCACTGCAGAGAGCTTGAAAACAAAGCTGAGTGCTATAAAACAAAACAGAACAGAACAGAACATCAGGACATTTTTCTCTGCACGTAAGTTTCTTCACATAGCAATAGCTAAATTAAATTGGAGGTGAGTGAATGTCAGGGTCCCTATGGATGTGAATTGTTGTGTACATTAACACTTGAACCCTTGCATATGGAGATATTCACACGCGTGCACAGGTATTTAGAATGAGGGAGTTTAAAAGAAAAAAAAAACTTTATAAAGCCTAATTTCTCTCCAAGGGAACTGCTACATATCCTCTAAGTGATTTCACTCAACAAATAAAATCTTATTATTTGTGTCTTACAATGATTTTATCTTAATAAAATGCATTTATATTTCCAATTCTTTTTTCTGGATAACCTATAATGAATATTTCTAATAAGTGAAGTCAAAAGTTTAAAATAGATAGGAAATACTACAGTATTAATGTAATACTTTTCTCCATATTCCAATGAAAGTACTACATTTTGGCTGTCAGCTGCTATACCTATGAAGATGTAATTATGTTTCATTCTACATAACTCCATGATTGGGCTTTTGAAAAGAGAAATTGAGTTATTACTTTTGTTCATCTGAAACCCTTTTAGCCTTGGGATTATAAGCATACAAAATTCTTACTCTTTTACAGTGTTGATTATTTTCTGGCCTGTAAGAATACTCACTCAATTAAAATTTTTCATTTGTGTATTATTTTTAAAATGAGGTCCATTTACAGACTTTCCCAAAGTTCTTAATTTTTATGCTGGTGGTGTGAGCAGAGGGTAACAAAAGCAATGTAAAGCATTTAGTTTTGCTCCTTGTGTGTGTGTGTGTGTGTGTGTGTGCACACATGACTGTACACTGTGCACTCACATGCACATAAATGTAAACCCTCTGAGCATTTAAAACAGCACTTTGTTTGATTGTTTAGTTTTGCCTTGAAAGAAATATTTATATTTTTAGTATTAAACCCATCAACATTGTGGGTTTTAATGGAAACAATGCCCAGTCTTTCATGTGCAGTACTCTGCTAAATAATTAAAGATTTTAAAATTCTTGGTTTGGTTTTTACCATGTCGATACATTTATTCCATTCATTAGCGGAGCATCATATAACATAAGCGCAAACTAAGAAAAGGCAAAGAATGTCATCCCAGCAGGAACCTTGCAACAGGAAACGGTTTCTATCAGGGAGTTTTGTGAGGGCTCATTTGGTGCCTACTTAAAAATATGTGCCTAATGCTCTGGCCTAATCTTATAGATTTGCTTATAGTTTTGCTATATAACAAGACAAAAAGACAAAAAATAAAGCCCTAGATGGATGGATTTTTTTTAACTTTCTTTTGATATTTTCTCCTATGGGTTGAATTTATTATTAAACTAAAGTCACCTACAAGAGGTCATGAACTGTTGCCTCCTCTTTCCTATGTTTTAGAAAAATCTTGCTTCTCAAGTGGTGAGAAGTCCCCATCACTTTGATTTGGATAATCTTGTATTTATTGTAAGAGCTCTTCTTTTCAAACAAAGCCTTATAGGTAGTAGATCACATAAAACTGTGATTAATATTAATAAAATATTACATAAATATACAGTTCTGTGGTAGTCAGCAGGATTTGGCAAGGGAATACATTAAATATGGGACACATAATCTCTAAGATTATTTTATGGTAATTACACAAAAAGTCGAATACAAAGGAATGCAAGAAATTAATCTCATACTAGAAGCCCAAAGGATTCAGCTGAGGGCCTGGATCCCAGCAGTGTCCCACACAAGCCCAGTTAAAGAATTAAGAGTCCAAGGCAGTGTCCCCCTGGAGTCCAGCCAGTGGCCTGGAGCCCACAGCAATGTCTCCCGCTTGTCCGTACTGAGGATCTGCACCCGGAAGGCCCGAAGGCCAGTGATGGAAGCCAGAAAACCTGTGCTGGTGAGGTGAAGAGTTTGTGCCACCAGGCTGAGGGATCCACGCTGGAGCCGGGACGCGATGCTCACAGTGGAGATCGGAGCTCCCCTGATGAAAGCAGCAGCCGTTGCCAGCGACAGTGAGGTCCTGAGCTCCTCCTTCGATGAGAACAGCCACGTTCACGTCAGGAAAACCATTGGCAGCGAGCTTCTCCTAGAAAATCAACACAAGATATTCCCCTTCAGTTCTCTTTTTATGGCTATTGGAAGCAATCTTCAGGTGGATCCTCCATGCCCAGACCACGCTGATTCAGTTCAGCTCGCTGATGAAAGTTAACCTTTAGTCCATGTACTACATATATTAATTTTAAATCACATGTTCAAAGCCATAGTTTCTATTAGACTTTTGCTGTACCAAGAAAAGGGTAACATATGTACTTTCTCTTACTTTTCTTCCTAAAAGTTTCAGCTTGTATTAAGTTATAAAGTATATTATAATGTTTCTGCTTATATAAGTGAAAGCTCAGGGCCTCTTTGTACTTCAGTAATAACAACTTAACAATACCATTGTAGTAAATGTTTAGGTAATACTTAAACAAGTTCAATCAGCTCCACCAGTTCGATTTCTATGGCTTCTCCTTTCCTAGATTCGTTCGTTCAGTTTTGGATTGAAGGATTTTATTGTCAATTCTTTTCAAAAAAAAGAGATGCACAGAGGCTTTCGAATCCCTGCACTTTAAATCACCTGCCTCTTAGCTCTTTATGCCTGTGTACAAAAGCCATGGAAAATTCTTTGGTGAAACTTTTTTCCTCCCCTAAAAAAATTTGTGTAGCTTACTCTGGAATCTTGTGCTCTTGAGTACTGCACATATGGATAACTTTAAGTTTTTCCTATTGACCTGTTTTAAATTTTTCCCATATATTTCTTTCTTTTTTACTAAAATTAAATAACTTTCTCACACTGTATCTTGGCTTCCTTTTTTTCTGAGGATTCATGTTCTCCTTTTCAAGAATATTTTCCCTAAGACATTTTCATTGCTATCTGTTATATTTGTTCTACGTTTCTTTTAACTGATTGTGGTTTCTAATTTATTTGCCATAATGATCTGATCTCTGTCATTATTTTTCTCTCCTTGTAAATCTTGTTTCATGTGAATTCTTTTGCTAATCTTTGTTGTGTTCATTTTACTACATCAAATAATATTTTGTTTCTGCATTAGTTTATGTTTCCTTCTTAAATTCTGCCAAAACTTTTTCTTTCCATTTTAAAAAGTATTTTGACTGTAGTTCCTTCATCCTTGAATTCTTTTATCTCTTTGAGCTGTTGCGTTTAAAGTAAATTTCATCATCTACAATTTATTTAAGAATATGGAATATTTCTTTACAAGATATACCTTTTGTATCCATGAATAAATCCTTTCATAGTGGATATTTTAATTCCTTATGTGCCTTTCTGCCCCTTTCCTTATGTTCTTTGCTTCCTTTACTTTATTGCTTTCCAGTTAGGTAATACCCAGTGGAGACCACTGTACATATTTCAAACAGTAGATAACAGTGTTTGTGTATTAGAAGGGCAAAGGGAAGAAGGGCCAAAAGGATGGTAGCCCTGATGCACAGAGACCCACAACAGAGGAAGCCACCCTAGCCACAGGTCTGGAGAAGCACACAGGAGAACACAGCGTCACATGGAGCACACAACTGTGCCTACCCCTCTGCCAGTGGAACAGCTCTGCCCTTTCCACGACTGTAGTCCCCCTGCCCTGCCAGTGCAGCTCCTACAAATACCTTTGCTTCATGAGGACCAGTTACCTTAATGGAATTTTATTCAGTCATAAAGAAGAATGAATTCACCCCATCTGTAGGAAAAAGGAAAGCAGAGAACATTACATTATTTGAAATGAGCTAGGCTCAAGTATTGCATGTTCTGTGGCTGGGTGTTCCTTGGTGCCATGTTTGTCTCACAAGTGCAAGGTCCTGGATTGGGTCCCAGTACTAAAAAAAAAAAAAAAAAAAAAAAAAAAAATACAACGAGGGAAATGGCTTCTTTCTTCTTGTTTTTTTTTTTTTACCTTCTGTCCGTACCTCCTATAGGAAGATCCTAACGGAAACCCAACAGACAAGTGAGTCTGTGAAACGTAATTTATGGATTTTCATTCCTGGAAAATACAAGATCGAGTTTGGAAGGGCCAAGTATGGTTGAGATCCAAGGACCAAAATAGCAAATGCATAATCCTCACGCTGTTCTCAGATGATTAACGCCTATGTTGGAGCATAATGTGGCAGGAGAGGCCACGCGAGTGTGTATTACAGCTCTGAGCCAGGATCTCGCAATTCTTCTGTTTAAAAATATTTTCACCCAAACTACTGTTTCCTTTTCTCCTATGTTTCCCTTTTTCTTTTTCTTTTTTTTCCCCCTCTAAAAATGTCAGTGTATCTCAATTAGAATCACTTAACTCACAAGCACTTGTTGTTGGAATTTAGTGGTAACTCCCTTTTCCTCCCTTTTCCGTTTCCTTCTACTAAAACAGTGTTAAGGGAGCAGGAAAAGCTACAGGTCACCAAATATCTGTAACCCCTGATGTCCCCCCAGTTGGAATGGAAGCTGTGTGGAGACCAGACCATTAGCAGAAGTGTACGAGTCACTTTCCCTAGGAGACTCACTTCAGAAGGCAAAAATGAAATTGAAAAGGAGTTCTCTGAGGTGAAGCAAACTTTTATAAGGAAAGTAAAAAGCTAATTCCCTTATAATTCAGGGTTTTCCGGTGTTAACTGCCTTAACTGTTCAGAGACCACAGTTCAGAGACTGACTGTTCAGAGAAAATGGTAAGTCAGGCCCCACGTGTCATCTCTTCTGGGACCATCATTTTTCTGTTCTGAGTTCCAACTGGGTTTTACAGAAATAGCTTTCATGTCTCTTCCAGGTCACTCATATACTTAGATTTAATTTTTCTAATACATAGATTCTTATGTAGACTTTTAAAGTAATCTTAGGAAAATATTTTTCTTGCTGTAGATTTGAGGAAAAAAAAAAACTATCAACTCTTAGTATCTCCCTTCATTCACATTCTAATTTAATGGTACAGTGGTAGGTGTTAGCAACTATGCTTTTCGTGTTGGGTTCTGGAATGCGAGCTACCTCCATGTGTTACTGAAAACATCATTTTCTCCATTTTTGTTTTATTTCTTTTTAGGAAGATTTTTAGTGGGTATAAAAGACAATTTTTCCTCCACCATTTATAATTCTCTTCTTTCAGTACTAAGCATGTTGTACGATGTATACTGGAGGTCTTATCTGCCTTCGTGCCTTTCTTGTTCTTTTCCCTTGACCCATCCCTGAAATAAATCCACACCATAATAGACTGAATAAACATTCAAGTGTCATTCAACCAAAAGTCACAATGAAATCATGCATAAAAGAAGGGTGTGAAGTTGTTTGAGCAAGTGAAAAAAAAATGAATTTAAGAAAGTGGGTAAAATATATTTTTGATATTTTAAAAATTTTCCAATCTTAACAGCGTTCTAGTCCATAAACTTTTTGATATGGTCCCTGTTCAGAGGTTAGGACTGTGTATTTCTTCCACTCCAGCCCCAGGTCCCTTTCTTGTGTGAACATTCATCAGGCATCCTTTCAAAAATATACAGAGAGAGAAATAGAGGGTGCAAGTTGTCTAAGGGCAACATAACTACAAATAGAACTATGAATAGGTAAGAGTTGTCTAAGTTACATGCTTCACTAGATTGAGTGAGTCTACTTAATCTTGTAATTCTAAAAAAGTACTGAAATGACAGTATGTAAAATATGAACTAGATAATAAGAAAATAATCACTGAAAAAAGGAGAGAAATTAGAACACTACTATCTTTGAAGTGGGGGGGTGCCTATCATGGGGAGCGATTTTCCCCTGATCACCTCAGTTAGTAGAATGTAGCTCGCATACAAAGTATGGGATTGAAGATGTGACTTGTACCATCACCATCTTCGTAAGGTGCAGGCTTTCCTTTTTATTACATGTTTGTTTGGGAGTCAAACTCGGAGTTTCACACCAAAGCTTACATTACTGTTTAGAGAATGAATAAAAGAATCATTGTTTTAGGAACACACTAAAACACATATCCTCAAATGCACATTTCCTAAACAAAAGCATACTACTATTTGCTGAAATAATTACTAGTTCAAGTTGGGTGGTCTTAAGCTTTTTATGTAGAAGTTCCAAGCAACTCTGACTCTGTACATCAAATAACATTTGGTGTGGGCATATACACACATAGATGGATAACTAATTAACATTATATATGAAGCCACAATGGCGTGCATTCCTTTGTAATGAAAGGCACAATTCACTGTTTTAAAAAGGAACAAAAATAAACAAACACAATAAAGACATTTATCCCTAAGTTTAACTTCTTTGTATAATTTGACTAAAGTCCAAGACTGCTTTTGTTTTGTTCCTAAATGCCCATGGGCTTCTTGAATAAAGTTAATAACAGTTTTTGAAAATGTGGTTAAGTTCCTTTATGATAATATGTAATGTAAGAAAGTATCAAATCGAGCTTGCGCTGTTATATTCATGAACAGATAATGAAAATATTTCTTCTAACTTTGGTGGGTTAATGAATTTGTTTCTAAAAAATAACTAAGATGCATTCTAAGTTAACGATATTAGCTTGCCTGAGAAGAAGAATTGAGAAGGGATGGTAAAATGAGTCACTTCCATAGATGTTAAGAGACAATTTTCTTTCACATCCTTGCCTTTCATATACCGTTCAAATGTCTGGAAGACAGCCTAGAAAACTCAACCCTAAGTGTTTCAACTTCTTTCAATAGAATGTCTTGTTGATTAGCTTTTTAATTGATTTTACAACCCTAAAATTTATGAAAGAAGTAATATATATATGTATATATCAAATCAATTAAATCTTGGATATATATAGAAATATTTCCCAGGTCAATTGGTTTTTCTATGACTTGTTAGCATCTTGAGACTGTTCAACAAATGGGTCTGTACAATGAACTGGTCTCCACTTGCTAATTGACTTATTTGATGGAAGCATATTTCTCTTCCTGGCAAATGTATTACAGTCTATCAAAAAATATTTTTGAGTCTAGCAAAGCACTGACCTCCCTGGACATCAGCCACTTTGCAATAACAAATGCAACAGGGGAACATGGATAGAATCACATATTTGATCCATTAATGTTGAAAGGAACCTTGGAGATTTTGGGTTCAACCCATTCATTTTACATAAAAGGAAACTGAAGCCTTAAGAGAAGTGGCTTGCCAAAGTTTGCACAAATACTTATAAACTGGACCAGGACCAAGCTCAAGTTTTGGACTCCACATCTTGTAATCTTTCTTCCAGCTGGTGAACATAGCAAGAAAAGGAAGACCACTTGTGCAACCTTTGGTTTTATACAGTTGGTTAAAGATAGGTTTACAGCCTCTTTGTCAGTTGAGAGAACAAACTTCTGTGATCAAAATTAACACTAAAACAAAAAAAAAGACTGGTGATTTTTGAAGATATCATAGATATTACAAAACAGGAACATAATTTCATATAATTATAATTCAGATTTCTGTATGACTATTGTTTAATCCCCAGTCTCTTCAAATCATGGCTTCCAGTGTTATAGATCGAAACAATAATAAGGTATAACTGTTTAAACAATTGTAAACCCTTTCATAAATATATCTCAACATGATAAATTTTCAGTTTTTGGATTGAACATCAGAGATATTATACACATTTTATCAACTTCATTACATCAGCAGGATATTCAGGTGACTGCAGAATGTGACATATATGCTATTAATATAAAAATGAGATTTTAACTTCTAGTGTCTTGTTATACGTGTGGGCACAATGAGCTTCACAGAGAACAGTTGTCTAATATTTATGACTACAATCTATATGTCCTGCTTCCTCAGCTTTGGATACAAAGCAAGGTCTTACTTCATACAATATCATAATTAAAAGAGCTTAGGCACCTTCCGAGATGCCTGTCGAGCCTTTCCTGTGATGCAGTCAGCAGTTACCAGAAGATGCTGATAAAGTCCTCATCACTGTCAGTATGTGTAAAAAAAAAGAACAATCTACTCTATTCGGCGGAGGTGCCCAGCAGTTACTCATGGTAATGTTGCTACTGCATGGCATTGCTGCAGGAATCCACAGCTACAGCAGTCTTCACATTCTGGCCACTGTCCGACCATACTTGTACAGGAATTGGTGCAGTGATCTTTATCCTCTCCTGAAAGATGTAATGTCACCTGATTAGTTTGCCTAGCAGCACTAAGACTAAAAGAACAGCAAAGCTTTCTTCAACTAAAAATAAAAACCAAAACAACAAATGCTTTGCGACCGAGGGAAATGACACGGTCACACTCCCTGACCATAATGTGTCAGTGAGCACTCTTTTTAGGTACAGGTGGCAGAGATTCTTACCCTAGAGCAAAATACGACTCAAATTCTTCAACTTGCAGAACTAAGCCGCCAATATGAGGGCCCTTTCTGCTTACTTTCTGCTTACTCTTCAGGAGGTCATCATGGCTGGAGAATGTGAGGTCTTGATTCCAGGCTCAGAACATTCCTGCATTTCCTCATTATGTGCGATTGTTTTTTTCCCAAGTACCAGGGATTGAACTCAGAACCTTGTGCTTGCAAGGCAGGCAGCAGAACCACTGAGCTAAATCCTCAGCCCTGTGCATTTTCTCATTAAAGTCAGACTTTGGAGTGAAACACCAACCATCAACCACTTGCCTCCTTCCTCCCTCTCACGCACATATCACTAATTCTTTCTTCGCTCTAGGTGACTCAGAGATGTCATTCCACGTTCCTCCCTTCTCCCTCTCACCGTACTTTCTTTCTTTGTGCCTATTGGGTATTCACAACTGTATTAAACACAATATGTTGATTAATTTTTCATCTCCCCACCCTATTTCCCCCACCATCTACATATCAATTTGCATGTTCTTTCTGGCAGAAAGAGGTGGATTCAAGAACTTTCCAAGCAAAGTCTTCTCTATGGTGCTTTAATGTCTACCTCACTCTAGAATTATGTGTGGTTTCCGTATTTAAAAGCAATTTTGCTATTCTCTTAAAAAAGAAAATATATGTCACCCAAAATATCAGGTCCTGGGCTATACAAACAACAGAAAATACTTTATCTGATAGTTTACCCCGCATAGACCTGTAAAATTAGTTGTTGGAAAAAATAGCAAGAATTCACAAATATGCTTATCTCTGGTGCTTCCTTGGAAATAAAATGGGCAAGAGCTGTTGGCATAACTACCCTTACGACTATCCTGTCAACACTAAGCTCTATTCTTTACTCATTCACAATTTTTATTGAGAACCCACTAAGTGCTTGACTTTACAATGTTCCTTGAGAGTACAAAGATAGAAAGACATGCTCCAATCCCGAAAGATCTCACAGCCTAGCTAAAAACAGACATGTCAATATGCATCACTAGTTACAAACAAACCATTTCAGGAGCAAGGAGGTGACACTTGCAGTGTGGTGGGCTTTTACAAATAGAAGTAGTGGAGAAGAAGATAGCAGCATTAGCAAATGCAGAGAGACAGGCCAGTCTGGACACAGAACATGTAAGTTATTCGTTTACTCTTTTTGAAATAAGACTGGAGAAGGAGTAACCAAATAAATTTGAAAAGAAAAATACGAACCACATCTTTACAGCTTTGTATACCATTCAAGTTTGAGTTTTATTCCACAGACCAGTGATTCATAAATGAATAAAGGCTCCAGGGAGAAAAAAGGAGAATCACATAGTAACCCTTTTCCAAATACACATGGTTACCATATGTGTTTTCAAAAATGTCTCAGATGATTGATACAGCATCTCCTCCTTTCCAACTGATTTGAAAAATCACTGCTATGGATTATCAGTAGCCACTGAAGAATTCTGAGCAAGGAAATGAATAAAGAGTTTTGCCTAATATCTAGATGTGTATGGTTTCCACGGACACAGCTCACTGCCCACCTTGCAACCAATCCCCAGGACAGATTCGGTCCAACCACATTAAACCCAAAAACTTCAAGTATTTTGTGGAAAATTTCACAGGGAAGTACAGAAAAGAATTCTCTCCATGTAATAGAAATTTGATAAACTTTTCACCTCAGATATCTCTGTTCCTTTGCATGGCTGTTTTCCCCTTCTTCCACTTTCTACTTTAGTTCCTCCTCCTCGACCTTCCTGAGCTCTTTAATATTTTAGACCTCACTTGCACACACTCCTTTGAAAAGCGAAATCCCAGAAGCCAAATATATTTTTCTTCAATCTGTTCCCTCACTCTCACTTCTCTCTTCAAGTTGTTTACTTGCTTACTCAAACCTCTTTAAAAAAGGAGCTCAAAATGGTGGAATTTTTCTTTATCCTTCATTCATTTTATAAATACATCTTGCAGGGCCAGGGATTTAGCTCAGTGGATCCACTGCCTGCCTCGCAAGCACAAGATCTGCGTTCTATCCCCGTACCAAAAAATAAAAATTAAATAAACAAATCAATAAATACATCTTGTCTGCCTACCTTAACTCATAGCTGCTAATCTAATCGTCTTCCTGTCACTCTCTAAGCCAGAAAAGCGTCTTCACATCAATGAAAGATAATCATGAAAGGACACAATTAACATTTTTTTTCAATTATGAAAGCACTATACTGTGAGCTTCTGGAAAAGCTTTATCCAAAGAATGGTCTTGGCATAGATAGATAGATAGATAGATAGATAGATAGATAGATAGATAGATATCAAACTTGGGTCCCTGTGCTTGGGAGGCAGGCTACAGAACCACTGGGTTAAATCCCCAGCTCTCACATATATGTTTCTAAATGAAAATGTTGAGACTTCTTTCTAACAATTTTCTTACTTTCCAGCCTAGAGAAGAGAAATGAAATGAATATCATTTTTGCCCTATAATTTTGTCACACAAATAACAGACTTCCCCTCTAATTATATACAGGCTTACTGTGACTTAAAAAATTAATTCCTTTCTACATGTAGAAGGATGTATCAAATTAAAGAAGCAAATTTCATTTTGTAATTCTTATAATTATTCTACATCCCCAAAGCATAATAACTTTGTAAATGTTCCAAAGCAAAGGTATCTATCTAACTGTGTCTTCTTTTGCTATGCATAGGTGGTTGAAATTCTCCTCATGCCTGTTTCACATGTTGCCCTACCATTTTTGAAACTAATTTGGTGAGCCTTGGAGTCAGACATAGGGAGAAATTGCATTTACTCTGAACCGTTTCCTGCTGAAATTGTTTAGCCCTCCAACGATAAGAAATTACAGGAGAACATTGGATTACTCTCTACTCAAAGTTGAAGTTTGTGTTGGGAATGTTTTCCTCAGAAATGTATCAATCTGAAGAATTTCACAATAGTGTATTTTATTTATTTAAGTCACAGAATTAAATAATTAGTCCAAACCTATCCTTAAGACAAAGCACACATTTTAAAAACTCCCTCAGATATGGATTATTTCAGTGGAGTTGTCTGGTGTTTTATTGTTTGTTTGTTTGTTTTTCATGTTATGTAATTGTTTAAAGATAGCAGTTTTGAATAATAGCACATAGCTCAGAAAATTTGATTATTTAAAAGTAAATTTTTATGCTAGTTATTTTGTTTTTGTAACTATTGTTAAAATATAGAAAATGAAGATATTTTAAAGCATACATTTTGACATTAAGCAAAGAAAAGCATTAGAAAAGAAACTAAACATTTTCATTAATACAATTTAGAATCACTTGCAGACTTTCTCCCTCATTTGGTGTTTGAGTGTATATGCTGAGAGCTGAGAAGTTATTTTAAATTCATTTTAAAGCAAAAACCTAATGGGCCATGTAAATTGCTTTATTAAGTACTATAAACTTTTATCTATGAAATATACACATAATATATGTATGATTTTCAGATTTAGAAAATAAAAGCACAGGAAACCAGTTAAATTTCAGATAAACAACATACAGTTTGTAGTCTAAGTACATGCCATGAAACATTTGGGGCATACTTACACTAAAAAGTAGGAGCTAAGTCGAGAGGTTCCATTTGACCCAGCCATCCCTCCACTGGGTATCTTTCCAAAAGATTTAAAAGAATCATACCACAGAGATATATGAGCACCAATGTTTATAGCGGCACAGTTTGTAATAGCTAAAACTTGGAAACAGCCCATCTGCCCATCTGTTGGAAACTGGACAAAGAAGATGTGTTTTTTTCCATAAATGGAATACTACTCAGCCATAAAGAATGAGAAATTAGAGCCATTCATAGGAAAATGGATATATATTGAGGATATACTCCTAAGTGAAATAAATAAGTCACACATGTGTAAATACCAAATAGTTTCTCTGGTGTGAAAAACTATGATACTACACAAGATCCTAATGGGATAATTAAGAGTGTGAAATAGGAAGAAAAGGGCTAAAGGTGTAGGGAAAGTAGGAAGGGTAGGGTAAAGGAAATAAGGGAAAAGAAAAAATATGAGAAAATGAAAAAAAATGGAAATAAAGAGTTTGTAAATGGGGAAGGGAGGAGGGGGTGAAGGGAGGGCAAGGACAAGGGGAAAAAATGAGAACCAAGACCTGTCATGTGAAGGTATAGTATCCCAGTAATGAATGTAACTGTATTATAGACCTAGATTGTACCAATAAACTCAATAAAAAGAAAAAAAAATTGTTATCGCCTGTATTGTTTCTGGCAATTCTAAGTACATGCCAGCCAGAAGAATAAAACATTTTAGGGGAAAAAAAATTGGAAAAATGAAAACCTTATGCTGATGTTTGCTGAGTCACTTAGAAATTAAGAATCCATTCTGCTAAGATCCTTTCATAAGGTGTTGGTGATTAATTTAAAAGTTTGGACCTGGAAATCCAACTGTTTTCATGGTTCATGGATTTTGAGCAACCAGGACACAATAGACTTCTGTACACGTTTTCAACCCAAAGCACTGACTAACAGAAAATCTGGTGAGTCTGACCTCCTGCTCTTCACTCTCTGTTATGGTTAAGCGTAGCCACATGTGTCTCTGAGTGTCACTGAAAACAGTTCTATTTAAACGGTGACGTTAACTACTTTCAAAGCTCACCTCCACTTTACCCACTGTCCCTTGTACGTCAGGTCAGTCTTTGTTCTGTCCCTCAGTCCATCCGCTTTGCTTCTGTCTCCTGTGCTATCTTCCCTAACTTGCCCGATGACGAGTCACACAGGTGAGTTAAGGCCCTCATTTCATCAAGCCATTCTCAATTACTCCTCTCAACAATGATTTTCTCTTGTTTATGTTTCTAGCGCTTTATCATACAATCAAATAGAGATTGAAAACTTGTGACGACACAAATACGCTGACCAGGCTGCACACACGAACAAGAACACACTACAGGTACAGAGAGCTGATATCTCTCCTCTTTCTCTACCAACTGGGTGGTTCGCAGGGAGACTATCTGTGAGGTATCCATGAGCCTTGACCAAATCAAGAAGGAAGAGGGCCAGTGACAATGTTAGAGTGGACTCCTGTTGGGGTTCTTTGTGGAATATTTTAAAATAATTTCAATTCTTACTTGACTTTGGAGAGTATTTTTTTTATTATTATTTTCACCATACCACTTCAAGGTTACACCAAATGCAGATCTAAACAGAAACCCAATGGTGCATTAATGACACAACTAGTTCAGTAAAATAAAGCAGAAAAAATGAGGAAGGACTTCATACTCATGTATAAAGGATCCTGAGTTATTTGGTGGATGAAATGGGGAACATAATACATCATTATTTAAAAGTAAATCCAAATGCCTCTGTTTAAAGAACAAACTCTGAAGTCTAATAGTTAAAGCTCTGAAGGAGCCAACTCAGATTGACCTTTAAAACTGTATCTATCTTCAGGTACATCTGAATATTCTTCTCCATACCAATTAGCCTATCATTATTCAAAAAACGCATGCGTCTTCCTCCATATTTTGCCATGGTTTGATACCCTAAGTGCATATAAGTGCATACCTGGACACACACACAAACACACACTTTCACTCACACTCAAGAGTTTCTTTATTCAGGCCCAACTGAAATCCTCTCTTTGAATCACAGAAGTTAGTAATAAGAAGTAGTCGATTAAAGCAAAGTTTCAACAATTAATATCAGAACCCCTCTTAGGAAAGGACTTAAGAAAATATCCAAACAAGCTGCTTGGTAATGGAAGATAAAACTCAGTCAGCATGGGTTAAGAAAATAGCAAAAGATAAAATCTTACTTGCTCCATAGGGACATTCCTTTGAGGTGGTTTCCCTTTCCCGAGTCTTGTGTACTCCTTGCTTGTGCTCCAGAGTCTACTAGGCTGCTTTTAGCGTAACATCCATCAACAGTGTCCCAACAGTCGGTCGACTGAACCACCACGGTCCTGAGTAGACAGCAGGACAGGCACTCTGGGGGCAGGACTATGGGATGGTGTCTGGTATTCCTATAGTACCTATGCATGGCAGGTGCTTGAAGGACACTGGATGAAAAAATGTTCAAAGAACCCCAGTGGGAGTGCGTATAGATTTTGTAATTGTCCTTACTAGAATACAGGAGGATCACTAATTCCTTGCAACCAGAACAGTAACTTGAACACATTAGCACAGCATAGACGCTTACCCAATATACTTCCTTAAATAGTTCACATGTGAGACAGATGGCTTATTACCAACCCAAACCTCATCACAAAGGAGAGTTAATGACCTCAGTTGGCATAAATAGGTCATTAAGGTAAACTAACTTTGAATCACTAAGGTTGTTAGTAATCAGACTGAGGCCTCTATGAAACTGTACCTGGGGCAAAAGGATGCTAAAGATGTCACCAAGTTGGCCTTCAGGTAGCAGAGGGATAACCAGATGTAGACTGTGCTCTGAACTTTAAGTGACTCTAGAGACCCACAGAGATCAGTGACAGTCAGACAGAAAGTCAAGAGTACTGAGACAAATATTCCCTCATCTCTTTAAGATTTTCATCAAAGCAGCCAGAGTCACAGTCCTGCTAAGTGAATATGATAATCACTCCTAGTGGTCTGTAAATAATAAAAGCAGTCAACGTTAAGTAGTTTTTAAAAATTTCAGTCAGTCTGTTCACGCTTTTGGGGCTTCATATTTTTCTGTCTTTCATTTCTAAAATTATTCATTCATTCATTCAGGCAATGGGTACTGACTGACTACTACGTTTTAAGCACCAAGTGCTAGAAATACGATGGGGAACAATACACGCTGGGTTTTTTCCTCATTATGCCTCCAGCCTAACAGGAAAGACAGACACTGGGCAAGTAGTTGACAATGTGATGAAAAATTCCGAAGGGACAGTAAAAAAGATGTGGAGACTGAGAGTAGTGTGATCTAGACTTACACCTAAGTTTAGTTTTAGAAGAAGGAAGTAAAATGAAGAACAATGGGAAACTTGGGATGTTCAACTATGATAAGTAGAGAAGAAGTTAAGCTAAATAGGCACTGCATTCCTGTCCTAAAGTTTTTGGAGTCAAACAACAAGAGAACTTGTGACCCCCATATGGATAATTTAGACTCCAAATGCTCAGGAGCAAGGGAATAAGTAGGTTTAGGACACCAAATCCATATTTTTTTTTAAAGTTAGACTCAATAAGGTTGCATGATTAGCACCCAAGATTACTTGGTCATAAACAGCAGAGCTAGGACTCAAATCCAGAGTTAAGAACTCTGAAAGAATTCTCTCTGTACCTCTAACTTCAACTATCCAACAAACAGGAAGAGCAAGTGACCTTTCCAATACTATCTTGATTTTTATCTCACAATATATTTTTCCTGCTTTTGTAAGAGAGCTGACATGTTTGTAAGTTTTCAGAGTCTTTCAAATGGAGGTGAGTTTATTACAAAAAAATCAAGCCAAGGGACTTTGAAATGAAGAAGGAAGGAAGGCCCATGTATAAAAACTGGCTGGTGAGAAGAGCAATCCCACTTCCAGCAGAGACCAGGAACTCCAATCCTCTGGCATTCTCCCATCCTCCACGAGCAGCAGAGGCACAGGGAGGTGACACAGAGGAGAAGTGAAAGATGTCAATTCCCTTGTTGTTTGTTAAAATGGTTTGATGTTCTTTGATATAGAAGCCTAGTCTTTGTGACTCAAAACCATTGCCCGAGGCAAGTTTCCTGGCACCTTCCCCTCCATTCCCGGGCTTCCTGTTCTGCTTGGAGATTCTAGCGCACATGAGCCTGCACCAAAGATGACAGGCAGTTCTCTGGCTGGCCTGGGTCACCACTCAACTCCCAGCGTGGACCAGCGCGGCCCTACACAGGCCCCTTGGTCACTGGCTACTTAACTCTTCACCCTGGATGACCTCCCTTTGTGATCCAGACTCTGCTTCCTAACATCAAAAGGAGGCAAAGCATCACCAGTTAAAGAAGCGACTTTCTTCACCTCTCTTAGTACCAGAGGTGACATCCGGCCTTCTTTGCGCAGTGGGGAAATGGAGGGATCTTTTGTTTCTTGGTTAATGTTTAACCTTTCCCTAACATCTCTTCCTTAACTGAGTGTCAACATTTCCTCTTTGATCTTTTCGCTTCCTTTTTTAAGAGGAACCCAGCTTCTGCCCACCCAATTCCCATCCTTTTTTCAGTGGTGCTAAGCTGTTAGCCTTAAAAGCCATTCCTTGCAACACTGGCACCTCTTCAGCAGTGTGCCCCTGAGACTGCCAGCATTACGCTTGTCGCCTTCCTGATTAACACCTCCAGCATTCATTCCCAGCTTTAAGTACTCTTGAGAGCTTTGTTCCAGGGAAAGAGTTATGCTTTTGTGAAATTTCTCCCTAAAGTACACTTTACTGGCCATCTTTCACCACATTTCATTTAACAGCAAACATTATTGATCCAATAGAAATTCAGATGAGAAAATCATATGAAACCTCCACATTGAACATTTTCAGGAACTAACTAAATTATTTCAAACCATAAAGCATTACCTGTTACACCGAAGCAAAACTGTATAAAAACTGGACGTTCATTGACTACTACTTGTTTTTTCACCAAGTGTTTTCACAGACATCATTTTATAACCCTGTGAAGCAGACAGGCTAGAAAAGAGGAGGAGGCTAAGATGGAAAACAGTTGCGTGACTTACCACGTCCCAGGCTGAAACTCCCATGTCAGTTATGAAACGGCTGAAAAATGGCAAAGCCAATTGGTGAACAGCTGCTGCCTTTAGAGTCCTAATTACTGTCCCCACCTACTGCCCTGGCCCCTCCTTTGAAAGCCCCACCCTTCCATAGAGCCTGGTGCGGCCAGCCGCATGTGCAGTGTTTTGTCCAACAGTTTGTTCTGACTGTCAACATGCCGTATGGATTTACCATTAAATGTCCAATACTATGCCAGGACTATCTGAAGCTCTATTTTTACTTTCTTTGCAGGTTAAATAAGCACAAGTTAGACACATGGTGTGAATTCCAGCTGAGAAGTCCATATAAATGTAAACCTAAAATTAGGAATTTTCGAGCGTCTTTTTCCCTATTTTCACCACGCGGAAGATCAGGATGGATGCTTAGGCACAGAGTCTCTGCCATGAGTTTTTTGTTTGTTTGTTTCTTCAAAATGTGTTATGCCTCGGGTGTCTAAGTTTTATGCAATATCTGCCTTGTTTTCTACTTCATCTGGGCCCTTTCTCTTGTGACTCCTGTTCCTATGTTATCAGGACAAAGCCAGCTGTTGATGCTACCCTGCAGCATGTGCCAGACCTAGCGCTTCCTAATCCGTCTGGACTTGGACATTCCTGGCCCCTGATCATTTCCTTCTCTCTACTGCCGAAGCCATGCTTTTAATAAAATTTAATATTTAACCCAGAATGTTTTAAGTATTTGATACAGAAAGAGGCTTCCCTGAATATTTAGTCTTCTTTAATACCAGAAACAGAAGTCTCTGACCCGTGATTTGTTGTTTCATTCTTTCCTGGCTGCCAGACATACCATACACAGATCTCAGGGAAAAATGAACTTGCAGAACTGGCATAGAAAAGTGTGGTCACATTTCACTGCAGAGCATGGAAATGGATTTCGGGGTGCACAGAGGCAGGCAGGCGGCAGTGAGGTCCATGAAACTGCCATCCAGAGAAGATGGAGCAACCCTAAGGGCAGACAACAGGTCTAAGCAAAAAGCAAGTTTTATACATTTATTAACTAAGATATTTTTCCTCAGAAGAAGAGAGCTTTTTAAAAAGGTTAGGACAGCAGCTGCTGCTGTGGGAATTTCAGTAAAAGCGCACTACGGCAAGTTGGGGGTGGGGTGGGGTGGTTGGTGGGCTTCAGGCCAAAAATGATTGGGAACAGAGAGTATATGGAGGGAAAACGTACTTATTTAATTTAGGAAAATAGGGACAGTTTGATTTTTTCCCCTTCGTGCCAGGGAATACATGTTCCCTCCGGGGCCAAAACAAAGCTGTTCCCTTACCTTCCAGACAGATTTATTGTCAGCCAAAGGGAAAGACCCACATCCAGCTGCAAGGTAGTCTACTTGCCTGCCTGTGAGGAGGCTTGTGCAGAATGTCATGTTCTTTACAAGGGGGGAAACTCTCTCAAGAACAGAAAGGCGATGAGATGAGGAAACCAACTCAGACAACGAAAGACGTGAGAGACGTGGGGAAAGACAAATGCTCGGGAACAACAGGGACGCAACGGCACCAAAATAATTCAGTGTACTCTGAATAGTCCTCAGGACTGCTTCACGCTAGACGCCTCTGGAACATAAGGAAAAAAGGCTCTTAACGGCAGAGCCAGCACCGTCTGTGACAGGAAGAACTCTGGTGAATCAGGAGAGAGAAACTCACAACAAATGCGTCCGTCCAGAAATATTTACTGAGCTCGTACAATATGCCGGCCAATGTCCTGCAGTGAACAAAAAACAAATTACAGAAGATGTTAAGTCGTATGTTTGCATACGCACATCTTTGATGATTGCGGTTTGTTTTTCTCCCCTTCTACTTCACCATTTTCCCTTCTGGGCTTTCCCAGGCCTTCTGCCCTTCCCTATCCTGGATGTGCACAAGCCCTTGTGGATTCTCTGGCCAAAAACAGTGGTGACGGAGGGACCCCCTCACCGTCCCTGTGGCTGCAAGGAGAAGAAAGGAAGCCCCTTCCCGCTCACAGGGGCGACCCCGTGCCTGCTCGCTCTCATTCTCCCCCCGAAGATGATTCAGGATAAGGATCCCGGCACATTATCTCATTAAGCCTCCTGACACTAAATGAAGAAGGCAGCTGAAAAATAGCTCTCCATTTCACAGGAGAGAAGTCTGCGGCATGCAGAGGTGAAATAACTTCTCTAAATCAAACAGCCTGCGATCGGGTCCGGGACAAGGACAGAGATCTTTAAAATTCATGTCACATTCTCCATCCCTTACATCGCACTGACTTTAGATTAAGTTTGAAGAATTCTGACAAAAAAAAAAAAAAAAAACGATATACAGAGAGGAAAATATAAACATTAAACAGGACTGCGATTTTAGAAGATTGCTGAATTTCAGATGTCAACACTAATTCTCCATTTCAGAAAGTCAGTCTTTCACTTAGAAATAAATGTTTTTTTGTAGAATTAATACTTGCTTTCCCTGATTAGATACAGTTGTAAGGCTATATTTTAAAATGTTTACCTTTTGGAGACTTCTTTTTCTCCCAGTATTCATGAGACATCAACGTAAAAACCTCCCAGAAATGGTTTCACAATGTTATGTTGCTATCTGGGGCTGTAAAACCCAAAGCTGGAAAAGAAAATGCATGCAGGAAAAAGCAGAGGGAAACACATTTGTAAATAACCTGGAAACCCCAAGGAAAGAGATCGAGCTGAAACTGAATATCCAGCTGTGTAAACACATTGAGATACTTTTTAAAAATCTCAAGTCGCCGGTATTCACAGGACCCGGCCACAGCCAAAATCACACACTTCACATTAATTCTTCTGCAGCTCCCCATCCTTTCCACCCCGCATTAGTCTAAACCGTCTGCTTCAGATGGAACCACTCAAATTCCATGAATGTTTTTGTTTAATCAAGTGAACACTGTAAACTGTTTTTCTTGGTCATACACTCTTCTCTTAAATAAAAATAAGATTTTTCAAGATGAAAGATTGAGGTGCAGGTGCTAAATATTTACAAATACCCCCAGACATCTGAATTATGAGCAGAGAAGTGGAGGCTTCCTTTGCCCCCCTGTGTGAAACAGTACTAAATTCTACCATTTGAAGGAGAAATGCTTTTATATCAGAAAATAAAATAAGATGACGGGAAACATCACAGAAGAGTCTTTAATTCACTAAGAGCCTCTAACAGGTCTAGCCACATGTTGAAATCCTTACCAACTAAATAAATGAATGACAGGCAGGAGCCACTCAGCTCCTGCCTTTGGGGTGGGGGTTAATTTAAACCTTTATCACGAACTTCATAATGTTGGTGGAAACACGGACTTCAGTGGAACTGATTGTGAACAAGCTCACATCTGAGTTTGAACAGAAGTGACGGCTCCAAAGAATCCACACCTCTCTCACCCATCGTCCAAGGTTGGTCTGCACGGGAGGGCCAAATAGACACTAATCCATCAGTCCAGGAGAGTCATGTTTGAAATTGCAAAAAACATATTTTAGACATCAGTTGGTTACCTTAGACCTTCACTACTGATCCTACATATAATCGGTGACACAGTACTGATTCACCAGAACGCTTTCTTTTACTTGTTTCGGGTGGAAGACTTCCTAACTCATGATCCATTCAGTCCATCCTGGCATATTAAAAAAAATGTACTTAGTAAAATGATCAGGCCAGGGATTTAGCTCAGTGGTTCTGCCACCTGTCTTGCAAGTGCAAGGTCCCCAGTTGGATCCCTGGCTGCAAAAAAAAAGATCATTTGCTTGAGCACCCAGATTTAAAACTGTAATATTTAGCAAACAGAACTGTATTATGCCTAGCTAAATTTGAATTTTAAATAAAATGCAAGTAATTTTTAGGGCTTTTCTTAAATATATGTGTACTAAAAATTTCAGTGTAAGTACATATACTGTATTTTACCTGCAAATCTTGATCAAATATATCACAACAAGCAATACTTATAGCTGCAGAAGATGTGAAATATTGGAATTAATCTATTCATCTTAGAATTGTGCTCTCTTATATTGATCAAGATTCAACCCCTTGTCATTTCAGATTTGTGATCAAAGTACAGTGGGATGGTGAGACCAGTGGGTTTTGTTCACTCAGTGAATACCTTTTATAATGTAATTTTAAAATCAAACATGAAAAGCTTCATCTAAACTGTTAAGCCTTTAAATATTCTGCTTTAAGGCTAAGTTTAAAGCTGTTATCTTATAGAAGAATAGTATTACGTCCATCTTCTGAAAGACATAAAAACCATTAAATATTTTAAGAGAAATAAGGAAAAGGGGACAAGGATCTTTGCAATAATGGTGTTGATGAAATAAACTAGGAAGCAGATGGTTACTGAAAAGTAAGATTAATTGCATTTATTTGTCTACACACAATATTCTGACATATATGTTTAGATACACAAGTATCAAATTTCCTCTCAGATACAGATACTAGGATTTGGATTGCCCATCATTAAATAGGTAGGTAAGTAGATAGAAGATATAGATAGATAGATAGATAGATAGATAGATAGATAGCCAGCCAATTTAATGATGTATATATGTATATACCAAGGACAACTATAGAAACTGTTAAATGAAATAGGCAAACCAAATGTCAACAAATAGGAAATTTATCTAATGTAAGTACTAGTAAAAAAAAAAAAAAAAAAGTGCTATCTCTACAGTCATCTCCAGGGTCCTGATCCCTTATCCCCTTGTGGAGACCCCACCAGATCTTGTGAGACACTGGTCGGCACTGCCCCCCTCCCCAGCTGACAAAAGGAGCAAGTGCTGAGCGTCTCTTGTCCTCCGACAGTCAGGAGTGATCGCAGGGCCATCAGCTCCACCATTCGGGTGCTCTGCTCAAATGCGTGAGTTGGCTTTAAAATCGAGTGAGGGCATCTGGATATGTACTTACATAAATTTCCAATAGAGATGTTTTTGTACAGTAACATGAGTTAGTCCAAGTAGATGGTTATTTAAAGACTTTTAATTATTGTCCTATAATGATTGCAAAAATAGTAGCCTTAATCAAGGGAATAGAGAAAAATTTAATTGTTTTCCCATTTATGTTTTTTTTTTTTTTTTTTTTTTTTTTTTTTTTTTTTTTTTTTTTTTTGCCTGGTTTTGACGCAAACGTTTTTTTTTTTTTTTTTTTTTTTTTTTGGTACCAGGGATTGAACTCAGGACCTTGTGCTTGTGTGTTTTCCCATTTAAAAAAATGAGAAAATTGACTCAATAAATTTGAACTCTTCATTCTAAAACTGCAAATAAAAAGTCTAAATGACTCAAAGTAGAAAATATGTTTTCAAATCCACAAAAATTATTGTTGTAGTACAGCACAGCAATTTTCAACTTCTACAACTTTCTTGTATTTCAGAATACATATTAGATAAGAGCTTGTGCTATAAAGATTGTGTTTCAATGCTGAGATTAAACACTAACTAATGTCTGTCTGCATTTATAGGACACCCATGGTCATCAGTGGAGTGAGAGAAAATACAGAGTCGCTGGAGATACAGGATGAGTATCTCTAGTCTAGAAAACTGAACACTGACAAGTATGCTACTAGCAGAAGATTCTACACCTGTCTTCCTGGGACAGGTCATATGGTGAAAATGTAGGGACACTAAATATACTGTATAAGACTACCTTCAGCCACATGTAAAATGTATGTGAAACACACATGCATTTCATGTTCAGACGTGAGTCCTATCTCCAAAATATTTCATTATATTTATGCAAATATGCCACAACCTGAAAAAAATTTGAAATCTGAAAACACTTTTGCTTTCAAGCAATTCAGATAAGGCTAATCAAACTGTTAAAACTTTTCTAATGATATTCAACACTAATCTTCTTAATAACATCATTATATTAACAATACAGAGTACTTGCAACCTGCCAAGCACTGTGAAATATTGTTACTCCTTCCAGCAACCGGATATAGAAGGCTTGTGCTGATTTTCCATATGAGGACACTGACATTAAAAGATGTGTCAGGCGCTCTTTTTGCATTCCAAATCCTGCCCAATCTCTCCCACTCTGCCACCTATTGGCCTCCCAACTTGCTCCCACCACCCCCGAAGTGACCGCCCCAGAGAGGCTTTGACCAGCTTCCTACAGCATCTTCCACGCTTCTAACCTCTGAGCTCCTTCAGTAGTCGTGGGAATCAACTGGTATTCGTGTTAGGGCAATCCACATGCATAGGGAATTAATATCCATATGGTCATTCTGACCACTGGGGAAGAGAGTTCCTGGGTGAATGCTGCCCCCTACCAGTCCCCCAAAGAATGGTTCTGCCATACAACTCAGAAGGTTCTAGTGAGGGTCCTGTGGGATTGAGCATTATCCTGCGGACTACTGGACGACATGCATTTGCTACTTGCACTACGTCCATATTTCATCCCTCTTCTTTACTCCTTTACCATAAGAGCACACTCCCAAGTAGAGCTTCTGCACATGAGCCTTTTTCTCAAGTTTACTTCGGGGGCTGACCAGAGGCTGAGACAAGACGCTAAGCAACACTGCCAAGGGTACCGAGTAGCTTGTAGCTGAACCTGCATTGGAACCAATTCCAAAAGCCTGAAATGAATGAACTTAAAAAACATATTATTCTGCTTCCTTAACCATAGTATCGTGATTTCATCTTCCTGTATTAATTTTCTATTAATTATCATAAGAGACGAACATTTTGTCTTTGATGATAATAATAGTACAACATGTTATACCATCCCAAACATCTCTTGCACATGGGCCGTGGAACTTCATCACATCTGTTTAGAGGATAAGACGACTTAATCCTACCAACCTATCTCCATTCCCTCCTCCTCCTCCTCTCGAGTCATCTTTGGCTTGTTGATGACAGTGAGCAATTTATTCTTCATTTTGATGCTTCAGAATTTAGCTCAAGCAAAAGCCTACTTTTCTTCCTCCTACATTCTTGCCTTCCTTCCCCAGTTATTTTCTTAGTAATGGGTTCTTCCACACAACAATATGCACATCTCCCAAAAGAGAGATGTCCCTGCTGAACCACATCCCCTAACACTTTAGGAAGCAGAATAGGACAGCAAGCAAAATAGTTAACCAGGACTTCAGACAGCTGAGCCACAGCCCTGTCTCTGCTCCTAGCTACAAATTTGACTTTTGATAAGTCAACGGGACACAGTGTGCCAGGACTTATTCAATCCAATGTAGTTTACTTTAAGAAATAATAGAGCTTTCATCTTTTTAAAGTTTTCTTTAGAAAGTGACAGGAAAATTACTAGATCCAATTTCTCACTGCTTTCTTCTCTGCCACGTGAAGTTTATATTAGCAATGATGAAAAAAACATATGAAAAATATTGAATTTGTGTACTCTTTTCCCCGAATACTATTCAAATTTAAACCACAAGTGTGGTAAGAATGATCATATAATTGCAAATTTTCTCCAAGTTTTGAAAACATTTGTCAATTTATATTTGAAATTATTTCTAGTTTGCCAATTTAAAGAGCAATTTCATGTACAAACTATTAGAAACAACTTGCTCACACAAAGGAAAAAATCTCAGGGACAATTAAGCTACAGTGAAATTAATGTTTATGTTTAGTGTATTATTGAGTTCAAATGTAATTGGTTTTAAAACTACCCAATAAATTATTATAGCCACTTTGAAGCTTAAACTTTTGTGCTATTTCATTGTATTTAAATTTGGCTAATTTCTTAAGATCATTGACTCAAAATATTTTTAAATTCAAACATTTTTTAAGTTCATAGTTCTGAAAACATTCTCCACGGCACAAACATCCAAACTAACCCAGACTCCTTTCATTACTTTAGCAAAAGGACTGTTATTTCATATGTCATTGTATAGGTGACAGAAATATAGGCACCAATAAGATAGAGTGACTGAAATCAAGGAACTTACTATTTAGAATGCAAATTTGAAAAATAAGCACGCAAATATAAAAACCCATGTGACCACAGCTTTAATTTATTTAATAAGGATTTACTGAACACTCAGAATTCACCAGCCACCATTTCAAGTGCTAAAGAGAAAACAATAAAACACAATGGCTCTTTGCCACCACAGAGCAGTTGTTATCCTGGAGGGAGAAATCAAAAATAACAAAAGCAAAATATCCAAACACACTTACGTCAAATGCCAATAAATGGCATAGAGGAAAACAGAGTATAAAAGGAGGAAAAGGGCTAGGGACATCAAGAAGAGCCGTGAAAGCGTCACTGTGGCAAACTGTTCCTGACTAAAGATCACTCACTGTCCCTGCTGTGTTTGGAGTGGGTTGAGAAAATGAGAACAGAGCAACTGATGAAGCCAGTGAAGCCCTGCAGGATCATATTGAGGGTGCCTCTTTGATAATAAGTGTATCAGTTATCTACTGCTGTGTAACAAATGATCCCGAACTAGCAGCTTAACCCAATGGATATGCTTAACTCACAAAGGTTGTTATTTGTTAAAACTCTGGGGGTCATTTAATAGGCCCTTTATCTCAGATTCTCAGGATGTTGCAGACAAATGTCAGTTGAGGCTGTCATCAATGGATGCCGTGGTCCAGGTGATCTCATTTACACAGCTGGCAGTGCACGGTCAAGGAGGTCTCAGTCCCCCACCACATGGACCTCTGCAACAGCATGTTTGAGTTTTCTCACAGCCTGGAGACAGAACAGACTTCCCCAGAGAGAAAGCGTGAGCTAATAAAGCATGAAGCAGGAGCCATTATGTATTTTGTAACTCAGTCTCTGAAGTTACACGGCATAGTTCCTTTTCCACAATGGCCTGTCACTCATGTAGGTCAGCTGTGTCCAGCGTGGGAGGAACGATCACAAGGGCAACACACAGGGAGACAAGAATGACTGGCGACGTACTGTATGCTGCTCTTCCAGTACGGAACCCAGATTTATTCTGAAAGGGTTAATAGGTTATTTAAAAGTTCTGAGTACAGCATTTTCAAGTTTTAAAAGGGCTTCTGTGGTTGAGATTGGATAGAGGCAGGGCAAAGGTGAACCAAGGAGACCCATTAGAGGTTATTATAATAATAATACCACTGAGGAAGGCAGGCTGGATGGGGATGGGGATTAGGAGAGGGAAAGCAAGATATGGTTGGACCGAAATCGGGAGAGGTTTGAAGAGAGATCTGGTATGAATTATTCATATTTCAGGTGAGCTGCAAAAATGTTGGACCCAAAGATGAACCAAAATTTCTTAGCTGAACAACTGTAAATCCGTTCATTATGCAGAGAGATATATTGGCTGTTAAGAGAAGACAAGCACTAGTGGCAAAAGAATAGCATAAATAATGACAAAGAACACCAGTGGGTACAAAGAAACAAAGTAATCCTCTTTCTGAGGTGATAGTACAAGGGTATTTGCTGGCAAATGTTAATGTGAAGTATATGTTTTCTACCTGCTCAATTAAAATATTTTATTTATTACACACCTGCATTGTATTAGTACTGATATGCACTCTGTTAGCTACAGAGGGTATGATGATGAACAGAGATGCTGTTTCTGAAGAAAGTTTGGCTGTAGACAGATGATTAGATCTCATCAAAAGCCAATTTAAATATAGATTATATATTTGTTATTATATTATTAATATTATAATATATACATATGTTTGCAGGGGTAGTACCAGGATTTCTTTTGTTTAAAAAAGTTAGCAATACGGACAGAAGGAGAGAACATTCTCTCTTGTTTTGGTACTGGGGACCGAACATGGGTCCTGCCCAACCAGACGATCATCAGTGCTTCGCAATTACCCTTCCACGGATGTGTGACTTGCAGAGCAGCGACTGGCATTAGTGAGCTAAACGACCAGGAAGCCACTAGGGAGCCACCAGTGGACAGCTTGTGGCTTTCACAGCCAGGGAGATCGTGCTGCTGTTCACTGAGGTGGCACACGTTGGATATGGCCTTGCTGTGGATTACTGGGACACACAAGTTAGGTTTGGCACAAAGGAAGGCTGAACAAACAGCCCTTTGATCATTTGTAAATAGTTTCTAGTTAAATAAAAAGAACCTGTAGTGCTTTAGAGGCTTATAAAATAAACACAATACGTGATGAAATAATACTAAAGGATGACACTATTCTGGTAAATGTGTTCTTATTCATACAGGGGAAAAAGTAAATTGGCTTAAGGATGCGTTATATACCATATGCCTGGTCCATATTTAAATCTAATCCTACTGATCTACTTTCACTAAAGCATACGTTTCCAACATACCCAGTAAGAGCCAAGGATCTGTGTGAAACCACTTATCGTTTCTCCTCGCCATCGCTGGGCGAGCTGGAACAAGTGCGAGTCTAGAGAAAATCTAGAGCCGTGGCCAGAACGTGGAGAGGTAGCCTGGGTGTTGCTAACATTTCAATCTGTTCATTTTCCTTTCTCTTACTGTTCACTACTCTTGACCAGCAGCCTCCAGGCCCTCAAGGATTAACATCTCTAACAAATGGTATGTAAAATCCACTTAAAGCAAAAACAAAACAAAAACACTGAATAATATAATTTTGGAAGAAAGACATTAATATTTGTGATCCAAGAAGGTATTTGCTATTTTCTTCTACTGACAAGGAAGGCAGTGGTTGAATCCAGTAGAACATTTCATTCTCTGATTATTCTCAGTATTGAATGATGGCAGCAGGATTACAAAACTAGCATAGCATGTGAGATTAGCCGCTCTGCCTAAGGGATAAAAGAGGATGAAATAGTGCCAGTAGAGGTAGGAAACTTTTAAGGGTCATGAGTGCAAAGAGGCGGGAAAGCTGAAGTTTGGGAGAAAAATAGAGTAGAGGGGAATTTTGGAATGAAATGCTGTGTGCACAGTGGCACAGAGCTGTGGGCTCTTCCACAAAGTTTTTGGTAACAGCTTCAACTTTCACACCTTGTGGAATCAAAATGTTTTGTGGGAATAAACTCTTTGGTCCTGTTCCAAGCAAATCTTGCATGGACAAGAACAGCCCTCAGGCTACCCTTGGGTCCAGCCTGAATCCAGTTCATTTCTTTTCTTTCTACAGAATGTCTTTCCTTGCTTTTCTATATCTCTGCTTAGAAACTGGATTCCTTTTACATTTTATTTTGCAGCACTGGGACTTGAACCCAGGGGCCTTTGTACTAAGCTACACCCCAGATTTTAATTTATTTATTTACTTTTTTTTTTTTTTTTTTTTTTTTTTTTTTTTTTTTTTTTTTTTTTTTTTTTTTTTTTTTGAGACAGGGCCTCCTTAAATTGCCTCGGCTGGGTTTGAACTTGAAATACTTCTGCCTTGGCATCCCATTATGCTGTAATTACAGAAATGTACCACCAGGCTGGCCTTTCCCAGAGCTCTTGATTCCAAAGAACCTTATACCTCTGTTTTTCCCTTATCCACCTTCTATGTACAGAGAGCTAAGGTCTTTCCTCTCTTCACCTAACTCTTGGATATTCCTAGTTCCTACTCTTAAAACATCTCCTCAGCTCTCACCTATATCCTATCCTAATAAGGCTGCTTGCATTTAGTTATTCCAGTTTACTGGATCTTTCCATCTGCAAGTCTCTCTGTGTCTGTACCCTAGAGATAGATCAACCCAAAGGAAATTAAAAGATTCATGTTGATAGAGTGAATATTTTTACAGAAGTATCATTACCATTATATGTGTGTGTATATATATACATATATATATGTATGTATGTATGTATAAAGTCATTATACACTATTACCTAACATGATTGTAGATAGCACTTTTAGCGTTCTGTGCTAAGTAATCTATAAGCATTCTATCACTTAATTCATAAAAATAATTTTAGAAAATTAGGATTATTAGAACCCCCTATGCATGAGGAAATCAAAGCCCAGTGCAGTAACGCACCCAAAGTTACAAAGCAGAGATTCTATTGCAGCCTACAGTTAAACTACTACCACATACTAATACACATTTAGCCATATTTAAGATATAAAATTTTAATAAATCATGCTATTCTCGTTATGATATAAAGTACCCCAAAATATTTATGTTACACTTATGGTTTAACAAGGTATAAGATGAGCATATAAGCAGGACTTACAAAGGCATGGGCTCTCATAAAATAATTGTGCAGTAAATTAAAAAATCAATTTTCATGAGAAAAACCCAAAAAGCTTAAGCCGAACCACATGGGTAAAATGTAAAAGGATACAAACAGATATTCATAATTAGGGTTGCAAGCTTTCACAAGTTTCTTCTAAGCCTGGGCGTTACAAGGTATACCATGATGTCTTCCAAGAACAAAAAAGAGATTTGATAACCAGGAACAAAAAAATGGAGTAAATTTGAATACAGGCAGCACAGTGAGGAAAACTAAGATCAGAAAAAAAGAGAGAAGGAAAAGGAGAAGCATATTCAAAGGTTTTAGGTTCAGCAAAGCCTGAGGAAAGTGGCTGTAGAGACATTACCAATCATGAAGAATCGACACCATTGATTATGAAATTAATGGAAGTAGGAAGAGCCTGTCTCTGAGCTTTTATCCAAAGATATCAAATGTTCTCAAGGAGTCCCACAGCCAGTTCTTTCAAAAGACTGATAAATTGAACATAATAAAAGCACAGATCAAGACCCTGTCAGCCGACTTTTTGCGGTCATTATTCTCTCCCCAAAGGATGGCCTCTCCACCATGCCAGAAGCCTAAAAGCTGACAACCACAAAATATTACGCTATCTCTAATGATCCCAAGATGACACAGCTCAGCCTCCAACCTACCTTCCCAGTGATTTCCTGTGCAAAGAGAAAGTCAGTCTGGCAATAAATAACCCTTTTGCCCATAGTCAGGGAGGGTTATTTGACAACCGGATGAATGGAGACTATTTTAAAACTAGAGGAAGAATGACTCACTGAGAAAGGACTGATAAACGGGTGCTCGCACTGGACTCAGTTAACCATTTGAAGTGTAGGAACAGCACAGATCCATCCGCTGGTGGCTTGATACAATCTCCTGCGTCTGTGTTAGACCCTGAAAAATCCACGAGGCTCAGCGAAGCCAGAGGTGAAGAAGGGTCTGTGTGGAAGGAATCACCACTCATTTAACTGGGCACAGTTTATACACCGAGACGGTAGGATTTCTCCCAGTGTTTCAAGCTAGCCAAAATTACTTGGCTAAGTTTCAGAGAGGCTGCCTATATGTGGATGGAGTTAAATCTCAGCCACACGTGAGAACGGAAGCAGCGCAAAGCTTGGAATCTCAGCGGGCCACTCCTCTCCTGCATTAGGTCTGATCCGGAGACAGTGCTTGGCCATCCAGCCAGGAGGGCGAGTAAGCACTGCTTCTGGGACACTCTTTCGTGCAAGGACACGGCCTAGTTTAGAGGTCTGGATCTGTGACGTTTCTATGAGCGACCGAATATTTTCCATTAACAGTCAGTTGAGTAAAATCCCGACGGAACCTCTGTCTTTGGAAGCAGATAGAACGTAATAGGCTGTACGCATCTCATCACTGATTCCAACAGCTGAGCACAATCGGTTGCCTATCGTCCACCAATGAGTTCAGCGTGACCAGAACTCTAGGATCCGATCTGAAAAAGGCGACCCCACATGGAAGAGAAAGAGTCTCCTGAGCAGTATGTAGGTAACCTGTACGCAGGAGGGCTTGGGAGTCATCTCCTCGGTGCTCAGGTAGAGACAGAAAATAAGTGTGCATCGGTTCATTCATTTATTTATATTTGAAAAAGTGAAAGTGAAGAACGAGAGAGGTGCTGGCTCTGCAGGGTTAGCTTGGGCCATGGAACAGAAAGAAAAGCGAGGTGAGAGTACACCCTGGAGAAAGTGGGGCGAGCTGCCCGAGGAAAGCCAGGCTTTGTGCGAGCACACATTTAATTATGGGCAATCACTGCCCTCACTATACCCGGGAATTTTGTAATGCAGCGCTGATGGGTAGCAACATACATTTTAACAAAGAGGATAAGAAACGTTGCAAATAACTCAAAGCAAGGAATGACTGTTTAAAATTCTAGCAGCTCCCGACAAGGCGTGTGAGCATTATATACTGCAAACATACAGCAAAAAGAAAAAATTTCTTCTCTCACCCGCTTCACAGACCATTCAACCTCCAAACCTGTGACTCGAGTTGAATGGAAAGCAAAACTCTGAGCCTTCAGACAAAGGGAATGGAAGGAAAACGTTAACGTGAGAGAAGAGATTGGCACAAAACAGTGTTGATTTTTACCAACACTGATGAAACTATAAATTGGAACAGACGTCCCGGAGAGTGGTTTGGCGGTCTTAGAAAAAATAAATAAATAAGTAAATAAATAGAGCCTAAACGTTTATTTTTCCTATTCTAGCGGCTGGAAAGTACAACACCACTGGAAAAGGATTTGTGCTGCTTCATTTTGCAGTGGAAGGCAAGTGGCTTCGTGCAGAAAACGCACAACGCACAGGGCCTCGCCTTGCAGCAACGCCCTCCCCCGCGGCTCCGCTGACAGCCCACGCGCGAGCAGTGCCTTCCTCTCTTCGCGGGACCTAATCACCTCCTGAACACTGCAGACTTTAGAGGTGCCTCTTGCTTCAGCAATAATTAATTCTACTTCCAGGATTCTGGCCCAGAGAAATATTTTCAGGTGTTCGTGGAGGTGTAGACAACACAAGTTCTCCCACTCCACCAAATCCACGTACTCCAGGTTTTACAACGTAGACAATTTATACAGAGAAAAGAGGGAAGAGGTGGTTTAAGAGACTCCGAATGACGGGGATGCTTCGGCTGCAGCAGGTCCAATAACATGCGCTTTCTTCCCGGAATGATGACGCTGCCCGTGGTTATATATATATAATCTGGCAAGAGGATTCTTCCTTTGCTTTCTTAAGATTTAGCGTTTAAAAGGTGCAGCTATTACAGCGAAAGGCAACGAGTTACCCTAGTTATTACATCTTGCCTATTGAATACGATTAAATTTTATTTATGTATTTTCTGTGTTTCTGTGTTGCTAATGTGGCGGGAAATTGACCTTTAGTTATTTTGGGGTCTATATAATCTGGCAAGAGGATTCTTCCTTTGCTTTCTTAAGATTTAGCGTTTAAAAGGTGCAGCTATTACAGCGAAAGGCAACGAGTTACCCTAGTTATTACATCTTGCCTATTGAATACGATTAAATTTTATTTATGTATTTTCTGTGTTTCTGTGTTGCTAATGTGGCGGGAAATTGACCTTTAGTTATTTTGGGGTCCCAGCTTTCAGCCCTGCGAGAGCATGGAAATCCACGGATCACCCCACGCTGATGCTCCAGCCCCGCGCTGCCTCTGCTTCTGATTTCTCAGTACGAATTTCCTCCCTCCCGATTCTTCTGCTGTTTTGTTTCTCGACACCTCAGCTCCACCTCTCTTCTATCTAGGGCAGAAAAATTCATCCTTTTTCTTATTTCAAAGACATCAAGCAACATCCCCTTAGTGGATCAACATTTTTGGTAACCCTAAAGAGAAAGTAGTATTTTTTTGCTATTTTCTAACATGCTGCTTTCTTCTTTGCTATCTGTATGAAAGGAATGAAAAGAAAATGGAGAGGCGCAGGAAGAAAAAACCCTCATACTTCAAAACCTGTGCCTACTTCTCGTCTAGAAGGTGAATCGGCCAAACGATGTTCGTCTCGTGTTATAACACTTTCCAGTACTGGTTCAGCATCCAGATGTTGCTTATACACATTGTTAACTCTTTTTTTTAAATTCAAGATGTGTACTTTTTACTATATTCCCTCTGCTTGGACTCACACCCATTTGTACTCCTCAATTCATTGTAATTATTTCATAAATATTTGTTGAGTTGGAATGTGAAAAATCAATTTCATGAATCCTAGAAACCAAAATTTGAAAAAAAAAAAAAAGGGATATGCATGAGGCTGGAAAATCCAGATGTGATAACAGATGGATGAGTTATGTAAAATTCAGGCTTAATTCTCAATTATTTAGTGACTAACTGCCTATATTATTCCAACAGGAATTCAAATGGTCAGGAGAATGTATGTTTTCCATATTGAGGAATTTCCCTCTGAAAAGATATAAATATGTGCTTGCAAGACTTAGAAAAGATGGCTAAACAATTCCTGAACTAATTCTGTCCTGAGATAGTAGATGCATACCAAAATAAGGATTCTCAGGTGAAACAATTTTGGGAAAAGTTATACGTCATACTTTGGAAATTTAAAGCGCACATTAGCATGTTGAAACCTTCTGAAGAGTTCTTCTGCAGAGAAGGAAACTGTTTAGTTTGCTTAATGCAGTATTTTTAAAAATTTATCTGCACAATAACACATATATAGAGCTCCATATAAAGAA
Source organism: Fukomys damarensis (assembly GCF_012274545.1). Classification (NCBI taxonomy): domain Eukaryota; kingdom Metazoa; phylum Chordata; class Mammalia; order Rodentia; family Bathyergidae; genus Fukomys; species Fukomys damarensis. Next base: position 9,399,691 of record NW_022900917.1, on the reverse strand, counting down.
TTCGATGATAGAAATAAGAATAACTGTGTTATTATATATCTGTTTCTACCTATAGATGGATACATGTGTTTCTGTTAGATGATAGTAGAAGTATGTTTATTATCTAATGAAACATAAGGATTCTTGTAAAAAAAAAGAAAATACTGGGCAATTTAGTTTTAAATTCATAGTCAACTATTCATCAGTAACTTAGTTTTACTACAGAATAAGCTCTTAAATGAGGAAAAAATAAAACATTTGACAGAGGAGTGGTGTGCAAGTTGTGCCTCGAACTGCTTCTCTTTAAATTTTCATGTATATGTTGTTTATGTCTTGTCATTTTTCTCATTTCTTCCTCCTATTTTCTCTCAATGTACTTAGAATGAGTACACCCTTGTTTTATTTATTGGGGGTTTTTTTTGACACAATAGCAACGCTCTTGCAATATACTTTGAATACTTTGATATCATCAAATAATTTTTAGATATTTGAAAGAGGATCTAGAACAGACTATTACAGGTTGTTTGTTTCGTAGATCAAAAGAAAAAGAAATAAAAAAGAAGGAAAGGAAAGGAGAGGAGAGGAGAGGAAAAACAATGACTGCATTTTCTAGAAAGATTGTGAAAGTGGCCAGGAAAAGCTCCACCTACAAACAATGGAGCTGACCCCTCCCCCAGGCACTGACCTTAAAGGACAGGTGCTTGGCTTTACCTTAGGGTCAGATAAACAGCTGTTTCTTCCCATTAAGTGACTTCCTCTTCTCTGCAGCTTTCCCCTTTGGCCCTCAGGAAGATTCCTTCCCTCTCTCCCTCCCTCAGTGGAAGAGAGGTCTTCTAGCTGCTGAACCTGATTCCCACTGAACCAAGTTCCGGGATGGATGACTTTTTCTCAGGCACAGGAAACAGGATCGGATTTCTGTCTTGGGAACCACACTTATCTCGTATTTCCATCCTCCATGTGTAGACCAGTGTTTCTCAAACTTCAATATGCACCTCATTCCCAGAATTTTTTATTCAACAGTTAAGGAATGAAGTCTACAAATTTGCATTTCTAAGAGATTTCCCAAATGGTGTTGATGCTATGGTCCCTGAACTACATTCTGAGAACCAGCGCTAGACAAAAACCAGAACAGCCTTCTGTTCTTTGCCTTTCAAGTTCTCTGCCGTATTTACTGTATGTAACAACAACTCCCCTGGTTGGACATTAATTCAGGCAAGTGTCTTATTTATACGAGTGACTTTTAACTCAAAGTGAAATGGTAGCTGCATATCCTCCTTAGCCTAATTTATTATCCTCCCCCTAGGGTAGGCAAGGAACCATGCATTTGGAGTTGATGCTCAGCAGCATTTAACTGATTCTGTATTTTTTTTTTAATTGGTTAAAGTCACAGGGGAAGTAAAGCATGTGATTTGAGGATCCCTGAGATCTTCTCTTGGTCACACTTCTGCAGAATCCCTCCTTAAGCACAGATAAAATCCTGCCCAGCTTCATGGAAGTGGCTATATGTCACGGTTTTGTTTTGGTTTGGGTTTTTTTTTATGCATTTGGAGTTTGCTAGAAATTAATTTTTTTCTACTAGAGAATCCTTCTATCAATGTAAGATATTTTAATGTCTGTCTTCCGACAGAAAGAGCTTTGCAAAGCTTTTTGACACATGAAAAACTGTCAAGTGTGTTCATATCCATCCATCATTTACAGTTCACTGCCATGCATCCGTGACACCAGAATGCACAATAATCACAAGTTAACACAAAGAAAAGGTTTTGAAAGTTTCCTTATCTCCACACACAATAATCATATTTCCCCCATAGCATCAAAAGTAAGGATATTTTAGCAAATAAGGAAGATTAAAGTGAAGCCTGTTATATTCTGAAAAGGAAGTGTGATTTTTCATGAGCAATGTGGTCATACCAATTAAATGTGTTATCGTTTTCTAACGTGGAATTTTTTTTTTTTTTTTTTTTTTTTTGGTACTGGGGATTGAACTTGGGTCCTTGCACTTGCAAGGCAGGCCACCGAACTGCTGAGCTAAATCCCCGGCTTTTAAGGTTTTTTTTGGGGGGGATAGGGTTTGTTTGTTTGTTTTTGTGGTGATGGAGATCAAACTTGGGTCCTTGTGCTTGCGAGGCAGTCTCCGGAACCACTGAGCTAAATACTCAGCTATGATATGGAAATTTTAACTGAGATGTTGTTGAAGACTTTACTATCAAAATGATGTAGTGAAATTGTATATACACATAAGTTTATGACGCTATGTTTTATAGAAGTAAAAAACAGCAATGACAATTATCAATAACTGGCCATTAGATAAATCAGTGACGGTGCATCTCTCTACATGCAAGAGTATCAGCCACCAGAATCAGGCCCTCAGAGAATACCAAAGGCGAGGAATGGTCACTCTTGCAGGGGGCACAGTGGAAACCAGGCGATTCTTCTGGGCTCCAGGCTTACTCTCGGATTATTGAGTGTTTCAGATCTCCAGCTGGGGAGTCTCTAAGTACTATAGGTTAGAAAGCTTCCCACCTCTCTAAAGTGAGCTCTCAATGACACAAGAATTAATCTAGATGAGAAGTAATGTGAGAATGTCTTTACAGTCTGAATTCTTTCACTATTCATAGACAGCTGCTGCAAGTTCCTATAATGCCAAGATCTCAGAGCTGCAGGTTGTACAGGAAAACAGACTTAGGCATTGTTTTTGGATCAGTGCTGAGCGTCGTGGAGCTCAGGGCAAAGCAAAACATCCATCACATTGATGTACTCTTTAAAGCATCTCTATTTTGTCTATCATAATGGTTCAGTCTTTTTATTTTTTAAATTACTGCATTAAAGTATCATTCATCTTAATTACTGAGATATTGGTGGTCTCTTATATCGGAACAGAACCAAGTGCTCCACTCAGCTCCTTGCAGACGAGGTGCAGATGCAGTGCAGATGTGGCTTTTCTTGGTCATACGAGGTAGATGGGTAAGCAGCACAATGCTCACTTTGCTGCAAATGCCTTCCCTTGATTTTTATACAGTAAAATGATTTGCTATAAACATTTCCAACACACAGAAAAGCTGAAATTACAACACAATGAGCTTCCTGTTCTCATCACTGACTTTCAGTGTTTCATCACTGTTAGCAGTTTGTCACATATACTTTATTTATTTTTCCCCATCTAGTTTTTTCAATGGGCATTTGAAAACAGAAAATAAATGTGTAGCACACATTTTTCTAAAAATACACTCTTTCTTAGATCCACTATGCAACCATCCAACCTAATGTAATTCCTTTACGTGGCTGTCTCCAAACTGTGCCAAGCCACCCAGGAGGCCAGAGCAAATTCCCAGGTGCCACGAGATATCTAAATATTGCTAGGGAAACACAGCAATAGGGCACATGTATCAGATAGCACTGACCACAAGTACTAGCTCAGTATGGTTTACAAATTCATTATTATATTCATTTTCTGGGCTTGGGACGGTTGCTTTAATAAGAAGTAGGCACCCTGCAAAATCAGTTTAGAACAAGAAATAAGGGGGTTGATGTCCAATCTCATTTCAGGATGTGAGAAGTTCTGCACTGCTTAACAAATGCACATGAATCACTAGTAACTAGCTATGCTTATTTAAGGAAGAAATAAAAAATATTTTGTCAAATTATTAATTTTTGAAATGCCATTAATTTTTAAGACATAAGATATGTATTAAGTTGTTTGGGGAGCAATTTAATAAATTCAACTGTTGCATTTTGGTTCAGCAAAAAAAAAAAATGCTGGTTCTTGAGGTTGAAGTAAGAGGATGACAGGTTCAAAATCAGCCTGGGAAAAGAAGTGAGATCCTGTCTCAAATTGAAATTTTTTGAAAAAAGGGCAGCTCAGTGGTAGAATGTTTATCTAGTATGAGAAAGGTCCTGGGTTCAAACTCCAGTACCATGAAAGAAAAATGTTGGTATATTAATAGAACTGTAGACTATAAAGTTGGGGGATGTCTGGGTTAGTATCACCTGTGATGTGCAGTGTAGACCCAGATTCCGCCAATTCAGTCTTACACCACTTCTTTAGTTCCTTTTCACAATATATACACTTTATTTGGGGTGACAGTTTTAGGTGCAAGGAAAATTTGCACAGATGTACAGTGCACAGTTTTCTCACCAGTCCTCTGCTCACAAATACACAAGCTCCCCCATCGTCTCTGCTTCCCACTGGTGTAATATATTGATCACAATTGTTATTACCCAAAGTCCATGGTTTGCACTAGGGCTTTTTCGTTTTGCACTAGGGTTTTGTTTTTTGTTTTCTGTTTGTTTGTTGGTACCAGGGATCAAACTCTGGACCTTGCACTTGCGAGGCAAGCACGCTGAGCTAAATCCCCGGACCTAGGGTTCATTCTTGGTACTGTATATTCTATAGGTTTAGAAAACGTAACCTACCATAAAACCATCATAACAGTATCATGCAGAGTAGTTTTGCTGCCCTAAAAGGTCCTCTGTGATCCACTTTATTTATCTTCCCTTATTTTCCAACCTTGGAAACCATTAGTTTGTTTTTTACTCTATAGTGTTGCCTTTGGCAAATATCATAGTTAAAATCATACAGTCCGTAGCCTTTGCAGATCAGCTTTTTCATTTGTCAATAAGCATTTAAGATTCCTCTGTGTATTTGCAAGTGTAGGTAGCTCATTTTCAGCATGATTTCTTTTAGCAGCAATCTTCCATTGTGTGAAGGCATCACACGCCACCCACTTAGCTAATGAAGGACATCTTGATTGTTTCTATGTTTTGGCAATTATAAAAAAATCTTCTAGAAAAGCCATGTGCAGGTATTTTGTGTGGACACAGGCTTTTAACTCCTTCAGTAGATGCCAAGAGGTGCAATGGCTGGATTGTATGGTAAGAACACATTTAAAGTGGCCTAAGAAACTACAGCTGTCTTCCCAAGTGGCAAAACAATTTTACATTCCTGCCAGCAAGGAGTGAGTGTGCCTGTTGCTCCACACCCTTTCTAGCATTCACGGTTGTATAAAATTGGCCTGGATTTAGACCCTTTTAATAGGTATGTAGTGGTCTAGCTCATTGGCAATATATTGAGACATTTGGTCTGTGCACCTTGCTTTGTTTTTTGCTGTGAGATCTCTTTTGTTTCTTTTAACCTTGTCTCTCTCTCTCTCTCTCTCTCTCTCCCCTCTCTCCCTTTTTCCCTCTCTCCCTCTTTCTCTCCCTCTCTCCACTTTTCTCTCCATCCATCTCTTCTTCCCTCTGGTACTCTGCCTACTAACTAATCACTTTACTATGTCTGGACTCTGAGCTCCATCTCTTCAATTCATGGAATCTTCTCACCTCTGCTTGGGGTTCCCCTGCCCACCCTATGGCCGGGACAGAAACGTGGGGAAAGTATGAATATAAAATGCACCCTCGAAAGTCTCATTGTGCTCAGAGCTTGGGTTTTAGGAGGTGATTACTCATCAGTGGGTTGAGCTCATAGCGAAATGTGCTGTTAGGAGGGTGTGTCCTGGTGGAAGAGGCGTGTGACTGGAAACAGGACCTCAACAGTTGTACCCTCACTCTTCTCCCTTCTCTCTCTGCTTTTCTGATGCCATGTGGTGAACAGCCTTCCTCTGCCATGCTGTCAGCCATTCTGTTCTGCGTTAGAGCCAGCTGGATATGGACTGAGCCCACTGAAACTGTGAGTCAAGTAAACCTTTGCCTTCTATTGTGGGTATTGGGTGCTTTGTCCCAGTAACAGGAAAGTGACTGACACCCTCACTTTGTTTACAATCTCCATGTCTCTGTGTCCACTGTCCTTTGTTATTCTGTGAACAAGTAAGTAAACACAATTGTTTCTTATATTTTATGTACTTTTAAAATTGTTTCCAGAGGGAGAGTAATTCATTTCCTATTACTGGATCTTCATCCAAAGCAGAAATCTGGGCTGCTCAAATATATGTGCCCAAAACTGTACTCACTTTCTTTCAGTTTTCACCATAACTTTCCTACCAAAATGGCCCTAACAGGGTTTATTTGGCCAATTAAGAATTTTGTAAGGTACTCTTGATTCCTTCCTTACTCCCCCAGTTAATTATCAAGTCCAATGATGCAATGACTAGTCTTCATCACCTCTTAAAATAATCTTATTTTTTACACGTTTATATAGAGCATCTTTAGTCTCTATCATTTGGATTACTACTTGCACAACAGGCTCTTGTTTTTAAAGATTTATTGAGCTGCACTTCACATGCAATAGTTTGCTCACTTAAAAATGTATGGTTTTGTGGATTTTAATATATTTACAGAATTGTGCAACTATCACCATAATCAGTTTGAAACCCTTTGATTACACAAAGAGGAAAACCCAAATTAATTAATCATCAGCCCTTAAGACCTCACTCCATTTTTAAAAATTTTAGTCACCCTAGATCATATAAAGTACCATATCATTGTCATTTTTCCCATATGAAGAATAACATTAAGCATCTTTTCACATATATGTATATGTATACTTACACACACACACACACACATATTTGCTTTGGAAAAAGTTATTCAAATAATTTGCAGTTTTTAAATTTGGTTATTTAGAATGCCAGTTTTGAGTTTTATGAGTTCATTATATATTTTGGCTAAAATATCCCTGAAAGATATATGATTTACAGGACACAAGGTGTAACTCAATGTTAGAGTACTTAACCTACCATGTACCAGGTCTGGGTTTGATTCTCAGCATGGCCACACACACACACACACAC
>NW_022900917.1:9329099-9392903 GCF_012274545.1 Fukomys damarensis | reverse complement strand
TATATGTTTTCATTATATATTTTGGCTAAAATATCCCTGAAAGATATATGATTTACAGGACACAAGGTGTAACTCAATGTTAGAGTACTTAACCTACCATGTACCAGGTCTGGGTTTGATTCTCAGCATACACACACACACACACACATATTTGCTTTGGAAAAAGTTATTCAAATAATTTGCAGTTTTTAAATTTGGTTATTTAGAATGCCAGTTTTGAGTTTTATGAGTTCATTATATATTTTGGCTAAAATATCCCTGAAAGATATATGATTTACAGGACACAAGGTGTAACTCAATGTTAGAGTACTTAACCTACCATGTACCAGGTCTGGGTTTGATTCTCAGCATGGCCACACACACACACACACACGCACACACACAAATCAAGATATATGAATTACATTCATTTTCTTCACTTTTTCAGATTGCCTTTCAATTTCTTAACTATATTGGTTGCAACAGCAACAAGTTTTTAATTTTTATGAGGTTCATATATCTATTTTTCTTTAGTTGCTTTTTTTTTAGTGCTAAGAACAATTGCTCAATGTAAACTTATGAGACGTACACCAAAATTTTCTTCTGAGAAGATAATAATTTTAGCTTTTGCAATTAGGTTTTGATAAATTTTTGGTTAATTTTTTAAATATGGTGTGAGTGAAGTTTCTTTGTTTCTTTTGGGGGGGGTACCAGGGATTTAACTTTGGACCTTGCACTTGTGGGGTAGACAGCTGAACTACTGAGTTAAATGCCCGGCCCTGTACAATTTTTTTAATATGGTGTGAATGAACAGTTTCTTTTGTTTAAAAGACTAGAACCTCCCCCCTTGATTGCTATGGTACCTTTGTTGAACATCAGTTGATCATAAATAATTGTGAGGGTTGATTTTTCTCCTCTTCATTTGATTGCATTGATCCATAACTTTCCTTACATCTGTACTGTGCTGTCTTGATTTCTATAGCTTTGCAGAAAGTTTTGAATTAGAAAAGTGCCAGTGTCCAAATTTGTTCTTCACTTCTGTGAATGTTTTAGCTATTCTGAATCCTTTATATTTTCATATAAATTTTAGAATCATATTGCCATTTTCTGCAAAGGTAGCTTGGAGTTGGCAAGGGGTTGCACTGAATCTGTAGGTCAAATTTGGGGCATGATTGTCATCCTAACAAGAGTAAGTCTTCCATTCTAAGAACACAGGCTGTTTTTCTATTTATTTAGGTCTTCTTAAATTTCTTCCAACACTCATTTCTAGCTTTTACTTTTATGGAAATTGCAACAATACTCTAGTTTGCATTTATTAAGAAATATTTTATTGTTGTTGCTGCTATTCTAAAGGAAAGTTTTTGCCTAATTTCTTTTTTGGATCAGTCATCGCTACCATTTAGAAATACAATTACTTAACCAGGTGTGGTGGTGCATGCCTGTAATCCCAGCACTCGGGAGGCTGAGGCAGGAGGATGGCTGTGAGTTCAAGACCAGCCTAGGCTACATAGTGAGTTCAAGTCAGACTCAACTACATAGTGAGACCCTGTCTCAAAAAAAAAAAAAAAAAAAAAAAAGAAAGAAAGAAAGAAAGAAAAAGAAATGCAATTACTTACTTTTGTATCTTATAATTTTTCTGTACTCATTTCTTATATTTATTTCTTCCAATGTCTTTTTATTGTTCCTTAAGATTTTCTATATACAAGATCATGTCATCAGGTATGAAGATAGTTTTGTTTCTTTCTTTCTAATCAAGATGCTTTTTATTATATTGCATCACCTAAATGACCCAGCTTGAACTAGGTCAACATTAAATAGAAGTAACCAGAGCGAATATCTTTGTCTTGTTTCTGATCTTAAAAGGGAGAGCATGCAATCTTCTTTCACGATTAAGTAGGACACTAGCTGTGGGTTTTGCATAGATGCCTTTTATAAGGTTGAGGTTCTCTTCCCAGTTTGGTGACTATTTTTATCACGAGGAAGTGTGCAATGTTATCAGATGCATTTTTTCTGTTACCTATTAATCATGCAATGTTTTCCTTTTATTCTATTAAAATAGGGTTTTGTATGTTGAGAGTCACCCTTGTATTCCTCAAATAAATCCCACCTGGTCATGTTGACAACAGTCTTCACAGGTCTACTTTTCTCTTACCTGAGGTTCCATCAAGCCGTCCTACTATTATAGGCATGTTTATAAAATGAAAATCTTATTTTGTAGCATGCTTTGCCTATAATTCTTTATTTTTCTTTATTGCTCTGGTGTTTATTTAGGTATTTCTTGACATGGTCTTTTAGGATCATATGCTGGTTACTAACCAATCTCCCCTGCCAGCACCGTGAACTGCTTTTAATTCTTCAAATACACAAAATTTGTCTCCAAGTTCATACCTTTACACATTTTCCACTTGGAATGGCTTTCATGCTGTTCGTAGAGTCAACTTTTAATATGTCAAATTTGATTTCAAGAATATACTCCTCTCAGAAACTATTTCTTATATTCATTCTGCCAAAATAAAGTAGATATTGTTCTAGGCATGCCATGATTTATTTTAATGATAGTGTTTATGATGCCATATTAAGATCATTTTTTTTCCCCGCTGAAGTTTCTTTGGGAAACTATAAGCTCCTCGAAGAAAGTATCACGCCCCAGTTACCCCTATGTTATTGAGGCTCTGCACAGGGCTAGACTGTTAGATTTGTTGATGTTCATTATCTATATGTGCAATCAATGGATGATTAATTATACAGTATAATTTAAATTCCTAAAGTTTTCTAGTATTCATCATTTATCACTTCCAAAGAAATTCTCTGTGGTATTTATTAAAATCATAAGTGGGTGTATACACTCAATGTATTTAACATCAAATCTTCCAAGAAGTTACAACCACTTGCTTTTTGTTCCCTGCCACACCTGCAGAACTTAGAGCACTGACTATATTTAAGAAATCCTTAATCAGTACTTGTTGAATGTGCACACGAACAAGTAAATGACTGTTCTTTTCCATGGAGGAATTACAATCAAAGGATTATTTTGCAGAGTATCATAATTGAGGAAGGTAACCTGCAGTACTGAACAATTGCTCACTCCTCTTTCTCCTTCCAGATTGGCTGGAGTTGGAGTTCCAAAGTCATTTAGTTTTACATGAAATCGGAAGCATCTCACTTCACACGTTATGTTTTTGCTCTTTAGTTGGTTAATACCGTAATAATCATTTACTACGCTCCCTGTTCTCGCTCATTTGACTAAAATAACTATTATACCAGGTAGTCACTGTGGCAACCATTATACCCTTGCGTTGAGTATTGCCGGTTGGTTTCTCTTCCAGGACGAGGGAAGAGTACACTTCTTGTGTGGGAGCCCCGTCTGGCTAGTGATCCGTGAGTGTGAGTGAGGCAGATCACTTTTGGGTGAGCATAGCTGTTGCTGAGCGAGCTTCCTGAGCGTGTTCTCCTCTGGCACGGTGGCCTGCAGTTTCCCAGAGAGCAGCCACTATTTCTGTCTAGGCACCGAGCCGCAGCTGACCTAAACTGAGACTGTAGTGTTATCCTGGAACATCCTCTGCTGCGTCATACAATTAGCGTGGGAGGGCTGTCTCTATGCTAGAATCCAGGTCTGATCAAATTACCAGCTCCATTTAGAGACGAGGGAACTGAGGTAGAGTGGACAAGCCAGCCCATGCCACCTCGCTAGTAAGAAGGGAAGTGGGAATCCAATCAGGCAGTCTGCCGGGACCTGCACTTGGAGCCTCTGCTGCTCGGATCTCACTTGATGTCGGCCTTATTGCGGGGAGGTTGCTTTTCCTTACACACACAGAGCAACACACAGCTGCACACGTTCAAAATGAGATGTGTGTTGCGGCGTTGGTGGTATAGTGCTGGGCATAGCTCACTTTAAAGCTTTCCAAAATGAGACGTGTGTAATGACGTAGAGAACCCGTTTCATAGGGCCAAAGCCCAGAGAATCATCATTTTTCTCTCCTGATCGAGTACTGTGTCATTTTAATGGGACAATCAGAGTTTCACAAATCATTCCATTCAGGGAATTTCTGGGATAATTACCTTGTCAGTCAAATTTTAAAATATTGAAATTAAGGCTGAAGTTTGAAAATGATTCACAGCTTTTGCTTTTCCCTTATTTCACCAAACCACCCATAAGGTCCACGAATACACGCATGTGCTGATACTGTAAACCTGAGATCAGATGAAGTGCAGTCAATTTTTCACTGGGGTTTTACAGGTCCACAGAGAAAAGGATGCTTCAGCTGGCTACAGAGGTGGGGAATTGTGCTTGTAATAGAGAGTGGCTTCAGTATATTTGCCAAAGTGAATAATTCAAGAAATTGCCTACTTTTAAATAACCTTTTTTGGTGTTTATAACATTAATTCACATAAAATTTGTGTTTCTAATGACATTTTCTATAACAATAAAAGATAAGACAGGATGTTAAGGGGCCAACGTGCTTGTTTTCCCAATGGTAGAGCAATGTAACTTTCAAATCCTCTCAGAAAGAGGTGAAGGCACTATCTGGTACTGTAGCTGTTAGCCATGTGTGCTTACTAATTTAAATAGTAGAAAAGATCCATGAATCTGTCCAGTGTGACTCTCATGCCGACAGGCAGGCTATTTCCAAATGATAATGAGTGCAAAGACAGACCTGTGGCCGGAAATCCAGAAGAGGGAAATTTTCAGCATGCTGTTCAGGGAAAGTTATGCTAAGAGATCATTATTGATCTGAGTCTTGATAGTTAGTTCAGTGATGGCAAAGATTGGCAAATAAAGGTGGGAAGGAAATGCAAACGTGTGAGTAATGATATTAACTTGAGATGTGTTTGAAATTAAAATCAGTTTAGTTTTATGGTCTATGGGACAAACACTGAAGCTCCTACTATACAGTAGCACTTGTATTTTATGCTGTAAACTAAGCAGAAAACTTGAAGGCCTTAATGTAGTTGAATGACAAGGTCACATTTGCATTTTATGGCATTCACCTGGCAGCTGTTGGAAGGGATATTCAAGTAGCAAAAGAGAGTCATAAACCTGAAGAAAGACACCCCACAGAGAGATGCAAGAACTAGGTGGCCCATTAGATAACTGCTTAGCAAGTTAAACCAGTGGGCGTCATTCAAAGTTTGGACAATGGAATGAGAAAAATTGAGACAGCTAAAAAGGCTGCCACACAGCTTGTTTCAGGAGAAGCCACAGAGTCCCCTAATACTGATGAGCTCTAAGTTATTTTTCAAAAAGCCAGAATCAATTTTGGATGGAAGAAGAAGGCAGTGATACTAAAAAGGAAGACTAATGATGGAAGGTTGTGCAAAAGTTGTATTCCTTGGTGGTTTAAAAGTTCTTATAGTTTGAGCAAGTAGAGGTACAATGCAGGACTTTCCCCGTAGCTAGCTAGTAGAGCCCATGTGTCAGTCTATCTGTGCTACTATGACAAAATATTACTATCAACTGGGTAGTTTAGAAACAAGTTTTTGTTATAGTTCTGTGGGCTGGGAAATCCAAAGTCAAGGTAGTGGTAGGCACAGAATCTTGTGGGGATCCATTCATCGGCTCATAGACTTAGTCTCCTCTCCTCACAAGGTGCAAAGGGGACGAATTTAACCTTCTTGAGTGCTTTACTTACACCTGGGTCCTAATCACCTTTTAAAAATACCACCTCCTAATGCTTGGGGATTAGGGTGTCAACATACGAATTTTGAAGGAGAATCTTCAGACTGCAACAGTAACATACTGTGCACACTTGGACTTAGCAGTCTCTCATGTGTGGATTTTAGTATTATAGATTTTCCACCTGCACTCCTCTTGGCCTTTTGCGACAGAATAATATTTACACAAAAGCTAGTATGTTTAAAAGAGTTTCATTCAATTCTACCATTTAAAAACAGTGGACAATTTGAAAACAATGTATTCCCCCCCAAATTCTGAAATACTAGTGTTTTTTCTTCTTTGTTAAAGACTCTTTCCTTGAAGACATTTTCAAAGGCATTAACAAGAGATTCCATTTAATCTAAAAAAAGATTTACTGCCATTGTTAGACATATCCTTAGAAATTAAGAACAAAGAATAAGTGAGTTTTTGTCCTTATTGATCTTATGCAATAGTCTCATCCTCCTGTATTTTTACCTCCTCCTTTCTTCCCTGCCGTCTTCCGGTGTACATAAGAAGGCTTTGTGAAATAGACGAAAGGCAAATAGTTGGAGGAGTAATGCATGTGCGATTAGCATCTATATTACCAGTCCTTTGCAGTGTAGAAAAAAGACTGGAATTATAAAGACAGGTATAACTGCAGGTGGGTGGGAGAGTTATTTTGATTTCCTGAAGAGAAATATAGCAAATACCTCCTGCCTATAAGAAATTTTTACATAGACTTCTTGATGTGCTGGGAAAGAAAGGAAGCTATAGTGACTCATAAAATCTTCGGTAAGTGTAGAAAACTTGTCTGCATTTTAGTGTTCCATGGTTCTTCCATGAGATGTCCCTCTCTCCAATATATTTATGTTTTCCCATAAATGTACTCTGAGTCAGTTTTTAATCTCCATATTTTTTCCTCTTCGTATGGCATTTCTTCTAACTGAGTGTAAGTTAAAGGTAGGAATCTTTCTTGAGCATGTTATTTATATTGCGGGGAATTTGATTTAAATTGTTAAGTCTGGAGCATAAAATTCATTCATTGTGTTCTTCAAGAAAGTAGATTCATTTTGTTTTATACAGCTGTGCTTCATAACTCTGACAACTGACAGAGTAGTAACTCATATCTGCGGAAAGTATATACTATGGAAAGGTGCAAAGATTTAAATGTTTTTCAGATCCTTCTGTACTTTGTGAAGAATAACCAAATTTGGAAATGAGGCAAAAGTGTTGCTTGTTTGACCATTCAGCATAACCTAAAAGGTATCTGAAGGGTCAGCCCACCGTCCTAAAAATTATAATAAACATCTATATCTACAGAGTTACCTTGCTGACACAAACCTCAAATTATTTTTATTTCCCTCCCTTCACTTCCTTCTTTTCCTTGTCTCTGTTTCTGTGCTCAGGGTTTTAACACAGGACCTCATGCATTTGACAGGTGCTACAGCCCTACCATATAACCTCAACCACAATACATTTTCTTTTTCAGTCTTTCATATCCTTTTTTGAGCCAGTCAGGCCATAACTGCTTTTCTCCTTAATAGCGGCAAGTTTCGTGTGTCCTTACTCTCTTTATGATACTGTGTTGCTGTGTTTATATGAGAACTGTTTTATATTTTGAGTTGTTTTGACAATCTAAAAATTAGTCACCTACTGCATTTACCACCCACTATGACAATAACCATACATAAGAATCCCTATGTAAAGATGTTATTCTGTGACCAACAGAATTACTGGAAATATTTATGGATAAGACCAAGTTGATGTGGTTATTTTGGGAAACAGAAGATTAATATGGGTCCAGAAGGCCCTGAGCTCAGTCATGTGCACAAGCCTGCATAGGATCTCTGAAAAAAAAACAGCCTTGTCATCTTCAGCTTGAGGCAAGAAGAGTGTGGCTTCCAAGAGTACCATGAAAATTATCTTCAAAATGGAAGTTATCATGTTAAAATAACTTACAGCATTTTGGCTTTGTGTTTGTTATTATCATCTTCCCCTGGACCAAGGAAATGTAAAACATAACCCAATAAATTAAAACTCATAAGTGTTGGTGTGTATCTACTTAGTCCATCTTAAAATTACTCATTTTCTAACACTCTGGACAATACGTGCACATCAAGAGTCGATAGTATTTTCCCTGGGTGTTGATACCATTAAGACATTTTACAAATATATTTCTATGTAAAATAACATCCTCCAATGTTTAAATATTTAGAGAACTACACATTGGTTATTTGTCATGAATAGAGCAGCTCTTAATTACAAAGCACTTGAGTTTGCTTGGGGGTTAGCTCGGTCAAAGCAGGAGTGAGAAAGAAGAAATTTTCTTGGTCCAGTGGAGCAGACGCTAAGGAGCAGGCCTTGTTAGAATTCTGTTTCTCTTTCAACTTGGTTACTTAAGTGATTTCTACTCACAGTTTAGGAAGGTGTTAAAACCTCTGATTTGAATTAAGGGACACACTCATGAAAGTTGTATTTGGACCAAACTTTAATAAAATCGTATTTAAAATGCCCAAGAAAAGAGTTCTTCACCAAGAATCCAGGTCCTCAAAAGCAGAAGACAATTCATTTCTTTTTGCACAGGAAGATGCTACTAAGGTGACTGGTTTGAAAATGGACGAAATGGCTCAGGGCAGGAAGGTGTCAGGTGAGAAAGATTCTCTGTGCTTTTGTTGTATGACTTTACCCAAAGTTAAAGCTTAAAGGCAGTCTTTAAATATGACACTGTCAGGGAAATCACAATCAGCTGGCACGAATTCAGAAACAAAATTTAAGAAGATTTTACACTGCACTCGAGCATTCTGAAGTCTCAATGGCCATCGTAGGTCAACCCTGCGAGAACACCAAACTACCCGAATCACACTATTCGATGATGGTAAACAGTTGTCATTGATTGTGAGGTGACTTCTCTTAATTTAATGTTTGTAAGGTACAGGAAGTGATTTCTAGGCTGTACATGGCTGGACATAGTAAAGCAGTTTCATGTTCAAAAACTTCTGCACTCCCTGGGGTCCACTTGACTTAGGCTTTTGATTTTTCTTTTATTATAACCTAAGCGAAGAGACTGCAATTGTTACCGAATATTCCAGGCTTTCTAATATTTATTATCTCATCCTTAAAAGTCACAGTGGGGAAAAAACAGCTACATTTCTTCCAAAATTTTAATAAATTTTGTGTCAAGGTAATGGTAATTTTTTTGTCAAAAGCACTGAAATGCATATTAAATACAATAACTGAAGCTCTAGAAAGTCAAGAGAAAAAAAAGGTTTATTACAAAGCAGCCTTATAATTTAATTGCACATCTATGGAACTATCAAGAATCAACACCAAAATTTTACTGGCTTCTATTGCCCTTTCAAAGTTCTGAGACCAGAATCAATATTCAACAAACAAATTCGCTCACTCAGAAATAAAACAGAGATTGGGAGGCTGAGGCAGGAGGATCGCTGTGAGTTTGAGTCCATCCTGGGCTACATAGTGAGTTCCAGGTCACTCTCAACTATGTAGTGAGACCCTGTCTCAAAAAAGCCACAAAAAAAAAAAAAAGAAAAAAGAAAAAGAAAAGAAAGAAAGGAAGAAAACCATAGAAAAAAAGTAGAAACCTGAATTTGGGGCATGCATCTTCAGGAACTTTTAAGACTATATATAGAGAAACTAGGAATGTGCACCTCCTGGAGTGTTACTAGCATAATAGTAGTACATGCTATCTTTTTGAAAAAAGGTTATGAAAATGTGTAATAATATTTTCTATTTGCTAAAAATAATGGCACATTGGGACAGAATTATATTCGAGTCTTCAGTGGAAATACTGAAACATATTCCATTACATATTTTTTCATAACTTTACTAGCTGAGGATTATCTGACCAAAAATGTTAGTATTCCTAATTTTGTCATTGTTCTTATTATTAAGAAATTGGGAGAAAAAAAATCATTGGCTGCCCAATAAGAAATTGTACCCTCTGTAAATACTGTGACATTCACAAAAGGTAATCTTCAGGTTATAGACACCTTAACCGTATCAGAGAATGTTGTAAAATTATAAAGCAGATTTCTGTCTAAAATTTTGTTAAAAATGTGTAAAATTACACATTTATATATGATCAAATATAACATAACAAGGTCTCTTCCTCCCCACCGACTGCTAAGACTTTGCTTTTCTACTACTGTTATTTTCACTCTAAAATATGACGTGGAAGAGGGCTAAGGGAATTTAGCATCCTTTGGCAACCTCTTTATAGCAATTTATAGGAGTTATTGACATTTGTTTACAAATGGGTAAATTTGTTCAAACCAGCATATTCACACGCGCGTGCACACACACACACACACACACACACACGCACACAAATACACCATAGGGTCACGATGACAGAGAACAAAACTACAGTTATTTGCCGCATGCTTAAAGAAATGTGGTATTTCTTCTCTGTGCAAATGCTTTCAGCATCAAATACATCTGACTCTGAAGGGATCTGGCTGCTGATGCAACCCTAGGGTTTTGGGTTTCCTGGTAGAGCTGAAGAGGCATTGGGATCGGAGACCAAACCCAAGAGCAGCTGCAGCAAAACTCCAAAACTTCGCCATGTCCTCCCACAGTACCTGGAGCGCAGGACTCTTCCTGCTCCAAGAGTCCACTGTGGCAAACCAGTGGGGGGATTTATTCTGAACAAGTATTCTGCTTGGCTCAGGATACATATTTTCCTAAAAACACAGCTACTGACATTTAAAAAGTAGATTTCACATAAAATTTGTCTAAATTTTTCTTGAAAACTGAAAATCTGGGAACGCGGGTCAACACTCCTCCTGGCAATACTGCTAGAGGTGAGCCAAGTCCACCTTCGCAGACAAAGCTGGGAGAGATGAGCTCTTTCTTGGCTGTCTCCACCAGCGAGCTCTGTCTGGGGGCCTCACCTGACCCATCCACCTTCCCTGAACTGGGCGACCACAAGTCTCGGGCAAGAACAAAGTGTGTTTCCCCTTTCTCTGAAAAGAGGTCTCTATGGAAAGACACAAGGGAAAAAAATCAGATTAAGTGTCATTACTACACCTTATCTACACAATGTTGCCTCTGGCTGCAGAGCGAACTTGTTCCCTTCCGAAAGCCCCTCAAAGAGTCTCCACTCCCCTATTTTCAAAATGTGTGAAAGAATGAGGAAAAAGAAAAAAAATATAAAGGATTTGTTCAATTTCAGTTAACCAGAATGGCAAACGAAGATCGTGCAAGGAAAGTGAATACTAATTATTTTAAAATTTTTTCAATACACAGCTCCTGCTGCATTCAATTATGTATATGCTTTATGTCCTGTCCTTGGTGATTTTGCTTCTGGTTAAACACTTAAGTGAGTGTTCCAGTATTTTTTCCCTATTTGGATTTCACCTGCCTTGTCTCTTTCAAAACCTTCATTCAGGATGATGCGTTCTGATTAATTCCACTTTAAGCCAAGAAAGTATTTAATCTATTAATTTATACTATTGAGATGACTTATCAGTCTTTGTATCATATTGATGTGGGTATACTAACTGAATCAAAGTAAGTTTCTAAGCAGGAGTTTTTACATATTGTACCACAGTCACCACCTACTACTCAACACTCAATATTTGATACTCAATAAATATTCTTGTAATAAACACAATTTTATTGTTAATCTTCCTAAAGAAAAGAATATAACTGTTTTACACAAATCTATCAATAGGAGATTGGTTAAGGAAAAAAGAAAAGCCAAAAGTTGAGAGAATCCAGGAGTTACCACTCTTAATAATATTGTTAAAATAATAATTTGATCTCACCATTTTAATCCATCGAAACCTGTCTAAATACTACAATTGTTTGTATTTCCTATTGCAACATGAAGGAAAGTGAATCCGTATAAACCATACCAAAGCCATTGCGTATAACTGGTGGTAAAACTTTATTATTCAAGTTTAGATGTAACAGACATCTTTGCTGCCTGAAGATTGTTTGCATAAGAAATACACCAAGAACATGTTTGTGAGTAGAAATGAACATGCACTATGAAAACAAAATAAAATAAAATAAAATGAAAAAATTCCATGTGTTGTAAGAACAGAACTATTATAGCCAACATTCTATTGTTCAAATCGGGACTACAAATTGAATTCTTTTTCTTAGCAACATGAAATCATTCCATATGAAAGACATTTTCCGCTGGTGAATATTGCTGTAAATTAATTTTACATTGGCATTTTGAGATGTTTTTCACCTATCCCTCCCCTCAGATTATCAATGTTGTCATCAGATAGTACACCCTAAGGTATCTGGAGTTTGTTATTGTGATATTTGCCTTGTTGGTAGCCATTAATAAATTATGGTTTTATCAGCCTTCTAGCAGTTTTGCTTATTCATAGTCAACACGATCGGCTGTCTAGTTATGATATTTACAGCTCATCTTTAACAAAAATGACTCCAACCTTTCTTGGCCCTTGGGAACTGAATTTAAATAACCCTCTGGCCACATAATACTTGATGCTCCTATGGTCCCTTTCAGCCAAGGATCTCAAAGTGCTTTACAAATAAGTACTACATTACCATTATTATTATTATTAATATTATTATTATTAATATATTTTCCACTTTAGAGTTGAGGAACCTGAGGCACAAAATGAAAAAGTGAGTTGCTGCAGTCCAGGTATTGAAGAAATAACCAGGGGTAAAGCCAGGATTCAGGTTGGGGACTGAGGGACCCTTCAGAACCCTTTTCTCTAATGAAAGTGAAGCACTGTGTCCACGGTAGTTACTCTTGCTTTTTGGGGGGGTGCAGGACAGAGTAAGCTTAGAACTCTCCCTTTCTTTTCAAGGGAACAAGCTGGGAACATCGATTACCCAGTTCCCACATGTGGATTACCGTTTCATTTGACACTGTCTTCATCCCTGACTTGAAACACTTCTGCCCCATGTCTTCCAAAGCTCTCATTACTGCAGATAACTGGAAACGCTGTCTGAACAACTGCCCCGATACTGAAGCAGGTGAAGTCACTGTCCTGGAGATGGACAGCCAACGGGAAGGGCAATGCCAAAATGCCATGCCTCTGTCCTCTGCCAAGTCTTTCTTTGGGAAAAATAACACTGTCCTGCAAGACGAGACGCCGTCTTTCTGTCCTCTTCTCAGTTACGATCGGCTGTCTGCTAAGAGCATCCGCCTAACCGCACCAACCTTTGGTGAGTACACTGAGTTTCATATTCAGGTTGCATTTCAATTCCTCAAGTTTTCGCCTTTGTCTTGCTTACCAAAGATGCCCTGAATTGTTGTTTTTTTAGGGCTTCTTTTCCCCTATGACCTCTAACCCAAAGACAGGTAGCTGTGAACACATCTCAGCTTCAGCCAAGACTCCCATCCAGCCCCAAAGCAGCATGACCACCAGCTTCTTTACCTTGCATTCCCAACGCTGGACAGCAGATCTCCCCTTATAGTGAGGTGTTCATTTTCATTGGCTAAATAGGCAGGCAGTTGGCAGTTCCAAGACAGGCCACTCTGTGGTGTTTCGCAATCACACAGCAGGAGGCTAATAGTTATTTTCATAGCAGTATTGATATTCTTTGATTTATTAAGAGAACCGTATTTCCTCAGGCATTTTAAAATATATATATACATTGAGTAATTTTGGAGCTGTATTTGCATTGGATCATTATAGATTTACGTGCACATGTGCAATCAAACAAAATGTGCTACCACAGGCTTCAACAAAGACCTCTGTAAAGATAGTCGCTTTTTCTCTTCTCATTCATATTACCTTAGAAAAGAATCCCCACGCTTGTTTTCTAACATCTATCTCTACTAAAACAGAACAGCTTAGAACAGAACATCACTACCTCAACTGTGGCTTTTGAAAAGAACATCTCGGTCTGTCATGTGGAGAGAACTGGGCTCACTCTTTGCCTTTTGGACTGCGAAGAGCTCCACCCTTCCCTCATCTACTTAGCATCCTGTAGTGTCTTCTGAGATGGGCTGGCTCGTCACGATTTTTCTATCCCACACAACTGCATGGAGAGGGCAGTGAGCAATGAGGAGAAAAGAGCAAGAAAAAGAAGAGAAGAATGCATGAACTAGTCCTGGCCTTACATGTGAGCCAAAGCTCAATTTGGACTACAGACAAGTAATTTAAAAAGACCTACAGGTTTCACGTGGTATACAATCGTAGCTGGCTTATAGTATTCACCAGCGGACAAGGGAAGCCTTTTCCAAGAGGGGACAATTTCTGCATCATCTTGAAAGTTCTTCAGAAAAAAGGTTAAGTACCTAAATAGCTCGTTGAAAATCATTCACAATTTAAGACAAAATGATTCTGAAATCTTAAAAAAATAGAACACGTTCTTATAATATATCTTGCAAGATGGAACAAAGGCTTTAACGTCATCCAAAAATAAGGAGTATTTTAGTGTTATGACAAACTTCAATCCTTTTTAAGAAGTCCAACTTCTTTCCCACCAGAATATGTATAATAACGAAAGCAAACATGAAAATAAAATAATTAATAATAAAGGAGTATGGAATAAGATCTATCATGCCAATGCTATCAAAGAGTATTCTACTGAAAGTAGACTGAACATAAATATTCCCCAAAAAAGTGATATGTATTTTCCAATGCTCGTCATTACTACTATGCCTGTTTGAGAAAGAAAAAAAAAGAATGAAAATCAAAGGCATACACGCCAACAATGAACAACCTATTTATGTCCGACACACTCGATCAATTGCTGAAGGAGTAGTTTTGCCCAAAAAGTGATACCTGTAACGTTGCCCAAATTAAACAAACTTGTGGTGTCACCGGCCGCTCAGTCTCATGCGCTCAGGTCCGTCCGCTCTCCACTGCTTTGAGCATTCTGCGTATCACGTTGCTTGAGAATTGCTACACCACATTTTTATATTCTTTTAAAATAAGAAAACGATTGTTGGTGTTTGGGAAATCTCTCTGAAAAAGATCTCTGTCTGTCACCTTTCAGATCTGTTCACTTGGAGACGTACATATCAAAATGCCTAAGAAAGACCCGATCTATCAGAGCGCTTGGATGTCGGCACCCCTCCTTCTGCCTCTTTGTTTCGGATTATGTGACTATTAGAGCTACGGGACAGGTGGATCAGCATAGGCCCTTTACCAGTGACACTGAAGCAGAGGACTTCGTCCTGATTTCTTTCTCTCACTCTTTTTTTTTTTTCCTTTTCCTTTTTTTCTTTGTTCATGAAAAATGAAAATGCAAGAGTGGACATGACAACACAACATCAAAAGGTATTTTTTGACTCCATTCACTACAACAGAAATTGACTGAACTCTACTTGCCATCCAACTTTAAAGATACGGAGGCCGCGGGCACTGTGAGAAAGAAACAAAACCCAGACGAAACAAAACGATACAAAGCAACTGCGAATTCATGTAAAAACGGGTGCGAATGCGAGTACAGAATGCAGTAAA
This sequence comes from Fukomys damarensis, assembly GCF_012274545.1. Lineage (NCBI taxonomy): Eukaryota > Metazoa > Chordata > Mammalia > Rodentia > Bathyergidae > Fukomys > Fukomys damarensis. The sequence continues at coordinate 9,377,861 of NW_022900917.1, read as the reverse complement.
AACATCAGTGCTGCGAATTCCAGCAACACTCATCAAAAGAGTTTCTGAAATGTTTCCTCTGAAACATAGACAAAGCGATAAAAGAGGATATATGTGTATCATTTTAAGCATAACAACGTGAGTTAAGAGCTCAAAAATTAAAAAAAAAAAAGTACTTGGAATGAATAGTGCTACCCTTTTTTTCCTAAGTAGGCATAAAAATATTTTCATTTCCTTCTTGTTTTCCATACCAGTATATCAAGAACTTTCATTTGTTTCATGTTACCGTTTACAACTTTAATGCACACACACACACACACAAAAAGGTATCTACTGCAATAGAAATAGTTGCTTCATTACCTTGTTTGCTACATTTGCAAATGTAAACAGCTAGGCAGAGCCAGAACTGACTCTAATGCATGATGGAATATCTTTGTTGCATACGTACACTGTAGAAAATATTTATTCAATATGTCAGGCACCATTATTTGAAATGTAATACATTAATATTTACTAGAAAAATAAGTTTTTTTTTCCTATTTGTTCTCCCAACTTCTTTAATGAAATAAGTTAATCTGACAGTGCATCCAGTAGCTTGTAATATCTTCTACATCTCCGTGGCAAAAAATAAACTACTGGTTGGGACAATATAATGCAAATTATTAAAGTCAGTCCTTGTACATACATCCTTGTAGCAAGCATTGAGGCTCGACTAACAGCACCTTTAACCAATTATTTAATGTTCAGTTATTTAGCCCTATTTCCCTGAGCAGTTATGCTGAGGAGCTTTCCCTTCATGGATAGTTTTTACAAAGCCTTAAGTATTAAAAGTACTATGAAGACATACTTCTAAGAATCCTATTTAATGCTACTTAACTAAACCTGCATAATCTAATGAAGGGAGTGATTGGTACTTATCCTAACTGTCAGTCTGTGGTAACGTAACCTTAGACACTGCCTGACCACAAAGTTTGGAAATTACATTTAACCAAAAGGAAATAAATAAATACAGCAGGTTACCTTATGGAGAAATTCATGTTTTCTAAGCAAATTAAATGCATGGTGTGACGTTTGCATCCACCTATTCAACTGAGGGGATTCCTCTCATCATAATGTGCCAAGTGAGATTATTGACCAACAGGAGGAAAAAAAATCCAACCTTGTTCATCCTAAATGAGAAAGACATTATTTGGCTAAAGTAAAGTTACTATGTAAGCATCGAGGACATTGTTTTTTTAAAAAAATAGGACTACATTCGGACAAAATGAACCTAAACTGCAAACAAAGGACTACTGACTATTTGAACAACTAAAGGACAAAAATATCAGAGGGTGCACATGTGCATGCACAGGCAGGGCTGGCCACACCATCGTGCCACCCATCTGTCAGGTTTCTTGCTGCTCTCTCACCAGGCCTAACCAGACTTTCTCACGTCTAGGTCCAAGTCTGAGAATGATTTGCGAGGGAGCCGTTTCCCTTCCCTCACCCTGAAGATTCGATTTCAGGATACCTCTAAGTCGAGGACACAATGGATGGGTTTTTGAACAAATGGGCCAATGGCCAACCCAATACTGCTTCTGCACTGTAATATGTAAACCCTTTCAAGTTCTAGACAGCTTCTATCCTTTTACCTTTCAGATAATCTGGTGGGACTCTATGGTTCATTTCCCCAGTACACATCTGTCAAGATGGCTCTGACTTGCTAAGTTTTAAAAACGACTGTTTACCACCTTCCTTTCTTTCTCACTGACCACCTGTCTTATTTTTAAATCTTGGTAACCTACTCAACAAAAGAAAGAAGAATAAAAGAAGGGAATTTCATGTTGGATAAGGCAGGCTCTATGAAGTATTTTTTAATAGGTCTTCATAAGACATTACAAGCTATTGAATTCCCATCAAGAAAACCTATTTCTATTTAATTGTGCTAAGTGCTAAGGTTTTACTCTTTAGGTTTTCCATTTTTTTCCGCTTGTGCATTGTTCCTATGCAGGCCCCTCTGGATGTGCGTTGTGAAGTCGTATTTGTCCGTGCAAAGATGCTGGCATATGCTGCACTGGAAAGGTCCGCTGTCACCATGGCAACTCATATGCAACGCGTACATCACTTCATCCAGAAAGACAATGCCGCAGTGCACACACTTTGTCGAAAGCTCATCTTGAGTACTTCTGTCAACTTTCTCTGTTTTTGCTACATTCAAAGGACCTTCATTTTTTACAATGGGCGGTGCCTTTGTTTTCTCCTTGGAGGCACCATTTGCGGTTGGCCCAGGTCTGGAATGCTTGATCGCCAAATCTAGAGGAATGTCATTGTCTGATCCGACAGCTGAAAAATGAGGAGGCAGATTGAAGGTGGGATAAGGCACATAGTTTTGGCAAGGATTTGGTAGGCCAGGCACATGACTCAAGTAGTGCGGATTCCCAGGAACAGAGAGCTTATATTTACTCCAGAACCGCAGCCAATCAGCTTCACTCTGGAAGTCGTTATGTACAAAGGGAAGTCCAAAAAGTGGGTACTGGTACTTTTCAATAGGGCTGCCTGGTGGTGAGTAATTTGGGTGTTTTGCAGGTCTCATATACTTTTCTATGGGACTGCCTCTCTCAGAACTTCCTTTCCCTTCAGATACAGAGGAACTGTTTCCTGGATCTCCAGTACTTTCCTGAGGACTTTTAATCTGAATGTGCAAAGGTTGCATCCTTTTGTGAATATCCAGAGTTTGGCTGACCAGGACTGGCTGCTGAGCAGAATGGCTTTTAGTCAATGAACCCTGGGCTTCATATTTACTTAGGCTTGGGAGTGGAACTTCTCTCTGATGGCTCTCAGTTAAATGCTCTTCTGACCTCCTCTCTAATGGGCTTCCATTGACCTGCTCCTCACTGTTACCCCTCTGCTGTTTGTTGAGCTGCTCAGCCTGAAGTGCCTCCGGGTTAAGGCGCTTTCTTGTTCTTCTCCTAATAATCTGCTCACCGTTGTTTTGTTTAATGATGTTTAAAGGCCTGGGAGTCTGCAGAGAACACACACAATACATGAAAGGAAAACATTAAAAAATACATTAAAATGCATTAAAAATTCCTCACAAATATAAACCATGCTGCAGTTCAAAGCAAGGATAGGGTTTATGCTGCAGATTTACTAAATCGCCTCCTTTTGCCCTAAGCAGCAGCAGAGGAAGTAACCAAAGCGCACTGTTTTCGCCTAATTAAATCATGCCCATCTTTGCAGGAGGGACAGCAAACTTTAATGTACTTGAAAGCAGCTTTTCCAAACTCATCAGATTGTGTGGTTGCACCATAGAAAGTCACTCGCAAGACCATGGTTTTACTAAAATGTTTTTGAATTTTGACTTATGCACTGAACTGACCACAAATCAACAGGGAGACAGGTACACATTCCAACGGAGGAAAATGTGCCCCCTTCCATTCCCATGTGGGAACTCTAACATGCAAGTGGCCGTATCTACAAACAGGATCTTTAGGAGGAAATTAGGTGACCTAAGGTCAGGGAGGTGAGCCCAGTCCAGCAGGACTGTGACCTTGTAAGACCGAAAGAGAGAGGTCCTTCTCTTCACCCACCAAGATGGCAACCAACTAAGCCAGTAAGTAGCCTTCCCAGAATCCATCTCTCTGGTGCCTGGGGCTTCTGGCTTCCAGAACCATGAGAAGGTACTTTTCTGTTGTTTGGAGAAACTCAGTCTACGGTTTTGTTACAGCACTTTAAACTGACTAATGCATGCATCTCTACAAGGGACTGCAAATGTGAACATAAAATATTCATATCACAGCCCAAATAAAAGACAAACCTACAGAACTGTAAGGAAACATGTCAGATAATCAAAGCCATATCAGAGGATTCTTTCCTCTTTTCTTCTCTTCTTTTAATGACATTTACATACTCACTAGGGAAAATTTTACTTGTTAACAGGTGAAGCATTAGTTTTGTGTTGAAAATCTAAATTCATCTGTAGCTTGGGATCAAATACCCAACCTGTCATTCTACCCTACTTAAAATAAATGCTCACTTTAATTTAGCTTAAGTATTTTATTTAGCTTACACGTGACATGATTGGTATTTACGTACATGTTCAACAGGTGTTTATATTACATGACTAAAATCCATGGGTAAGACTATAATAAAAACTTTACTTGTAGGGAGAGCTTTCACTGTGATTCATAAAATCAAAAATAATTTTAATACATTAAAGAATATTTAAACATGAAAAGTTTAGGAGAATCTTCAAGTGGGCTAAAGCCTTATTTCTCTAAAAGATTACTGAAATCAAGAAACAATTTCTAGAAAATGAACATAGATAATAGGCAGTTGTGAATTATTCTGAAGGATACACTTTATAAAGAAATATTTTATATATTCAAATGAAGATGTAAATCTCTTGGAATCCTTCTGTTGTGACGAGGTATTGTGAAGAAACAAAAGATAACATGCTGGTTTTACAATGAAATTACTAGTTTCAGAATGAAATGACGCATAGCTTGGGTATGCCGTGTGTATTCATTTTTTTCAGAATGCTTTGATTTATAAAGAGGCTGCAGTAGGATTATAAGAGCATGTAGTATTTAATTTCCAATACAATTTCCATTTGATGCACTGAAATGTGCATTAATTCCTTTTGTAAACTTTCATAACTTTTGCTGCAATTCTGTGTGAGCCTAGCCTTTATGTATTTCAGCTTGTGGTTTGAAAAAACTTAAAACTGAAAACATCTTGCCTCTGGAGAGATGAACGTTGAAATAAGTTTTAGAAAACAGTTTATATCACAGTGGTTAAATTATCATAACTTGGCAGAGCAGGAATTTAATTAATTCTTGGCCCACGATTGGCTGGAGTTCAATTAAAATCATTAATCTCAGTACTCATTAAATGGAAGTTTATTGCTGGAAAAGGGCACAGAAAGTGGTACTGTATGTGGTGGTGGTGATGGTGGTGGTGGTAAGGATCTTGCTACTAGCTCCATTCTAATAACTAAGTTTTTTAGTGTTTCCTCCCAATTAGTATTGCTGGCAGCAGGCATTTCTTAAAGAGTGCTTCCAACGGTCCATCTAGGAAGGCGTTCTGTCCAAAGTTGTCTTCCCCGTGGCTGTAATCTGCTCACCAGCTCATGCTCAGAGCTATGGTAAAATGCCAAACAAAACGAAAAAGGCACAGGCAAATAGATTTCTGTTGACTAAATAGGGCATTCCTATTTGAAAGTCAGTCCATATCAGCAGATAAATTTTCTAAACTATAAAGAATCCTTCTGAAAGTCAGATGCAGATGCAGATGGGGGATATGTCAGTTCAAATTTTATTACAGAATTCTAACTAAAGTTTGGGAAGCTAGTAATTTAGTGGATTCCCAGGAGCCAAGCCAGCTGGTGCTGAAAAATACAACACACCTTGCACTTTCGCTACCCTGGTGTTTGTGCGTGGAGGACTCACTCCCCACCAACCCACCCGCTTGGACACTGCTCCTGGAGACTTCTGCCCCAAGTCCCGTACTGTGCTGCAGAGAGGGCTTGACTTCCAGCTGCCAAGTAGCCTGGAGGACACCTGCAGATCTGAAGGCAAACTAGAAGATAAATATTTACCCCCTATCTTACATTTTATACCAACCCTGAAGGGACCTTGTAAATGTTTATTTTTTTAACTTTTGGTATATTTGTGAAACTTTCGAGCAGCGCGCCCCGCCCCCACACATGGCTAACCATCAGGCCAGCTATCTCCTAGGTGATGTTCCCCCGATCAATCATTCTCCTCTTTTATATCAAAAGAGGCAGCATAATGCATTACTAATGATCTCAAACGTATCTCCCCATAACGTCTAAGGCCCTCTGACCATAAATCACACGGACATTCAGAGAGACTGTATTGAACCACCCTGCGGGACCAGGCAACCCGAGCCAGGACGGGGACTGAGCGCGCCGCGGGGCCGGCTAGATCTGATTTCTAAAGCTTCCTGCAACAGTGGGGCAGATTCTTACCGAGTGAAGCTTCTGGTAGAGGCCACACGCGTTGCATACATAGCCGCCATTTGCATTCTTTCGCCAGAGAGAGGTCTTCGTGGTCAGGCAATTGGCACAGAACACACCCGAGCCTCTGCGCCTCTGAAACGGGGGTGAAAAAACAAGGTCAGAGGTGAGTCACGTGGCCGGCCGAGTTAGACCCAATCAACCCAGGAGTTTTGTCTCCAGACTTGCAGCAATGACAGTATAAAACCACGCTGCCCATAACGAGGTCAGGTTAAATTGTTTAATAGGCACCGCTGATTCTCATTATAATTAACCCTACAGTGATGAATGAGGTGTGCGGAACACCAAAGGCTTTTTCACAGGAGCAGCTTTAACTTTTTGAACTTTGGGTTTTGTGCCTTTAATGATGGCTCCCAAATGCTGAAGCCCAAGACCATACCTTTTCAAAGTGTCAAAACCTGAGTAAAAAGACAGAACGAGCGGCAAGGTGTTTAACATACGTTGAGACACGCTACCTGCGTTTTAAAATATGGTCAAGCTCGGAACAAAAAAGAAAGTAAAGCAAACCCAACCCGTGTCTTTTTGTGTGTGTCGTTCATGCCACTTAAGTAGTAGGAGACCGTCAGACACTCGATTCTGGTCTTCCCTTTGGAATGGTTAAACTGCCAGAGAAACAAGCTCTGTTTCCCAACGCCAGGCGGCCGGAGGGACTTGTGCCAGGAGTACAGTATTACTAATGACAGCGCATACGGGTGCGTTCTCAGTGAGACAATGCAGTCCCATCAGTGGCTATTTATTTATGTTATTTGACTCAGACTTGGAAATCAGAAGCATTTCCAAATACAGATTGATTTTAGTAGCCGGAATTCTGTAATCATCCGATTCAAAAATAAGAATATTTAAAAGTAGATAATTAGTATCACTGGTTACATTCCTGCTGTCCAGTAATGATTCCAGTAAACTTCGCAGTTAAACAAAAGTCGGGCTGTGTTTGTAGGCACACATGTGAACAGGCAGGAAATAGAATTCTCTCCCTGAAAAAAGAAAAAAAAAGAAAAAGAAAAAAGGCAGCCCAGACTACAGCTCTGCTCTTTTTTTTTTTCTAGGAAGCAAAGTCTTTAATGATAAAATATGCATGTTAGATAAGGAGTGGAAAAAGTCTTTCTGGAACTTAATTTTATTATAAATTAAATATTACAAATGCTATAAGTCAAAATTTCAGGGATACATAAAATTTAGGCAATTTATTTAACTGGAGTCCATACTGTAGAGGAGTGGTATGTATGCCTGCCAAGAAAATACAATGGTTATAATTGTACTCTGATACATTTCAAATGGAAAGCTTTCTGCAGACATAATTTTGGCTTCAAGACTGGAACACTTTCTTGGCATTGAAAGGGCATTTGATTCATCGGGTGTTTCACAATGTATCACTAAAAAGACCTGGTGAGCAGCCAGTTCCCTATAGGGTAATTTTTCCATCCAGATGCAAGTGCTATCAGAGGCCCTCGTCAGCTAAACTAATTATGATCTTGCAATTGCTGATGCCTGCTCACTCTAACATTCGACATCCTCCATTAATCATCAATACAAGGAAAATGAATGAAACGTAAAGAAACGAGGACTGGTAAGCTGCACAGCTATAAAAATCTGAAATGAGAGCAATAACTTAACGAGATTGGGGGAATGTTTTCAGTGAGCGCAAAGCCAGGCTAACAATTGCCCTTTTAAACCAAGAACACGATTTCATTAGCGTAGCAGGTTGTGCCACTTTAGGTGATGTAATAAAAGCTAGATTTTGCCCAAAGATAATCTCAGGCACCCTCTTTCTTCCCTCCTCCCCCAAGTCAGAACTAGGAACACACAGCAAGTTCCTCAGTCCCTACAGCAGCAGGACCAAACGCTTTGTCGGAGGTCCAAAGGGCTACAGTCACCGGGCCTGCTGCTGCCTTTCCCGAAACCAGCAGGCTACTATTCTGTTCTGTTTATCCGGCATTTTGGGGTCCCCTTCATCCAAATTAAGCCAGGGAGCCCAGTGAGATTACAACTGTGAAACCTGGCTGAGCCCATCCTTTCATTTTACTAAATCTGAGTAACATGCTGGGCAAAGCAATGCCAACACCATCCACACAGAGACTGTAAATGTCCACTGGGAAACTGACCCACATGTATGGCGGAGGCTCAATTTGAATGGGGAACATTCATTCCAGCCTGCTTTTCTTTCCTTATACCCTGGGTGCTTGACACAGCATGCCAAAGTGGGTGTAATCCTGATTTCAGCGAGCATTTCAACCCTTGCACAATTGCGTGCTTAATTCTGTTGCAAAGATAATGCCCTTCATTAGTTAGAGGGAAAATCCTGAAATTACAGCACTAGTTTCCACAGGCATGACTTGCTTTCTGTAGTTCATGTCCTCCGATAAAAGCTGCTGTATTTTAGGGAAACCCTGCCTTATTTTAAATACAGTACATGAGGAATACTGAATTCACTTAGAGTCAGAATAAGTTGGAAGTTAACAAACTGATACAGAAATCTGATCACTTTTATCCAGAAACCTGTCTCTGCCATTTGCTAGGTGCAATACTGGGCAAATTACTTAACTCTCAAGTCTGAAATATTCTCCACCTTTAAAGCATGAGCTGTCAATTATTATGTGGATTAATAGATGCAATTAAACAGCACCAGACATGAAGTAAATGCTCAGGGGATTCAGGTATGATTTCTTTTATATGAGAAACATATTTTGTTAGTTTTTCATCTCAAGTCTCATCATTAAACTTGTAAGATTTGTTTCAGCCGTATTGGTGGATATTGTCAAATCTTCTCAAACACGAGAATGGAAAGTTGAGTCAGAGTGAAATATCAAGGTGTTCACACCTCAAATTCAATACAATACTGCGGCACAGGGGTGGGGCGTAGGAGGTAGGTGAGAAATATTTTACACGTAAGCTGTTACTTGCCACTTCAACAAATTTAGCACTTTGGGAAGATTACTCGAACTGTATCTTTGGTGCAGTGGAATTTTTGAAAAAAAAAAAATCTGACCACACAACCATCTCTTTCTAAACTACAGCACAGGTAGGGAGACCCGTGATCTGGTCACACTGTGAGCTGGGCCATGGGGATGGATGCAGAAGACACTGCTTTTGAAAGTGTCCACAGCCCAAGCCTCATCCAGACCAGAGAGGCACAGATTCGGCTGTGAGAGAACAGTCTTCGAGGGCTGCCAAGAGGGTGCACCCCCTCTTTGTATTTTATAAAAAAACAAGCTCTCGTTAACTTAAAGAAAAGGAAAAGCACTAAAGACCTTATTTTATTCACAGTTTATGTTGCATGGTGAAGTCTTAACTGTTTTATTGTTCTTCTCCTTTATGCTAAGCTTGTTAAAGACAGAAACCGTGTTTCCTAACAGGCGTGAATATTCTATTAAAAAGCACTGAGGATGTGCTCTGTCCCAGATGCCGAAATGCTCACCAAGTTTAAAAATAATGGTACCTGCCATCATTTTTGTCCTTAGTGCTCACTTTTTTTTGGGAAAAAAAAGGTTTTATTATGTTTCTTTTTTAAAAATCCCTTTCAAATGTATTCCATTGAGGTTGACAAGTTTATCTAGAATTGGGCAGAGATAGTCAACAAGGTAAAAAAAATAAAATCAAGAAAAAGTGTCTAATCCTACTTTCCAGGCCTATTTCTGAGAAACAGCTGTGACTAGGTTCTCACCAGGTCAGGTAGGAAGACAAAACTCCTCTGCCACTGGTTATTTCCAACATTCTATTCGCCTCAATGGTGGATGGTTCTGTATGTCTGAAAGTTTTCCCTTTTCCTACAAGCTGTTTTTAAGAGAATAACAATAATTTGACATTGGGCCTGGGAGTGGGAGATTAGGAATCCTGGAGGCAACGTCATCGATGGGCAAGAAAATGGTAGGAATAAGTAACTACGGATGACACTGATTGGCATTGCTGGGAGACGTCATTGAAAGTCTTTTTTTGGAGGGTGCTGGGGATTGAACTCGGGACCTTGCGTACTTGTGAGGCAGGCGGCAGAACCACCAAGCTAAATCCCTGGCTCATTTTTAGTCTTATACACCTTGCATTCTCTGCCCTTGAACTTCTCTAAGAATATCTTCTATTTCTATGGGGGTTCAGGCAGTACTAGAACTAAGGAAAGTTACCCCAGAACATAAACCTACCTGAAAGTCAGCTCACCTGCAAATTTCTACAGAAAAAAACAACAACAACTTACCATCAGCAATTCAAGGCAATAGTTATTAAATTTAACTTGTAATGCTAGGAGTTGGACTAGTAATGTTAAGGCTGCATTTGTGTGTTACCGCCATGCTATTTCTGTTCATTGGTGACTTCCTGTGTGTTAAAGGAAGGATAAAAGTGGGAACCATAAATTACAAGAGGTTTTAAGCCAGTGGCTGGTCTAGCAAGTTCTTTTCAATAATTACTGAGATATTTTCACTTTTCCAAGTTTCAAATGTATTGTAACCACAGCGGTTATTTTTTTTTTTAAACAGCATCAACACAGGTATAGCTTGCATAATTGTATGTGCCAGGATTTGAAAAAGAAAATGATAACCTATCTGTTAATATAACTATATTTTAAGTCTAACACAATGCTCCGCCCCCACGCGCCATCAGAGTATACCAAGAAATATAAAATACTTTAAAACAAAACTTTTGTCTTTAGGTTTACTGTGAAACACTATGTATCACTGGAGTTAATTTTTTTTTCAAGCTATCTGTTCGGGGCTAATTCTTGGAACAAACTTTGGTAAATCAAGATATGACTTAAGGGAAGAAAATGAAAAAAATAGTTTTAAATTGACTCAGCTGTTTTTATTGCTTATTTTATTTTATTATTTGAAGATCAGCCAAAAACAAAGACTTCTAAGGTTTTCAAATTTCATTATTAACAAAGAACCAATTTCATCTGATTAATAAAAAGTAAATTTGATTGAATTACTCACTCAAGTGGCTTAGCATTTATAGACATGGATATTTATCTCTCAGATATTAAAAGTCTCCATTGGTGAAGGAATTTGTCTAGAAATGATCTTTTATAATAGTTTTCTATGAATAAGAACCATAGTGAAACCATGTAATTACATAACAAGCCTTGATAGGCAGAGTGTTTACTCACATTTTTTATGGTTTTATATCTGGGGCATTTTAAATCAAATCAATCTGAAATTTGATATATGTGCTGTTAGTCTGGATGCACCTCGAAGATTTTTAACTCTTTAAATATTTTCTGTGTTTATTTGATTATATCAAGAATTCTTTGCAAAATTTCATTTCAGGGAAATGCACAGATGGCTAAGATAGAAACTTCTGGTACAATTCTGCATTCATAAAATTTCAGTGGTAAACTTAATTCAGTTCAGACATGGGACTAACTATTGAGTGTCCAAACCGTGCCTGGCACTGTGCTGCAAGCACAGCAATGCAGAGTCCTGCAGAGCTTACAGTGGAGTCTGCTGAAAACACGGGGCTAAAGCAGACAATGCTAGTTCATGGGCACTGAGTCTGAATCACGTGAATTACACAGAAAGTTCTCTGAAGAAGCCGAGGTATTTTCCACAAGCCTCATTGAAGGGTTGAAAGTCATCTGATCATTAGAAGATCCACTTTCTGTGCGACTTTATAAAATGTGTAATAGCCTTATGTTTTCCAAAGTAAGGTAACACTTGTTTTTTGTCCCGTTAGTAGTAATGTCCTATCAAGGACACCGTCCTAACAATTGTCAGGAGCCGACACCATCTGAGTTAACTAATGTGTTCATGACTATCGATATGTCATCCATATCAATAACTGTTTAATAAATGATCAACGTTATTTCAGTCCTTACCACGTTATTCACCACAAAAAGCCTTCTCCATGCCCCTTTTCCCCTGAAACAGAACTAACAGGCTGCTGACTACATATCACCCTATAGAATACAAAGAATGCTGCAGCTACAACAACTTAAAAATAGATAGTGGCTTGCAATGAATAGCTTTAGACCAACAGCCAGAATTTTACCAGAAGCACAGGCAGGCCAACAGTTTAGCAAGAGCAGGGGAGGAGCTCTGCCAACAGAAAGCAATCACTACCAATATCCTGGCTGACTTTTGTTTCAAATAAAATTGTGAAGAATCAGTTGCAATGGGCTGGACGACAAGTCTACGCCTGCTTTCCAACAGCCAGCCCTCTTTGCCCTCAGATTTCTTGCCAGAAAGCGGAAGGGACTCTGCAAGGTTCAGCCAAGCACCCATTTTATAACCACCTATCTCACAGCCTGGAAACAAAACCTGTTTACCCTGCTTACTAACTCACTTCCTCAGCTCATTGACACTGATAATGGAGATCAGTGTAAGCTGACATCCTTGGTGAGACGCAATGGAACAACTGTTGTTCCAGGATGCAGGCGATACACAGACCAGTAACAAACACTGCACTTGAGACTTATCCCACTGACGTTTTACCACGCAGGGACCACAGGTCATGCTTCACCACCTCTTCCGACGGGCACGGACAACTGGCGATGCTTGCAGCGAGACAGCAGAAATCAAGACTTCCCAATGTAGATCCCACACTTTATACATTATAGATTCTTCAAACGAGATGGGCTTTAGAAATTTATATACATAGATATTTAAAACCTACTGCACAAGTCTGAGGGTCCCGTCTGCCTTCTTTGACTACTATACTCTCAGTGAATGAGCAAACCATACATCCCACGTCACACAGAAATTATGCAACAGGATCAGGACTGGAAAAACTCAGATATGTGGCATTCTAACACATTCTGTTTCTGTAATAGTGTGCTGTCTTACGGCAAGTATGCATTGGGACAGCTAAAAATATGGTTGAAAATTTCTGTCTGTGCTGTCTTTTTTCATTCCACATGAAAATCCTTATTGTCAAAAGGACCACTCAAGTCTCTTACTGCTTCCTGTTTTCACCTTTCCTTCAGCTACAACAATGGCTGGAAAGTGGACTCTACAGGGACTTTTTCTTTGCCAGCGTGAAATGAAAGAGGGAAAAAAATGTAATAGAAGCATTTTTGGAGGCACTGTTAAACAAGTCTAGCACTTCCTAAGCAAACTTCAGCTTGAGATTAAAATGACTCTTTCAATACATTTATTGCCTAGTATACTTAATAAATACATTATGGGATTCTTCATATCATAAAAAATAAAAATTTCAGTGCTAGAGACCAAATCTAGAAGAAGTCTGAAGTCTAATGCTCTCAGCTAATAAGCATTTAACTGGAGAGACAAAAAGTTATTTTATATTTTATGTATTATCGGTGTAACAATGCTCTGGTAATACTTGTTGATGATGATGATAATTTTGAAAGAAACAAAAATCCAGGAGTTGTTCCATTTATCGCTAATAACTGGCCGAAGAAGCATGACTGTCCTGCAGGCAGTTCTGTGTGCATCAGCAGTTCCTCCAACATTACTGGGAGCCACTCATTCTTTGGAAAAATTTATGATGCTTTCCCCAGAAAAAATAAATGTGTAAAATATTTTACAAATAATTTCAGGATGTTCCAAAGAAGGTCCCTCACAAAATAAATCTGAAGTTTCCTAAGGGTCTCAACCTCCTGGATCGCAAGGTAAAGATCTGATCTATATTAACCCAGTTTACATTTAAAGTGAATAATTAGATATTATGATTCTGCTTGTATTGAGACTGACCTAACATCAAAAACCCAATGTAAACACTACACAACGTACACATTTATCAGACATTGCGTGGCACCACCCCATTAATATGTACGACTTTTATGTTTTTGAGTATCAGTTAAACATAAACAAAAAATTAACTAAAACTTGATCTCTATGTTCAGACCAAAAGGCAGGAACTTATTTTATGAAGCACTCATGAACCAATTATCTGGTACAATCTTCCTGTTTGACATTTTTTATGTCTTCTTTGATGATCACCATAGTACATCCAATCTGCTATCTTTAAAATTATCCTAAGACACTGATATCATTATTACTCCCTCCAGTTTAAGAAGGAGAAAACCCAAGACTCAAAAATATTTTTTTGGTTTCCAAATAATAGGCTAAGACACAAGGCTAGGCCTTCGTCCCTTCAGAGTCACAGTTCTACCCATGGCTCAGGTCTTATTAATCAGGAGAAAACTGGGGGATTTTTATCAAAAGTATTTCCTCATCACCTGGCTTGGAATAATCCTTATCTCTTTAAGCCACGGTACAAGAACTGACTGAAATTATGTAAGTTTTGAGGTAGCAGAGAGAAAGGATTCATCCTTGATCAGATACGGCCAGGAGCTGCTCTGGGCTGGGAGGTACACTCAGCTAAGGAACAGAGAGCACCTGGCTGAGGAGGAGGCAGTGGTGGGGAGCAGGGTGGGTGCACCACATGCATTTTGATGATGCTGTGTCAAACAAAACAAAACAAAACAAAACAAAATTATGTGAACTAAGCCTGTGTTTACAAGCAGAATATGGTGACAAGACCTACAGGCCCTCAAAATGCCTGTGACACGAGACGACCACTGTGAACTTGGGTTTCTGTTTGTTTTTGGATTCAGTTCAGCTAGAGATGGGACAGGAAAAAAAAATGTGCTGGAGTTCTGATATGTTCCACAAATGCAAGTGTTCAGGCAATGATTTCTAGATTGACTTCACATATTTGTGTATTCCTAGTCAAAGACTTTTTGCAGTGTAGGGCATCATCATTTCTCAAAATAAAATACTGCTAAGTGGAAAGATATGGTATCATATGGACCAAAGTCTCAAGGTGCGAATAACATGAAAATGTTGCTATTTCCCTTAAACATTTCCCCATTACTGCATACAAGTCCATGGTCTTCATTTACCTATAGAACGTGCATTTATACTTTTCACAGGTGAGAAGCTTTCCATTGTCTCACAGAAAAGTGAAGACAAACATACTCTTACCTCTAAATATTTTCATAAACTCTCTAATTAAAATGAGGTGTTCCAAATCAGACATTAAAACACTGTTCTGCAAGAACATGGTAGTTGCTGATGAATTCCATCTAAGCAGCAACAAAAACTTATGAGAATACAAAAGTTAATTTTATAGAGATTCAAAATAATTAAAGGTGATATAAACTCTCAGATGAAGATAATATAGTGCAAATCAGACATTAAAACACTATTTTGCACAGCAAAAAGATGGTAGCTACTAATTATTTCCAACTATACACAACAAAAACTTATAGGAATACAAGAGTTAAATATAAAGAGATTCAAAATAATTAAAAGTGAAATGTATCAATAAAGACACTGGCACCAGATACCCAATTTGGACTAAAAACTTGGCCAGATATAATGGGAATAACTCTTGAAATACTTCATTCTTTATGATTTTGAAATATGAAAGTGGGGAGGGGGAACAGCCAGGGAAAATGAATCCACATTTCATTTAATCATTAAACCTATAAATTACTTTTAAATCTTATTGCGCCTTTATTTAAATTTTGTCACCCCTCGGGATGCATATTGTGGGTATTAAAGCCACGTCTGCCATGGTTGGAACAAGGGCCTAAGTGTCTTTCAAGTGGAAACTGTATCTTTAACAAGAACTCTGCAACTGCTGTAAGTGAAACAACACGAGGGGATAATTTTGCTATCCAGGTACTGCGCAGACAGCGAAATCGAAGCTGATTTTTAAAGTTTTGGTAAGATGATTTTTATAAGACTACTTAGAGTTTCCTTAACAATAATGATGTCATGTTGTAATAACTGAAATCTTCCATGGGAAAGCTGCTCCTTCAGTAACTGGCCCAGGAAAGTCCTGCAGTGCCGTGGGTTGTCCCCCACCACGTCCCACAGCTCTCGTGCGTACACGACTTCCTTTTCAATTACCAACTTGTCTGAAGTTCCATCTGTAAAAACGAACACATACCTTACGCTGCCAGTTTCTGCTTTTGTATGTCCATTAGTGGGACTGGCTGCAGCTGCTCAAGAAGAAAGCAATGATTGTCTGTGTTTTGATGAACATTATATTACATCTATATATATATATATATATAATTAATTCCCCCTTCATTCCCACTGTTACTAGCTCTAAACAGTACGCTGCAGTCTGGAGGAGGAGAGTAAGCTGTCCAGTCTCACCCGCACCGTTCTCCCTGTGATCTGGAGTTTGTTAATCACACTGTATCACATGCCAAAGCAAGAACTACCTCACCCCATCCAGCACACTCAAGCACCCCCGCCCCCGTCACCCAAAAGGAACACTTAAAATCATCTCAGACTTTGACATTTTATGCATGGAGCAGAGGATCAGGAAACCAAGACTGAGACCTGGCAGCACAAATGGAGACACAAAACTCCTGCTGAGTGAGATTTTATTTCAGGAGAGGGGCTCTGAAAATAGTACGCAGCGACCTCTCAAACACTTTACTTTCCCCGTCTCATGTTTAGATCCAATTTCTGTTGGCTTTATTTTTTCGCCAAACATTATACCGTTCAGTCTCAGCCGGAGATGTTAAAAAATATATAGCAAGAAGTTATCTACAATGAATTTTCAAACTGATCTTCCCAGCCAAACTATTTCTATTATAAAGTAATAGGGATTTAAAAAGAAAAGGGAAAGAAAAAAGCTACCAAGTTCTTTAAAAAATGAAGGAAAAAAGATGCACAGAGAAGCTGAAGTGTCATCATGTAGAAACAAAACTTAAAGAAACCAAAAGTGCTTAGTTACAATTCATCCTGCATTGTTTCACACATTTATAACTGCATTCCAGATACATCAGTTATTCTTTATTTTAAGAGTTGAGTTCTAATTATTTGTATATGCAAATATACAGACTTTGAAGGAAGGACCTATTTTTCTTTTATCTGTATTACCAGTGTATTGCACATGGTAGGCATTTAATGGACAACTTAACTGAGTGCGCTGCTATCAGAAGAGGCATTACTAATTTTAATAAACAACTACGCTTTGAATACATATGTGTACGTGTGTACACACACATAAACATGCTGTGAATGAAAGACTGTACTTTCAGTGCAGCTTTATTCATGAAATATAAAAAGGCAGTAGAACTTCAACTGAAAACAGTTTCACTTTTGTGAGATGCAAAAGCAAATAAATTCTGGACCACACTCAGGGTACATATTTTATCAGAAGAGAAATGGAACGGGCTTTTATCTGAGCTTCTGAACAATTTGCAGAACTTGTGGAAATGGCACATGCTGGGGTGTGTGTGTGTGTGTGTGTGTGTGTGTGTGCACAACCACATGCAGCAGATATCCACAGGCACACACACTCGCAGGAACCACTGACACATTTTTAGCATGACTCTGCAGCTAGGGGTCCCTGGTTGAATTTTTTCCACTGAAATACATTTCTCACTAAATTTCGCTTAAAGTGATAACACTTTATATAAGTGGTGTAAACTATTAATGATGTTTGTAAGAAATTCCTTGCATTTCCTGCAGAGTTGAGAATAAATATAAATACCTTCAAAAATTTTAGTGATTAATGAAATTAATGAAATTCTATATAAAAGACTGGTGAAGTCTCTGGGGATGTTATCTTCTGTGTCAGCCTTAACCTATCAATGTTGATTGCCAATTCATTTTTATTGCTATGTTAGAGTTCTCTCCATTTTCCTACATGCACAATTAACATACATATAATTATTCATGGGAGACAAATGAGCATCATACTTGACATGTATCAGTGAGCGCCAAATTCTTCCTTTCTTAATTTCAGAAGATACTAAGTATTTTAATAGATAGTAGATTTTAGGAGGTACTGAATAACTGAAAAATCTTTCAATGTACATATACTGTATTATACACACACATATATAGCTTACTCTATAGCTACATTTATGCCCATATGCAAAGAACTTATACATAGGGTTTCAAATTTATTTTTACCACATGTAAAAATGTACAGATAATGACTCCAGCACCCTTTCACATAAGTGATTTTATCGTGTCAATTACGCACTTAAAGTATTATGAATAACTATTGTCCTCTCTCTTCTCCATCTTTTATGAGTATTTTACAAATGATCTCTAAGGATTTGAATGTACAAATCTTACTCTGCTGATTTACTCACTTTTACGAGATTTATGAATCTACATATTTCTCATTCAATAGCTAAGTGGAAATTTGGGGAAGAAATCATTGCTTGAAATTTTATAGAACACAAAGGGATGCTTTTGTAGATCACATCCTCTTGCACATAGTGCACTACTCATTTCCAGCTGCAGATAGATTTCTTCTTTCATCCACGGCAGTCACATAATTATAAACAAAAATGTATCAGTGGATACCGAACTCACAGATTACATGTAATTCACAAAGTGGATTCCCTTTGATTTCTAAAAATTTAGACTTAGAAAACTTGGAGAAACAATTAACTTGGGATTTTAGCTGCAAATGTTATTCCACTTGCAGCTAAAGGTCTTCTTTACACTTAAATACATTTAAGTATTTTATAACCCAAATACATTTAAATACACACACATACACTTAAAATATGTGTACATACACATTTCCTTTTCAAAAACTGTGGCTTCAAGGTCTTTTAATTTAGTACACCTAAAAAGTTCAGAGTTGATACCTTGTATTTTAAAATATCAACTTAAAATGGGGTTATTCTTCTTTCCAAAATTAAGGGGCTATTTCTCACTCAGAAGATAAAAATATCTCTGATGAAAAAGTGGACGGAAAAATGCATCTGTAGAATTAGCGAAGCAATGAAGCTTAAGAAACCATCAGGAAGTGTTTAATGAAGAATTAGTGCTTCTATGATTAAAAAACATTTGTGGGTACTAAATGCTCAAATCACTTGCATACTCTGCGAAGGAAAGGTTAAGTGGCTAGACCTGCACCTTTTTCACTTATTGTCTAAAATGTTATTGAATTAAATTGCATATCCACACCCATACATACATACAGTCTTCTGAATGTTTTACTTAAGTTGCAGGTATATTCCTATTTAGAGTGATTTATTGTTCCCATGTGTTTACTTCTTTGGAAAAACATGGGTAAAAACTATTTTCCTTTAATCCAGCCCAAAGGAGGCAATAACTCAAACATAAACAAATTAAACTGATGGGTGGGTACCAGACTAAAATTCAAGCAGTGCACCTTTTAAAATATAGCTACAGAAAAGTATTCCTTAAGCATAAAATTGTATAACTTTTAATGAAGAAGAAAATTGACCTTAGTAAAAGTTTAGCTATTTAGTTGATCTAATGCAGAGCTTTTATGCATGTTGGTTTACATATTTCAGAAAATGACCAGATTAGTGCACTTATATCATTAACTTGACCCCTCCCAAGTTCTGACTTCCCTAATACATTTTATAAGATGTGACATTGTGAACAGCTGTGCTATTCTTTCTTGAACTTGACTTTTTTTTTTTTTTTAAGGTTGAAAGTAGTCTGGACTGAGTACAGCGTGTGTATTCACTGGTGGCAGAGGGGGAAGGGAGAGATTAGAACTGGGAAAGAACGTGAGCTCCCATCTGAGGAAATCATCTGGAAACGCAGGGAAAATACAAGCATTCCAAGCACTGTCGGCAGTTCAAGACATTATGTAGAAAGAACCTGAAAATATTACTACAGAGTTCATATATAAATACCCATGATTATTATCTTTTGAAATCAGAATGCTCAGATCTTCAAACTCCCTAGCCCCCAATGGATTCTTTCACATGCCCACTGAAAAATGCTGGTTTTGCTGGTTTTTCAGACTGGTTAGAGAGGCCCTTCTAGGGTTTTTTTACTTTTGAAATTTAAGTAGAAATGAGGATCAAATCAGAAAATCGCAAGGGAAAAAATTCTTAAAGTTTCCTGTAGGACACAAGAACTTGCTAAAAAATACCTTGCAATAGACACTATGTAACATAGCATCATTATTAAATAATAAGTAAGCTTATTGAATATGGGTTCTGGTTTTAGTCGGAGCTCCCTTACTGGTAAAAAGCAGTACTGGATTTATAGATAAGAGTACAAAGGAAGGAAACAAATGCTTAATAGTCATGGTTTTTACCCCTGTTCAAGTCAGTATCAAGTTTGATCTTGTAGAGGTAGTTGTTTAAGCATTATTTTTCTACCTTGCCTTCCACAAGGTATCTTGAGTTATAATTCAAGAAAGTACTTCCACGAGTAATAAACTGCAGCACAAAACTAAAAGCACATATGAAAGCTATTCGTCATTTCAATTACATCTTTCATACATTAATTATCTGTTTATCTGATAACTGCTTTTGATAGGCCTCCCATTGTCCAACACCTAAGTACACCGTCCCTTTTACCAGAGGTGAAGGCATCTGAGAGGGGGAAAAAAAAGAACTCAGACAACTGTTTCCAGTGTCTCGGGAATAATTGTTACCTTCCTCCTTTTCAACTTTAAAAGAAAGCAGTGTCTCTCTTGCTCAGGGTAGTGGTGCAAAGTTCCTGCTGTCAGAATCTTTTCAACCTGAGTAGATTTAGGATTCTTTCAAAATGATTATTGTACCCTCCTCAGCCTCCTGTTGCTGTTACTGTCCATACGAGAAGTGCTCATTAACACATGGGATTAGTGTGCAAAGCCACCTCTGCAAGTGTGAAGACACACAAACAAGTACTGTACGCAGGTGACTCTCAGTGGCTTATTTTGACTTCAGAAAAAGCTGGACAAATGTTTCATGGAGAATGTAATATGGACAACCCAGGAGAAAATAACAGTTGCTAAAATATTTGGCCTTGTTGATATGAAATTCATACTTCTGAGAAAAAACTGGGAGAACTATTCATTTGGATTTCTGGAAGCAGGTCTCTTCTTCTACTTTATTTTTCTCTACAACGTGCTATTTTAATACAGTCACTAAATATTAGCAGAGAGTTTGTGTTGTATACTCTGAAAAAAATCATTTATAGAAAACTATGATAGCACAGGCAATGTCAATGTTCTGTAAACAGTGTGTCATTTTCACCTAAGTACGATCCTTAACATTAAATAAAATCAGTATTTTGAACATATACATTTTCAGGTCAGAGTTTCAGTGATTAGACATGCTTCTCTTATTAGATAAAAATGCAATTCTCAACTTGGCAATATTGGTGCAATTTTCCACTAGAACTATAATTAAAATACATTTTGGTCCTAGCCATAAACATTGGTTTCCTTTTCCCTGCCTTCTAAGTTGATTTCGATTTTCCTTAGCAGCCAATGCATAGCCTTCTTCTTGAAAGTTTATTACCTGTTGAAATCTTCTTGGCTCATGGAAGGAGCAGACAAGAAAAGAATAACCTTACAGCTGAACTGCCTGATATTTAATCAATAAGCAAAGGATTTTCTCCTTCCATAATTCACTGCCTTATAAATGCTTCTTTTTTATTTTCTAGGAAGAAATGCAAAGATCGCTTTCTACAAAATCAAAAACTTCAAGTCACTACAACACCCTGAAGAGCATACAAAACCTGCTCTAATTTTTTATTGTAAGTTGTCAGTTTAGTACTTTTGGAAACAAATGCTTCTCACTTTCTATTACATTGAAAAGTCTTCTGGATTTAAACTCATTCCTATTTGCAAAGCTTCTCGGAGGAGATCGGAGGAGATAAACAGTCAAAATATTCATTGTATTCATTACATTAATTTCCTCGGTGGTACAGAACACCGCTTTCCTGGAGAGCCAATCTCATTTCTAGAGAGAAACAAAATTTATTGGAAGCAAAGCGGATGGATTATATGGGAGACTTGAGCGGGTAGTAACCAAGGGAAATACAAGCATGCACAGTCACTGCTACAGGACCACTGGTCACAACCGCAACCTAGAATGACTGCAGTACAGGACTGGGATTCTGAGAGCTCTTGTTGGGTCAGGTGCCGTCCTTCATTAGCACCACAAATGGCAGCAGTTGGGAGGGAGTCATCAGGATTCCTGGGGATTCTAGGATCTGTAAGAGACTGGAGGGTGGAAGCCAGTCAATAGGAACTGGAGTGTTCTGAGTGGGCTGAATAGCATTCCCATTAGTGTCATTTCCAGTAAAAATCAGATGGAACTAACAAAGAAGCACTGGTGTGATCTCAGGACTCCCAAACTGGTGCTGCTCCTTATTCTAAAGAGCTACCACAATGTTCTCTCCAAAGTCAGCAAAACCCAAATAAATTGGCAGCTTCCTCAGGTGGTGGTTTTGAAAGTCTACCCTCACTGCGTGTAAGTTCTGCTGTGTTTATTTATAAACGTCTTATTACTTTAAATTATCGCCTCATGTAAGGAAAGTCCAGTGCCTTTGAAGTGTTTATAATTTTGAGGGGAGGCAGAGTAAATATACGTGAAGCAATTAAGAGAATGATGCAAGCAAGCATGTCTCGATCCTAAGATTTTTATGATTCTTATGTTTCTAAGCGCTGTAATAAATGAAAAATGGGAAACACACTCACAGATTCAGCTGAAGGAGCTCTGGCAAGGAGGTGGCAAGACTTGAATAAACAATGAACTATTATTTGTCAGTGTGCCTTTCAGTTTCTTTTAGTTACTTGTGGCAGAAAATGCAACCCAAATTGGATTCATACGAAGGAGATCTTTTGACTCACACAATTGACGCTCTTGAACAAACAGTGACTTTCAGCACTGGGATTCTGAGATCACAGGTCCCCCTCTCTCTGGAACATTCTTCCTGTCTGGGGACGCCATTCCGTCTCAGACAGACCCTTGGGTAGCAACATGGCTGTGCACACCTAGTGCCATCTACTCCAAGGAACAACCGGGAGAGGCGGTGTTCAGAGCCACTTTGCCCCTAGTGCAACCCACAGTGACCTCTCAGTCCAACTTGAGCCTAGAGAGACTTGGATCGATAGCAGTTTCTCAGATTTTAACAAAGTACCTGATGATTTTATCAACATGAGGACTTTTATTTAGTAGGTCAGTGATAAGATCGGAGGTTCTGCATTGCTATTTAAGTTCCTAGTTTGTGTAAATTAAGAACATGAGGCACACATTTTGGCCCTGAATGTCGGACAAAATGAGCTTCACTTGAAACAAAGGAAGAAAAGTAAGGATAACATTGGGCCAAGGATTTAGCTCAGTGGTTCCTGTTTCGCAAGCACAAGGTCCCGAGTTGTATCCCTGGTACCAAAAGGGGATTCTCTTAATAAGTAGGGCATCTGATATTCCTGCCGATCAGTTTTAGCAGCCATCCAAGCCAGGCCTACCATATGGTATTTTTTTTTATCAGTTTGCATAACCCTTACAAGAGTTCATCATTACCTGTACTCCTCATGTAACTGTCTTGACAATATCCACCTATGTCATTTGCTTTTTCCTTCCAAAGCCACGCCAGGTGAGGAAATGGTGTCATGGTCACTGTCCTGCCCAGGAGTCTGTTTGGAAGAACTTGGCAAGTGCTACTGGCACAGAGCAGCAGGGATACCCCCAGGACAGGTGCTGTGGGTCAGCTCTTCAGGTCAGATTCAATCAGTGCCATTTCCTCCGTTCTCAATGGGCTCACAGGATCCCTTTGGGAGGCTCACAATAAAAGCCCTGTGGCCAGCGGACACCAAACTCTCCTGTGGGTTTATCTGCACTTGAAATGCTGAGAGCTTTTCAGTGGTCACAATGACGACAAAGGGAACATCACATTTTTTTTTTCCTGGGTGAGTGTAGTTAGTAGCCTGTTTCAAATATCAAAAAGTATTTAATCGGCCAATAACAGCTCCCACTGAAACATTTGTCACAAAGATAAGTAACTGACAAAACAGCTTCGTTTTTCAGACTGAATATTTACAAGAAAAAAAGGAAGGTTTGATGTTTTTCATGTGAAGTATCAAAATAGGACAGGGGAAAGTCTGTACTTTTCCCCATACTGTGTCTAGTCCAAGCTGATATTTATACTGTAAACTTCAGATTAGCTGTAGCAATTTCAACTTGTGGCTCTCTTCTTATCCTTAAGGAGTCGGTAAACTCTTTTGTTTGAATTCTGCCATCTCAGAGCATCTGTCCAGTTTGTCTGGGGGACAGGTCAGAGTCAAAGAAAGCTTAAGACTGGTTTTTGTGTTCTTTCTAAGGCAAAGAAAAGCTATAGGCTCCTCCATTTTCCTCCATGAACTAAAAGCATCTTTTAATTTGGCAAGTGGATGTTGTAAGTGCTTTGTGAGTTTATTGAGGCTGACACAGAGACGTGGTATTTTTTTTTTTTCTCTATCTAAATGACAGAAAGCCAGTATCGTGTAAAAGATCCAGAAGAATCAGAGGCCGGAAACAGTACGAGGTTCACTTGCTCCCCAGAGAAGATCAGTCTGGTGTCTTATGCACAGGACTGCTTCCGCATCAGGACCCCGGCACATCAAAAGTGATGTGATCTGTAGTTTTCATTCATTCATTCATTCACTCATTTCCAACCCACCTCTTAGTACTTGGTCCGTGCCCAGTGCCATGCTGGACGCGACAAGTGCTAAAGACAACACTGTCAAAGAAGTGACACAACACTCAGTAATTATAAGGGAGTCGTATAAGCAAAGGCCTGACAGACATTCTGACAAAGCCATTCATTTACTAGTTTCTACTGCAGCCAAAATAGAAAAAAGTAAAGAGAAAAGAGCAAATGGCCAATCATCTGAAAGATTCCCCAGTACAATACAAATAGCATCCTTCGCCTATGCCAGCCACAGAGTACCTGTCCAAAGACTTCGCCTCTTCCTTCTGTCTTTATGTATTTACTCAAGGGGGGCAGAGCAGAAACCACATGCGACCTCCCAGGTCTCTTCCAGCCCTAGCATTCCCAGACGTCTTTTCTTCTTTTTCTAGATGGTCTGGGGAAACCCCATGGACATTTTCTCCCCCACCCCTGCTCGCACCACCTTCCCTTTTCCCATCCCTCTTTTCCTCCTGTTTCATTCTCTTTTATCATTTCTAAACAATCCAAATTCCAGTCACGACGCACTGGGGGTTCTGAGGAAAGCTGCGCATCAATTCACAATAAAACAGTCACTCCCACACTCTCTTCCTTTGCAGTTACTGAAACGCGATCCAAACCCACCAGTGACTGAAAGGACAGAGCACTGCTGGGGAGCAGACTGACGGGGCGAGCTGACAGTGAGTTCCCTCTTGCAGCAGATACATTTGTGAGACTCGCATCCCTCTTTCTGGATTGTCTCTCATTGGAGGAAACCAAATTATTTCTCTTACATGTGAGACAGCATCAGATCTGCTTCTTTTGCTAAATTTCACAGTTGACAAAGCCCCAGAGTTGTGGTGCAGACAACGAGTACCCTACTGGTTTCAGCCATGCATCCTGTAAATCAGGAACAGGGCTGCTCACCTGGTTCATCCCAGGGACACAGGAGAGGGTGACGACTTCCGCAGAACCGTGGCGGGGTTGTGATTCTCGTTTGCTGGAGCGAGGGTGGTATGTGCGAGACATGGGGGCCCAGAGACTCAGATTCTAGCACAGCGCATCCTATCCGGGGGTGTTTCTGACTGCATCAAGATATAATTCATTCATTCTTGCATTTCATTACTCACACAGTCTTCAGAAAAGGGAAGCTCCATGTCTGGACTGCCCTTTAAGGTGATGCTAACAGGAGAACATAAATAAAATGCATGACATGATCTTGGAAGTAAAAATCATGTTACAAAATCAAGAGACTGGGAAGAGAATGAAATGATCAGAAATCAAACCAGTTAACGGGGCAAAGAGGCACCCGGAACAGCTGCGATGGACTCAGATTTTCAAATGGCCTCGGAGTCATTTTCTTTGCCGTCCGTCCCCCAGGATAAATCTGGTCAACTGTGTAATGTTCTTCAGGTTGTCTGCGAAGTTTGTTTTGCAAGTAAATCACGGGGAAAGCAGAAATCTATTTTAATAGTGAAAAAGTTACACTTAAAGAGGGCAGTGTTTCCTCATTAGCCGGGGGGGTACATTCTGTACCCTGTTTACGTTATTATTAGCGCCTTGCAAGCTAACAAGCAACGTTTAAACAGCGCTCGGCAACAGCTGTAAAACTAAAGCCCCATCTCCAGCCGCTGTTCCCTTCTGCAGAATGTCGAGAAACGCAGTGTTATGACATCCAAGGACATCACCCTCGCTTCCTTTCCACTGAGAAAGCTCAGGACGGTAGAGAAGGGAGCCCACACGAGTCTTTCCCTCCCCGTACACAGCATCCCACTCTGATTAGGGCCCCGCTGAGTGCTGGCAAGGAGAGCAACAGCTGTTTTCTGTCTTTTCATTCCCTGCTCCTATTAATGTTATTTCAATTGTGTTATGGGCTGCACTTTAGATCTCAAAAGAAACATTTAGTTTTATTTGAATGTTTAAATGATTAATGACGCTCGAGTGCAGTTGTCTTCTCATAATTGCCAGGGTGAGCTACAATTTACTTTAAAAATCCAGACCTCTGGATACGAGGGAGAGCTTGGGCACCGGCAAAGAGGTGGGGGAATTTATTTTTTCAAATGCATATCGGGCAGTTGCCTAAAATGTTCACACACATCAAACCAGAGAGGAGCCTAACGTGCTGTGGTCGGGAAGGATCGCGGTGCGGGAGCAGTGGTTCAGGGGTAGCAGGGGGTAGGTGTGTGCCTGAGCAGCGGGCGATGGGAAAGAAGGGGCTTCCTACTGCAGAGGGCCTGGCTCCGCACTCTTCCAAAGGAGCTGCTTCATCTGAAAGCGGCACACACAAAGAAGGGAAGGAAGTCATTATGTGCACCTATCGTGTAATCAGGAAAAGGTGCCTTAAGTTGTAACGGGACCATGCGAGGCTCACATTCTTCTGCCTCACACAGCTAAAACCCTTATGTCCCAGGGAGACTCGAACAGCAGCCTACACAAAACACACTGTTCCTAAAAATATAGATGTTTACATTTTCATAATGGAAAAAGACACGGTGTTTTGTGTTCCAAGGTTTCGGCAATGAGTCTCATAATTAAAGCTTGTATGGCTCGCCTTCCTTTTTGGGGAAACACAAAACACATTAAAGAAAGCTACTAAGACACGCCTGTATATACGGTAAGACACACGGAGGAGTGGGCAGAGGGATAAAACTGACGTTATCAACCACAGTGCCTGAGCATTCGCGAGACAGCACTGTCAGTCTGTTGTGTTTTTCTTTTTATGTCTTCTGGCTAAAATGTTTTCTGACTTGTCCTGGCCAATTTTGGGCCACACTGAACGTTAAATAAACTATTATTTAATCAAATACAGGCATATTAGTCTCACTCCTGCTGACAACTTCAATTAGAATATTTTTGCTTTGTTAAAAAAAAGAAGGAAAAAAGAAAACCCTCCTGATCTTTAAACTGTGAAGGCCTGTGAGCAACATCTGGGAACAATTTTTGATATATCCAACCATCAAACTTCTATCTCCATGAAGTAGTTTATCCAAGATTTGTTTTAATTAGGCCGCCTTTCTAATTTCACATGGCTTTCAAAAGGCAGAGTCGCTCAGATGTCTCAAGCTGTAAACTTACTGAAAGGTTCAGAGCTGTAATCAGAGCCTCACCAAGGTGCCCCATGTCTGTTTAGCAGTCAGATAGTGAGGTTAACTCGGTTACCTCTTAAACAAGGACGATAAATTCATTTCTAATTTCAGCACAGGGGTTTTTAATTTTATACATGATTCAGAAGTTGCCTTCGAACACCTCACACTTCTTGCGGGTCCCCATACCCAATAGCCTTTCCTTGGGAGCCCCATAACCCACAAAGTGTATTTCTGGACTTGGCCAATCCCAGGTCAGTCCTGACAGCTCCTATTTATGTTAATTTCTAGTGAAAGAAGCCTATCGCTGGGCAGACAAGGGGGGGAAGAACAGCATATATTTGAACAGTGACTATAAAAATAAACCTATTTGTAGACTGCTTTTAATATAGTGTTTTCCAGCCATCAGCCAAAGCATTCTGTAAGATGCTGCTTACTGAGAAACTGCACTTACCTTGGGTGTTCGTTTGTTAATACGGTTCCCTCTAAATAAAGCTATGGGAGTTTAAAAATCTCCACTCATTTATTCACATCACAGGCACAGATTAAAGGCAAAAAGTAAAGTGGAAATTTAAACTATTTGTTTTATGAGGTAACTTTTAAAATCCACTGGGATAATAATGAAAAAATGGCCTCATTATCCCCATTTTTGGATGAACTAGGCTTTATTCTACCAAGATAGGTCCCAAAACCAAGTGTGAAAGTGTGTGTGTGTGTGTGTGTGTGTGTGTGTGTGTGTGTTTGGTGGACGGTGGCCCATGGCTTTTCTCCACAGAATTTTTTTTAATGGTATTTCCCTTTGAAGCACTAGCCCAACTTCATAGATCTTTATAATTATACAACTTCTTCACATACGTAGAGTTTCACAAAGCTTAGGAATGAACCCATATGACCAATAATATTTTAACTTCTCTGGGTAAAAGTGATTGTAGTGGGCTTTGTTATTTAGTCTACATGATGCAGTGCTTGTTGGTATTTGGAAACACTTGAAGGACTGGCTTCAAATGTCATATTCAGATCCTCTGGTGTTACATAATCAAATCCTACGAGGAGATGACACAGTGCAGATGGCAATAAACACTTTCCTCCATTGATTTTCAGAAGGCAGAAGGCCTATCTTTTTATTTTTGCTATAGAAATGTAAGAGTCAAGTGAATATGAATCTTCATGTAAAATCTGAAATTGCAGTAAGATTTATACTACATTGGAAAACTAGGGTAATAAATAGAGGAGACCCCTAATATACACCCAGTGTATATAAGAAGCTTTTCCTTAGTGTAAATCAGAATTACCTTCCTGGTACACATAGGGCTACATTAGGTTACAGGTGTGTGTGTGTGTGTGTGTGTGTGTGTGTGTGTGTGTGTAGTGGGAGAGGGGCTACACAATATAGTACAAAAGAAAACCTAATTAGTTGTCAACATTTTAAAATTAGGTAATGTCTAGACATCTGTGGATTTTAGTGATCACTGTGACATCTAATATTAATAGGTTCGTTCTATCGTATGGTGAGACTGCTCCTTTCAGAACTTGTATTTGCCAATTCCCAGGCCTCTTAGCCTTGACATTTACCCAGCCTGCTTGGCTTCCATGGGCATTTAATTTTATCATAATGTTTGTATCCTTTGATACGAATCATCCTAGGGCTTTTCTAGTTGCAGCGCCTTCGTGATCTGAGGTATTAGAGCTCATCTGCCTGGGTTCAAATCCTTCTTTGAACTAGTTGTGTAACCTTGAGCAAGTTGCTTATGCTCTCATCAATACAATTTTTCTACTTGAAAAAGGACAATAAATACGATGGCACCTATGTAACGGGTTGGGATGGGAACTAAAGGAGTTATCTTCTTGGGGAGTGCTGAATATTCAATAAATGTTAGTTATTAGAGTTCCGGTTTCAGTCTTTTTCTCAGACTTAGCAATCCTAAGCCTTCCATTGACTGATATTACCATGTAGATGGTGATCTAAACATGTCCGTAATTAAGCATTTAAACTCGGGAGTTTCATCTTTCCAAAAGAGAGATTTATAAGGGCTTCGACATGATTTTAAAGTATTGATCTGCCATCTCCCCAAATGCTTAACGTACGAGATGATATGGGAAAACGCTCTTTCCTTCCCAGCTCGGTCTAGTTCAACACGATCGCCTCATTCATCAAGCTCCTCTGCTTTCGCTCCTCTGCTCCATCCACATGGGGACAAAAGCAACCGACAAGCGCATTTTTCTGCTCTCTCATGGGGAAGATAACTCTTACCAGTCATGTCCCCACACGATACATGAAACAGGGCAGTGCTCAGTAAAATGTCATTGAATGCGTGGATGGGAATAGCAAAGCCAATTTATTTAATCTTTTCTCATGGATTTCCTAGGCCCATCTCAACTCATTTCTTCTATCTCCTCTTTCATAACGCCTCTGTCTTTCTTAAGAGCCATTTCATTTTCTTTCCCCCCAGTTCGACCACTTTCATGGTACATCCTTTTCTACAGCATTTGTGACATGGCTAAATCTCCCACTGAATCCCAGGCTCCTACACAGCAGAGCACACATTTCTTTGTTTGCTTTTGTCATTTTCCAAAATGCTCTGCAAATCACCAGGGTTCAATCACTCACTCAAGTGATGCTTCATTATCTCAAAACTCAACAGCTGGTTAAGGAAAATTATCTTTTATCCATCACTGGTCTCTCTCCGTTTTCATTGTTCAGGGTGACTCCACTGTCCTGAAATTGGCATCAACTTTGAGGACTTCCTCCACCCTCTCCATTCAGGCACACAGTCCTGTGGATTGTTCCTAGAATCAAAGTTTTCTTTCCACCAGGGAGAGAGCTCCCGGCACTTGTATCGTTGTATAACAATCGTTCAAGCGCTCCACTGCTAGGTTAAATTTCTAAAAGAGCATTTTACTGGTATCACTTCCACGTTCATAGATTTTATCTTTTTATAGCCCAGTGGAGAAACTGTAAAATCTTGTCTCATGTTCACAAAGCTCTTCACAATCTCTACCCCCCAAGTCATGCCCATAATCTTCCTGAACCTTCCCAGCCGGTTTACTCCAATTTCCTTCAGATAGATATTGTACACTCACTCTCAGCTCACGCGTTTCACATGCTGTTCTCTCCTCTCAACAACTGGAAACCCTGCGTAACTTTGTGAGCCCAAGCTCAAGATTAAAGAAACTCGAAGCTTTAAATGCTAAACGCTGGTTTCCAGGGCTTCCTCTGAGGAAGCTCCAGGTGAATTGCCTTACCGTGCTGTCCAAGCCTGACTGGTCAGACTGATAAACATTTTATTCCCTTTCGTTCTCTTCCTGCTCACCCTTTTCTGCAACAACCCAAAACCTGCTTTCAGCAAGTCCTGCTGAACTAGTTCCCTGCTCTTTTGTTGTGGTTCAAGTTCAGGCTGGCCTCGAACTCATGATGATCCTCCTGATTCAGCTTCCTACTAGTTCCCTGTTCTCTTCATACACATTTAGTTCCGAGTCCATTTCTTTAGTTCCTTCCTTGTGGTCAAAGTTCAAATGTAAATCTCAATGCGTAAGGCTTCTAACATAAAATACAATGTCTTGCTAGCCATAATTTCATGCATGGACACATTATAAAAGGATGCACAGATATGATGAGTATATTTCTCACAGAGCTTCCATTAAACAAATGCAATTTATTTTCCTGAAGAAATTTTAGTCTTCTTCTTTCCAACACTAGTCACTTTAAAATTCTGAGTTTGGATAAAAGCACTGTGCAGTGTACTTTGTTGGCATGCAAAAGGTATATACGAGCTGTAGTTTGTTTTGACTTTGAAAAATGCTCATCATATTCAGAATGTAAGCACGCGCTTCACAGGAGAGTTTAATACACCCTGATAACTGTTTTCGAGCTACATTTGAAGCCTCAGTTAGGTGAAAAGGAATGTGCCATGTATACGTTACTTGTCTATGTTTATTACTCTCAGTTTCCGACACCAGGACGTATTTCCTTTCCTATCAGAACCCCCACAAAGGCTGTTTCCCCTTCATCTCACGTCTTTCACCTGTACCAGCTGGTTCCAATCACCTGTGCCGCCTGCAGGACCAGGTCTAGGGCTAGAGAGGCTGAGTCCCATTGCCAAAAAAAAAAAAAAAAAAAAAAAAAAGCGCCCTGCGCTGGGGGAGGAGGTGGGGCTGCTTCAGTGGGGAGCAAGAATCTTGCATCCATTTCCTTCCCTGCTTTGTATTCCTCTGCAACCCTTGGTTCCCACTCTTGTCCTGGATTCTGATCACTCAGATGCTTCAATTCTTTTTTCTTTTTTTTTTTTGTACTGGGGATTGAACCTAGGACCTTGCACCTGTGAGGCACAGTGCCCCAGAGCTACCCCCCACCCGCCGCCGCCCTGTTTCAATCCTTGATGTTTGCATCTTTCCAATTGCAGCCCTACCTTGCAGGTTCCCTATATCCATGGCTTTTCTAGGATCTGTGCATTTTTGAACTACAGAAGTGATGGAAGGCAAGCAGGAGCCCAGAAAAGATACAAAGATTACACATTTGTCTTGACAACATTTATACATCTGGTTACATTTGGCTGCCATTTTTAGGTGAATTTTATCAGATGCACCTAGTGGAACTTGGTTTCTGAGTTCAGCAACTCAGACTTCCTTTCTGCTCTATGCTGCTGTCTGTCTCAGCCTCCCTGCCTGTTTTCCATGCTTACCCTTCCTCTGGTATTATGGTACCAGGGATGGCAAATTTCTTAATCTCCAGTGTGTTTCTCAAAAGTGTGATCTGTATCCCACCCTCATCAGAATGACCCAGCAGTATTTGTTTAAAATTGTAGTTTCTTTCCACCCCATCGAAGCCCCACTGAATTGGAATTTCTAGTTTTGATGTCCAGGAATCTTTATTGTTTATCATACTCCACTAGGGACAGACTCAGGTACACTCAGGTTTGAAAGTCACTTCTAATCTTTTAGCTTTAATTGGACTATGACAGTCTGGTCTTCGCGACAAGTCCTTTACCAAATGTTCTGACTGCACCTTGCCTGGTCCCTGCTCCCAAGGACTGTCATCCTGGGACTGATGAGACTAAATAGAAGCTCTCTACCTTGCTACCGAACACACTGAGAACAATGGAATTTCCTATGGTGGAACACCGTTTAGCAATTTAGACTGCTTTTCTGCCTGTATGGTGGTTTTAGTTTATTTGACTTTTTTCCCCCATTAATCTACAGAAAAAAAAAAACCAACCCAAGTGCCTCCTTTATGCCTTTTAGATTCTTACAGCCGAGTAAACTCTTGAATACAAGAAATAAAAATTATGGCACATGCAAGATAGCAATAAAACATTACATCCAAGTGTAAATGTGAGCATGAACAGTTGTCATTTAGCACACCTGGGGTTCCTACTGGAATACACTGATCTATTTAGCCTTTAGTTCAGTCTTAAGTAATTGTACATTTGTTTTTAAGGGAAAAAATTACAATTATACTTGGAAATAGTTTGATGTTCTAAAAAGTTATATTATATATATGTTATATATGATATATATCATCTAGGCATCAACAGTGTTAGCATCCCACTCAAAAATAAAAAATGTATTTCATTTTTAACTTTTCTGACTGCTTAGAAAAAAAATCAAACATGTTCAATGCCACCAACAATGAAGTCCCTGTAGAGATCTGAGTCCATTGGTTCACTTTCGTAATTGTTGTCAATGTTAAAACTACCAAACCTTTGAAAACAGAAACCAAAATGTTTCAACTTTCTAAATCACATAAAAGGGAATACATTTTATGCTTGCTTTGCAAGCCTCTGATGTCTTTTCCTTTCAAGTTCGCTATATTACTGACTTGCCATGATGACTCACATAAAAGGACCAAGCAAAA
Source organism: Fukomys damarensis (assembly GCF_012274545.1). Taxonomy (NCBI): domain Eukaryota; kingdom Metazoa; phylum Chordata; class Mammalia; order Rodentia; family Bathyergidae; genus Fukomys; species Fukomys damarensis. The sequence goes on along the minus strand of NW_022900917.1, from coordinate 9,344,642 downwards.
CACTGTTCACTTAGCAAAGAAGACATACAGATGCACTACAACAACGCACAATTAGTTTTCATTTATGTAAACGGAACAGCAACCAACTAGTAAGAAATACCGAAACCCTGCGCCAAATAGGAAGAGTCCACACAGAAAGCTGGTTCCCAGGATTTCATTAGTTTATTTTATTCTTTCCTACCAGCCACATGCTCCTATGGCATCGAACGATCTCATTGTTCTCATGATGCTTGACAAATGACAAAACTGGAGAAGAGGAATCTGATAAAGATACAGTATGGCACAAAAACTGTGTAGATAATTGCCTCTGCGCATGCATTGCGGCCCCATCTCTCCTAATTAGCCTCATTACCATACTGTAAGACAGACTAGCAGTCACTCAAGACCCTGCTCTTCCCTCCAGGAGGAGTGCTGACAGCCAAATGGACAACATATGGGAAAGTCCCCTCTCTCCAGCAATTCCTCCCTCTTCTAGGCCTTTAGCAGAAACCTCAGGCCGTAGAAAGTCGTTTGCACTCAGAGCCCAGTGTCCCTAACTGCGACTTGGAAGGACGCCCCCCAACGGCTTCCCTCACTGCGCCACCTCCGCGTAACCTCAGGCTGTGTTTCCCCGATGGCAACTGCCAACTTTCTCAAAGAATTTTAAGAGCACAATAAGCACCTTCCTCACGCTGCACAATATTTTGTACCTCTTCACCATGAAACAACTACAGTATAATGACACTCAACAGCTGATCAACGCACAGTATTAATTTGCTCATTTATTAACCTGATGTCCCCTGAAATTCCTTCTTGGAGGACAAATGTAAGGATTTTACTCATCACCCTTTGAAGATAAATTTTAAACACTAATTTAAAAAGCTACCAAGCAACCCTTGATTACAACAGAACTGTCCATACACACTCATCTGCTGGAGGAAAAACATCACAGAACGTAACAAAGAAACATCTGGGGAGTCTGGGCTGAGATTCTTTTATTTCTAGAAGCCTCAACATACATATTCTTTCTGATTCCTTTTTAAAAATAAATTGGACACAACATAAAAGATATATGCAACTTACATTGGAAAAGGGAGTTATCGGATTATATTAGTCATAAACTTTATATGATTAATTTTCTTCACTTCTAAACAAAGCAAAAATGTTTCAGTTACTTTATTTTTGAATGATTTAGCTATTAAGTGCTTCTCTAGATCCCTTCTGGGCCTGTTTGTTTATACAAATCATAGGTATCTTTCTTTTTCCTGATCACTTTTCCAGTTCTCTAAAAAACAGATTTTTGTTAGATTTGATTTTGCTTTCTGTACTGCAGAACCTATGACGCAATCTCACTGGCAACAAAATCAGGGAAACGGATTTTCTGCACTTTGCAGTTTGGGGAAACTAACAGTCCATTCAGCATGACTGCGAAATACCCCAAAGGCCCGTATTTACTAAGCACGGTACCCACACAGCAGGCTTGTTAAAAATCCACAACAAATCTCTCATCGCAAGCAAATCAGAAGGCTTCAGTGCTTCTGCAACACTCTGAGTACTGTCGATTCTGACAGCAGAAAGCTGCTTTCCTACTAATCCAGCAGCCAGCTCCAGGTCTGCTGGCCCCACAGATTGCATGATTTCTCCTCCGGATTCGTTGCCACACATTCCTGTTCTAACAATTTACCAGAGAGGAAGAAGCACAGTATTAAGCTGAGGTTTTCTTATCGGCCTGCTTAAATACCATCTCGCTGTGTAACTTGATCAGTGCAATAAAGGCTTGCATAATTAATGCTGGGTTCCCACCAGGCTCCTGGAAGAAAAATAATTGTCAGCGGCATTCCCAAATTGCAGGAAATACCTTGAACTTCACACATAACACTTTAAAATGCATGCTGCCCCTTTTTTTTTGAGATGCCAAAGCAATATGTGATTTAAAGGACACACACACACACACTTGTGCACATATACTCACCCATATTTGGAAAAGGAAAAAAATGAGGACATTCCTTGCACGGATTAAAAAAAAAAAAGTGAGAGTAAGGAGGAATGCCATGTAACTGCGCACAGGCACGTCCTTGACAGAACCAGAAGGCCCTGCCTAACTTCTGAGAAGTACATTTCCAAAGTTTTCCCATAAAAATCTGACCATACTTCTAGGGGTGATATCTGAAATCTATTTCTTGCACCCACCTAGGCAGCCCAGGAGACCCTTCTTCTGACCATGATGAGAAGGCAGCGTGTGGCTTCCAAGCCCAGGGGGGAGAGATCATGAGTGCTCTAAGTCACTCTGCACCCTCAGAGCCGTTCCCAGTGGCAGCCCAGACTTCGCCGCTGTCTCCAGTGCGTTGAACATGCTTTTCATTCTTCACGCTATTTAACTTTCAAATGCCTTATGTTCCGTCTCCAAAAATTAGATAATACAATTAAGCACCAATGATTTTGCAAGGATCATTTCAACAAAATCACTAGCTAATGGTCTGACTCCTTAAAAAAAAAACCAAAACAACTTTTAACCATGAGCTGGAAATAACAGTGCAAATGTTTTCCTTTTTCTACCTCCCGTTTTTACAAAAGATTAAAATTCTGTGGTCTGCAGGATTGGTTGCCATGAGCTTCTCTCTCCTCCAGAGTTCAGAACTGTAGCTCACATGTCACCTGTGGACCTCTGAACACCCAATATACAAGCACAAACAGAGCACTGAGAAGTGTTGTGCACACATGTGCCTCATGCTTGCCTTTGCCTCCATAAAAACAAATTAACAGCAGAGCCTTGGGATAGCTTTTTAGTGTTCACACCTTACAAAAATTTCATAGATCCATAACACATCCTTCTGGGAATGTAGCAGTTATATATGTTGAAGACCATTATGAAAATCCACAAAACAACAACGGTACCAATCAGAATTCTGATGGCACCTTACAGATGAAAAGTTTCCTCTTACTCCACACGTGTCAAAAAGTGTGGTTTCATTGGACCACTGATGACTCCGAGCGTTCAACAAATTTCTCCCTTAGCGTATTTGTTTTCACAACTCTACTTTGGTTTAAAATTAACACATGATGGAATGGAAAGATGCGAAGAAGTTACTCATACATATATTGAGCTCCTTATCAGTATACATGGCCCAGGGGTAGAGCACATACGTGCCTATCATACGAGGGAGACGGGGTTTCACGTCCAGCCCTGCAAAAAATAAATCTGCCTCCAGATGTTAGCTGATATACGTGCAATGCGGCGAACAATGCTCTGTAGATAAGTGTGTAGCATGCTGTTAAATAAAAAGGTGATCTGTTTACTTCTGCATGAACGTTGGCCTGTATTCTTGTTCACTGCTCGCTTTTTATTCATTCAGCATTCATTCTTTTCTTAGTACATTCTGTGTACCAGACACCATGCTATTTGCATCATCTCACATTTTAAAGGACTGGGACAGATAAAAGGAAGAAACACGGCCTATTTTGTGCACTGATACCTTGCTTCAAACACAAATGATGAACACATGAAAGAAACAGACAGCAAAAAATGCAACCACTTTCGCCAATAAACACTGGATCATTGCAGGGAAGTCCCTCAAGAGTTACTGCTTCCTGATTGATGTAATCCTAACCACAGCCTGTGGTCCAAAAATTGCCAATCAATCATGTATACATTACAGGAAAAATTGGGTTAACATGTCTCCATGCCGATGCTTCAATGACGTTCTGTTCAACCCTGGCACCAAATACCCTACTCAGAAAGCAGGCCCGGGGGTGGCTCGTTGGTTTGTTTGCACCTCACCATTTTGTTATGATGTATAGGCAATGAGCCTCATGTGGCCTTCCCAAGCTGAACATCAGCCAAGAGAAAGAACGTGCTCAGAAGTGTTGAAAGAAGGGCCCACTCTCTGCCCAGGGAACTGCATCTAATACAGGAAATGAACACAAGTTTGCTGTAAGCTGTCCAGCTTCTGAATCAGCTGTCCCCCCTCCCACACCCCACCTCCAAACCCAAATGCTGAGAACCAATAGGAAAGTTTTGAAAAACGTGTTTTCCCCTTCTTCTCCCGTGTTCTCTCAAAGCTGTGTAAATCTAACTTGAAGGGTAAGCGGCTTTATTTTAACAAGTGTGAGTTATCAGAGTTCGCATATCAAATTAAACCCAATGAATTCTGGACTTGTTTTAAATTTCAAGCCAGAGGCCCTAACTCCCTGCATTTCACTTGGCAGCTGGCCAGACTTAGTAATAAAGTGCTAAGCAGAAGACAGGAAATACTAGAGAAGTCGAACAATGTTATGACAATGTTTATAACTTTTACAGTCAGGCCTGGGTGCACATCTGCACAACATCAGACTCTGGTCAGAGCCGCAGAGAGGAAACCATTCCTTAGCTGGCAGCATTTTGCTCCAGCCAGATGTTATCATTTTACTGATATCTTTTCACCAAACAAATTATGTGTATGTGTGTACATATATATTACACACACACACACACACACACACAGTATCACACAAGAAACTGGGGAGGGAGGTTCTCTTTTGGAAGAAAATAATACATCTAATTAACTCTGTCCCATATTGATTTATTCTGACAGATCTAAGACAGCCTGCAGACAATGGCATCTTTCCCTTTGATGTGATAACATTCAAACTTTGCCCTTTTTTGGCGGGGAGGAGCTCGTTTGATGTCATAGACAGAAATACAAAAGAATTTCCAAGAACCATAGCCTTGGGATTTTTGGATAAGACTCAGATGCCTGCAAAATTAAACAGTCACCTGACAAGTATTTATAGAAAGGAGATGATATTGGTGAGATGCAGCATAGGAATTTCTCATTGGAGTTGAAACTGAGGAAACTAAGATCTCTTTTACCTAAATCATTTCAAGACCCTGACATATAAAATGTCACATCACCATTAATAATGCTCTGGAGAGATCAGTTTAGAAATAGATGTTTAACAAACACAGGCTAACATTAGACAAGACAAAACCAACAAAGCTCAGGGGGTATTTGGAAAATGGAATGAGCAGCGATATAACGTCACCGTGCCCCACCCCAACTCCTGACCCTAAAGTTGTGCGTGTCCTTATCAGTTCATTGTTAACCAGCAACACACAGACACACAAAAACACACACAATTAGGCAAACAGAAGGTCCCTTCAGAACTCTGAACCATAGTTTACTAATAGAAACTTCTACATTTTCACGTGGGTGTTTTTGTGTGAGCACAAGCATGTCTAAGTATGCAAGTGCAGGTTCTCAACACCCTGCTCTGAACCTGCTTCCAGACAATTAGCCCATATCTCAGACAAAGAGGAAAGCCTGTTCAAAACGGCAAACACAGTGCTGGCTCGGCATCCTGGAAAGCTATGTTCACTCATCCCACATCAACCAGCACAGACACATTGCAGTAAACGTGGTTCTCAAAACACCTGCAAAGGGTCATGTGTCTACTGCAATATCCACTGTAAAATACCGCCAATTCTAAAGTACCTAAACTGCAAAAAGGCAATCGGTTCGGATTAACTTGACGAGGTAATACCAACACATGGCTGTTTACCCAGGGATAATGTTTATTGTGATGCAAATATTTGGTCTTGCTCAAGTGGACACACAAGGAGTCTTTGGATGCAAGAAACCTTCACATAGCATCAGTTTACTCTTGACCATTCAGCAGAAGTTCGACTGAGGGTATCTAATCCAGTGATTTCCACCCTTGCATTGATTAGTATATCAGCTTGGTTGCCTTGAGAAAGTAAATAGACGCCTGTTCTTCGTTTCCAGATGAGGCGCTCTAGGACCGCGTGTTTAGAACTTTCGGGAAGCTGGGGTCCACTTATCTACCTTTTAACATGCGTCACGGCTCTGCAGCATGTGTGCCAGTCGCTGGGATGGAACACAACAGAGCACGTCTTGTGGAGCCCAGTCAGTGGTCACCAGGCTGGCTGTTCAGTATTTTGAATATCACCCCGGAAACAGCCATGCAAATGGGCTGGTCTAAGAAAATTCAAATAGTTTTCTAGTAATGCCTTAAGTTATTGCACGTGTACTACTGTTTCCATGCTCTGGTTCTTCGTCCTTAAGTCTTTGAAGCTTTTGGCTTCTATGTGAAATAAGTTATAGGATGTGTAAATTCTGCAGTATTGGCACTACTGCACGGATGGGACGCTCTATTACTTCGGATTTTCCAGAGCCCATGACACTGATGCTTGATGAACCCCCAAATGAGACACTCAACGATGACACAATCATCACTGCCTTTTGACAGACTGAATTATTTGCAAATCCTGTGGAACACTCCTCAGTAATTCTATTGGTGGGAAGCTGCTTCGCTAAATTTTGTCATTTTCATGAAACTCATAGAATTTCTCTGAAATATAAAATCCCTTCAATGAAGACTTTTATACAACACAGTATCAGGACTTTAACAGATCCTGCCTTCCAAAAATTATTACAATGCACAAAAAGTAAATCTTTCCTAATACAAACACTTCATCTTAAAGCACTGCATACTTTTAAAATGTACTGACTACTGCCCCAAATTTTCACAGTAATTTATGAATAGTTTGTTGATGTCAATGTCACTGAGGTCTCTGGAGCCCTTGGCTTCCACATACTATGTATATTTTGTTTTCCTTTTTAGGAACTCTTATGATGTCCTGATCAAATTAAACACTATCACCCTTTACTTAAGTTTCTTTATATATTAAAAAGTCTTGAAAATTAATTCCTTAAATAATTTAAAATATCAGCTAGAGTCTTATACTTTAAGGCAGGTATGAGTATTCATAATTCTCATGGCCCAGTTCTACCATTCCCTAATTTTTTCTTTTTTTTAAAAATTGAGTTTATTGGTACACTTTAGGTACACAGTACAGTTACATTCATTATTGGGATCTTGTGCCTTTACATGACAGGTCCTGGTTCTCATTTTTTCCCCTGGTCCCTGCCCTCCCTCCACCCCTTCCTACCCTCCCCATTTACAAACACTTTATTTCCATTTTTTCATTTTCTCATATTTTTCTCTTTTCCCTTATTCCCTTGCCCCTACCCTTCCCACTTTCCCTACACCTTTAGCTCTTTTCTTCCTATTTCACATTGTCAATTATCTCATTAGGATCTTATGTACTATTATAGTTTTTCACACCAGAGAAACTATTCGGTATTTACATATGTGACTTATTTATTTCACTCAGGTACAGTATATCCTCAATATGTATCCATTTTCCTATGAATGAGTCTAATTTCTCATTCTTTATGGTTGAGTACTACTCCATTTTATAGAAAAAACACATCTTCTTTATCCAGTTTCCAACTGATGGGCAGATGGGCTGTTTCCAAGTTTTAGTTATTGCAAACTGGATCTCAACCTGCCAAAGATTAAAACTGGACCCTTATCTTTCACCATGCACTAAATTAAAATCCAAGTGGATAAAAGATCTAAATATTAAAACAGAAACCATTCCCTAATTTAAGAGGCTCATGCTGCCAAAAAGGCAAAACACATTTTACCATTTAAAATCTTTGATGCAGCACTGCCTGACCCTGGGCCTTATCCCACATGAGTTGTCACCTCTGAGAGACACTGTCCAGGTTACCTGGCAGGCTTCAATTCAGCAAGGGGAAGATCATGTTTCTAGTATTAGCTGGGTTCAGCGTGCACAGAAGCAATGCTTTATGAACATGAATATATGCTCGTTTTTTAGTTACTCTTCATGATTGCTGGTTCTGAAACATTCATCTCAGCAAAACCAGTTTTTCAAACTCTACATGGGGGTTCAATATTTACAGTTACGTACAAACGAAACTGCCAGAGGAGAGGGTCTGATGGAGATTTCATGGCTCTATAGACTTCCCAAGTGGCACAGTTCTGGACAGTTCAGGCCAAACATCAACATACCATTCACAGACTTAATCAGGGGACAACACTGAACTCATTCTCAAGATTTTGAAATGGAGTCGATGGCCTGGTAAATTTACTTAGGAGCTGGCCATGAGCAGCTCCAAATCTGTGTATTTCTGTTTCTTTCAAAGTCAGAATTCTTTTTGTCTCTACCAGACACCTTCTTTCGCAAAGAAACTATTTTCTTATACAATCACCATACACAGGGGGATAATGCTTTTTAAATCACAACTTTTTCTAGGACCCAAGTTAGGCAACACATGAAGATCTTCCCTACACACACTATTTTATTCCAGGTGATCTTGAATGATGTTTCTCTGGGTCTCCCTTTATGACTTGTTAATTTTTAGCCCCTTTCTTTCAAGATGATTAAAATATGACATTGCATTTTGTTCTTAAGTTCTTATTGTGATGTGGAACTTGAACTACATCCTAAATACTTAACTGACCAGTAAAATATTAAGCTTTACAGTATGTTTTCTAAATATTGCACAAGATTCAGATGAGTGATGATTGGGGATTGATTAAAAAAAATCTAAGTATTTTACTACTGGAGTGAATTTAAAATCTTTTCTAAACTATTTACTCTGGCAAAGGTCATTCTAGGACATGTACATTGAGAAGTTGTGGAGACTACTTAACAGTACTTTAAGATACAAGTAAATCATGAAGTAATACATAAAAATAATAAAATATATTGATCCTAAATTTTATTCCTAAGAAAATCCAAAGGGATATACACAGGTGTACTTCTTTCCCTGATATAATAAAATGCTTATTACTTTAGATTGCTGAAGTCTAAATTTATTATGAAATTTGCCAGACAAATGACAATAAAATCTTAATTAGAAAATAAGTAGATGTACATATTTTTGGTAATTGTTCTATTCAAATCAGTGTAACACAGCAACTACTACTGAGCAAACTCACAGAATTATCAGCTAAAGGCAACGAGGGAAGCAAATCATACTAAAGTATCTTTCATCTATCCTACTGAGAAAGAAAATGGAACAGTCATATTCTGAAAACATGTATTCACTGAGGAACTATAAGCTGACAAGGACATAGGAAAGGGACATGAAACAAATGGGAAAAAGTTTTTTGCTTAGATTTTAATTAGGGGAAAAAATCACCACTGAAATAACATAGAGAAGACCAAAGTCACAAAACGCCACTTTTCTAAAAGAGTTACAGAGGTAAGAAGTATGAGGGGCCAACAAATAAATACAGCATTGATGTGCAGAGAGAAAAGGGTTACGGTAGACTTGGTAAGTAAAATATAGGTGGCTTTGTCTATCCAGAGATGAACAAATAAGTAAAATATGGCATGCAAATGCACAATGAGTATTAGCCTGGAAAAAAGAAAGGGAATTTTGACGTACATCACAATAAATGAACTTGCCAGTCATAAATTCTTAAAGGGGAATATTGTACAATTCTACTTCTGAGAGGCACAGTAGTCAGAACAGAGAATATAAACGTGGTTGCCAGGGCTGAGGCAGGAAGAGGAGTTCTTGTTTAGGGAACAGACTCTCCAGGTTAACAAGATGAAAGGCGCTCTGGAGACAGATGGCGATGGTGTTCCACAACACTCTCAGAGCGTTCAGCACAGCGATCTGCACACTTCAGCGTGGTCGGGATGCTACATGTTACGTTGTATATCGTCATTATAGAAATCATACATTCCCAAATAATAGTAACCTTAAAGGTAAAAACAAAACAAAAGCAAAAAACTGAAAGACCACTTGGGTTGGCTCGAATTTGACATTTTAAAGACGAGAACGGTGACAGAAGTGTTCTGGATGGGCCAGCAAGGGAAGAGCTGCTGACCGGAAGCTGGGAGGGTGGCAGTGTGGTGCAGGCGGGGACAGCAAGGGTGCATGCTGGAGGGCACAGGAGGGGAGCTGGTGCTGACTCTCAAAGTGAGGAGCACAGCTACAGGGTGTGGTCTGGACATTCCATTTGTGTGGGGGGCTTATCTGTCCCCGAGAAGTGTGCAGTAGGAGTTGGAGAGGCATAAACTTCAGACTCTTTAGGAAGTGCTTGAGGACCTGATGATTAGGCAGCAACAAGGACAATGACAGGACTGACAGGAGGGGTTACATTCTGGCACTCGGTGAAGTCATATGATTCCAAAGCTCCTGTTCAACCTTGATGTCCAACGACTGTGTGTGCGGAAATGGGGGGGGGCAGGCAGAGATGAGATTCCCGGGGGACTTGATTCGGGAGATAGCAGAATGACTCAGAGAAGGCTGTGTTCTTACATTGTTTATAGTGTTCCCAAAATAGAAGCAATACTGTGTTGCTCAGAAAAAAACTCCTCTATAAATGGTGTATGGCACATTTGAATCTAGATCGCTCTTACATTAATACTTAGTTTAAAGGGCGTGTCGTCAAGTTAGTTGTGCTCACATACATAAATATACCTAGTATTAATAATTAGAAGTGATCCATTAACTCAGTGGGCAAAGTCCAAGTCCAGGGGCCAGTGGCTGGGGGCCACTCCTCTGTGTCTCATGTGTCCAGAAAAGGGCTTTAAATAGAAAATAAATCCTTTAGAAACTTTTAAAATCTTACTTTCAGAATATAATGAATGTTAAAAACAATAAATTAAATGCTAATGCTAGTTTTTCCGCAAGTTTTGAACTTTATAATCAAAGGAAAAACAAAGCCCAGACCTAAAATTTTAACTGCAGGAAGGTAAGAGCCTTAAAATGTCACCATGAAGTTTTTAATTATTAATTAACGTTATTAATTTGTTCACACTGGTCCTACAAATTAATTTTGAGCCACTGTAAAGCTATTGTTCATAGTTTTTAAGGTAATTTACATCATCCCTTTTGAAAAGCAATTCATGTTTGAAGATTGGTTGCCTTGCACCATCTTATATTTTCAGAGGCCAAATTAGGGACATTTCTAAGACATCTCCTCATTTACCTAAGTTGTTAGCCACTTAGGAATGACACCTCCAGAATCATACCAAGTTCAAAGAATTTTCTTTCCCATAATAATAGGCTTGGAGAGTGACACAGATAGATAATAAAACTGTGAACCCAACAAACAATCAGATGGCTAATTTAGTGCACTTTTATGTGGAAGAATCTGCCTGAATTTTTTTCAATTGTGAAACGGTGTGAGGTGTGCAGAGCTCTCACTGAATTTACTGCAGTTACACTACAAAATCCCGGTACACAGCTTGATTGTTGTCCATATGTAGAACATAATCAAATTCAGTCCACTGAAGTTAGCAATGAGTATCTAAAGCTGGGATTGTCAGAATACTGCATCCACTCACATCTCTTACGTAGACCAGTGAAGTAAATAACATTGTCTAAAAGTGTGGCCAACCATATACAGGTATTTTTAAAATGCTACACATGCACTATGGAATCATATATGTAATGCATATATATCATGTAAGTATTAGTATAATTCAATACCATACTTGTGAATTTTTGTTTAGAAAAACATTGGCTATTGATTGATTGGATTGCTTCAGGTTTAACATCAAATTACCAGAGAGACACTGAGAGCAAGGGGATGTTAAATCTCTTGATCACAGGTATTCCAAATGACTTGAACAGTGAGAAACGTATTGGTGAAGTTCAATAAATATGTGACAAACAAGTGAAATAATTGCCAATTGTGGCTATTAATGGTGATATAGCAACTTGATTTTATTATGAGGATATCAGGAGATAAGGAAAGCACACTGCTGATCATGTTTGTGTAGGTCACGGATGTGTGACATTCGGTACTGTATCTGCTCTTCTGCCCCTGTCTCTCTGGCACCGCCCCCTGTACTGCTTCCCAGGCAACAGCAGTGAAGGGGTTCTCTCTGCCAAGCCCTTCTACCAAGCTATTCCTGCCAATGAGCCAGCAGACCATGGACTGGACCCCTTGAAACTGTGAGCCAAACTAAACCTCTCCTTGAAGTTGTGTTTGTCAGGTATTGTGCCCTAGTACTGAAAAGTTGACAGATACACCAACTAACAATGCTTAAATATAACCACATGCTCAGATAAATTCAAAATCAACCAGATTGATGATTAAAACGATAATTTGCTTTTGTGAAATGTTACTGTCTCAGCTTATCCACTAGAGAAGTCTCATGCATACACGTATACACACGCGCGCACACACACACACACACACACACACACACACACACACCATTGAAATGTTACTGTCTCAGCTTATCCACTAGAGAAGTCTCATGCATACACGTATACACACGCGCACACACACACACACACACACACACACACACACCAGCATGCATGCATGCTCACCACTCACAGCAAATTCAAAATATGTCAGCTTATTAAAGACCAGTGAGAAGTCTATAAATTAGATTAAGGCTGAGATTTGGACCCTTGTTTCAAGCTGTCTCCACCATTAAAACAAAAAATGAGGTATTTTTTTTCTAAACAACTTCAGAATTTATAAAATCTCTCGGTAATAAATATTTTCTAACAAAGAACTATTTCAGAGCAGAATTTTGCTACTAGGTTACACTGGAATCATAAGTGCAGGGGGAACATAAAAGCATTCACTCAAGTCATTTAAAAAATTGAGTTTTTTTTTCTTAGAGTTAAGCCCTACAACCGAGACCATGTTACTCAGTTTTCATGAGCCTCCAAATTGCTTCTTCTCAAAGTCAAAGTAGGATCTAAGAAGCAGTTAGGAAAACTAACTCCATCCTGACAAAAATCTGTGTACCACGCATGCGTATTAGCAGCAGCGTACCATTTTTGGATAACCTACTCTGTTCTAAGGCTTGGACATTCACCTAAAAGTGCCAGATAGAAAGAAGTTTATCTCTTCATTAAAGCCAAATAATATAGGAAATACTTACCAAATAATTAAAAATAGGGCCAGATATCTATAGCTATGCAAGTATTTACATATCCACATTAGCATGGTGATGAATAGCATTGCCTAGGAGATTCAAGGAAGCCTTCACATGTCAGGAGACAGAAGAATGGTGAAGTAGAAAAAGCAGTCCAGGTAGAATCTTCTATCCATGTCAAATGTAAGAACTGTAGAATTATAAAATTTAATAGTCATCACATAAATACTATTAAGAAGTCTCTATGTGCTGGGTTCAGTACTATGCAAAATACTTTCAATGTGTGAGTTTATATAACAGATATCAACATAGGTAAATAGTTGATATGACAGGTATCAGAGATAGATCGACAGATGGATAAGACAGATAGGCAGGATAACTTTTGCCAAGGTAATCAATATTTGAATCATAGTTCCTTGTTTACTGCCATGCACTCCCTCGGTAGACCATAAATCCCTCGTGGATACTATCTTATTGGTTTGTTGTCCCGAGTAACAAAGTTTCTTCTCCGTATTAGACACTCTAAAGATTTTGAGAACCTAAGAACACCTGAACCAGTTATCTCTGAGTAGCATCTCTCAGTGAAAATTTGCATGCCTCCCATCTTTTCCAACTTGTTTGTCTCCAAGGACCTCTTATGATGAGAAATATAAAGTTTCCTCTAAGTTCTGTTTTAAGTAACTGATTTCTATTCTCCTCAGTTAAAGTGCTTCAAGTCTCTTCAGATGTTTTAGAGCTATGAGTGGAGCTAGAATTGTTCTAGGTTATGAATAAAAGATATCTGCCCATGAAGCCATTGGACCCAGAGTCACAAAATGCTCATTGATTGCCCACATGTTCAGATCTATTTTATGTTCCTTAAAATTTTTAAATTGGGAATTCTTTTTGGACCCCGGCATATAGATAACGAAGTGCAATCTAACAAAACCTCATCTTACACTCAAATACCTGTCTCCGGTGTGCCTTTCAACTACTATCTAAAATTTAATGCATCTTTCCTGTGCCCTCAGCGTGACACCTGTGGCCAGAAGAGAATGAAACTGATCCTGAGATTATCTGAGGGAGATGATCTCACTCTCAGGCACAATAATGTCACAGTGCTAACAGCCGACTCCCAGTGAACAAGACAGTTCCCAAGCAACTCCTGCGCCTAGAGGATGATGAAATGTTTGCTGATGAATTATCAGTTACTGAGGCAGAAAAATGACGGCGACTCATTATCCCCCCTCCTCGTACAGGGTTTGATCCAACAGAATGACACCTTGCAGTGTGGCAAAGCTCACCCTATGTAGCTGCTTCCAAGTGGGGCTGAGACCCACTGATCATGACCTTGGGCAAATTGACATCCTCCATATGTCCACCTCTATCAATGGAGGTGACAACTGTAGCCATCATATGGAGTGGCGCAGGTCAAGGGAACATGCGAAGACCAAAGAAGATCCTTCGGGGAAGGTACAATAATGTTCACTTTACTGAAATTTAAGCAAATGCTAGGAAAGGAAGTGCTATTTCCTGTTCATCTCCAGAAAGCTAGCAGAAGGAGAAGTTGGAAAAGAGAAGCACATTTATTAGTTTTCCGATCCCAAAGTTCTGTATTTTGTAGCAGTACTGTAGTGTGGGTGTTAAAAGACCAAAGCCAGGACGCTCTTGTTTCTAGACTTCGTTCATTCATGCGATACCCTCATGAACATCTAATAAACACCACGCAGTGTGGCAAATCCTAGAGAATCAGCGTAAGGAACCCAGCAAGGACATTTCCAAAACATGCTGCACTGAACTCATAATGGCACAAAATTTGATTTAACTAAAACATCCCTCATTTCCACCACAACGTTTTTAATTGCTTTGAGTCCCAGAGTTCTCATCCATATGTAACAGGGGCACTAACACCTTTCCTTTATGCTTTCTGTTGCTATGAGATGAAATGAAAGTCCCCATAACAAAACTCTGTGAAAGGTGAAACATCTGAATAAATGTGTTCATGATAATTGGCTGTGGGCTGTGATCACCTCGCCTCCTCCCCCGGCTATCAGGGCAGGGAAAGGTCAGAGAAGCTTTGCATCACAAGATGTAGGTGGGAACCTATTTAGCAACTACATTTACCTTGCATCTACTGAACACAGGCTCCTAAAAACAAGGCTGCCTAAAAATAATTACGTTTACTGTAAACAATTTGAAAATCGAAGAAAGGAAAGGTTTCCCCTTCTCTGAGAAATTCAACTACTGCATCTGCAGAAGAGGAGGAAAATGAAATGCAATGTCTTTTGCCACCTTCCTCATAAATTCTGTCTGAATTCCTAGACACAACAATGACAGAAGTCACGTAAATACCCCTAACCCTAGAGGTCAGATTTGGGGACCTCGTGGAGGGGTGCAAGGGAGCCAGGCCAGCTGCTGAACACACTTGCAGTGGAAGAAACCAAATAGCTATGGCCTCGCTGGCCAGCATGGAATTCCTCTTCACGGAGCAACTGTCTCATGGATTTCAGACTCTCATTTATTCAACAATTCTAAACTTTAAAAGTTTAACAAACTAATATTGTAAAAGAGTGCCTCCGGTTGGAATGTTGTATTTCCATTTTCCTTATTTCAAAGGAGGTACCTTCCCTTAGTAGAAATGGTACGGTAAGGATACTTTCTAAAGTACTCGTTTCAGATATGGTTTCAAAGCTAGTGATTTAGTAGGATATACTACAATAAAATAAATATAACATCAAAATAAATTATGTCCATCCAGGCCGGGGATTTAGCTCAGTGGTGCCCGCCGCCTGCCTCGCAAGTGTAAGGACCTAAGTTTGATCCCTGGTACCCCCCAAAAAATTATATATATA
>NW_022900917.1:9265000-9329032 GCF_012274545.1 Fukomys damarensis | reverse complement strand
AAGCTGGAAAAGCTGTTGCTGCTATTGATGCATAACATACTGCTATTATTGGTCTTTTTACAAATATATAAATATATATACACACACATACATATCAATCCACTTTTCGTTAAACTACCAATTGAGGTTAGTGGTGAGTTCTTCTCTCTCCAATCTAAAGCTATCTTCCTGCTTACCTCCGTGGAGTTAGCACTTGTCATCTGTTAATTACAAAAAGCGAAGTAACTAAATATCGGTCTTGATATGACTTTTGTACGTAAATCAGGTAATTCCTTAATTTCCAATTAATAAAACAGTAAAAGCCTAGTAATAGAGCACAGATTTTCCTGCTTCAAAGAAGTCATCTTTTTTTTATTACATCCAAATACTATTTTATCTGAGGCAATCAACCTAATTATAGTGGTAATATTTCCTATTTTGACTGTATAAAAATACTAGACTATTGGGTCAAGTGTTCTGTAACCTGCTTATCGTTCGTTATTTCTGGACAGCATCCAGTAGAAAAATGTAAAAGCTACAATAATGGATTTGCATCGCAGCTGTGTTGTAATCAGGCTCTGACGTCTGGGAACTCACGGGCGTGCTACAGAGTGGTTCACGATTTGTGCCTGTCTCACAGGGGCACAATATCCTAAGTAATTTTTTATATAATATACAAGGCTAGGTTTGAAAAATTCATATTACGAATGTCACATTCACTTCCAGCAGGAAATGTGTAACAATATGTGGCAATACTGAATAAAATGTTGAAACATGTTTTCCTTTTGTTTTACTTTACTCATTTTTGTAATACAACGCTGGTTACTGGAAAATGCCTTACAGCTTTATTCAAAACACATGTTCAAAGATTTGAATGAAAAAGCTTTGACTCTCCCTGGAACATCTAACCGATATATCATGGGTGTGCTTTAAGTTTTTTTCTTACTGTCAGGAACACTTTTATGTCTCTAAGATTTATTTAAACTAGTTTATTATATAATGAAGCTTGTCAGATCATAGGAACAAAGTCAAACAAGATGTGCCATATCAAAGTATAACATTTAACATATACATTTAAGTATCCATATCAAGTACAATGCAATCAAGCAAAGTTTAATCTGAAAATGCAAATGCTTCAGATTATTAAAGCCACGTCTGTCCTTTGAAGCACAATGGAAGCTGCCTATCAAAAAGCTGTGTATAATTATTCTCTCCCACTCTAGCCTTTATAGCAACTGAGTTCTCTTCAGAAGGACTTTTCAGTTTTGCTTTCCAGTTGGTTAAGTACGTGACCGCCAGAGAATACAAAAACTACAAGTGGAAAAATTCAAACTTTTTATAATGTATCATACTATAATTGCTATGTTTTGTTGATAAAGCAGAGTAATATTTCAAAGGGCATTTTTTTCGGGGCTTAAGAACAATTTTAATTGCTTTTGGAAATCAATTCCACATAATTCCAGCATCAAAAATGTGTGCTTAAATACAATACTAAAGCATTTTAATAGAAAGATTTATCATGCTTTTGGCTTTTTTTGCCTTGGCCAACAGAAAGCATCAAAACGAGCATGTTAGCTACTAAACAGTAATTTTCAAGCTCTAGGGAATAGGACAAAACTTTGAGTTGCAAGCACTCAAAGTTCTCAAGCTTTAAATTTATTTTTAAAGTCTCTGTTACATTCCCCTATGCATAACATTTATATGTAACATTCTCTTAGTACAGCTACTGCAAAGATTCCTAATCTTGAGCAAGGAGAAGAGAGAGCAACGCAAAGTGAGTGGCTGAAATATTATTTTGGAGCAGACTTAATTTTTGTGCAAGGGCAGCATCTTTTATAGTGCACAGAAGAGGGCTGGGGATTTAGCTCAGTGACGTGCAAGCACAAGGTCCTGAGTTCGATCCGTGGTACTGGGCGGGGAGCACATAGTACAGAGAAGAACCGAATAGGACATACAAGCTCTGTATTATCACTTACACAATCTATATAAAGGAATCTCTGTATTGATTTCTGTGGTGGCTATTTTCGTTCTCATCCCCACCAACAACTTAGAAGCATTCTTTTTCCCCCACATCCTCTCCAGTATTTGTTTTTTGAATCCTTAGTGATGGCTATTCTTACTAATACAACTGTTATGGAAATCAGCATAATGATTCCTTCAAACACTAAAAATGGAAATTCTATTTGACTCAGGCAGACCTCCCCTGAGTATTTTCCCTAAAGAGTTAAAGTCATCATACGTGCATACCCAGGTTTACAGCAACACGATTCACTGTAGGTAAATCCTTGAAACAATCCGGATGCTCACCAACAGAAGAATGGATGGAAAGAACGTGATATACACACACAGCAGAGTATTATTCAGCCATAAAGGAGGGTCGGCTGCAAGACGTGGATTGGGAGGCCACAGTGCTAAAAGAAATAAATCAGACCTACATGGTTAAATATCACACTATTTCCCTTATGAAAAATGCAAAGTGTAAATAAGTTAAAGAACAAAATAAAGGACAGATGGCAGGAAACAAAAAGGGCTGTCTCTGAGAAGATGGGGCAGGGATTCTAGGAGAAGGTCAGGTAAAGGAAGAAAGAGGATCAAAGCTGACCCAGGTTTCTAATTCGAACCCTCAAAACGAATCCTCAGAATGATCACTCTGTATCACAAACATATACTAATAAAAAGAAAAACACGTTTTAAAGATCTACTTAAAGAAGAGGACTCATTTTAGCTTAAGGACAAAGGTTCTCATCTATTGTAGTCCTGTCATAAAACAGCAACAATTTATCAAAGTAATTGGACTCTGGTATCTACAGTGAACCTTAAAATAAAATATATATTTAAAAATCAAAACAATAATGGAGAAGTTCATTGCACTCAAGGTTGAAGACTCCTGGTTTGGGACTCTGAGTCATCAAGGTTTGCTATACAGACTGAACGTAGTCGGAACCACAGTACCACAAACTCTGCTTAAGCATGAAAACTCAATGTGGAACTCACAGATTGCTAAAACTGCAGATCATTTTTTCAGTATTCTAGAGAACTATAAATTGTAATTCGCATTCTGCAGTCAACCTGGGGCAGAGGGGAAGTGATGGCCAAGAGTCTCCCCTTGAGAGTGGAGCTCAGCAGCAGACCTTGCTCGCCTAGCACGCATGGAGCCCTGAGTTTGATCCCCAGCCCTGAGCAAGAGAAAGCAAAAGTTCTCCACTTTACTTAAATAAAAAAATTCTTAATGGATTTCCTCACGCCTTCCTAATTGTACAGGCAAAGCAAGCACACAGGCTAGGTGACTGAAGTCATTTCACTCGATCTTAAAAGACAATTGTGTCATTAGTTTGCTTTGATACGGTAAAGAAAAGAAAATCACAATCCTGGCATATTATAAACTCTGCCCGAGTCTATTTGGAAAAGGAAATCTTTGGCAAACACAATGTAGGGAGTGCTTTACTTCTGAAACCTTAGTACAAACTCTTCAACAAAGTCACGAAGGACTCCGAAACATTCTCTAGATTCAATCAGCAGGCATAAGAGTTTAGGTGGTGGGAAAAAAATCTAAAATCACACCCTTTAAGACACACTAGCTATGGATCTAGGATTGCTACAGCTGCAAGAGCCAGAGAAAAGAGGGAGCGAGATAAAAGAGGGACAGGAAGCTGAGTTAACACACACGCATTTCAGAAGTTACAGTTCTTTTCATTTCCCTCCCATTTTACAAATACCCAGAGGCATTTCTTTGCAAATTCTAAAAATAAAGTCATAAACTTTAATTCCTCAACTTTCATAATATTTTGACAGATTCTTCCAACTTTAATTTCCTTTCTGTAATGGTAGTATGATTTGCATTATGTTACATGGTTTCACTTTGCCATAAAAAAAGTTAATCTCTAGAGAGCCACTTTGAAATTATGCACGGTTTTAATTGACATCCCCTTAGAACAGAATAAAAATAATTTTCTCATTGCAATCTCAGCCTCTAATGGTTACTGAGATCTCACCATAGACCTGTCTTGGAAGCTAGTTTTGAAATTTTTTTGTAAGAAATTCTGAATGATATTCCCATAACAGGCCCTTATTTCTCACCACATAAAAATCACTTGTAAAAGGGAGAGGAGCAGAACTGATTTAAAGCTTGGTGCAGTAAAGAAAATGATGACTTCCATGCTGGATGACTTCACATGGAGAGGCAGCTGTCCTTTTATCTTTCTTCTCTGAAAAAGTTGTTCATGGCAAGTGGAACAGTCACAGTAAAGCTTGCTGTGAGACAAAACCTGTCCCAAGTATGTGCAGTTATCATGGTACATAGGAAAAATTCTCTGTAAAGCAAGGAATTTGGCATTTTATTTAAAAAAAAGTCAGTAACTTTAATTTGTCTTTTGCATAGAACTAATATCCATCTAGTCTGAAGTTTTCTGTGATTTCTGTTTCCACTTCTCCACCCAATTTTCTTTTTCTTTTTTTTTTTTTTTGGCTTTTTGAGACAGGGTCTCACTACATAGTTGAGACTGACCTAGAACTCACTATGTAGCTCAGGCTGGTCTCGAACTCACAGCGATCTTCCTACCTCAGCCTCCCATGTGCTGAAGTTACAGGCGTTTGCCACCATGCCCGGCTTTCCACCCAGTTTTCTTTTGCACCAAGCTTCTTGTTTTGTTTTGTTTTGTTCTGTTCTGTTTTCTTGAGATGGGATCTTGCTCATTCACCAAAATTCGAAAACGGGTTTGAACTTGAGATGCCTCCTGACTCAGCCTCCCAGATTGCTGGGATTACAGGTGTAAGCCACCATTCTGGTTCCTACTTACTTCTTACGTTGATGTGCGACTGCTTTAGGGATGAAGGGACATTTAAAGAAAGAAACTAGCAGAAGGACAGTACCGGTAATGACGTTAGGAGGTAAGCACCAGACTAGGAACGTTACAGTGGATGAGCTCTACGATCAGGAGAGGAGTGGAATGAGGCCAACTCTCAACACAGTAAGAAACTAGTGTGAAACATGATGCTTCTTATCACTACCTCCCTGTGCAAATCACCACCCCACGCTTCTAGCACCCCTAAAAATCGCTGTTACCTAAGTAAAGCGCTTAACCATCCCCCCACCTCCAGGTAATCCCGAATGCACTTCTTGCCTCTTCCTTTACTGCAAGAAACTCCCATCACGATGGGCCCCCCAGCGGTGCTCCCCCAGAGTCACCCCACTGTCCAGTGAGAGCGGGAGAGGCTCTGTCTACGGAGCTGAGGCTTTCTAGAGCTTCATGCCTACTGGAGCTCACCCGGAAGACAACTCCTGGCTGTACAACACTTCCCTGGCTAGGAGTGACAAACCAGAGCCCTGCTTTGTTCTGGGTTTCAATTTCCAAAATACTAAGAGCAATTTACGTAACTGTTACCCATCAAGATCCATATGCAGATTTTTCTCCATTCATGTTTTGAAATAGTCAACTTTCAATTATCTTCAAAGGATCAGATGCCCTGCAGTTTATTTCTGACAAATCATCCGTTTTATTGTTTCTGACATCATTACTGACTCTGCTTAATTAAATAGTTTATTTACATAAATAGGATATTTGCTTACTCTAATCCAAGATTTTAGGAGGGAGAAACGATTTAGGAATAAAAATAAATTTCTTTTACATGTATGAACAAGCAAATAGGATCTTCATATGAGTGTTGGTAAAATGAACTCCTGGATTATAAGGGAAAGAGGGACCAAACTGAGGAGTGACACAGGGCGGGAAAAGTAGGCAGTTTCCAGCATTTTATGTCTCCTGCTAACCACGTGGTTACTGTGTCAGCGTTAGGAAGAACATGCAGGTTAGAAATGTTCTCCCATGAATAACAAAATCCCTCATCAAAGCTAAATATAAATGATTTTGAAAAAATCTGTAGACCTCGGAACAGAGTACAAGCATGCATGCACACACACATACATGCACACACACACACGGAGAGCATCAGATTAGGGTGGAAAAATTCCCTTACCGTGCATCATTTTGAGCAAAAGAAGTAAAATGTGTACAGCACTGATGTTTTTTCTCTAAAAAAGTACACATGTAAACACAGAAAAATTACAACATAGAGTACTCATGACCTATTTTAAAAAGGAATACATATAATCGATTACTCATTTGGGTAAAAGTCATCACAACTTTAGTTAATACACACGCGTGCACACACACACACACACACACACCCTGAACCAAATCGAAGCCCCAGCTGAGGAGGTAAAACAAGGAAGTGGCACCGAGATTCTTATTCACACTTGTGTAGCAGGCTCCTTAATGTGCACCACGCTTGGCACCAACCGCGTGAACAGACCCTGTGCAAGCTGCACATCAACCACAACCTCCTTAACCCGGGCGGAGAAGACAGCGCTGGGTGTCATCGTCAGTAATTTGGCAAAAAGGGGTCAATTTTTTAAGCTGTAGCCTTGCCCATGATGTCCAAAAGAGTATAGCTACAATCATATTATTGTTTCCTTTCCAAAGAATATCAATGAGTCACTCTCAGGTTTTTGTTTACTTTGTTTTGTTTTCTAAATCAACCACTCTACCACATCAATGGCGCTCACTGGCTGTAGCTCTAGCCAACTCCTTTGAATGCTGCTGGGAACACAAATACAAATTAATTTCATAAAAGGCCATTACTGAAACCAGCCTGGGTATTTCCGAGTCCACCCACATGTTTCGGTCTTTGATAGCTCAGCTATCTCCAATCAGGGCAGGATTTTAAAGGACAATGTCTTCTTACAATCTGTTTCTGCGGCCAAAAGAAGCACGAAACTTCAGACTATTTAAGAGTTTTTCACTCATGCATCATCTTTTTTATTTTTATAGCAGCGCTATGACCTTTCTGCTCTTACAGTGGAATGTTCTATGAACTGGGGACCTTAAATTATATGTATTTTAAACTCGATCTTCTTTCAAGTCTTTTGACTAAGACATGGAAATGAGAAACGATTCAGAGTACCATCAAAATAATTCCAGGCCAAGAGCTGATAGTTATCCTAATATTAAGATGTGGGATTCTGCGTTCCATTTTATATTCTTGTGTTCCACTTGTTTAAACACCGAAGGTTTTATGCATTAAGAGTATATTTTACTTATTAAGGATTTAATTATAGGGCAGGGGATTTAGCTCAGTGATGCTACTGCCTGCTTTGTCAAAAAGCACAAGGTCTTGAGTTCAATCCTGGGTACCAAAAAAAGAGTGTAATTATGTACTTGGCATTTGATTCCATAAAAGACTCTTATCTAACTACAGAGGCTTCGAGAGGCTTATCTGTAATATATACATAATATATACATTATATATCAGAATACATGTGCATATACATATATCATATATATCAGAATATATATATATATATAAAATCATAATAAAGAGCACTTGTATGTTATTACAATCAGCCATTCTGATTAAAGAAATTGTTGTCTGGTTAATATACTCTTATCACAAGCCAGTCATTTTGTGCTAACATTATCCACTGAAGTGAAAGAATCTTTTATTAAATAAGATAGCATTCTGTATCACTTAAGGCAAAGAAAAAGTAACCCAATGGGCAACAGGTACCTGACAAATTAAAGTGCATCGCTAACTTATCTATAACTCATATTCCCTGGGCTGCAGGACATGAAAGTGGGTAACATTTTGCTAGTCTGTGCTCTGGGGAATTCCTTTTCAGACTGCATTAACAGATGATTTAGGTTACAAGAATTCCGTGAGATGATGCTGGTCTTCAGCTCAGTTTCTAACACTTCTGACCTCACCTCCTGGCTCAAGGTCTTGGTTATACCTATGGCAGCGGTTGTCTCCTGTGCTTAATGCAAATATCACATGAGCATGAGAGCCTTGCTGGACAGAACAAGAGGCAACGTTACAGGAAGCCAGGTCAGATTCTTCAGCATTTATCTACCTCCTCCTCAGAATGCAGGGTGTGTGCTGTGCATCACTTCCCTTCCACTTACTGGGGGTCTTTTCTTCATTGATTTAGAAAAGTAACGGAGCAAATGCTAAAAGCAAAATGTCCCTAGTTAAATCACTCAAGATGTAGCTGACCTTTCACTTGTGTTGATCAAATGGTTGGTGCTCATTTCAATCGCAGACATCTATCATCCTTAATTAGCATCCACCAATAAAACAGCTTCCTTCTAAAGCATATTCATTACTATTTTATGGCTTTGGTTCCTATTATCCCAGCTGTACAGAGACAATCATAAAAAGCATGGCATTCGCCAGCACAAGAGGGTAAAATGTTACCTGTGAATCACGTATGTTGTGTTAACATTTAGAGGAGTGGCCTGACATAGCTGAGGACTCAATTTAGGCCCCAAGGAGTCGGTTAAATTTTGAGCACCAGAAAAAGTTTTTCTAGGAGAGAAAGAAGCAAACATTCCTACTATGGGAATTTGAAAATCATAAGCAACAAATCCAAACAATAAAGAAAAACCATGGGTTTAGATGAAATACTCTGTTCTATAAATTGTATAACCCTCAAATGCAAGGGACACCCCTTTTTTAGAGATATTTCTGAGACCCAGACCATTTCTGAGATGAGACCATCTGAGAGATGTATTTCTCTGTTAGCACTTACATAAAGGATCTTAAATATTTAACATGACTTGCTCATGGACAGTGCCGTAAACATCAAAGTTTTCTGTAAGATTTGCAGACGATTGTTCACTTTGGATTGCCAATGGTTAAATATTACAAGATTTTACCAAAGTCACTATAATAAATTCTGGGAACTTTGGGGAATGAAATAAAACCTCCCTCTTATGCCAGGTAAGAGGGAGGGAGGGAGGGAGGGATGGAGGATGAGCATGAATCAATTGAAAAGCTTTAAATCACGAAAATTCCTCAGAAATAATTTTAAAAAGTATTTAAAAATCCTCTTAGAGATTAGAGTTTATTTCAGTTAATGTTTAATCACAATGACAGAACTTCAGAAAATCTGTTACTTGACTTGGGTTAGAACCATAATAATTCCACTAAGACCACAATACCGTACTCTGGGATGGGTGGATTGGAGGATGGGAAGAAAGGAAGAATTTCTACAGAAGGGAAATTCATAGCACCCCACAAAAGCGCTTTCTAGAAAGTGTCCTGTCAGAGAACTGGCTTGTACACTTTTCTTCTCTCATACTGCAGTTTAAATTGTTTTCTGAAAAAAAAAAAGTAAAATAAATCATTCTTTTGTTCTCATATTAGTGAGATAAGAAAATCATTTGCTTCTCATTAGGGTAGTAAAAAAGTTTTTGTATTTAGAAGTGTCTCACTTGAGTGATATAAGGTACAATCTTATTGCAACTTTTTCAGCATCTATACTGCACTTATTTAAATATCAAGAGAAAGTATTTCTGTTGATTGTATAAGGGAATTCAAGAAGGCAAATTTTCAATTTCAAGTAGAGAAAAATATATTTTGTGTTTGTTTTTTTAAGTACTGGGCTTTTTATTTTTAGTACAGTTATTTTGAGTACAAAAGTCTGCCGATGTTTAGTAGTGATGATAGGGTAACTATCAAATTCCCGACCTCAGGAAGGGCTTCAGAAAGCTGCTTATCCTTCTAGGGTTCTACAGGTTCCAGTTATCCGTGTCACTCAAAGTCCAGTAAGTCCTATAAACAGTCCTGAGTTAAGGCTGTGCCAGAGAAGACAGTTCTTGCTGTTAGGAGAAGCCAATATAGCCGGAGCTGAGCATCCAGCAGGGCTCGGTAAGTATATGAGAAACTCTGACAATCAGAGAAGAATACTCCCAGACTCCTTCTGCCACAGCTGACCACTGTCCAGCAGCTAAAGCCACTTGTCAAGATAGTAGATTTTTCCTGTCCAAACCAACCCTTCTGCTTTGCACTGCAGTCCCTCCCCTCTTGCCACTTAGGATGCTGTCCCAACAGTTGTCCCTCTCCCACACTGGAAAGTACTCTCTCTTTCTTCAAAAACTCTTACCATGAGCAGACACATGTGCCTCTTGGTCTCCCAATTTTCAAAGTGCACACACACTCAGACACACACACGTGCACACACATGCACACTGCACCTTCTGTGGCTAACTGCTGCCACACTTAGTTTAGAGCAAACGCCTCCATATTTTGTTTAGATTGAAAGACGCAACAAGAAAAATGGGGCAGGAGAAACTTGAAAGCCATGCATGTGGATGTAGTACTCTATGTAAAAGACCAGAGTGATAAATATTCTGCTCGCTTCTACATTATAAAAGCAGCAAACCATGATGTTCAAACTCTCCTGGGTACTGAGAAAAGGGAAAACCGTAATGGCTTTCCAGAAAGAAATGAAATGCAGAATGAACTCACTTTCTTCCTGACGTAAAATACAGAAAGCAAAAAACAGTAACTTTTATTGCAGGACTTTTAAAAGCCTAAGTGCATAAAGCAGAGGATTAAGCAAAAAAAAAAAATCAAGTTCATAAAAAAAATAATGCACCAACAGTATTTAAGAATGCCATAACAAAAAGCATTGTTTTAGGAACTTTTCTTGTCACAAAACAAATTTTAGCCATGCACTGGTTTTAAAGTTATCATGGAGTTGAATAACAGCTAGAGATGCTAGAAGGTGATTGCATTATGTTTTTGTACTCTAATAGTATTATATAAGTTTCTTAGAATTGCACATGTGCATTTGTGCATACACACACACACACACACACACACACCACACCCCAGCCATATTTTCTTTCCTTATAAAAACGTATTACTTTTCTTTTACAATTAGTTGGTGCCACTCTGAAATTCTTCTTGGAAACTATCTTAACTGTTCAAGCACCTTCATTTATTGCACAGAACCCAGAAGTATGCTAGGGTTCACACAGACTGAAGAAAAAAGAGGTTCAGTCTCAATAAACGCACAGAAATATCGTGAATACATGTGTTTTTTAAAACAGGAAGCATAACCCCAAGATTCTCTTATTCTCAGTTTAATAATACAGTAAAGTTATTAAACTGGGGGTAACAAAATTATATGTTGGTTCACAGACATACACTTTAACATTTTGCTATCTCAACAACTGTAATTTAATGCTGAGAATATATTTTATGAAGAAAGCATATGGACAATACTACACATAATTCTTTACATTATGAATCAGTATATACAAAAGTCAGTGTTTTATTCCCACATGGAAGGAGCACTACTTGCAGGGTGCCTTTTATTTGCCAATGACAACAGGGTCTAGTCCATAGTTAAACAAATCTGAAGCACACAGAACAAAGAACAAAACAAAGAACAAAAGGAAATGGCAAAACGAAGTTGTCGTTTTGGAATATAAAACACACTTCACCAGAAAGGGATGCTGAGAAAATGTCTTTCCTTGTTGAAACAGAAGGAAATTGTATATAAAACGCTGAACCTGATTCACAAGTAACTATGAAACAACTGTTGGTAAGACTGAGCTCAAACTGAGATCAGCAATTAGCACAATGGAATAGGATAGTAGGAAACACTTCTCCGGAAGGACGACGGGCACCCACTGCTGAAGTGTGGCCAAGCTAATCACCCTTCTATTCAACACACAGTCTGCGGCTCCTCTTTTGCCTCAAAGTTTCTATTTTTGAAGAGAATCAGATTGTAACAAACAAGTAATTCTAATTGAAAGAGCAGGGAAGGAGCCAGGAGGAAATTTAATCTCTGCCCAACCAGCCAGCACTTCTTGGTTCATCTAGATTTCACAATTTTAAGTCCTCAACATTTGCTCAGAATTATGAATTTTTATGAATGTTTCAGTTTCTGAGGAACCAACACAATCAAGCAAAAAATCCATGTCCGATATGATGATACCCTTGGTTTCCACCCAAAAGCTTCATAAAGGCTTAATCAAAATTAAGTTAAAGAACATTTCACTCAAGGTGTGATGGCGCACACCTATAATCCCAGCACTGGGAGAGGCTGGGCGGGGAGGATTTCACATTCAAGCCCAGTGTGGGCAACCTAGCAACTGAGCAAGAATCTTTATCAAAACAAAAAATAAAAATGGGCTGGGGACACAGCTCAGTTCCAAGGTTCTCTGTTCTATCCCTACTGAAAAAAAAAAAAATGACACGGGTATGTTCTTTACCTAATAAATACACTGTAAATATAGTATTTCTTCACATCCCTGCATTTCCGAAATACACAATTATAGGCATTATACAATTATGTTACTGTTATAGATTTCATCAACACAGGTAGGACATGAGGTAGAATGGTAGCTTCAGAATTCAGTTATCTGTCACAGGCTGAAAGAGTGAAAAGGTTCGTGAACGGGTTAAGAGGAAGTGTGACAGAAATACCACTATGCTGTTTTTCACATCTAGGTATGAAATTAGAAAAAAAATTAATGTGGGAGAGCACACAACTTGCCAGAGTGGTGTATTTACAAGGAATATGCCATAGAAAGTGACATGAGCATTAGGAATGTTTTTCTTGAGTCTGAAGTAACCAGAGGTCTATCTGAGGGCGCTGATAACCTGCAATAGTACTTAAATGCATGCTACCTGAGCTGGACTGAAATAAGCCATATATAGTGAAGAACAAACAAAAAACTATAAAATCAAGAAAAAGCAAGTCTCTTTCCCTGCAATTTAAACCTAAGAACGGTGCTGATCAGTGGGGGGAAATCCAAATAAAAAACCAATCTCCTCAACACAACAACGAAAAAACCTTTTCTGTCAACTTTCTAAATAATCTGTGTACTCTTAAACAAAACACACTCCTCTTCGTAGACAGACCTCTACATGTAAGGACACTGAAAAATCACTGTTAAGTGCATACATACATAAATACAAAGAAATGAATTTAGATTTTGCTTTTTTTCCCCTGGTGCTGGGGATTGAACCCACGGTCTCATGAATATTAGACAAATGCTCAACTACTGTGCTACATCCCCAGTCCCTCAAAGATTTTGCTTTTTAACAAACATCTGAAACTAGATAAATGAGCAATGACAACAGGACATGAAGCCCAAATCCATTTCTTAGAAGATTTTTCCCTGATCATTTTCTCATGCCACCTGAAAGTCCTGAAATAGTGTTCAGCGCAGAAAGAATGAGACAACTTGACAGGTTTCACAGAGCACTATGAATGTTTTTCACTGCTTAATGAAGCACAGACTGGATATATTTGGGAGGAGAGAACAGAGTTCATGGGACTTTACATCTATTCACATTACATCTATTATACATATAATATTTACATCTATTCTTCTAGTCAGAAGGCACGGTATGCTTAGATACGCAATACAATTTAAAAGAGCTCGGGATTGTCTTTTTTTTATATTGAAGATGATCTCAGATGTCAGACAGACAATTGAACACAAATTCCAACTCCATTCGGTATCATGTGATCTTGGGAAATATGCTGTACTTCCCAGAGATTCTTTCTCCAGCTTTTAAAAGAGCAATTAAATACAAAGTTCTACAAAGCCCTTAACAGTGTACCTTGCATGAAGGAAATACTAATATGTATGGAATAAACAGGCAAAGAAATGGTAGGTACGATTTTTCCAAAATGTGACCATGAATAATGAAATCAATATTATGACTATCAATACTTTTTATAGCCTTTACAAGGCAAAATGTCAGTTTACGAATTACCATGTGAGCTGGCTAACTTCAATAAGGAGAACGAGTCGATGCTAGCAAGGCAAAGGAAGGCTTCTACATTCTTAAGTATGTTGAGTCTTCATCTGGAAGGACCTTGATTATTTTCACTTTTATTTATTCCTTTATTCTACTTAATGACCCTACAGATCAGAAATCTACCTGGAAGATCACACCAATCTGAGAAGCACTGACTGAATACGTAGCATCTCGCTGGAAGACGTAAGTGTTTAAGGGTACATGTGACGCTTAGGAACAATCTCTTACATTCAGTATCCACATGTTTTAATATTCATTAACAAGTTCTAAAATAGAAGGCTTTTCAAAAAATTCTTTTCTTTCAAAGACAATACTTGCACATGGTAAACCTCTCCTGAATTGTCAATCTAGCATAATTAGTTAACAGGACTTGCTGTGATTTTTAATGCTAATGATCTGAAGCAATATAAACATTAAATTTATGTGCATTTCTGCCTTCAAAATAAGTTAAAGAAATTATTAACATTGGTTATATGTTACTATAAAATATATGGTTATATTTTAGGGAAAAATAAAATATTGTATCATTGATTTATTTTTATAATTTGATAATACTTGCTTTTCCTTTCCTGTAAATATGCTGCTGATCTATTTCCAAGTATCAACTCACCTTTCAAGTACCAAGTGATGAAACAGATGCAAAAAAAGGTAACTGGCAAGGAAAACATTTATAAAGATTTGACTTCTTCGCCCACTTTTCAATCAGAAATTTTAGGTTTATAAACAGCTCTTCAAAAGGCTGGTGCCACCACGAAAACAAACTGTGACCTTGCAAGTGCTATTTAATCAGTCATAGGAGGCTTGAATTTGAGTCGTCTCCAAGTGTTTGTGGTGCTACCCACAGCCCTCCCATCCCTTTCAACATCACCATCTCCTGCAGCAGCTCCAACACTAAGCAGTTATAAGTCCTTAAATACCATCAGGTTCAGAATATGCTAGGAGAGAAGGGGTATTGTTTCATAATTCAAACACTAGAGAGCCTCATCTAACTGTATTATATCATCAAAAAAGCAGGGCATAAAAACTATTGTGAAAACTCTGTTCATTTCAGAATGAGCAGTGTTTGATGGAACTTCCTGTCAGCTCATCACAAATAAAGAGCAGAACTATTTGTGGAACAGAGATCGGCTATGTTTAGAACTGCTTTCAGGAGCACCATGGAAACCTAGATAAGTCTACCTCCCAAGAAAGTGATTCTTTTCTCTTTTCTTTCCTCTGAGTTTTTAAAAAAATGTTTTGGTGGAGTTCAGATCTCAAACTTAGGGCCTGAGTCTTCTTCGACTGAGGAAAATTCTGAGCACCATCCCAGATAAGGTGCTGCAAAAGGTATTATGAAGAATACGAAGATGAAAAGCATCCTTAGAAAATTTCAGGATCACGGGGCAGTGCTTCCTCACTGGAAAATGCTGAGGGAGACCAGAGGAGGAAGAGTCCTTGGGGTGCAGTGGACATCAGACTGAGTTTCAATGAGGGCTTGGGCAAGACTTTAAATTAATGCATCTCAATGGGCCACTCCCCAAATCACAGAACCTGCTTTACTCTTTGAGTAACAGCTTTCAGTGACAGCTCAGCCTATTCACACAGGGTAAAATCACATGACTGCATGAAATGAAAAAAAAAAAAAAAATATATATATATAATTAGACCTTTAAAGTCCTAGCTTGCCATGTTCTAGTAATGTAGATGAAAACTAACATATATGGAAATTCATTCTACTGAATAATAACTGAACTTGCAAGGTCAAATTTGGCTATGTAAAATCTTGTACAAGTGAATGAAGTATTGCACTTTACAAAAGCAGTGTTCTTTGCTTCAATTTCCAAGAATATCTCAAATAATCACAGGTAGAAAACCATGCATTAAAATCTCGAGCAAAAGCTCTATCCTCTCTTGCAAGCATCACAATAGTAAGAGAACATGGCCCCGCCTACATACTTTCAAGTCAAAACTGAATCAACATGGGTCTTTGAGCGTTCCTTAAACCCAACAAAGTTGGGATACATCAGTTTAATAGACGAAGGAAGTCCCTAAGGCAAGGTAACTCCTTTGAATTCTTTTTGGCTCCTTTCATCAAAGATCAAATCTAGAGAGAATATGAAAACAGGTCCAGCTGACCATCAACATGGTTACAGCAGCAAAGGAAACAAGAATATAACTTCAATAGGAAGGATTCATATCCTGTGGGCATTTCCAATCAAAGAACCCCACCTTAACGAAAACCAAAATGCACAGAAAGCCATGGGAAAACCCAGAAAGATTAACGTAATTATTTCCATGTGATCAAGATAGCTAGTTATATAACCTTCTATCTTCTGTAACAGCAATAGCAATCGGTATCTTCCTATGCTTAATACTTAACTATCTTGCACTGTGAATGCATGAATCCTGGTACGCTTTGTACGCAGATCCTGACCTCCATGGGAGCAGAATGTGTGCTTTATCCACTCATTTCTTCATAGCACCTGACACAGATCCTAGCACAAAACCTAGCTCAGCTTCGGCCCAATGGATTTAGAAAGAGAGGAGATAGCAAACTATAATTATTGGTATTAGAATGTCCTAAGAAACCTTGTTCAGTACTTCAAGTAAAGTCTTTCATTTGATTTTTTAAGTACGCATACTTATATAATCATTTCAGGTTTAGAGATGAGATTTAAATTCAGACATGAAATTGCCCAAGATAGCACAGCCACTTAGTAGCTGAGTTAATATTTGAATTTTGCCTAATTCTCAGGATACATGCACACATCAGTTTGTAAATCTGATCCACATAACATAGCCAATAAACTACACCACACTCAGCTAACACTAGCTCCTAAATAGATCAGTGCCTGCAAGGCAAGACAGTAACACAAACTGCATTTCCTCCAACCAGGACACTGCAGAAAACAAAAGAGGAGATATGCTTTTCCGCTTTGATCATTTGTGATACCATAATTCTGGAGAAAATTGTAAAAATCTAATTCTTATTAGAGACTAGAATGAAATAATCATAAATCACATATTTTGGACTAGACAAAGCATCTTTTTTTCATTAGAATAAACCAAAATTAATCTGTCTCAGAGACAAGGCAGACCACCTCCAAACTAGAAAACCTTAAGCATTTCCTCTCACTTTTGATACAACCATTA
Source organism: Fukomys damarensis (assembly GCF_012274545.1). Lineage (NCBI taxonomy): Eukaryota > Metazoa > Chordata > Mammalia > Rodentia > Bathyergidae > Fukomys > Fukomys damarensis. The sequence continues at coordinate 9,312,298 of NW_022900917.1, read as the reverse complement.
ATGACATATATTTTCATTCATGTAAGGCTGAAATAAAGCTCTAGAAGAGAAAATGTAGGTGAACATATTATCAAAATTTAATAACAGTGAAATTATTTTAAATGACTAATATCCAGATTTTAAAGATTTTTAAAGTTTAAATATTCAATGTTTCATATATGTGTGCAAAATTCAGTCTTATGGGGCTAGGGATTTAGCTCGGTGGTTCTGATACCTGCCTCACAAGCCCAAGGACCCGAGTTCGATCCCCAGTACCAAAAAAAAAAAAGAGAGGAAGTTCCTAGCGAGTGTGGCAAAATTCAATCTTATGATACAACTATAAAAGAGGCCAGTCAAATATAACGTCCCCACATAGTGGAAGAATGAGTACAGCACCAAGATATTAAAAGCTTTCTGAATACTGCCTGTAAGAGGTAAATAAAGACAAGAAGTCAGCTGACCTTTGATCTGTGTCCTTTTAACTTTTAGTTTTCCTCCTATGTTTATGATTTATCATCCACTTGGTAAATGTATTATAAAAATACTCTTTCAAAGAAGCTGACTTTCAACTAAAATCTCTTTACAAATGACTTCTTCCTGGAAATAACACTGAATGTAAGATTCTCCAATGCCATCATCAAAATTTGGTTCTTGAGGAAAGATGCCATATTACTTTCCAAGTGAATCTTATTGATAGACATGTAAAAACTCCTGAAATAGCACTGGTGCATTCCAAGACCTCTTTCTGGAAAAAAAGAAGTGGAATAAAGAGCACAATATTCTACCAACATTCTTGAAAAGACAGCTGTCCCGTGCATCACCTCTAGAGTTTATGGAATCTGGAACTCCTTCATAATGAGCATACATTTGAGCGCTTCAAGATGCCTGGTCCCCAGGGACCAGGGATTTAGCTCAGTGGTGCAGCTCCCTGCCTCGCAAGTACCGAGTTCAATTCCCCTGGTACCAAAAAAAAAAAGCCTGAAACTACATAATGAGTTTCAGGTCACTCTCAACTACGTAGTGAGACCCTGTCTCAAAAAACAAAAAAACAAAACAAAACAAAAAAGATGCCTGGTCCCTGGTGAACATACATTTTATCATTTTTTCCACAATACTGGTGCAGGCTCTGCTATGCAAAGATTTTGCAGATGGAGTGAACATCCTGAATCAGTTGACTTTATAATTAGTGAGTTCCCCCAAAGGGCTTGCTTTACTCCCATGAGCCCTTGAGAACCTACGGCTGGTCTCAGAGAAAGACATCAGACATGTGCCTCACAGAACCTAGAAGAAAGCGAACATCTTGGGGACTATGTGGCAAGAAACTGTCCACGGGTGCAGACAGTGGTCCCTGGCCAACAACTGAAAAGAACAGAGGGACTTTTGCCTTACAGATGCACAGAAATAAAGTTTGTCAACAACTAGCAAGTGGGGAACAAGACTGGACCCAGAGGAGAACCACAGGCCTGGCTGACACCTCAAGTCGAGCCCAGTGAGACCCTGAGTGGATCATCCAGGGATGCTGTCCCTGTCTCCTGACCTAGGGTCTCTCAGATGATACACGTGTGACATGAGAAGCAGCCAAACTGAGAACAACTTACACAGCAGGGGGACATATTCCGCCCTGTTTTCTCAATATGCCCTAGAGGTGTCCTGTATCATACTGCAGTCAGTGTGTTCACCACGCCAAATGCAGTCCATGCTGTCGACAGCCACTCCAGAAGGGAACAGTACAGAACTCTGCCATGACTGCTGCCAGTACCTGTGATGGAGCTGAGCAAGCAAGAGACGTGGAAGGAACAGTTACATAAAGACTCAAGCAGAAGTTCACCAGACATTTGTGAAGTAGGACATGATACTGCTTTTCCCAGGAGACACTGCGGGATGGAAAGGGAAAAGAAAATTCAAAGGAGGGAAGACCAGATAGCAGAAGAGGCAAAAAATCAAGAGAGAAGGCAAGAAGGCTCCCACTGAGCCATAGGAATGAGAAAGAAGATTCCAGGCTGGACGCATTTGAAAGAGGAGTCAACAAAATTCTCCTTTTCTTCGCTCTGTGCTCCTGCTTACTTTAGGAGGGGGTAATATCTTTGCAACCCACTCAGGCAGCAAGTGCTTACTGGGCATGTTCTGTGTCAGGCAGTACCGTGGGTGCCTTACAAACAGCAGCGAGAGAGGCAAAGGCAGGCGCCTCCCTCCCGCAGAAGCAGAAAATACTCAAGGAGACAAACGGTGATCCAGAAAGCAGTCAGGGTGTACCAGGCCTCTGCACTCTCAGAGCCTAACACGGAGGAATGAACAAGGAAGAGGATTTATGAGAGGCAGAGGACGAGGGGAACTGAACTTTTGTATAACGAGAGAAGAAAAGGGAACACCTCTGAAAGAAACAGAGACTCTGAAAATAAACTGGAAACAAATCCCACTGTGCTCCACTTTCCTCATCGATAAAATGAGCCCAATAACAGTGCCCGCCTTCAAAGAGCGCACGGGCATAAAGGAGAAAATGCTGGAATCTATGACTGGTATCTATGAGGTGTGATCAATAATGTGGTGAATGCATAATTTTTTTTAATGATTACAGTGAAAGACCTGCCGCCCTGCATCCCTCCCAACACATGGCCCCACCTCTGCAACACACTTATCCCACTGTTCTTCCCACCTTCCAGAGCAGTTATGGAAATGCTTTCGGTGAGGACATTTCGTGGCTTGCTTCCTGCTTCTAGTATGATGACCAAGGTCCAGAGCTAACGTAATACAGAGCCATTCGCACAGGGGGTTACAGAGCATGATTTTCTCAGCTTTGCTGTTAACAGTTGTTGTCTTTGTGGTTCATTGTTATTGCCTTTGGGGGGGGTCATGTTGATCAGCCGATTATATTTAATTACAGCACATGAAAATAACTAGTCCAACGACCATTTGGAAAAGACACCCTCCAGATTCTCTTACAGACCGCATCTTTCCTTCTCATTAAGACAACTTTGGAGAATTTCTGCTGAATGGCGGAAAATGGATATTTAAAGACGAGGTATACACTTGGGTAATTCGGAATTAAAATAATCATCACATAAAAATAATGGAAGGTTATTATAATTGAAGGTAGTTATGCATTTTAATCTTTTAAAATATTCATGTAAAAACATACTGCTACCAGCAGGTTAAAGTACTTCTGCTTGCCTTTAATGGTGTTAGCATTCTGTCTCCTTGAAGTACAGTTCTAATGATTTTATACCCCTACTTCATCAGGATTTTAGCCGTTATCTACTGAATAACAATGTACTAGACTTGCGCGGCCTTCTCATCTTCTGTCTTTGGTCTTCTTTCTTGGCTAAGTTGGCTACATACCTGGTCTTAAGTGAGTTACACGGTACATACATTCTCAGTTAGAAACCAACGGGTTAAATGGGGCACTACTCAAATGGTAGCATCTTCTATCACTGCACGTAGGAACACATTTTCTTATTTAATTGTTGTGTAGCCACATGGCCCAAATGCTCCCATGATGGTCTGACTGAATCCGGCTTAAAATGCAATAAGCTTTTAAGAAAAGAAGGTTTAAAAAAAAAGAAAAAAAGTTTTTTTTCCCTTCAATTCTACTTCACAGAAAAGACACAGAATTCTTCCTGTAGTACTCAGTCCTTTCCAGTTAAAGTTTTATAGCATCCCATTGTCTGACAGAATTTGGTTCAACAATCACATATTTCTTGGTTTACTAACAAAGAGTTGGGCTTTTAAATGTTAATTAAAGGGCGTACATTTTGTTTCCATTTATTTGTATCAAAAGATCAAGAATTGATGCTCTGAGACCACATTATGTTCTAATTTCAAAGTAAAGAGTGACTCTAGGCAGGATGAAAAAGTAGGGGTAAGACATTTGGAGAGGACAGTAAATGTTATCAGAAATACTTTAGGAGAGCCCCCATTAGCACACGTTTGGCTTTTTAAAAGAGCTAAAGTTATGGCTTTCTAAAACACAGTCAAAAACTTTCAAAGAAAAGGCAGATACTAGTTTTCTATTCTTTTATAACTCTGGGAATATTCAACTGTAAGTGTTTTGATCCATCTTAAGCTGAATATTTTCTTTTTCTTTTTGGAAGAGTTGGTTCAAGTTGGGGAACTGGGTACCAGGGACTAAACTTAACCAAGGTCTTTGCACTGAGCTATATCCTAGTCCTTTTAATTTATTTTTATTTGGAGACAGCCTTACTAAATTCCTAAATGGCCAAGGTTTAGCTCAAACATTCGAGCCTCCTTCCTCAGCCTTGAGGTTGGGACTGTAGGCATACACCTCCACACCCAGCTAATTTAATTTTTTAATATGCTATTTCTTACACCATACATCAAACGGTATTGTACTACTTGTGTCCTTTCATGCCTTCCTAGGGGAAAAAGTTACTGATCTTCCAATTTCCCTTTTTTACTTAGTGTAGAAGAAAACGAGAATGAAATAATGTATGTGGAATTCAGGTGATGGTTATCTCCATATTTTATTCCATTTTGTTTTACAGTTGTATTTTTATACAGCTATCAGTGCAAGGGACCCAAATGGTTCTGTCAAATAAACATTTTATCTTACTGGGACAAGAGTATTTTACTGGGGCAAGATCAGTTTTACAGGGAATTCTTAAATGTCTCAATCCTCATAAAATCCAGATATTACAAAAACTAAGATAGTAAGACTGTGAAACAACTCTTTCCATCCCGACTTTTCCTTAAAGATGATTTAAAATACCTTTGCTATACGAGAAAAACAGAGGTATAGTTAATTATGCCATTATAGGCATTAACATTCTTCTCAAATTATAAACTACACCTAAATGTTCTTAAAAAAATTCCCTGTCCATACACATGCGTGTTAATCCGTGTACTCTTGCATGTGAACCTAACTTTTCCTCATAAGGCCAAATAATAATATTCTAACAGTGTAGAATTCCAGAGGACAATGCATGTATCTGTAAGAAGCAAATACAAACTTTGTACAATGACCAGTAATGTCTCAATGTTTTGTTTCCCTCAAAATCAAATGATTACACGTCTGCTGCTATTTCCTTCTGTTACTGCGGTTGTCAGCAAGTTTATCTGCTCAAATAATTCACTTGTCTCAGACCACAAAATTAATCTCATGGTATTGGCGACCGCGATTAGACTCCTATGACTCCTTTAAGTTAATATTAAAGACTGGAAAAGTATTTTTACAGAGTATGTGAGGTAAATAGGATGCAACTTCTCCCTTTCAGATCAAAAGCAGAATAGAATATAGCTCTTTAAATATGAAATGGGAGTGATCCTTTGCATCTACAATAATCTAATTCTATTATCATCTCAACATACAACATAAAGGAATGACAACAAATAGCACACTATATATATTCTGAATTCTAAGTTTCTGGAAAATTCTTCGACCTTTTGAGCAGGACGTCAGTTTGTGGAAGCAAATTTTCTTGTCCACTTGAGGTGTCAGCTGGGAAGTGAATGAAGAGGACACCTGAGTGTACTACGGAATAATCAGTCCTTTCCAAAGAGAGCTCCAACTTCCCTCTAGTGCAGCTCTGTTACTATAGTCTTGGTTAAGACCTTTGCTGCTACTCAGATTTTCTTTCCAAGTCAGGGAAGTATTTACATTTATTGACATGGAATTTAAATTCCAAGATTCCAAGAAAAGGCAATTACGTGCAGGTTAGTAACACATTACATTCTTATTCACTTCATCTTTAGGACAATTGGCTTGCTCCTGTCTTTCTTACTTGTTTTGAGCAAGGCAGTCTTCTCTATCATAAAGCTAACAAAAAGGATGCATAGGAAACCTGAGAATGTCCTCCTGCCCTTCCTCCTTACTGGGAAGAGCCCAGTATCAATAAGAGAACTGCAGTTACCATGTGTCAATACAGTGGTAAACACCAAGATAACAAATGAGCAAAGACTATGGCATGCAACTAGTTAATTCAAATACTTTAGGTAAACAAAATTTATGCAAAATTGATATTCTTGAGATATGGTTACTTACCACTTTTATAAATGAAATACACAAAGGAGGGCTTGCTGTCTATGATGAGTTATGGGGCTTTTAATTTCACAACAAGTCTCATTGGCTTGTAATATGTATTTTAGAATATGAAAAAAACAACTTGGAGAAGTACAAACGTTGGAGGCAGGGTTTGGATTAGTCAGCAAATCAGTCCCTGAAAATTTCTGAACATAACCATTGTACTTATTGGATGGCAAGCACACCCTTCCTACAAACCCACAAAATGAACTCTGTGAAGTGAGTGCCTCTCTGATTCCATTTTATAGATGAGGAAACTGAGGCTTCCACAAGGTGAGTAAATGGCCCAAAGTTATGGGACCAGCTAGTGACAGAAACAAGACATAACCTAGGTCTCTCTCAAATGGGCTAACAGGACAAACATATTTTGATGAAGAGGAGATGTTAACATGCAAAAGAGAAAAAAAGCAAGCCTCATCAAGACTACAAGTTCTCTTTGAAGTGTAGAATTATTATGCCTGGCTTCTAGCTGCACTTAAATATCTGTAGACTGTAGTCACATAGGGGCAAGGTCTTATCATTTTCCCTTTGAGTGTCACAGGTTTTGCTCCTGTACCATAAATGCATCACTAGGTACTTAACTTCCATTATTTCTTTCTGGTTTTACATTTGGAGCCTGTGTAGGTTACGTGGCACACAGCCACGTAAACCATGCTGGCCACTTTAATCTGCATTTTGAGTCTAGAATGCACTTTAATAAAGGGACACACAGCATAAACTACCGTCATGAATTTAAACCACAGACGTCATCCTGGCAGGGGTGTTAGAAGAAGCCGATTGGCATGTTATATTTTTACTTTAAAACATAATTTTAAAAGACACACTGTAAAAGGGAGTGTTTTCCACAGACGCTTAAATGTTTATAAATTGATGCAGGCATTAGTTTTCATGAAGATCTAAAGTACAGAATCAGATTATTTCTGTAGAAAAAGGGTTTTCATTAAAAAACAAAACTCTGAACACTGTAGCAAAAACACATTTCACTTATCTTTCACAAGATTCTGCCACAGGTCTGAAGAAGTATATTCTGTCCTTTCATTAACAAAGCGTGAACTCACACTGGGGCATCTCATGCTGGAGCACTGGATTTAACAATGGGACTCCAAACTTTAGTGTCCATGGCAACAGTAGCTAATTCTTCTTTCCAATCGTGGTGGCCATTCTCTCCCATGGCTTGAATCAGTTACAAAACAAAATACTCTCAAAGACCTTTCTGAGCCAATAGCCTCACAGCTAATCTGCTAATAGGAAATAATCTGCAGCTAATACACACATTCCAGGGCACCAGTGTGTTTTCTTAATACTTTGTTTCGTGGGCCTCTTTCCAAAGTAAGCACAGTAAAGAATAGAAAACAGACATTCATTAAAAATAGTATTATACTACCTGGCCACTACTAATGCCTAAAACTTGCTGCAACTTGTAGAGCTCTTGAATAGTTTGTTAAAAAGCAAGTGGAGAGGAGGCAATGTAGCAGCAAAAAGAACAAAAGCAGATTCCTCACACCAAGAGGGCAGAGTGGAGAGAAGCCTGCATAAAACAATAGACTTTTAGCAGAACTTCAAAGTTAACCAATTTATTTTGCTTCAGTCCTGCCTATGTGTAGAATCTGTCATCATATGTACTCCAGCAAGGAAGGTCTCAAATGCCTTATGCGGCTTTCTGCCCCCACTGTGGAATAATAGAAATGGTGCAGCGCTGAAATTAGTTTTTCACCTCGAGGGTCAAAGTTTAACCTCTTGAGCAACTATAATGACTTAAATCATTCTAATTACAGAGAAAAAGCAATCTTCCCCAAAGCCTGATAAAGTTTGATGAATCATCTCCCAAAGCTCAATACTGCTTTTTTGTTCAGGGCAAGGCTGGGATGTTTTGCTTGAAAGGAAAGCCATGAATAATCATAAAGAAAGATGAAATACCTTTTCAACCCCCTGGGAGCAGAACTTCCTCCTGCTGAACTTGGGATGGCTTGACAGCCATGTATCTGATCCTGGTTCCAGACCCTGCATTCCACCTGGCTCAGACAGACTGTGATGAGTGGGGCCATTAAGATGCAACTCCTCTTTGGGTCGAAATATGAGTTCCCATAATTCCCTCTCGAGCCATCTTTCTCATCCTCATTTCATCAGAATAAAATGAAACACAAAGAAGTAGAGAAGGAAGGAATCGCTCAAGTTAAAAGAATCACACCACCAGACAGTATCTCTTCATCCTCTTTAAATTCATTTTATAATTCTGGTTGCTATGACAACAGGAGACAACTCTGTATTACCATGACAATCTGACACAACTTTCAAAAAACAGTAAGGACTGTTTTATTCTGTTGTTCAATTGCTCCCAAGGAAACATGCTGTTATTTACTTCTGTGATGAAACCTGTACTATACAGTCTAATAGATCTATGTCAAAAAAAGAAAAGCCAAATTATGGTGGAAACTCAAGGGAAAAATATGCCTAAATTAGCCATTTACTGAATGGGATCTTTTTCTTACTCCTAAAGAATTTCTAATTGTCATGTTTTCCATTTGAAGAATGGAAACTACTCCTTTACACCACAGGGTGACTGCTCATGCAAAACAGGATCGGTCTACCTTGCCAGCTACTAAATGTCTTTCACCATCACCATTTGCAACTTGGAAATGAAAGTCTTTACAAGCCCGTTCATTGGCAGAACTAAAGGGCTCTAGAGAAACAGACCTAATGAACCAGAGGAGCTGGTTAAACCCAAACAATGCATGATACTGAAAGAATTACCCCACTCCATCAAAACTTCTAGAGAGTGCAAATGTTTGTTTGAACTGAACCCAGTATTTCTTGAAATATTATAAATTTTTTAAGGGTGGTGTTTGGAGTCCCTTAGTCCTTTTCCTGGATGATCAAATTAAACTGTCACTTTGTAGTAAAAAATCATGATTTGATCTTCTTCTGAACTTCCCCGATTCTTCTCAAACCACATAAAATAAATCGATAGCAACATTTGTTAGGCAACTAACCATAGCTTGTCGAACCTTGTGTTGTATCTGAAAATCCATTAGCTCTAATACTTGCAATAATTATGCAATAACAGATGCTATTTATACTGATAGTTTGTTAGACTTTCTTATTAGTAATTTTATTTTCAACTATCAGTAGGACCCGGCCCTATTACAGGAAGTGTCTTTAAGTGTTAAATGCACTTTTAAGTGTTAAATGCAAAAAGCACAGACAACCTCTGGATAAGCTTTCTTTGCTTTGAAAACAGGTAACTACTCTGCAGCACAATTATCAATATAAAAAGACAGAAAAATAAATCATTTTAGGCAAAAAGAAGGTAAAGATTTAAGATGTGATTAACATCCTCTAACAAGTTGATCTGCTTAAAAAGATGCAGACATTTTGTATTTTCACTCTGAAACCAAATGCCTGTCATTTACTATGAAGAGTTTGGGGAGAAAAGAAAATCTAGTGAGTTAAACTTTGCTGTCAGAAATTTTATTGATTATTTCAGTTTTTATTAAAAAAAAGAAGAGTGTGAGTGAATGTCCAAATGTTGTGAAGAAAGGAACAAGCCAATTTCACCATGACAAAACCACTCAATCCTAATGTTTCAAAGGATTTCATTGTCACAGTTGGCAGTTTCCAACATTTGTCCTTTAATTACAGACCAAACTTCTTAATACATTTTTAGGTTACATTTAAAACCCAGCATTATCCTGCATACACTTTCTATCCCAAGGTTTGCTGCTTAAATCTCTCATGTTAACAATCCCATTTACAGACCACAAAAATATCTTTTGTCTCAAATAATACTTTCATGTGTTCAAAACAAGAGAGTAAGACCGGTAGCATAACAGTATGAAAAAAGATACAAAATACAGGTGTCGTGTGATCTTCACTTTGCTCATGGAGGTTCTTGGCTGAGGGAACACAGTACCTACTTCAGCTCACATGGCCGTGAAATTTCCATTCCTTCTATTCAATTATCATGCTCCGGGCTTGGGTCAAGTCCAGAAATGGACTTCAGTGTCCTTAAGTCCTAACTCCTCTCAATCAACTGGCAATTCCACTGAAGAAAGCCAGAGAAAGCGGCTGAAGAAAAGAGGATAATTCTACCAGTTCTGTTCTGGAAATAACCATGCTGCCTGGGCATCTCTTCTCGTGTTTTATGTGCTTTCATTTCAAAAAAGAGCAGTACCATCTTCTTGCTCAGTTGTTGACCTTACATATGACACAAAAATCTCACAGGTTAAAATGAGGTTGCGTTAAAAGCCACTGTAGGCTGCACCATTGTAGGTTTGGGTTAGGTGTGGACACATGCTGACAAGGTGTAGTCTTATGCTATTAAAATGTTAATCATAAACAAAATCAATTATTTATTGAGGTCCATGGGCAAAAGCAGCACTAGGATAAAGAGATGCTCTACAGCTGTCAGGGAACCATGAACTGGGATGAATTTGATTAGTTTCTGAGCATATCCCCACGGAATAACTCTATAAGAAGTGTGGAATGTTTAAAAATTAGGCACTGCCCACAAGTAGCTTAGAATCAAGAAAATGGAAGGTTAATACTATCTTACAGCAAATATCATAGTTTGATAAGTGAATTAAGAGAGACACAATGGGCTTAGAATTCAGATGACAGAAGAAAAAAGACTTCACTGAGAATATTAAATAATATTCATTATTCAATAATTTTATGATCTTGACATAAATAGGGACAGAAGCATTAAAAAACCTTACAGTATTGATGACATTACAGAATACAGAAAAGTCTCATAAAATTGACCATTTTTTAAATTCACTGTATCCCCAGGATCTACCCAGAAAAATATCAAATAGAAGTAAACAATCATCTTACATACAAAAAAAGTACAATTAAGAATTTGTTATTCCAGGGAATTCATCCCCCCTAAATCTATGCTCTACTAAGATATTCTGGAAATAATGTTTAAGAACCATAGACAAGCTTAGTAGATCACTGGAATACTAGGAAAGGAATAAGCAATACCTGATGCTTCTTTGCTCTTTGAAAACTAAGACTACTGTACGAGTAGAGAATTCCCCTTAAGTCTCAAAATCATATTGGTTTTCTTGCACTGGACTATTCTCTATTAAGAAAAATACAAGATTTCAAAATCAAGAATGTGAATAAATTCATCTTTCAAAAATTATATTAAACACGAATAAATTTGTATTTCCCAAGAGATAATATCAAGCTAAGCAGTAAGAAGGAACAGAAAGAAATTTATGTACTGAATATCACATCCTTTGCTAAGAATAAAACTGACCGTATCCTTGATTAGAGTCTAGTTATCTTGCCAATGTTAAAAGCTTTAACAGATTAGAACTATCAAGAAAGAAAATCATAAGAGAAGAATAGGAAAGACAGTTACCCAGACTAGGAATGGAGAATTGCTAGTGAGATGTTAAGGAAGGGGATTAGAAAACAGTAAATGACAAAGAACTCCAAACACCTAATGGTCAGAGGCAACTTAGAGAAATGGACACAACTCTCCCATGTCACCAAGGTCAAAAAAGTTACCAAAAAAAAATCACAGTTGATTCACTGCTTTGAAGTAAGCATGTGTTTGCTGTGTATTTTATAGACATTTCCAACAGCAATAAGGTTTTTTTAGTTTGAGACTTGAACAATTTCTGAATTTGGAAAATTAACTAATATGAACCCTTAAGCCAAAAAAAAAAAAAAAAGCAGTAAAAGCCACGAATACATGAGTAAAATAATATATAACAAGAGCAAAAGCCCTGAACCCTGTAGATAAGGAATTTAATACAACTAAAACAAAAGATTCGTGTGGCACAAAGAAAGTCAAACTTTGAAAATACTAGAGGGATTTTATGTAATCTTTTTCTTTGAAGAACTATTCATGTTGGTAGAAACATGATTCACCATAGCATACTTTTTTTGTCACTAAAAGAAAACAAATATATTCCAGACAGAAATGATCTGGTCCTGGTTATTTATTCAAGTTGTAACAAGTCAAAATATTTGTATCATGAGCAATTACTACCTGGAAGGTGTGGCAGGTCTCCTACACAAGGAATATTCACTGATACCCCCACTTTTTTTTTGATGAGGTAGGGAGTAAGCCAAAGACTTTAAGTAGGCTCAACAAGTGCTCTACCTCTAAGCTATATCCCTAGCTCTCACCTTTTGAATCTACCTATTATGGTATTAAATTAAGTCTTCTGAAAAATGAAGTACGTTTAAATTTAAAATAAAACAAAAGGTGTCAGAAATCTTATACTACTTTGGGCATTTCATAAAATTAATGCCTCAACTAGAACTTGAAATGTTACCATTATCCCCATTTTCATGTACTAGAAAAGTAAACGAAGAAATGAAGAGTTTCAGGTAAGTAGGCCAAGAGACCAGCTTAATTTTCCAAACAATGATTAGGTTGATAAATGGCAAAGGGCCGTCAACCCAAGTTTATTACAATTATCTACTATTAAAATTTTTCTTGGTTATGAGTAAAATGTTTAAAATTCTTCCACGAAACTTCCCAGAAAGTGAAAGATGGTATTTTAGCAAATATGTTAGGCTTCTAAAAACAAAACAATTCTTGGTTATTTTCATAATGATACATGAAAATAAAGACTGCCCACAGCCAATACCATTTTGTGTTTTACTACTTCGCTCTTCATTTCTTTTCTTTCTTATAAACATTTTACTATCAGGAAAATACTTGCTTTACCTGTTGAAGGCAAAGCTTTCACCTTGTTTTGAAGCTAGTTAAGATTTCCAAATTGGAGGCCTGTGTGGTGGCACACACCTATAATCCCAGCTGAGGCTGAGGCAGGAGGACTGTTGTGAGTTCGAGACCAGCCTGGGCTACATAGTGAGTTCCAGTTCAGTCTCAACTACGTAGTGAGACTCCGTCTCAAAAAACCAAAAAAAAAAAAAAAAAAAAATTTCAAATTGGAACCTTTTGAAGGTCAGGTTTTACCGCTGAATAACAAGAAAAAAATTAAAATCCTAGGACTATAAGAAGTTCTAGGCAGAATCAGAAGTTAGGAGTGTCTCCTGAAACAGTGCTCTGAAGTAAAAGAGTCATCTGGAAGTTCTGTATTTTCATACCCACATTAGATGCAGAGGAAATAAAGTTCTAATGTGTTTCTGTAGGATCAAAAAGCTTTTCACGAACACAGAATGAGACAAATTAATGAATTTTTGCTGTGTCTGAGCAATGTAAGTGCTTGAATACTATATAAACCATTTTCCCAAAATTGGAAAAACAGTGAACTAGCATATAATGTGAAATTATTTGTGAAACTGGGTTATGAGGAGGGCATCTATGGAACTATTAGACTTATTCACAAAAATTAAAACCTTCAGTGTCATCCTTATACCACTACAAATAATAGTGAAGGTACAATTTTATTTAATTACACTTTCTTATTTGCCCACCTCCATTAGTACAGAAACAACTAATTAATGCTTGGCATGCTATGATACATTCTCACTCAGTTCTGCGAAAGTCTGCAGGCTGAACAATTATACCTTCAAATAATGTCCAAAGACACAGAGACAATATCAATTTTTAAAATCACTACTTATCATGTGACATGTAGAAGAACGTGAATAGGTTATTTGTTAGTCATTCATGTGACTGATGTAATTAACACAAAATGACTGTGATTAATTTGGTTTTAATGACAATAGAGGCCAGTTCTGGTATGTATATTTGACGATTTTAAGAAAGCCTCAATGTCATGCATATGAACCAAACAAACTCACTGTGTGTGTGTGCCGATCTTGTCTTAGGGTAGTATCTTTTCACTGCTGTTTCTCAGAGTTGGGGTTGGGGGGAATGAAATGAGCCCTCTTGACTAGCAACTCCCAATTCTGTAACTCTCTCAGCCCTCTGTGTCAGTAATACCCAGCATTATCTTCTAGAGTTTCTCTTCTTTCACATTCTGCATGCCTCTTCCATTTACTTAAGCATTTATTTTATTTATTTATTTATTCATCCATTAAAACCATGGCAACATAGGCACTGTGCCCGTGTGCCAGGTTCTCTTAGATGATAGAGAACCTGAAGGAAAAAAAAAAACATTCTCTCTGCAAGATGTATACCCAGCTGCTAGGAAGAAAAGCAAGTAAACAAGAAAGTATTCCTGCTATCATCTACATAATCACAAACTACAGTGGGAGCTTTGAACTCTACGGAATTTCATCTAAGTCCAGTTTTCAACTAATACTTAGAACACTTGTAATTTTCAAATCTTTATAATCCACTCAAAAATCTCTCCTGGAGCCATTTTTAAAGCCTGGATCTCCAACATGTGAAATTCAAAGTGTTTATTAAAAAATTCTTTATTTACAATTTGTGTGGCATTGATTCCCCACAAAAATAAACAATGAAAGCGAGCCAAGCTTTTCTCTCTACCTCTGAACTATACAACGTTTTCATATTGTCAGCCACAGTCAAAACGGGAAGTGATTTTTCTTTCCTTCTCACACCCAATGTGATCTTCACCAACTCTAGGTAACTGAACCTCTTCAATTAACCTTTTCTGAATCTATTCCTTTGTCCTGTTCAGGTCTTCTAAGGAGTTTGCGCCTTCTAAGGAGATTTACTGCTGACCATTTCAAGCCACCTTCCTCACTGCCAGCAGAATAAGCTCCTAAAACTCACAACTGATCATGTCCTTTTCTGCTTGAAATTCTCCATAATTCGCTATTTGCCAAAGGTGGTCAAGTCTACCTTCTCAGCATTACAGAGTGATCTCATAATTATGTGGGAAACACGTCCATGTATATGGCTTAAGAGAGCTAGAAATGGAGTCATCCTAAAAAAATAAAATCACTCCCTTCGTGATAATGTGGCATCTTTTTCTTGATAGAACAAAATATAGAAACAGATCAGCTAAGTCAGTCATAATGCTCCCGGAGCTAAGTTTTAATTTTCTTACACACAGGGATCAAAAATGGAGAGAGCCAAAAAGAATATAAACTAGCAAATTAAAACGGATAATAAATCCTCTGAGGCTAGGGCAATAATAAACTTTAATTTCAAAAACTAGAATAATGAAAGGCTAATTACCTCCAATCATCAACTCTCTTCCTCTCATCTCTTTGATGCAGAGAAACTCAGGTAAATGTAAAGAGTATGAAAAGCGAAGAAGCAAGCCTGGAAATGTGGCCATTCACAAGCCCGTAGGTATCCAAACACGTGGAAGCCCATTCCACAGCCTAGACGGTACGTATCCACACAAGCCCGGAAATCCGTAGCTCAAATAAAATATGTAGATTCAATTCACAGCATTTGAGACAGAGTAGCTGCTCAAAACATCTGTGTTTGTGAGTTGTGCAAATGCCCAAAGTGCTAAGTAGAGGCAAACAAGAAGTAGCAGAGAAACTGTCAAAAAAATGGATCAAATAATCATGGTTAGAATCTTTACACACATGTGCATATTTACACCTTTTTGAAAGGGCATGCCATTTATATAACACATTAGTAAGAGCAATATTCACTACTGGTTACAATGAACATTTTTAGTTATTTGTTTTCCTACTAACTGTTCAATACAAATATTCAGGAAGAGTCTGAATTCACTGCTGCACAAGAAACGACACTCTATATACCTTGGCATTTCTCTCTATGTATGCAAAATATTTTAAGGTTGACACTTAAATATAACCAACATATTGATGAATTGTTAGACAATTCAAGAAATGGTCGGACAGTTCAACGGCTGTCAAAAAGTTCTCACCAAAACAGCAACAAAGCATCACAATCAGAAGAAAGATATTGATTATTGATGGATTTGATAAGGTTTTCTAGAATTATTTTCTGCATTTCAAACAAGATTCTTTGAGAATTATTAAAGTCACAGAAACAGAAATAAATTTAAATATATGGTATAGAGCAAAATACAGTTTTCTTAGATCACAAGCCTCAAAACGGAAATACAGAGCAAAATTCCGTTTTATTTAAAAAATTAAAATGGCTAGGTCAGACTTCTTAAAATTCCTTCAGCTCTAAAATATCCAATTAATATTGGCAAATTGAAAAGGTTAAAATGATTTTTCAATGAGACACAAAGTATTCATTTATAGACAAACATGCAAATCTATGCACAATATGCATTTTGTCATCATTTGATTGATCCCAAAGTTATTTCTGGACTGACCAAAAAGTGTGAGCACTCCTTTCCTAGTATGACAATGCCACAATTCGCATCACTGACTTACAGCAGCAAAACATGTTTTCCCCCGATTTGGTGTCACTGTGACTGTAGATGATAATAAGCATCTTCCTAATTCCAGACAACTTACGAATTTTCCAAGCGTGTGTGCAGAGTCGCCAAATGTGTGTTTCTTTGGCTTGTTCAACTGAAATCTATACCTTTCTCACCCAAATCACTTACATGTTTCTTATCTCAGGAAGGATAAACTGTCTTCTTTTGTCATTCCTCAAAACCCTCTCAGTTCTCCTTGGCATTCAACTGGTTACCAAAGTTCACGGAACTCAAATCCATTACGAACGCTTCAATTTCAGAATCCTATTACACATGATCTAGAGCATGTGTATATATTTAGTCATTTGAATAAAGAAGGGTTACAAAGTCCGTATATGCAAGGACAATGGGAATGTAAACTTGGCACTACAATTTTTCTTAAAAAAAACAACTTAAAAAAATATAAAAAGAATGACAAATAGGTGGAAGAAGCCAGGAGATATGATTCCTACTGCCTGAAATACAAAGTCCACATCATTTCAGTGTAGTTAAGATTCCTCTACAAACAGAACTTAAATATTTTTTTAATAAAATCGTACATTTCCCATGCATACACACCAAGAGATCCAACAGAGAATCAGCCCTTTCTTCTACCTTTAAACACTTTTGCTAAAAAAAAAAAAAGTGGTAGACTAGGCAAGGTCAATAAATTTGCCGAGAGAAATACCATGCTTAGCACAGGTTACACCACATGCTTATGAATTACACTGACAGCACTGAGTCTTTTTCAATACAATTATAGTCAGTTAAGTACATTTATTCTGAAATCCCCAAGACCATTGCTTTTGAAAATAGCACATGATTTCTTCTAGCAGGGATCCATTCTGTAACTAGCTAGTTCAAAATGTATGAAAATTCCATCTGAAATAAATTTCCAAGGATCTAAAAATGTAAACATGTACTCAGGTGTAAGAAAATCTCTGACTAGAAGACCACCACAGGATAATGTTTTATTTCACTACCTAACAGTTCCCTGAGAAACCTAGGCTCGCATTTCTTATAAGGCGCAGGTTATGTGTCTTCACATTCTTGCAGCGATCACAGCATCTGGCACAGCGGAAAAAGTCCGTCTCACCCCCTCGAACAAACTTTCTTATATAAATAAGAGAGAAGCAGAAGACAGTTCCTTCCAGGGTGTATGTGGAGAGCTCTGAATGTTATTGTCATTCTCAATTAGCATTTACGGATGATTTAGATGACAGAATTATACCAAATTAACCAATGCACCAAAAGACAAAGAAGTGTCTTATGAAATATAAAGCTGTCTACAACACGTCCAAAACGTAACCTAAACCATGTTTAAGTATGGTTACTGTTAGCGTGGTTTCACTTACAGCGTAGACAGGATGGTAAATTACCACACATTCCAGTAACACGGCTTGAGCTCACTTTGAAATCATGGTGGTAATATTTTTAATACGCAAGAATTCTTACCTGAGGCTAGTTATAAAACACAGGAAACCCACGTGTGCTAAAATTGTTTTAATGTGTGAGACAACCACACACTTCGCCATTTTTTCTAAAATGTCATTGCATGTGACACCTGGATAGTGTACCTTCATTTACAGATGCTGTGTGTGGTTCCGTTGCTTCACGGTGTGAAATTATGAAGACTCTGGGCCTATCCATTTACACACACACACGCGGTACCCACACACACACACACACACACACACACTCACACATTCATTCTCAAAAATATTCTCCTAAATCTTTTAATTTTTATGAATAACAAACACATCAACCACCTACTTCTAAGAGGCATGAATTTGTTTCCAATGTCTCTAAATCAATTCTTACAAGGAACTCTTACAAAGCCTTTGGGCAAATCTCAGGAACCTTGTTTACCAAAGTTAGGTTTTAAGCCTGTGGGGGCAATTTGAAAGATTTTAAAAAAGAAAGACTTACAGACTGAAAGTTTGTTTAGACTTAGAAGCTTCCCAATTAAAAATAAAAAATGTGCATGGTTACTGTTTCAAAATGCTTTCCTCTAAAAGTTATATTTCTTATTTTGGAAAGTTGTATACAAGAGGAAGTATGAAAAAGTTCAAAACTATGACGCCTCTGATAATTTGTCAACAAAGATTCCCTTATGAGTCAATTTTTTTCAACGAAGCCCATGCCTTCTGAACTACAAATATTTGTATGATGCTATGCACAGCCTTCTGAAAGTTACTTATAAAATTACTCAAAGTAAATAAAAATAAAATAATACCATAAATGATATTGACCTAAATGATCTGTGGTAAAATCAGAAAATCCTGCAAGGTTTTTCCCAAATAATTTTTCCCAATTATAATTTAAAAATCTGTGGGGAAATATATAGAATATAAAAATATGCATAAAAATATATAATAGTTATCAATAGTCCTAGCAAATTCAATTGTAAGATTACTGCAGAAAAATTAGAATAATTATTTTGGATTCATGTAGAATCATTTACTGTCAGACAGTTTAGAACTGAGGATTATTTCTAAAACTGATTTTGCAAATCAAACTCATCATTTCTTTCTTCCATGCAAAGTAGAAAACAAATAGCCCTAATAGTATTCACCTCTTACATCGTCACATTATAGCTATATTCACAGGACTACCTTTTATTGTCAATGTTACACTGTCTGAGCCATTTAGAGAAAATGCTCAAATAATTCTTATTTTATTGGAAGAAGAAAATAAAGACTGGTGTAGATACTTCACTAAATACAATTACCTAAACTCAAAGTATGTTTAAAAATATTTAGCAGCAATAATCAATTCTTAAAGATCTTTGACAATTAAGGATTTTTGTTTTTCTTCCAATAACTACTGTTCATAGGGCACAAGTAGATTTATTTGTACCCAGAAGTTAAAGAATGAGGCAACTCCGTAAAATGTTTACAATCACCATCTTTCCTGTGTAAAAGCTCACATGTTTTTTTCTTCATGATTACACAGAGCAAAAAAAGAAGAAGAAGAAGAAAAGAAAGAAACGTATTTGGTCATGTTCTGAATTCATGCTCTGCTCTAATAAATGTAAGTGCAAGGAGAAAGAGGACAGGTTTGAAAGTCGACCTCATTTTCAGTTCTCAAAAATACACAAAAAGAATGACTGGGACTGAAACTAAAAACATTTCGTTTTTATCTCCTGTACAGTAAGTGGCAGAAATGAGCGAAAAACCCATAGAAGCTGCACTCCTTCCTATTCACAAAGAACCGTTCTACTGTCTGTCTGCAAATAAATCTCCTCAGTAAATAGCTCCAAGGTTGAGCTAAAGAATATTGTATGGATCAAAGAATTCGTGTCTTCCTGTGTAAAGCGAACAGGCCACAAGCTCACTTGTTTGTCTAAAACAATTAGAGATAGTATGAAAAGAAGGAGGCTGGGACAAATAAGTTACAGCTGATTTTACTCTGCAAAATATTTAAGGGGGGTTTCAAATTAATAACCATCCCAGGCCCCCGAACAGGCTAATCTTTGTCAATTGGTGCCAAATTATGCAAGGTGCTGCCAGTTCTAGTTGTCTAACAAATCAAGACCAGTGTGCATTACTCCTTGGCCGAAGCCTGATTGATTCTGGTCATTATATGGGCTGATCTCATTTTCACACATGGAATCAATATGGGAGCCAGATGTTCATTTACAGAGGGGCGCAGAAAGGACTCATCTACATGCAACTTTATCCCGGACAGCAGAAGCCCACAGCCCTGCAGCCTCTCCTTACCCATATGAGGCTATACACAAGCATACGATCTATAAAACATTCTGCTAATATTACTGTCAGCTCAACGACTTTTACAGTTCTATATAAAGTTGACAGATAATACATGCCAGTCCTAATTTGAGATAGACCTTTTCTTTGGGGACCTCAACCAGTGAACAAGCAAACAGATTGAGAAGTCACATTTATTACAACACATAAATCATTTTCTTACAACTACTATCGGTCTGGCCCGAGGGTGAAGCTTCAGCAGAGGCCTTGAATCCTAATGCCTCGCTTAAGGCTCCAAAGTGCACTGTCATTACACTGGAGTGTGCAGAAAAGAGCTTATCTAGCTTTTCAAAAAGAAGCCCTTATTACAATAATTTTTGAACTTTCTTCCTTGAAAAATGTCCAAATCGTCTGCCTTCTTGAAAGAGAAAACTCCAACTTCCTCTAAAAAGTAATATCCAATTGTAACATATTTTTTAGATAAAACAGATATACCCAGTATTTTTTTTTCTTGAAGAAATTACTTCATGGTTTAAAATGAGAATTAAAACCTAAATTTATTGCAAGGACATATAAAGAATTTTTCATCTTGAAGACAAAACAGTAAGTATCATATACCATTAATATAATAGTATCAGTACCAATGGCATGATCGTTCTTTTTAGGAAAAAAAGAAGTCGTTTTAAAGAGTAAACATGGTAGGAGGGTAATTTAGCAACTCAAGTAACTTAACCTAAGACCCTTCCCTAAATTAGGAAAAAAAAAATGATCTGGGTATGTAGCTCAGCGGCCCTAGGATGTAGCTCAAGCATCAATCCCTAAGACCACCCCCAAAAACAAAACAAAGTAAAGCATATTAAACATGGCAGAATAGTAACAATCATCATAGAGGGTCAAGCATTCTTCCATTCTTTTTAGAGATAACTGAGATTAAAAACTCAACAAACTTCCTCTAAAAATATCATCTTAGTACTATCCTCAGCTGATGAATCTAATACTCATTGCACAGTACAGTGAATTTCTCTAATGCTTTTCCTATATGCCGCTTTGAAGATACATGGGTTACCTAACAGCATAACCTCGTATTTTGCAGCTATTTGTTTTCCTTGACCATCTCGGCCTCAGTGGAGTCTTCTAATTGCATTTAGTCCTGCTCACTTCTGCTTAAGGGTAATCCAAAGGATGTCTGTTTTTCATCAGGTAACGACCATTAAATCTGGCTGAATTTCCTTCTAAATCTTGTTGAATGGTATAAGGAACAGAAGCTATAAAAGCATTTTCTTATAACTGTAATATGGTTGCTGAACCTAGGACTTTCTAGAATTTTTTGCTCATTAGTGCAAAACTCTGAGGCCAGATCCAGTTACAAATTAGTCTAAACGGTCTCCAAACCTTGGTCTACAATGGGGTTACGCATCCTGGAAAGACCAGGCACTGATCATTTCTAGTAAAAATCCTAGATACGAGCTTACATTTGTGCAGCATTTAGGAGTGTTCCTCCTCCTGAATTAAACAAAAATGCTGGCCAATCAAATATTCTCCTGAAATCCCCCTCGATGACTCCTTATATTGACTTAGTGTGTGCAGATGAGTTACAACTACTTTAGTGCTTTTCTCCCCTGTATGACAACATTCTAGGAAAGTCGAGATAAATGAATGAATCTACAAGCTATTTCCCTAAAGGGGAATTATTTTTCCATCTCTTTAAGAGGTAGAAGTCTTCTTAATAGACAGGACGATTCCACGAGATTTGTGACAAACCAACCAATGATGAAATTCTTGTTTATTTATTATTTCTGGAGTCACTGTTCGGTGCCAGGCATAAAATTGAGGGCTGAGGGTACAGAGGCAGATACTACATCGATATCTGCCAGTGAGGAGAAGGGCTTGAATTTGTAATCCTACTACCATGTTTAATATTTGCCATTATGGAAGAGGTCTCCATAAATACTGTAGGACCCACAGCAAGTGAAATTGTTTAGGCCAAATATTAATCAATCCAACTCAATTTTTGTTACGATTATCTACTTACTATTATCTATGATGTAGTAAATAGTTCCTTCGGGGCTAACTGAATTTCCTGTCATTTTATAGAGAAAAAGAGAACAATAAATCAAATAAAATTTTCAATAGGGAAGTTTGTAAGAGATTAATCTGTTATGGGAAGGGGGTTATAAAAAAGAACTTGTAAATAAAGAACCTGCTTATGTCCTAATGAGATGAATTCAACCTTAGGAATTCTTCACTCTGCATTTTCTCTTCCACAGTACCTGCTGCCTTGTGGGTGCTTGGTGATTCTTCCATGTGTGGTGGATCCCTACATTTCTCGCCAATGCCCTGGCTCCACTCAGCTGCTCTGCTTGCTTATGCTTTGTCCTAAGACTATTTATTGTTCTACAGCTTTCAGGGAGCCTTGTCTTACTCCACCCCACCTCTCAGCTGATTAACGGTCACAGGGTTCATCTGCATGACACATCTCTCTCATTTGAAAGTTTCAATGGCAATACCCCAATTAACAAGCAAAATGTAATTTCTTAGCCTGCTAATCAAGGTCTCCAGCTTTCAATCGTCAACCCTATTTCCTCAAGAGGAGGATCTCCTACGTCCAAACTGGACTCCAGATCTGTGCCTCTCACTCCACATCCACACTGTACCCAGTGCACCCTACTTATCTCTTCACCTTCCCCATCCTTCAAAGCTCAATTTAGTCACATGTCCTTTTCCAAAGAATCATAAACCAACCTAACTTAGCTGTAATACAGCCTTTGCTCTTCATCCTTAAAGAAACACTGCAATTTTACAGATAGAAATATGAATATGACTGAAGTGTAATTTTCACTAGGGAACTTTGAAAGAAGCTGACCCATTGTAAGGAGTGACTTGCATAAGATAAAGGAAACCATTTATGGCTCCTGACCAATCATATGGATCCATAAACACATATAACTGAGTTGCCCTGCTATGGACTTAATTTTCATTATGCGTTTCCAGTGGCCAAAGAAAAACCTTCTAAGACATCTTACAGCTCTGCAGTTCCAGATGTTGAACTGATTGATGACTCATGCCAGAGCTCAGGTCATCCCTCTATAATTCAGGCTTTCGTCCTAAAACCATGAATCTGTTCTTCCTGAGTTACAAATTATAAGCTAGCCATTAATACAATTCAGTTTTCTGGAAGGGTGTCTCTTATGTCCTCAGGAGTACATTAAACTTCCTACAATGACACTGTTGCTCAACTGTCAGTGTGTTACTGAAGGAGATTTTCATTAAGATTGAAAATATTTTGCATCAAGTCCTGCTTCGGTTTTGACCTTGTCTTCTCCCGAAGCATTTCACATCTTGGAAATAAACCCCTTCTTTTTACCTTCTTAAGCAGCTCAACAAGTCAATTCCGAATTCAACACAGATGTCACGTTGCTTTATTTATCAATATTAGATAATTCCTTTTGCCATATTGAAGTACTTTGAGGAAAACAATCTATCATATCCTTTATCTCCATTTTGAATGTCAAGGTTATCAGAATTAGTTCCAGATGCAGATGTTAGAAAGCCTCATTCAAATGAAGAAATAAATGTAAAGGATTTGCAGGATGTAGTTAAGCAATATTCTATCACTAATTCACACACCTGTTTCAAGGAAGAGTTATTAATTTGTTTCTGTTTTTAGAATTGTCCTTCATAAAACTGTTTGCTCTTCCTTTTAGTGCACTTATGCAGGCATCAAGATTTTATAAAGCATATCTTCTGTCAAATACGAACTTACTGTCTTTCTGATGAAGGAAAAAGGCCACATACAGCTTCCAGGAAAACTAAGGACCTTTGTCTTTTTCAAAGCAGACTGTTCATTAGGACAAAATTTTCTAGCTCACTAAAATATTCTCTTATCAAGTTTGTTCAAAATAAATATATATTGTTACCCAGAAATCTTTTTTCTCAGGAGATAAACTGACAAAAATGTTACCTAAGAACTTTATTGAACTTTTTGGACAATAATTCTTCAGTTTTGGCTTGGTCCATACAAAACTGACCAACAGTCCCAGCTGGGTGTCTGTCTTACTCTTTCTCTTCCTAGCACTGCACTTTCTGTATGTCCAAAGCTTCCACACACTCCATACCCTTCCTTTTCTATTCTCTAATCTAAAATGGATGCCTCGTTACAGTGAGTGACACAAGTGAGAACTAAGAGAGGAAAGTGAGACCATTGGTTCCAGGCATCTAAAACCCCCATAACAGAGCTGAGGCTTGACAAAGGGACCTAACAAAGGTCTGACAGATCCAGGATTTCCCCAAAGGTCAACTGACTTGATAAAAGTGAGACAACAAAGGGCTTTAAAGGGAATCTTTTTAACCTCCAACAACACCTAACTATGATCAAGTCAACTACAAAAGATGTAATTTCTAGAAAAAAAAATCTAAAACCTTATCTAGCAATCAAATCACAAATCAAGTGGAAAAAACATGCAACATATCTAAAAGATGGATAAGACAACTTTGACATATAAGCTACACTTGACCGAAGATAAATACACCAAAATTCAAAAATATAATATCATATACAAAATATATCTGCATACAGGTAAGCCTTAGCATGTGAAAACAATGTAACACTGCTAACACAAATTGAAGTTTTATCCTTCAGGAAATCACCACATCTCGTCATTGCTGCTCCCTCTACACAATGAAAAGTTACCTTCATTTTCAAATAGTGGCAAGATTTGTGGCCCTCATGAAAGGGTGTGTAAGAATTTCCATTTAAAATTTTCTATTTTAAGGGGTTTATAAAAGCTATAAAAATTCTCTCCAAACTGAAACTTGGCAAACAAGAACTCAGCATGAGGACATTTTTTAAAGCCTAAATTTAAAAACAGTATGTTCCTATAATTTTTTTTAAGCAATAAGAAGTCCAAAAAGGAAAGGATTTTTTTTGAGGTTGTAGTTGCCTTTAATGAAAAAACTTGCATTCCACAAGAACTAGTTTGTTTTAAAAAATGAAAATCTGCAGACTGTAAATTCAAATTTTGGCCTAGTTATTTTCATGAATGACATAAATTAACATAATTAAAATGGACCCTAACATGAAGGGAGAGCATTTTATTGTTCTCAAAAGACAATGTCCAGAAATAACTCAAATTGCCCTCCAATATGGATAAAATACTATGCATTGCTTCTTTTTTAAAAAGCTAAATAGTCACATTTATTAGTGAAATTAAATAAATCACAATAATACTTTGGGTCAGAAAATACTGTATTTATTTTATATGATTTATTTATTTGGCCTTATCCATCATAGTTTTATGAATTGGGTCAAAATTTATCTCTCTTAGAATATGTGTATGGAAACATAAGGTTCTTGTAATACACTTGCCACAAAAACACTTTGTAAGTATTTAGCCTAATATGGTTGGTATATATTGCTTCAAAAATGATTCCATAAACATGCAAAGTTTAATTACTATTTCACTTTCCAAACAGGCAAATATTCCACCTTAAATATTGTTATGGGTATAGGAACGAAACACAAACTATTGGAAAAGACCTCTCTCCTACTGTTAAAACGAGTGTAACAGGTATGGTAGACCTAGATACATAAAACGTTAAGCACCTATATCCATACCTTCTTATAGAAACCCACTATAAAATATTTTCATTAAATACAGTTTCAGTTGGCTTCTTTTCCTCCACACTTCTGGGATTAGCTGAAATGTAAGCAGGTATTCACATATATATTAACAGAAATTCGCTTTTGGAAATACTGTATAAGTAGCATAAACTTAGTTGCTTCAAACTCACGTAAAAGACATGAAATACTAATGATAAGAAAAGCCCAACCTTGTGGCTATTCACCTAAGTTTACAAATGACTTTTGCTCCTTTCTGCCTCATCTTCCTGGGAACGAATAGTCTTGGGTGTCACCTTTATTTTTTACATCATCTTTCATTCTTCATGGTTTAAATCATGATCTCATCCATGCACTTATGGTAGTTTTCCATCAGGCGCCCATACTATGGGCTTCTTAGGCAGAAAAGAAAATTTAAAAGGAGACTTTCTTTTTTGTCCTTACTAGATCCATCTTTTTTTATCTATTTTAAAGCCGCCTCCTTCACAAGTGCAACAAATATTAGTACATTATGACCCGGGGCCAAATCCACCCGGTGTCTGTTTGTAGGAATAAAGGTTTATTGGATGAGAGCAGGGTTCATTTTACTCTTGCCCATGACTTACAATACCAGAGCTGGAGTGAGAGAAACCAGGTGGTCCTCGAGGACTAAAACATTTAAAACAGAAAAGTTTGTGTCCTCCAGGACTGGAGAATCATTTCTGGTTTTGCTCATAGCTTCTCATCCTTATCAGAACTGAGTCTACTTATCCTCTGCATGGCACATTCCTATCTTATCAGGGCTTTATGATGAAAAGTGCCCCGGGGTAGGTATGAGTATATAAAAAGCAGTGTGGTGGAAATAACAGCATCTGGAGAGGTCAGACAATGCTTCCAAGTGGGCTCTCTGTACTAACCTAGGTAACATAAGCTTAGAGACTCTCTCAGCAAGTACAGGAATGTTCACACAGTGTCCTGGGTGAAGAAAACCATTTTAAATCAAGTCCAACAGATCCGCTGGGAGGAACAGGGGGATGTAGGGCATTTGAAGAATGCATGCTTAGCATGACTAATGTCCTGGGTTCTGTCCTCAGTACAGGAAAAAAAAAAAAAAAAAAGGCGTCCTGTGAGACACCATTATCCAAGTACTCTTATCAGGGTACATTTGAATCCACTCTTTCCCTAACAACTGCAATGACCAATTCCCCTCCTTGAATTCTCAGAAGAAAGTTTTCATTTTGAACATGCTCCTGGGCCACACGAAGTAAAGAAGTATCTTGGGCTGCATAAAAAACAGGTTCTATAGTTAATGTTTGTAAGTAATGAAGCTTCCTTTATATTTCTATTTTTTTTTAATTATGACAGAAGTAATTAAGAGAGACTTAGTCCTATGTTTTGGAATTAACTATACAGCCCAAACGATGATTCCTCAAACCTAGCTCCACTTGAGGGTGAGGGTAAAAGAGCTGTGAAAGAGTTCCTGGGTGAGTCTCCAGGGAAACCTGGATCTGTCCCTGACGGGCTGTTTCATAGTCACACTACATCTTCCTTTCTTTATCTGGAAAATGGGAGTAGTAATACTACACCCATCTCATAGTGTTAGCTGAAAACTGATGTCAGTTAGTACGTGTAAAATTGGAGGAGCACGTAAATACTATCCATTCCTATTTCTTTGGTTTCCTGTTCTTTCCCATCCTCCTTTTTTCTTAATATAAAGCATAATTTGCATACATCAGATGAGCCCAGTTTAAATGCACAGATCTTTGCATTTTAGAACTCAAAATAAAAGTTCAACTTTTTCTACCACAATCTGGTTTAGAGCAATCACTTTCCTAGTGTGAGATGTGATCCTTGTCAATCCAGAATGCTCCTTCCTTCCCTTTTTAAGATAAAATTTCTTCCTCGGGGGACACTGGAATCTTAAAACCTTTAGCCTCTTTTCAGTATCTGTTGAAATCACCTCAGTCCTCAGCGGCTCTATCCACTGTTCTGAGCAGGCTTGTTGTAGCTGCTGAGCTTCCTTATTGGCTACATCCTGCTCCGGTTATTTAGGCCCGAGTGTGTTACAGAAATCCACAACCCAAACTTTCATAATTTCACCTTAGAATTACAGTCTTGATCAGTTCTCAACTCTCCTTTCTCTCCTACTGGCCGGAAGTGAATGCTAGGAAGAATTAAACTAGCTGATCAGATCAATGTCCAGAAAACCTCAAAAGAAGGAAAAGAAGTAGACATTCGAAGTATAAATCAAAATATTAATTTTATATAAAAGTCAACTATGAAATTGCAATGAAAATGTTATCTTTACTACTTTGAGAATCTTCAGTGGAAATACAGGAGGTGGAATAAGTGTTTCAAATTTGTTTTTATTTGATAAGAACATATATTTCAAATGGGATTCCCTTTTCCTTCTCTCTTACTCCATGGTCCACTCTTACTCCCAAGAGGTTAGGACAATGAACTATTTTTAAATGTTCATTGCTTTATTTCTAAAATGTCCTTAAGTTATTAATAGAACCACTAAACTTTACATGCAAAAATACTCTGTGAATTGATTCAAGGTAACCATACCAATGCCATTTCTGGTTAATATAAAGTAGTTTTAATTTTGCAGTGAACTAGAACCTGCCACAATTCCAAATATATACTATTTCATTCTTTCAAAAAAAATGTAAGGCAAAGAAAGAAAAATTCTATGGCTAAAATTATTTACTGGGACAGGATAAGAAAGGAGCAAGGATCCAAGATTTCATTGATATTTTCACGTTGAAGTGCACAACTTGTCCTATTGTTACAAGATCTTTAGGGTGCCACCTGTCAGTTCCAATGGAGGAGAAACAGGATATCTTTTGGTGATTGTTTCTTACGTACTTCCTGCAGGACAAAGACTATTATAGGCCAAGATTAGAAAGGAACCTCCAGAGATGATTCAGCTCATCCTCGAAAAATCAAGAGAGATGGTCCAGAAGGAAATTTTGTCAGGCACTCAAGAAACTTCAGTGACTTTGCCAGAGCTACAGGGCACGGTGGGGAGTCAGAGCTGGAGGACAAAAACGAATCTTCAT
Organism: Fukomys damarensis; assembly: GCF_012274545.1. Taxonomy (NCBI): domain Eukaryota; kingdom Metazoa; phylum Chordata; class Mammalia; order Rodentia; family Bathyergidae; genus Fukomys; species Fukomys damarensis. The sequence goes on along the minus strand of NW_022900917.1, from coordinate 9,283,694 downwards.
TGTCCAAACTCTTCTCACTAATTGATGTCGCCTAATTACCAAGATGTTTGCAGAAACAAAGCAGATCTCATTTTCTCAAAAACTACGCTACTTTGTGGGAGTCCTTAACCAAACAGATTCAGAAATGTATTCAAATGTAGCAACATTAATAGCTATAGTCAAAAAGTTAGATTATAGCCAGGTGTGGTGGTCCAAGCCTGTCACCCCAGAAATCTGGGAGGCTGAGGCAGAAGCATCACAATTTCAAGCCTATCTTGGACAATGTGGCCAATGAGAGACCCAGAGGCATTTTCTGGAAATAGAAATTTCAAAAGAGTAAGGACGTAGCTCAGTGCAAAGGCCCTGGGATCAGTTTCTATTATCGGGGAGGAAAAATGTCAGACATAACTCACCATTTTATGTAAAAATGTGAAATTATCTGGATTTCTTCAGGTTTTCCATTAAATATAAATTTAATTTACTGCCCAATACCTCTTTTTCCTATGGATTCAAATGTAATTAGTTTGGTGTGTAACTGTAATAAAAACAGATCACGAGACCAACATCTTTTTTAGGTTACTACCTACCTCGGGGTCAGGGAACCCATATATGAGCTTACATTTCCTAAAAAGGTGACTAAGTATTTCATATTGAAAACATATTGAGAAGTCCTTTATAATCGTAAAAAGTTATATTCTCTTAAATACTCGTCTATTTTCTGCCGTGAATGAGGAATTTGTTTAGATTAATAATGAATATCAAAGGTCACAAGGCACAAGGGTCAAGAGAAGATTATTGATGTCCATGAACACCAAGATGAGGGAAAGTCTGCTCTGCAATGGCCATGGACAAAAGGAAGTAAAAGAAAAGCCACTGCCTCATGTGTGATTGTACTGAACAGTATCTCAAAATCTAATAAAAGGGGATATACACACATCACACCCTCACCATCTCCAGTTATGTAAAATACTGAACACAAACTTCAGGTGGACACACAGTCAAGGTTCTCCCTGTCTGCTACCACTCGTGACTTGTTAATACGATCCACAACAGACTGAAGATCAATCTGATCAATCTGTGCTCTGAGATCATTGTTTTCTGTCACTCCATTTTCTCTGAACTTCTCAGAACTTTTCAAAATCTTTCCAATGACATGGCGGAGGACAAACAACATGGAAACCGTCCTTTACAGATTACGCAGAGAAGAAGACAAGCACAACTCTATGTTGTGACACATACGACTGTTCTCTAAATCTAGGGTGACATTCACACAGTCATACCCCACCCGTATACGAACTGGGGGAAGGAAACAAACACAACGGATAACTTATTACCGCTATGTTAACACTAGCAAGATAAACTTTGAAAATAATTATCATAGCATTTTAAAGTTTCCAGTTATAAAAATCACTCGTGCCACAAGCAATGAAATTATCTGAATTTCTTTTCTTTAAAGGAACAAATGAATGTAATACATTATAAAACATATACACTTAGCACATTCCTTTTTTAATGTTTATATATTCTTGTGCTTAATATTGCTGAGAAATTTAAGACAGTAACTTTTTATTCTAATGTTACCCAAGTGTTAATGAAAACAAATTCATAACAAAAACCAAACTGCAATCTTCAGAAAGGCTCAAAATAAGATGAATTGCCACAAAATTAATTCTGGTTTGAAATGGATGATATATGTAAAGAATGAGAAGTATTATAACATCTAGATGGCTTCTGCCCTGAGATTATTTATTAACAGCATTTTTGGTCTCACTGGACTGTTCAACCCTGAAATTACAGAAGACTCATGAAAGAATTATTTCAGGAAGAAGAAGTGAAAAACTACTAGAAAGTAGTTTGGACTCAAAAGGTTCCCAACTCCTGGAAAGAAATGCTGATCTACTCAGTTTCAGTTGCAATAAATGCTTATAGTATTAACTTTTTAAAAGGATTGTCTATTTTAATTGATTTTTGATTATTTATTCAATAATTAAGCCATGAAGGCCTCCCACCGTACTTCTGAACAGAGGGCTATTTTGCCTGGAAAGGGTGTTGGGCAATGTCTGGAGATGATTTTGATTATCAGAAGTGGGTGAGAAGCCACTGGCTTCAGTGTGTGGAGGCTAGGCGGGCGGCTGAGTATCACGCACCATATAGGAGAACTCCGTGACAAAGAGTTATCTGGTCCACAATGGAAATAATGCTAATGCTGAGAATTTGGTGTCATCTAAAAATTCTACCCATACTAAAAACAAATAAAACAGAGTTTAAAAGATTAATCATTGCTTAATGATTTCTACCTAACAGTTGCAGGGATGGCAGATTTGGCTGTCATTTTCACAGATGTTTTATTATTTCATTCCCTCAAAGAGCACAGTCAAAAATATATGTATAAGAATTCCTATGTTAGAATCCATAGAAAGTTAGGGAGCACAAGCACTTGGGAGGCAGGTGGATCGCCAGGAGCTGAAGGCCAGCCTGAACTACACAGCAAGACCCCCCCTAATAATAATAATAATAATAATAATAATAGTAATTAATAATAAATTAAGCATAAGGGAAGTTATCTGAGGCTCAAACTAACACAGTTAATCTTCATCCCAAATGTGTGGGTTCTTTTTTTAAACATATAACATTACATCACACAACTGAAACATCTATCTATCTATCTATCTAACAATATAAAAACAATAGAGTGGGGAAGAAAATTATATTTACCTCAGTTTTGTAGAGAGAAGGAAGTGTTTTTTAAAACTTTTTCCATAGTTTTATTTATACTGTATTGCTAAATGCAAGAGACAATCGAAAGCTGTTTTGTACTTTTTAAACAAAGTATGTGACCATCCACACAAATCTAGATCACTTTGCTCATCAAGAACAAGTAATATTTTCTGCTTTGATATTCCTAACAAATTGTCCTATAAGCTTCAAGGTGGAATTAACTCATTGAATTCTTATTATCATTTAGATGGGTATCTTAATTAATTACTATCTTTTTTCAAATCAGGTTAAAGCCTCACTTTTTTTTATCTTATTGAGTTGATTGGTACTTTTTAAGTATACAGTACAATTGCGTTCACCACTGGGATCTTGTACCTTTAATGACAGATCCTGGTTCTCATTTTTTCCCCATACCCCTGTCCTCCCTTCAACCCCTCTACCCTCCTCTATTTACTAAGACTTTATTTCCATTTTTTCCTTTTCTCATATTTTTTTCTTTTCCCTTATTTCCTTTCCCCTACCCTTCCCACTTCCCCTACACCTTTAGCCCTTTTCTTCCTATTTCACCTTATCACTTATACAATTTGGATCTTATTTACACTTTTAGTTTTTCACACCAGAGAAACTATTCAGTATTTACACGTGTCTTAATCATTTCACTTGAGAATGGCCTCAGTATGCATCCATTTTCCTATGAATGACTCTAGTTTCTCATTCTTTGCGGCTGAGTAGTATGAACGGCTCTGCATAAATATACTTCTTCTCTAGAAGATATTTTAGCAAGATACTTCTCTTAGGATCATATGAAGAAAACAGATCAGGCAATCAGTTTGAGGAGGCCTTTTGTCTCATGAAATTTCAACAGTCTTGTCATTAAAAAAGACAGCAATGATGCCACAGGATGTCCCTACCAGCTCTGAAGAGCTAATTAGCAAAACAACATTGAAACAACAGAAACAGGACTGAGAAGAAGCTTCTGTGTTTCGATATACAAGGAAAGGTCAGCTAAACGTTGTGACTGAATGTGACAGCATGTTACATACTATGTGTACCAGCATGAAAGAAAGCAAAATTTAAAGCATAGTTAGTATCTTAACTGCATTAAAGTTTAAAGCTCCAGAGTCTAATTTCCAGAATCAGAACTGGACAGAACAAAAGTCAAACCCCAGACAGGCCTTCCTCAGTGTCAGAACTCTGCCAGTGTGACTCGAGACTTAAAGGCCCTCTTCGGCTGAGGAACTCCTGGGCCACTGGGTACTTTAAACTCCTGCACACTGAGCCCGCTCCACAGTTGCACCTGTGTTCATCTGACTGTCATCTGTTTAGGTTCCCTTGTGAGATACTGTAATGGTCCTGGAGCAGAGCTGTCTGGTGAGCCACCCGGGCACAGTGGAGGCTTCCAGACGTGTTCCTGTTACTACTGTTGTCATCCAGTCCAGGAGAACTAGAGATCACACCGCAACAAGGAACTTCCTTATAGCACCCAGCACTCCGAGCTTCTTGGTAAAAGAGGACAAATAAAATTTCAGATGGTTTCTCATATATGAAATACTCTCTCTCCATATACGTGTGTGTGTGTGTGTGTGTGTGTGTGTACACACACATTTAGATATAAGTATATGTGGATATATAGATATGTGTATTTATACTATCTCTATACCCTATATATGAAGTATAAAATAAATAGGCAGAAAATAGTCAAAAAGAGGAAAAAGGTATTGTAATCCAGCACCCAAAAAAAAGTATCTAAAAGTGTACCTTGACTTAGTACAATTGTCTTACATGTTTTGTATGTTCCTTGGCCTATGAGTCTGGCTTTCATTCTGTATATATGATGATTACATTTTATATGGTCTTATAAATGAATTATTCTGATGCTGGAAAAATAAGAGAGGTGTAGAGAGGGAGAAAAAAAGAACTGAGATGTGTTATGTACATGTACCAGTTTCCTACAATGAAGGTAATCGTTACGTATTGCAAACATGGAATAATGAAAGTAAATAAATAAATAAATAAAATAAAAGTTCCAATGTACAGAATCAAAGATGAACTTATGAAAACTAGTCGTCCATATATGAGAGAAAACTTAAGGAGGTGCTCCTACCAGTCTTAAAAGTACGCAACACTGTGTCACACTGGCTTGTGAGTTAAAAGGAACTATCCAATATGATGGATTAGCCCAAACGAACTCTTGATTATTCCAGACTAAACCTAAAACTATTCTTTGTTGAGAAAATGTTTCAAAATTCTTGTCATATAAGAGGTCACAGAAGAAAATAAAGACAGAAATATGAGAGAAAGGTTTACAGAGGAAGATACTTTAAAAAAAATTTATGTTGTTTTGCTGGATTTTCATGATAATTATAGTTGTCGAATTTTTAACTTCTGCAATGTGCTGTAATGTCTGAAAGTTAGTCTGGAATAATCAAAATACATACCCAATAATGTATGTATAATTATGTATTATTATTTTTATTAAAGAGGGAATTGCAAAGTTTAAAGGTGGTCAGCTTCACAAAACCTGTATCTACTTTGTAAATGCTGATCAAAATTACAAAGTATTAGAGACAGTGGGCCTGCTCATTAACACTGAAAAAATTCAACAAGGTATAGCTGGGATCATCTGAAAAATAAATTAAAATTATTAAAATAAATTAAAATTAAAATTAAGAGCACTGGAGATATTTTCCCTTTTTGCCAACTTCAAATGAAATAGAAATGTAAACTCAGTTCAACAGACACAAATAAAATAAATGCTTCTACAGGGCAGAACATGTAAAGATGTCTCAGTCATGAACACTACTGGCCTTTTATAAACTCAAGATTATCTACCTTACCTTCCACTAGGCAACACGTTCGTCAGCACCTTTGGAAATGAGAGGACCATGTCAACACACATACTTCCACATGACCAAAGAAACTGTGATGAAATTTCCATCGCAACTTCTTTTCTGTATTATTATTTTAGTAATATTTTAGAACTTTGGTTGGCTTGCAATTTTGTTGTTGTCGCTGATTTACAAATTGCTTTTTCACAGGCAGTGAACTTGACAGGAAAAAAACCAAAAAAGCAAATGTGGCACAAAACTTAAATGAGATTTTAGTCATAAAGGCACACATTGTGCAAAACTAAGGAGAAACACAACATTCTGATGAATATTATGTCTTAATAATATTACTAGGGAGGATTTATACTCATAAATGTTCATTATGGTAATCCTTTGAACTTAAATTTTTAATTAACTTTGAAATCCACAATGTAAACTTGAAATATGTTGCCTTTAGAAATCATGTTCCAGTTAAGGGGCTGGAATAAACTAAAATCTAATAAAAATTCTCTTTAAAGATAATTTATTTAGTGACTCAAAGACCATTTCAATAGATGATCATTAGTTCAGAAAAAAAGTTTGAGCTGTGGTTTTAAAATGTGGATATTATGTCCTTTACAATGTATTTAATATGTGATAGATGTGAAGCCAACAAAATATACTAAATTATTTGATCACAAAATCTAGTAAGCATAAATGTTTTCTATATACCTTTAAATTTAAAAAGTTTTCTCTTAGATTGTACAGATACTTGTAATACTGTACACAGAATCAAAAACTATACAAAATAAATTTAAACTCTCTCTACACGCACACACATATTTATTAAAACACAGACCAAGAAGTGAGGTTCTACACTGCAAGTTCAAAAGGAAGGTTAATCATAGCAGATTTAAAATTTTCCCAAAACTCTAAAATACTGCTTATTTCAAAAGATAGTTGGCCGTGCATTTTTCAAAAATCCCTCTTGAAAATCTGTAACTGCATTCCGGGAGTCCCCTGTGACACCTCTGCTTTCCATTTGATTTCATCTCATGTATTAAATTTAGCAAAGACAGAGCGGGCATCTAGATCCTAGACACTGATTCATATACATACCTCATCACTGTCAAGGTAACTGTGACTGTTTTGCGAATTCATCAACAGAAGATTCATCAGTTTTAAAATGCGACATTAATATACGTTCTGATTGTGACTGGCAGTACTAATTATATGGCAGTTTTATCCTGTCAGCAAAATGATCCTTAGTTCTGAATTCCAGAAATGTTCTATAAGTATGCACACATATATTTGGAGCCCTGGGAAATGGGAATAAACAGACTAAGTGGGAGCAGGGATAGCAGGGGAACAAGTAACACAGGACTTGGTGTTATCCAAGATCACTGCAGCTCACGTATCTTCCAGGTGCTTCTGGGACTAGCTTTATATTCTCTGGAGAGTCAGTCAACATATTGGGAGAATGCACTCGATAATACACACAGCCTCTCCACTACTCAAACCAACGTTCATATAGGCCTTACACACTTTGTAAAACCAACTTTAACACAAACACTTTTAAGTTGACATCTAAAAATTATCTCCATTCACACTGTTATGAAAAAATACCTCAAATTTGGAAATGGAGTAAAATAAAGAGCAGCATTTGGGAGATGGTAGTCTGAGGCTTGAAAAGCAGAATGTTGCAGTGAGCTGGGTTCCCAGTCCTTTTCAACAGTTTTATTTTGAGACAGGGCATCACTAATTTGCAAATTTGGTCAGTCTGGGCTTCACTTCAGCCTCCCCAGAAACTGGGGTTACAAATAAACACCACTGTGTCTAGCCTGTGTCAAACTTTTTGGACATATACTGGGAGATCACAGCATGATCTAGGGGTATTTGTGGTGGACTCAAAGCCAACTCAGGTTATATGGTAATTTTCTGCCCAATAGAAATGACAGCCCCAAAGCTTAAGGTGCCATTGAGCTACCGAACAGTATCAAGTGGTTTTGTCTCAGATCAAAATGTCACTTCTGGTGGACTATGTAACTTCTGTTCTACTTTTGCTTTTTTCTTTCAGAGATCTTTACTATCTCCCTGGTTCCCATTAACAAGTGGAATAATTTCAGCAACTGCTTTTTCAATATTTAGACAAATATAATGTGTAAAGTTTTTCAAAATTAGTTTTAAAAAAATAATTCCGCAAGTTCCCCCAGGAACACCAAGAGCATCCACCTTCCAGGGATACTTAAGTAAGACACACGAAACAATTTCATGTGTCTCTTTCTTATTGCTATTCAATTTTTTATTTTTTAAATTTTTCTAGTCTTTGAGCTATAAACTCTGGTTCTTATTCATGGGTGCACATGGAAAGGAAGTGATGATAATAATAATAGCAAACCCTAATCTGCACTCTGCACTACACTGCTCTGCTAAGTGACAGACAACAGAAATTGTATTTTGTTAGTCTCTTGTATGGATAAGTTGTGCAAGAATGTATTTCAGATCCATGCAAAATAGGACAAAAATTTTAGATCTGAACCAGTGAGTTTTTATGTTTATTTACTCTTGAGCCATGGCTGCATGTTAAGAATCGAGCTGACAACATTCTTTGTCTCTGTATTCATCAAATTTAGAAAGAACTTCTTCCCTGACTGTGAGTTTGAAATGCCCTTATATTTACAAGGTAGTAATATATGATATGATAACATCTTTGATACACAGTTATGGCAGGATTACAGGGAAAAATAGCCACTTTCTAAAAACATGTTCAAATAATAAGGAAATTCAACTTCTGAAATTTAAACTTGGTAATATTTTAAGAATAAAAACAATACTTATAGAACATAAGCTCAGACAATGTGAAACAGGAAGAAAAGGGCTAAAGGTGTAGGCAAGTGGGAAGGGTGGGGGAAAGGTAATACGGGAAAAGAAAAAAAAATGAGAAAATGAAAAAATGGAAATAAAGTATTTGTAAATAGGGAAGGGAGGAGGAGGTGAAGGGAGCACAGGGATAAGGGGAAAAAATGAGAACCAAGACCGGTCATGTAAAGGTACAAGATCCCAATGACGAATGTAACTGTACTGTACACCTAAAATGTACCAATAAACTCAGTGAGAAAAAAGGAAAAGAATATAAGCTCAGAGACTTTACAGAAAAATATAAATAGTTATGTAGCTGAGCTAAATGGTTGGATTAATGTGACTACTGTGACATTACCAGTTGGAAAATATTATGCATCTTTCCTTGGTCTCCTTAATGTTAAGCACAATCCACTCATACCCTTGCTTCCTTCTTTCCTTTCTATCTTTCTTTCTCCAAAATTTGGTTTTGTTCTTCACGAAGAATAATTAATCTGAGCCTTCACACTTAAAAAGGCCTACTGTTAACATTTAGCTAACATAATATCTAGGATTAGGAAAAATATAAAATTCTGTGTTTAACAAACATTTTTTTAGCAAAATGGTAATGTTCTACTGTCAAGTTAAATACAATTTAGAATTAATGGATAACGTTTACATGACTGAAAGATTTTTAAGTAAATGCAAGTACTGATTGATTGATCACCAATCCATCAAAATAATCGCAAGGCTTTATCGTTGGTTCATAATTTAAATGCTGTATAAATTTTTCCACATTAAAGGAAGTGTAAAGTCAACAAGTATGACTGTAGGAGAGCTATGGTAGCATCTGCATTCTGCTGTAATGATTGTGGATGACTGGCATATCATAAATACTGACCTCTAAAGTCTCGCTGTTAAAGTTAATAAGGTGACTAAGAAAATACATGAAATAGAGGTAAAAAATTCAACCCTATCCAAGTTATGAAATCTATTCTTTATCAAGGTAAAGTGCCTCTGGTTCATAATAGGAAAAATGCAGTGAATGACAACACTTGAGTGTGTAAGGGATGAGGGAAGTAAACGTAACTTGGTCTAATAATAGCAACAACTAATGAGCCTGTAAAGCAATAACAAAACGCTTTAGATTTTGTCAAGTGGAAGGACTTATTCATGAAATGATAGAAAAGGTAGCCTGTACGTTATTCGCCACCATATATTATCTTAATGCAAATTTAGATGTTTTAAATCCCTATTAAAATGACAAATCAGTTCTAGAGCATTTAGCTTCTTCCACGTATAAGTTCGTAAAAGTTATTTACCTTCTGTATAATCAAATCAGATAATGGATTTGGTTTACAAGAGCAAGTCTCTGCACTTGGAGTTTACTTTGCTACACCCTCAGTTGTTTAAGAACTACAGCCCTTACAATTAGGCTGTTTCTCTGCACTGCCCCATTAGCGGGCAACCAAGTTAAGTTACTGTTTTTCAGGCACTTTCATTCTATTGAAATCATCTAAGTTTCCTGTGGTAGCTCTTCTGTTCTTATTTTTTCAAGATGAGACACAGTACTAAGTTTAATGAAGAAGAGCAGATTGTACTCAGAGCATCCCAGCTTAGCCCCAAATACATTCCTAGCAGCAAGCTTTACTAGGAAGAGAAACACGAGAACCATAAACGACAGTGAAAGGCGGGAAGTTGAAAAAGTTTAAAGCTGCTGTGATAGAGAAAGGGATCCAAAAGAGCCAGTGCTCCACTTACCCTTCTGTTCGGTGTCCCGGAGATTGTCACAGCCTAGAAAGATGCACCATGGTAAGATATGAGATTTGTGACGGCCGTGCCTTTCTTTTCCAAACTGGTTATGAAAGCATACATGTGGAAACTTAGTATCTGGAAACCCATTCCTTTACGACTGTCTATGCAAACCATCTGGAGAAAAGTCTCAAAAATTTATTCAAACTTGAATCTCAAAGACCATTGATGGATTTCTAAAATTCCATTCTGAATATTCAGATGGAGTTCAGGGCTTTAAATGTGGCAAGACAACCTAAAATATCGTCATAGTTACAATATCAGCTGATCCTGCAGAAGTCTGCAGTAATATCTGCTGATGAATTAGTAAAGTTTACTTCCAACTATTAAGATTGGTGCTGAAATCAACTATAAATTGTGGTGAACTGTTGGCCCACTGGAAGTCTTAACATATTATTGTCAAACACAAAACATAGAAGATATTTTTCTGCTCTCTTTCTAACACATATCAGAACACTTGATATATCAGTATTTTTACAAGCAAAAACTCTAGTGTTCCTAAAATTCTTTTTTATTCAATATTTTTTAAAGCTACCTGTAATTTCTATGGTTCAATCATTAGATCAGGCGAGTGGGTGAGAAGTTATCTTACCTGCCTGTATGGACACTAACTATGTACATATTAAGAGAGAAGGCATGGCTTTGATATTATTTTATTTTTTGATCTTCAGCAAAAACTGGTATATGCTGACAGATTACTGAATTGTTTCATACTATAATGTCCTCATAATTCAAACATCTGTTTTGGTTTCATTTGCTTTACATTTCTATGAGTGAAACCAGAGAAGGAAACACAAGCCGTTTATATTAACATCACTTCTTCCTCGAGACACACTCTGCTGCAAACAATGGACAGAAAGGTCTAAAACAATATAAAAGGACATTAAAATATTCCTTTGTGCACAAGTGTAATGAAATAAACTAATATACAGTTACTATTTTAATATGGGTCAAAATAATTTTAGATTGGTAAGACCAGTGATACACGTTGCTTAGGGTTATATGTAACGTGACAGTAGTGGCGAAAGTCCCATTAAAAAAATTGGAATTTCTCTAATATTTTATAGATTAATATGGTCGTTAATATAGGAATCATGAGCCAAATAACTCTATCTCTTAAAGGTGATTTCTGTAATATATAGGAACTTATTTACTAAATCCAAAAATGAATTCAAAGTTATTTTGCAAGCATCTAATGCAATTTTTCTAAGCAACATATCTCTCTCAGTTTTACCAGAATTTGAGTACAAAGGAAAATCTTCAGTTTACATATTTTGGTGGACTCTCAATTTAGTGATACTAGGTCAGTACTTTGACCTATGTACAATTTTAAGTAACTCCCTATGTTATTAGGAACCCAGGAGAGCAGAATCTGTATTTTACCTCCACTGGGCTCACTCCGTATTCTATGTATTGATGTGAAGATTCCACTACTAAGAGCTCACAATTTTAAGACAGTGGATTTTTTTTTTCTCTCGTAAAAACAGTGATCGTGGAACAGGTAGAAGAAAACAGCAGTAAGAACATGTTTTATGGGCTGACAAGTATGAGGGTAGTAACTACTCAATCTCATCATGCGAAGAGTTGCTGAAAACTACTGCTTTCATTTTTACCATGCTGGCATTCAGCAGAGTGGTTAGAATCAAAAAGTCTCAGGGTGGAGACAGTTGTTGCTTTTATGTTGTCTTCAGCTTTTTCCAAAGCTGATGCAAAACACATGTTCTACAGATTTTAACTCATTATGTCATACATCAATCTTACATTGTCCAAGATTTAAATTATTTAATTAAATGTCAATTATTTTAAAATTTAATAATGATGTCTGTAAAAATGAGACAATTAGAGGAGCTGACCGTTATAAATGGTTATTTACTTCCTTGGAGTGGCACAAATTAATAAATAGTAACATGTGTGAAAGTCATTCATTTAGCGAATATTGGGCAACCAATATTAGCCACATGTTTTATAATTTTTGTCCTTTAGTCCATTACTGTTTAATATACGGACTCATTTCCCCCTCTTCAGCTCATCTTTTAGCTATAGTTCAAATTTATGAGTAAGAATTATTTTGTTTGTTTTTATGCCTGAAGAATAAAGTACAGAAAAGTCAAGCTGATCCTGGAACTAAATTCAAATCTGTGCATTTTTACTGTGCTACGTTAAAGAGCGCTGTGAGCAGGTAACATTTCTCTTTACTCATGAAAAGGATCGGTGCTGTGGTAGCCACTAGCTGCTCTCAGCCTGGGGTATGGACTGCACTGGCACAGCCCCTGCCCTCATGATGCTCAGAGTTGTCTTTGAATAGCACTGTCTGCGAAAGTCTTGTTAGAAGAGGAACTTCCGTGTTTACAGATAAGCGAGGTAGCTAAAGTGAGAAAGGAAGAAAGGGAAGAGATCACAGATAAAGCGAGAAGAGTGAGGAAGAAGAAATCCAAGAACAAAGTGCCTGCTCAGAAAGAAGACCTGAGTGAATGACATCTGGATTCAAAAAACACGGAACAGATCAATGGAGAGTATAAGGGCTCAGTTTCTCAAAGACGATTAAAGAACCGGGGTATGCATTAGTCTGAGACTAACTGAGGTTAGGTCTTAGAAACCCTATTATTGTTTATAATTTGTGACCATGTTCCTGGTGAATTCTATTGCAATGACATAATAAAACATACTGGTAGCAAAATGAATTATCTAGAGAGGCCTTTAGCAACATAGTAGCCACTAGCCATGTGGTTATTTTAAATTAAGTTCATGAAAACGAAATAAAATTTAAAATTCAGTTCCTCAATAGTACTAGCCAGATTTCAAGTGCTTGAGAGACCGATGTAACCTGTGGCTTACCTTACCTGGACAGCATGTATTACAGAAAGTTTGTAACACTGCAGAGACTAGCAATGAAGAAAAAAAGGTAGAATTTAGATGTACTGCAATTTATAGTGGTTTAAGGTAGCAGAAATTCAAATGACATTTCATTTATCTGACTAATAGTTATCACTTATAAAACAATTTCCAAACAAAATGCCCTCCTAAAATGGTAATACACTATCTTGCAGAGCACATACTGAGAAAAAGTGTCAAGCAAAAAACTTTGCAAAGATTTTATAATGTACACTGAGGGTAGAACACAGTATCGGCATAAATTAGGCTAAAATGAAAACATGTAAAATACTCAAAATCTTTCTGGATCATTTGGCTGATACTGGCAATGATATAATGGACCCAATCTAGGATTTGTTTTCTATAAACTGAAGATGCTTGAATTACTAGACAACACACACAAAGATGCAACAGTATTGTTATCTTCCAATGTTTTAATCGGTTTTCAATTCTCTTCTATTTTCCAACAATACACTACTGTAATAATTTGGATAAAGAGAGAGTTTTGAGAGATACAGAGAAAGAAAAGAGAATATGCCCAAATATCAAAATGTTTAAAAATTATTAAATCAAAGTTAAAAGTTACAAATTCATGACTTATGTAGTAGAAGGCAATAAACAATATGCTAAAACTAAAACATTTGTTCTAGTACATTAGAAAAGAAACCCCAAGACTGTCCTTACATTAAATTATGTGGCAAAGAACCAGACTATTTGTTCCCACTAGCGATAAATTAGAGCATCACATAAGGATTAACTGCAAAACTGACCCTTGAAACACTGCCCAGTAGCCCAATTTTGAACAATAACTCAAAATTGGTCTCCTACCAAAGAAAGCAGAGAAAAAGAATCTGAACAGTTTAATCCATAGGAGAGACACAGTGATGTGAGTCTTCATAAAACAAACTTTTGCAGCCATCTTCCCACCCTCTACGTTTATTTATTATGAGTTTCTTTCAGCCCAACATCCTTTAGTGACACAAAAAATACACAGCTTTCATCCAAGTATTCTAGGAGGTATCAGGTGTCATAACAAATACAATCTAATCTGATGAAGAGAAGGTGTTGATTATGTAAGTGACATAAACAGATACTTCATTGTGCAGCCATTGTTTATTCCGACCGCAGTTTTTTTTTTTATTGATTTGTACTCATCACAATAGCATTTGTTTTGTAACCTCTAATCTCTTAAGGATCTCCATGTAAATGGTATCATTAGGGAGACATATCATCTTTTATTTTCAGATATGCCAAATTATATTTAATGTACAAGGTGAAATAATTTAACCACAAATGTGCTGGCTTTCTTCAACTGTTAAAACCAGAATAATGCATATTTAAGAATCTTAGTCTTTTTGATAACTTAGCAATAATGCATTCAATTTCCCCAACATCTTTCATGCTGAGTTCCTATATAAAAGAATAAAAGAGAAGGAAAAATTCAATGGCAGTCTTAACACAAAGAGAAGAAAAGAACAGTTATAATTTCCCTCCTTTACTTAGTTTCTAATGCACTAATGGGTGCTTTATAATAAAACAAACTATGTGAAATACAGGTCTCTTTAACCAGCCATTTACACCTTTTCTTGAAAATGGTCAACTTAATGGAGAAGTCAACTTTTAAAAATGTAGTTAACAGATGAGGAGATATTTACCTCTCCACATGCTCACAATAATTAAGCATTAATAAGAAGCCATTCTTGTATTTTATTTCAGCTGACATCTCTTCCTTTGGGCAGTCACATAAATTGTTCCCTGTATATGAAAATCAGATGGTCACTGCTGTCTATTCTTAAAGTGTCAGAATCTAAGTAAGGCACTCACCAATAGAACATTTCTGTTCTTTAGCCCGAAATAAGGACGATTTCGTTTTCAACCCTCTTAGATGTCAATTGATAGGTAAGCCCAGAAAAGATCAAACCATGATCAAGGACTCTCTGATAAGCCCCAAACGCAGGTTTAAATGCACCTGCACTCATGTTGCAAGGAGCATGTGCTGTGTGAGTCAGGAAGAGCTCCACGTTTCTCAAATGGGTACCTGGCCACACTAACGTGAGCACACAGAATTGTTTCAAGAAGAATGAAGTAACCACAGAGGACATGTAATGCATGGGTCAGGCGTGTAAAAAACTGTGCCACAGAATACGAAAACTGGTTTTCCAACTAGTAGTCTCTGGGAAACTTGCAATTTATTAATATTCTGAATTAACAAAAGGTAACTGCAAAACTGAACATTACAGGGGCACAACTTATTTTGAAAAAAAAATTAGGGGAGGTTTCCTAAAGACAATAAATGACACAGTTTTGAATTTAGTTCTCAACAGTAAAGAGACACAGTGTTCTTGTAAGAGGGAGGTTTGCAGCCAATTTGAAGAACTTCCTGCTGGCTGCTGAAGCCACTGACTGTTGCTGCTAGACACTAGCCTGGCTGCAAACTTTCAGCTCCAGAGCTCTCCTGAAAATGAGAGACAGAGAGCTGAAAGAAGGGAAAAACTTCAAGGGAGAATGTTCATAAGATGGGGGAAACATTTTTATGCAGAATTCAGGGGACTGGTTAAAAGGAGTCTAAAAAGGAACACCTGCTCAAGTGACCAAAGCCAGTTCAAAGGGATAAAAGCAGCCCGTTAAGGAAAGAAGGTGGAGAGAATCACGTCCCTGTCAGCCACAATGAAGCTGAAGAAGCCACTTTAGTAGACTAGAAAAGATGATCTACAGGAGGAGGCAAGTTTAGAATACATAACTATGAAAAGTCGAGAAAAGCGAAGACTATTCGTGAGGACTTTCACAAGAAGTCAAACAAAGACCAGTAAAAGAGCTGCTCGGTGGACACGAGGGGGAAAGCAAGCATAATATCTGGCGATCGTGTATACTGGGAATTGTTTCAGGAAGACTCAGGAGACTGAGGGCATAAACAGGAGAATGTGTCCAACATGGCCGTTCCTGAGTGCTTGGTCGTAGGGTAGTGTCCTCAAAAGGAATGAGGAAACCTGACTTATCCTGTGCCTGTGACTATCCAAGAGAGGGCTATAAAGATTAGTGATACTGACAAGGTTGAGACATTCCAGGAAGAAGATACTGGAAGAGTTGCCAAGTACACAAAGGAATGAACAGATTAGATAACCACAACCACATCCAAGGAGATGCACGTCTGCACCTTGATTTTCTTCTGACAACAGCTGTGATTGGCTCAACATTTTTAATGTGAGCTGACCTGCTCCTAATAGGCAGGAAATAGAAATAAATCTGTGTGCTATTTTTATAATACGTGATAACGACATACTGAATGTTTGACTGATAGAAACTTCAGACAGACAAAAGATGAAAATTACACAATCTAAGGTCAGATTTTCAGACATAAATCAGCACAATTAAATTCAGCAAATATTGATCAAAGACTATTTCAATCAGGCATTGAAATATCTTAATGAGGCATAGTACCTGTCTTAGAAACTCAGCCTGCAAAGGAGGTAGAGCTGTAAACAACTAGTATAACACAGCACAATTTCGTATCAGTAAGATACGAAGAAAGCTTCTCATTGGACATGAAGGATTGAGCTGAATTCTAAAACAGAAACAACAAATGCTGAGACCACTCATAACACAGGCCCCCATATGTAAATTACCTTGATATCCTGGCCACACAAAAAGGCTAGAATTTGGGGGGGTAGTACATGAATTTAGCTCACTTGTCTGCAAAAGATGGGAGCAAATGTCAGCTCATGAGATGAGACTGCACGCAAAGCAATTAGCCAACACATGGAGGGATTTGGATGCAGTGGGATAAGGCAGTGGAATGTTTTAGACAACAGCCAAACAGGACTGTTATCTGTTATCGGGTTTCCTGAATATTGGCAGAGTGCAGCAAGAATTAAAGAGGCCAAACACAAAAGGAAGAAAAGAACTTCAGTGGCTTTTGTGAGAGACTTGAAAAGAGAACAAGCTCTAAACAGAAAAGGTAGGACAGAAGGGGCACTGGACTGATGGGGTATGAGGTGTGTGTGAGAATCAAAAAGCAAGAATGGATTCCAGATGTTCTGCACTTTAATTTCTAGGGGATCCAAAATTTTATATTGGTGTCACAGTGGTGATTACCAGGATAAGAATAGTGAATGCTATAGATGTGAATAGACATTTTACTAAAGACATACAGATGGTCAGTAAGTACACTGAAAAAAAAAAAACATTACCATCAATAATCAGAAGAGAAATGCAAATCACAATCACAATGTGCCACACCTCACACCAGTTTGAATCACTAATATCAAAAGGACTAAAGTCAGCACAAGTAGTAGAGATGCAGAGAAAAGAGAACCTTGCTCAGTGTTGGTGGGAATCCGAGTATAGCCACCAAGAAAAATAGTATGGAGGCTCTTCAAACAATTAAAAATAGAAATATCATAAAATGCAGCAATTCCACTGTGGGAATACAACAAAATGAAATAAAATCAGTATGGCGAAGAGAGATCTGCACTCCAGTGTATACAGCAGCTAAGAAATGGAAATAGCCTTAGTGTCCATCAACTAATGAATTGGAAAAGAAAATGTAGCTCATATGCCTTGGAGAATACTACTCAGCCATAAAAAAAACCCACAGAATTCTCTCATTGGCATCAACATGGATGGATGAACCCTGAGATCAGTATGTGAAGTAAAATTAGCCAGGCCAAAAACAAACCAACAACCACAAACACAAAATATTTCAAGCGCTCATTTTTATGTGGAATATGAAAGAGTTAATCTCACAGAAATGGAGGGCACGGTGGTGGTAACAAAAGGCCTGGGAGAGAAGGGGAAGAGTTGTGATGGGAAGAGGTTGATCAATGACTAAAGATTATGGTAACGGACGTTTCCAAAGGCTAGATGGGGAAAGTTTGAATGCTCTCAGAATACACGTGTGAGGAGACAGATGTGTTTAAATTGATGTAAATATTATACTAAATACCACATGGTACCCCATTAATATGCACAATCTTATGTATCAGTTACAAATAACTTTAAATTATTTGAAAAATGTACATTTTAGCTTCAAAAATCTTATATCAGCTTGCTCATGGCTCCAAAATAAAGTCGAGCCTTGTCACGTGTCTCCCAGCCTCCTGTACATACAAGCCTGATATTTGGAATGTTACCATTATGTTAAAACCTGTGCACAGGGCCACATATGAGGACTTTGATGGACTCTTGAATTCAAAACAGGACTGAATTTTAAGAGTTCTACGCTTCCTACATAAATTTTATTTTTTAATTGAATACACATTTTCAAAACACTGTATGTTAAAATTAAATATTTAAAACATTCAAACTTTTAAGGAAGAGTAGTGCTTAGACAATTCAAATTAAAAATAAAGGTTTACTATAATCTGTGGATCTACTTTTATTTCAATATCAAAAAGTAGTTTAGGGCCAGGGATTTCGCTCAGTGGTGCTGCCGCCTGCCTAGTAAGTACAAGGTCCTGAGTCTGATCCCTGATACCAAAAAAAAAAAAAAAAAGAAGTTTAATAGAGGTACAGCTGTGGCACCAGAGGGGTCAGACATGAGACAAGAGGACAGAGAGTAACACGCACATTGCTTCCCACGTAGCCCCAACTACAGGTCACTCATCCAATCTCCTTCAAAGCCTTTATAGTCACACATAAACCAAAATATAATTTTTATTTATATTGACTCA
>NW_022900917.1:9258721-9264725 GCF_012274545.1 Fukomys damarensis | reverse complement strand
AAAAAAAAAAAAAAAGTAGTTCAATTTTCTTATTTGTTGCAACATAATTTTCATTTTAAATTCCTTCTGAAATGATGTATTAGTCTGCCCAAGCTGTCAGCACAAACATTCATAATCTGGATGATTTAACAGAAATTATGAGTTTCATAACTATTTACGTAAAACATAAATATTTTTGTTTAAAATTAGAAAGGTACTAGGAACTTCGTTGGCCACTTTCTATAAAAGGAGTATTTTAGATTTTAGAAGATGAAAAAAAGTTTTAAATATCAAAAGTAAAAAAGTTATTCATATATTATCAGGGTCAATACTGGATTCACTTGTTTTAGAAACTAGTTAAATTGAGGGCATTAGTTCCCCTCGGTGTTATTATTTTTTTAATTGCAGAATATTACAATCTGAGTACTATTTCAAACTCAAAAGGCTTACATTTCATTTTAAGAGTAATGAATAAATGCACTACCCGCCACTATAAAACTATAGTCAAAAGCGCTATCATTTCACATAATGTATTAAATTTGAACCCTAAAACAATAAAATTAGAAGGTCACTATTCAATATGAAATTAATGAGAAAAAACAATGTAAAGCACTAAGGTGTTTCTTACCAAAATCACTCAAATTTGTACAGATGAATTATATCAAACATATTTTATATAATTCAATTCATTTCATCCTAAATTTATGATACGTATTTTTCAAATTCCCCTAGGTAATCATAAAATAGCATTTCACAGCATTGTAAAATGTCATTTACATAGAGACAACTCCTGGTTTTCACCAATGTTTTGTGTTCATATTTTATCCTTTTATTGTAATTAATGTAAAAGCATAGATTCCCTGGCCACTTTGCCATCTGCTCGGTGACACCCAGCTGAAACCGCACCAGTTAGATTCTTTCTCTACTGTCCTGCTGGTGACATAAGCAAGCACTTCCTGAAGACACACAAGTTCCTTACCTTCCTATTGGTGGCACGAAGCTGCATTTTTAATGTTTAACCCTTTCAAAAACCATTAATACAAACTCGAAGGCCAGAATTTTACATCCAGACAGTTCTTCCTTTGTGTTCCATGAGAGTTATAAGTCACCTTCATCAAAAAGTCAATTTGTTTTGAAGCATTAGCAAAAATGTCCACATAGCATCTCAGATAGTGAATAAAATGCGGTTCTGGAGCAACAGAGGGAGCTCACGCATGCTGGATTCTGTCCTTGTCTCCTCCCTCTTATCAGATACAGAAAGACTGGGTAAAAATTTGTATTTGATGGCTTCTTATCTGCTGAATCACCCAGATATAATGTGACATGAAATTAAGTTCACATATTGATTTTCTTCTACTCATAAGACTTTTACATCTAATTTACTTTTACAATTTCTAAAACTTATCTAAGAGATGCCTTTGGAAAAAGTTCACAGTTATGATTCATTCTGTTTACTATATTGCATTAAATAAAATGTGTTCTCAGAATTATACATGTAAATGTTTGAGAATGAGAATTAAATCTTGTTAAACACAGTCAAAATTTCAAAATCAACTCTTCCCTACAGATGGCTACACAGAAATCTCATTAGCAATTACACAAACTTAATAAAGTGAAGAAGCTCAATCTTATATAACAAGACTTTAGAGAATAAAAACTTCTGCCAGAAGTTTTAACTGAGTCTACATAGGTCAACTATGCAAAACATATCTGAATTTTATGTTCATTTATTATCAAAACTTATCTTCTAATGTTCAGGATCTCCAAATTAGCATCCTATTAAATACACATGTCCAGAGACTCCAAAACAAGTTTTAACCTAAGAGAAAATACATACGGTAAGACATAAAAATGTAACTAAAAAAAAATCAACTGTTCGAAAATTTTGCCTGTTATTGTTTTTTAAACAAACGGGCCGGTCTTTGTTGAAATATGAAGTAATATGTAACTCAGCTGGAACTTGCGTCGCTTAAAAACTGGACAATCATCCTTGCTTATAATTTGCTGCTGGTTTAATCTTAGTCACATTGTATAAACCTAGCACTTAGCCTCTAGTGTTCTACTAATTGCGCGGTGCTACGTTGACTACTGGGAATGAACCACAAGATACATCACTGTAAACTGTGGGGACTGCTTCAGCGATCAGGAGGCTAAAAACTCCCCATTGGCAGAAAGGGAGAATTCTTTGCTCAACGTGGTGGCACAGATTATTTCCAGGTGGTGATAATTATCACTTGCGAGGTTTGATATTCCGGACTTTGCATCTAAATTTATCCTTGACAAGTTAAACTTTTCATCGTGTGCATTTTCCCGTAATCTCTCAAAGGCCCAAGACAAGGATAGACCGATTAGTGATGGATGAAACCAATTCCACCCAAAATGGCAACACTTAATTACAAGCCTTGTTGTTTATAATTAACTGTGTAAATCACTAACTTGAAAGTTTCTTTTCAAAGTATTTAAAAGCAGCTCTTTTCCCAGGGGGATTTAATGCTGTGTATGATTACATAGTTAAGTATTATTTTGTTTGCTCTATGAACAAGATGGGAAAATGACACATTTTACTGACCACCTCACCAACAAAAGTGGAGAACCTTCTTAAGTGGCATGACTAGTAGATTCTAGGGTTCTCCGTATTTTTGGACCTTTTTTTTTTTCCTTGCAATGGGAAATTCATAAAATGACAATGCAATGGCTTAAATGACAGTGAGGAAGCAATTTTTGGGAGTGGGTAGTGAGTGTCAAATTCTCCATTTCAGAAAGCTAAAAGGAAAAATAGCCTCCAAATATATCTTCTGAGATGTATTTATTTTCCTGCGAGCATTCACTGAGAGCATATTTTGTGCTCTAGGTATCAAATGCTTTATAATATTCTAATTTAATGTTGCCTCTTTGCGGTATTAAAGACATACTAAGAAGCAAGAAGTGTAATCCTTTTTCACAGATGATTAACCAAAGGTTCAGAACATATAAATAACCTGTCCAAGGCCATTTAGAGAGACACATCAGATTCACAGTTTGAACAATTTTTCTAAATCTAAACTTAAAGTCTTTGAACAATTTTGCCAAGACAACATCAAAAAACGTAAATGATTTACTGCCTGTTTAGGTCCATACCAAAGGAAACTGTGGGTGCAAAGACAGAAAGTTTGAGATGCCTACAAATAATCATGGTGTTAAAAGTGAGTGAAACAAAATGTACGGCTGTGAACACAACTTTCTAGTTTCCGATTTGTTGCCGCATTGAGCTAACATGTATTGAGTGCTAATGCTGCAAAGGACACTAGAAACAGGAATGAGAAATAAAGAGCCAGAGATGATGATGCTGCCTCACAGGTTCATGGAGAAAGGCGTGGACAAGGGCTACAAAGAAAGGTAAGCAGTTTATGATCAATTTTATACTAGTTTCTATTCAAAAAAATTCTTTTTAATATTATAATTTAATCTCTTTAGCTTTCATGAGCTACTATTTGCCTCCACCTCCAAATTCTTTTGTTCCATCCCATCCTCTCTCTAATCCTTGCTTTGGCTGAGTAACACACACCATCCAGTATTTGACAGACTGCTCATGTGAAATCATGTTTCTGGCCTTTTCCAACTCCATGCAGGTCATCCTGCTGCTAAGTGAAATTCGGTCATCGTTTAACACGAGAAACACCCCCAGTCCATGCACCACCTCCTGAATGCAGGTTCCTCTTCACTTCCATAGATGCTCAGTCTCCCTTTGCCCTTCAGAATTTAGACTTTATAAATCTAGTTTGATTTCTCGTGGACTATAAACTCCATCATTACCAAAATCCTAACATGTTTTGGTACAAAAACAGCAGGCGAGACATCCTAAACAATATCAACACTTCAGAATACACAAATGTTATTATTCAAGGCAGAAACCACTGGGAAAGTGTGATTAGTATGAAATGCAGTGAGACAGTGGTGATTATTAAGGGATAAGTTAAAGATGAATAATGCTGTAACACAAAGACGATTCAAAGCAACCAATTAATGGCTGATGGTTCTACGTGCCTCCTATAAATAAGTCACAAAAAACTGAATAAATCCAGCAACAAAAGGTTGAGTTAGGATTTTCTAGATATACAGGAGCAACCCTTGAAGGAGTAAAAAAAGATCTATGCAGTGTTCTTGATTTTCTACACCACTATTCGGCTCTCTTGCTTCATCAGCAGCTACTTAACTGAAAAGTCAACTGAAGGGCAGGATCATAAAAAATGCCATATATAATCAATAGCATTAATTTAGTCATTTGTTATATTACTAATTTATTTAATGATTATGTTAAAATATAAAATACATTTTTAACAGACTTTGAATTATATACGAAGTTGTCCCTCTTAAAGAGACCCACATACAATACTACTAGGTCTTCTGAAATTTCCAAGTAATTATGGTCTTTTCCCCAATCTTTTACAATTGTCTGACCAACATTTATTTTGATGTATAACACATCCTTATCAAAAGCATCTTATGTGAAATACACACAAGAACTGTTTTTATTCTCAGATCTCATACATTTATATCCTGCTTTTATTAATGTAAATATAATAAGTGCAAATGGTGCAACAAATCTGGAATGATCGCCATCAACTCTGGAACTCTTGGTATAAAACAAGCGCACTAACAGCAGCATGTGCCTCTGTGTGTGTGCAGGCATGTATGTATGTGCATACAGATTTCATTACAGAACACAGCCTACTACCCAAAGGCACTCAGCACTCCCTGAACATTGTCAGTGCAGAGTCCAGACAGCTTAGTTAGATGGAGATGGGTTAAAAGGATTTCTGCCATAGTGTCTTAATATCTATCTCTGCTTATCATTGCAGTGCAACGTTCAACTCCAACCTCCACTCAATATGCATAAATGCTTTCACCATGAACTATAGAGATGAGAAAGCTATTCTAGTGCAACCAATTCTCACTGGTTATGCCAAGCCAATGAAGCACTTTCACAGCGCCCACTCAAACAAAAACCTTTATATGAAACACACTTCCACAACTGTATGAGTAAGTTACTTGTGTTACAAGATGAAATCTCAATAATTAGAAAAGTTAAACAGACACAGAGGTCAGGCATTCCACCTGAAAACAGCAGAGTGCTATAGCTCCGAGAGTCACGTAGGTTGCTTCACATGCAAACACCAGGCTTTATTAATAGCATTCAATCTCTACTTCCTCATTTGTACAAGAAAGGATGGACTAGGGACCAGGCATCCTTGATACAGCTTATAATTCTGGTACGAATGTTTCAAGGACATCTAGTTTAAGACATACTTAACGTTTTACTCCAAGTATAATACAACATATACTGTCTGACATAAACTGCACTAGAACCCTTGCATCCACAGGCAGCAGAATCCAACGGGAGCAGCACCGCACTGAGTCACACCAGTGAGAAAAGTCAGCCCTGTGACAGCCAACAATGCAATTTAATGTCCTCTCTGTGTCCAGAACGACTTGCCACGCAGCTCCTGCGTGAGACTAATCGTGATAGCAGCAGCAGTAGAGGAGAAAGGCAAGACGCGGAAGCCCAGCCAATACCCCATTTGCAATTTGTCACATCACAGCACAATATGACTACCGCAATTTACAATTTACAATGTTGGCAATTTACAATTCAAATGAGTGCCTTGAGTTTTCAAAGGATGGACCCTGTACCCATCAGTCAGTATGACACAAAAATGCCTGGTCAGGTTCATTTTAAATGCATGTTTTATTTGGTACTGTTAACTAATCACTATCATTACTTTTACTGTTTACAGATCCAATATTTATTAGGCAAAATGTAATTTGGAATCCTTTCTTGCACCCAAACCTAATTCATTTGCTGACTTTCCAAAATATTTATATCCTGATTAGACATATTAGCTCTTTAAAGCTGTTGAACAAGGATGATTTATTTAATTCCGGGGTTAGTGTTAAAAAAAAACCACCTGAGAGAAAGACTGAACGGGAAAACCACAGAGTCCCTTCCAGGGCTTATTAAAAAAAAAAAAAAAAAAAAAAAAAAAAA
>NW_022900917.1:9219284-9258614 GCF_012274545.1 Fukomys damarensis | reverse complement strand
AAAAAAAAAAAAAAAAAAAAAAAAAAAAAAAAAAAGGCGGGAGGTGAGGAAAACAGGGAGGAGGACTAATTTAGGGCTAAGAAAACAGGATTTAGGCACCAGCCACTCCTGAGTTCGCATCCTGAGTGTGGACTCTGACTTCCCACTGTAGCCCAAGGTGAGACCCTTGATTTACTTGCCTCAATTTCCACACCTGTAAAATGGGATTGATGATACTCACCTCCCAGGCATGTTGTGAGAATTAATTAGTGCTTGTGAAATGCTTTGAAGATGAAACAGGCTATATAAATACAAACTACTATTATTATTAGGAGAGAACTGTCAAATGCTATAATTACACAATTTTAAGTCCCACAGTATGACCTACTCCAAAATGATCGTGACTCCACAAGGAAAAGAGTGCAAGCTCCAGCTTTCTCCTCTCCAAGTATAGAAAAAAAAAAAAAAAGCAGGAAGAAAACACAGCTTTTATTTTACAGTAGCAACAAGCAGAGTCCACCCTCCCCTTAAGCTTGCCATAAACAAGTTTTATGAAGTCATTATGGCAGGTTGGGAGCAGCTCATGTCCTAAGGGATGTGGAAGCCCAAAGGAGAAAGAGAAAAAATAAGACGCTCATGGTATCTTCAACACCACGGGAAGCACAAAAAGGAAAACAAGCAAGTTGGATTGCTGTTGTATCCTCCTCCTTACTGTCACTTGGGAGCATGGAACAAATGCAGCTTCATGACCTCAGGATCCCACAGAGAGGTGATGAGGGTTAAATTCAATTTGGGCTTCTGTGAGTCCTGTTGCTGCTGGGTTAAGTGCATGGTCTATAGTTTCTTTCACAAAAATTGCCAAGTTATCAGCATTCAAAGGACCTTTTAAAACTTTCTTTAAAAATTTTCAGTCATCTATAATTTTCCTTCTGAAAGAACCAGTTATTTCGTGTAACCTAACAAGTCTTTGATTGTAGTGCATGTAAGTGAGCACCAGAAAAAAAGTTTTTATAGAAAAAAAAATTTTTAAATGATGCTAAGTATAGCCAACTAAAAATGATGACTTCATTTTTCTTCATCCAAGGTTCACTTTAGATACTTATTTAAATCAAGTGTTTGCTCTCTTATATGTACTATGAAAAGGTCAATTAAAATGAACTAAAAGCAAAATAATACTTCAAGAAAAGATTCTAGCTTAAGTTAGTATGGATTTCAAAATAGCTCATTTATCAATTATATGTAATTCACTTACAGGAGCCTTAGGACCTTCTTGTGTTGATTAAAATAACCGAAGAACTGACTCACTGATACTGCTCTAATGTGTTCTCCATGCTCAGCTCTGCTCGACACAGTACCAACGGTGTCCTTAGTGATAAACAAAAATCACACATGTCCTCAACAGCAGGGCTTTGATTCTTATGATCACTATCTGTGATCCGTGAAGACAAAACTAACAGAAATGAATCTGAACGTGAAATAAAATCCTCATAAGATATTAAGCAATTTAAAGGGGAATCATTTCAAACCCGCAGAGGCACGAAGGGCAAACCGAAGCAAGACATGAACAATGACGAGCAAAGATCAAGAATCAAGCTTTCAAGCCCCAGCTTCTCACAAAGTTGCCCTGTCTGACTTGCTCCTATTATTTGATCTCTTCAGGCCTTATTTTATCCATCAGTAAAACAGCAATCCCAGTACCTACCTCATCTGAGAACTATGATAAAGTGATATATAAAATATGCCAGGCTCCCTGAGCATCCAGTTAGTGCAACAGCAACCTCCTCAGTGAGGTATAAAAGTCTTCTACTTATACACGAAAAGGGAGATAAAAACTTGTACTGATTGGCTCGACAAAATTAACAAACACTCAGTGACCTAAGGAAATCCATTTCATGGGCAATAGTTCAGACTGATAAGCAGCTGTTTGTGCCCATGTGAACTTAAGGAAGTCCATTTCTATCTGACACAGAGGCAAAGAGGTACCAAGACTTGCTCCTCTGCACTAGTAAAAATGCGCCACTAATTTAGTAACTTCATTCTCCAGAGTAACTTTTGCAGGATTCTCAGTTTATGCTCTCGTGAAATATGACAGTAGATTAAACTTTGCATTTTACAAGCGACTGAATCCAGCAGGAGCAGAAGAAGGTGGAGAAAAAAGACAACAAGAAACAATACGAAATAAATTCTTTTTGTTTCCCTCTTTTCGCATATTGTTTAAAGTGCCTACTACTAAATACAGTCATTTGAAAATGGAGCTAAGGATACCCGCTGCACGTGACTGTCTCTTCTTCAGGTAAGCTGGAGAACTGTATGTGTTTTGTAGCAACTGCAGTTCTAGAATCTTCCAAGCAGAGTCAACTCTTTGCTCCCGTTATCATCTGTAGCACTTCCATGCAGTTCACAGAGCAGATGGACGCTCTTGGTTTGAAAGGATCCTCTTGACAAAGTTTTTGCACTTTCTCCTTCCGGTGGAAACTGCCATCAAATGCGGTGAATCGCAAAGAACATGGCGAGGACCAAAATGCTAAAATTGGTAAGTATACAACACTGCCATCCAGGGACTCATGAGAGCATTTTCTGTTGGGATTAACGTGACACCATGTGTGACAAGAACACAGGCACGACATCTCTCCATCCTCTCCTCAGGCTCACTTTCAGCTGATGGTCAGAGTTCACTAGGTAACACTGTGTTTTCATAAATATGCTTCTCTAATTCCTGTCTAGATAATTCATATAGTTTTTTCAGTGTAACTGAAAGCCTTTGACATTACTGGTTGCTACTATCTCGACGATTTTAATGAGCAGAAACTCATCAGATTACTACAAAACATTCAATGGTGTAAATCGTTCTTCTTTTGAAATCACTTGAAGCTAAAGCCAAAATAAAAACTATATGGACCTATACAATCTACTTTATGGCATACATAATTAAATACACATACACAGTTAATACTAATACACATACACAGTTAAGTACACATAAGTACAGGTTATGCGTATAAACATGTATATTTTAAAAGTATTTTTTATGTTTTTAAAAATATCAATCTGAGCTATGCAGATGCACAACAAAAATGTAAGAACTTTATACCAATAGGTGACTTTCTTTTTTGAACACTCAAATCACTTTTCCAGTGTATAATATATTGTGATACTGAAATGCTATTTGTTCTAAATCTCTGAGACACAACAGTAATTCTGTGATGGCATTCAAGTTCATAAGTAACTGTATGTAATACACTCTTATCCTTGGTGTTTCACAAAAGAAATCAACGTATGCCCACTAAATAAAGTAGAAGAAAAAACAAATGTCAGAAAAAAGTAGTACACACTCACATGTACACACATTCACCACACATGCACACACACGTGCCCAACTATTTATTACTCTGAGAAATTTCTCCCTTGGCATAAATTCACTTACTTTGTAACACACAGCCCAAATTCATTCCAGATCCAGGTTGGTAACAAAAAGGACAGATATCAAGTAGTACAGACAAGAAACAGTGACTAACTCTGAAAAACTGGCCTGCTTCTGTTGACTTACCCCACCAAGCCAGTTCAAATGTTTAAATAATCAAACTTCCATCACAGTTGTCAACTGCGTTTGAAGTTCAACACTGATTTAGTAATCTCCTAGAAATTAGATTTTTAATCTAGCATCCAAATTATGGGAAGTTTACTTTACTGTATAATCACATTAAGAAACATATCAAATGGTATAATTCATGCCTGATAAAAAAAATCATAAAAATGCCATAGTGAATAGCCAAAACTTAAAAGATGCTTTTATTGCGCATACTTTGAAACTGAGTTTCTATGCATTACTCTTTTTTTTATCAGAGATGAGGACAAAGGATAATACCATTCTGTCTCCCCCAACTGTCTGTCTCTTCTCCTCCCCCACCGCTCTCCTAGTTCTCTCATCCCTGCCTTCTCTCTCTCCCTTTATTTTCTGCACTAAACTAAAACAGTCTCCAGTAGTCCACTGCCCAGTGCCCCTCTAGCTCCAGATAGGAAAGTGAAGCAGGACTTCCTGCTCATGAATTGTGCTACAGAGCCACTAGAGTTTGAATTCTTGTTCCTCCTTCTGGGATCTTAATAAAGATACTTTGTCCTCTGGTCACTGAAAGTATCACACAGAGTTCACAGCTCCAAATAGGAAGCAGTCCCTGAAATCAGCTTCACAAGAGCCAGAACTTCTTCCTGGGCCTCTGTCTGCCCTCTCTGGCCCAGCACCTTCCAGAGACACCTGCACCCCTCCATCACACGTGGCCCACAGCATCTCCTGGAGCCCAGGGGAGGCAGCAGGCTCCTGTGGGTCGCCCCACTCTCCACCACGCCTGCCACACTTCTGGACTTTGGCTTTTGAGTCTTGTCCACTTTTCACAGCAAAGGAAATGCCTGCAAACTAAAGAGTCATGGGGTATAAACACTATGAATGAATTAACTTGTGTCTACTCTAAAAATCATTTTCTATTTAATAGATACCTGTATGACTCATAATGAGCTTAAAACACTTAAAGAAATCAAGTCAGACCAAATCGAAAAGATTCACTTGGAGAACTGCAGAAACGGGAAGATTTCAGAAATCTGCCAGATGCAATGGAAGAAGGAAGCCAAGAGAAACTTCAGTGCAGCGCTGAACTCTAATATGAAACTATCTCCAGCAGGCAGCTTACTCTTCATGGGCCTACAATTAAAGTTTCAGATATTGGTAAATAAGATCACACTAAAATTCATAAAGGAATTAGTGAGGGATGAGAAATATTCCAACATAATGTCTGATGTACCTTGTTCAGAATGCCAGTCTTTCTGACCGCTAACAATTAAAATCCTGATCTCCTTTTTCCCCCTACTAGATGAAAGCCTTCATGACAATGTAAAATGTGCCCTGTCATATTACTGACAAGTGGCACTGAGCTGGTAAAGTAGGGTATTAATACTGATTACACTGATTAATGGAACCCTAAGAATTGGTTCAATGGCGCTCCAACATTCTTTAAAGGAACAGATGAGAGACACTGCAAGCCGAATATATAATTGATTTATTTCATTCTATCACAAAGAAAAATCTCTGAAATGCATGAATTTAGGTATAAGCTGAGCTCTTTCCAGTTTTCACCCCTGAATTCATTTAAAAATGAAGAAGGTCTGAGTAAACACCCACGCCATAGAAACCTTTAGAAATACACAGTACTCAAGGCTTAGGATAGATCCCGTTATCTTCAGGGACTGTCAAACTTCTTCATACAAATATGTAAATTCTCAGCACCGTATCACCGCCAGAAGAGTCAGTATTGATGACGGTTCCATTTGGATAGATCTCAGGAAAACACCATACCATGTAAGATGGTAACATCAATACCATAAACTCTTAAGGAAAAGTAAAAGTCTCAATCATGTTTCACTCCAACATCTACCATAGAAGATTAGTAAAAACGGGATGCCCCATGCCTTTTTTTTGACAGCTCCAACGTCTATATTCTTGAGAATTTCACTGTTCACTCAAGTTTTTCCAGCTGCTCAGAAAGGCTTATGAGTCTTGATCAAGTGGGCTTTCCACTCAGATACCTTGTGGGGCACAGCTCAGCAGAGTTAGATTTAAGATACAGGATGTATTAAATGTAAATTAGAGCCTTACTACAAATTCTAAAAATCCACTCATTTTGAGCAATGCTGTTTCACGTTTCAGGCAGCAGCAGTGTGAGGGTCAGTGTTACCCTCATACACCTCCAAGACTAACTGAAGAAAAGCAACCACAGATAACTCTGTACTAATGAAAAGGAGAGCTGCAGGAACAGGCTTAGAAATCCAACAATACCAGCTCTCAAATCAGAAACAGGTGAACGCCCATGCCAACTCAGCTACTAATTAGCTTTGAGGCTTTGGGAAGATCATTCAACCACTGTGAAGTTCCGCATCCTAGCTGGACAAGAGAGATAATAATAATCATTGCTTAATTTACAAGTACAGTGCGAAGAAAATTCATGTAACTATAGCTCTGTTTACTGCCGACTTTTTGTTATTATTACAAATTGGATTTTTCCAGTCTAGAAATAGCTGCTTTGCAAAGTGTTGACCTATCTCACTCTGGAAATGTTCTACCAAGCCACAGAAGAAGCTATCTGTTAAAGAATATCACGCAAAGAATTCTTGGCATTGAGTCAGAGGTTGTTCTATTCGACTTCTGAAACTGTTGGAGTTCTTGGAAATCTGTAACTATTCCTGAAGGTCTCTTCTGTACCTTTGTTAAGTTAAATTTAACCAACTTTTCCCGAGCATCTACCCCTGTGCATGCAAACATTAACAAGAATCCATCCCTGCCCCTGAGGGACTTCGATCAGCTGGGAGAGACAGAAACATGAGACAATTCCATGCTCACACGGAACACTGGAACATCAAGAACAGGAGTTCTACACACCTCAGGCTCAGCAACAGCCTTCTCACAGAATAGTCTCAAGCCCAGTGCCAAAGAGAGGTCCATGCTGTTCTTCTGTGCCAAATTAAGGCTCCAGGCTTTACTCTGAAATCTTGGAAAGGGAACATACATCCTCCAGCTGGGACACAAAGGAAGAATTTAATGGTCACAAGACGGAAAGCAAAGAACCACTTAACCATTGTGAAATACTTTTTTCAAGGCCAGATCATAGGGAGAAAAATTCAGTTGTCATCATTAAAAAAAAAATCACTGGACATTTCACAATCAGATGATAGGTTTCTGAAGATGGGACCACCTATTAAGGCAAAATTTAAAAAGAAGAATTAAACCCTTTCTGGTCTTGGTGATCAAGTTCTCTTGCTAACAAGGATGAATTACTCCCCAAAGCCCACAGCTTTGCTCAAGCTATGATAAATATAAATTCTACCCTCATACTTTCTTCTCCCAGGCATCTCTGCTGTCAGTGCTTCTGTGCTGCGTGTGGTTTTATTCAGGTTAAATACACATCTTAAAATTCCAGTTTTATAAAGCAAATGCGACAAACAGACGCAGCTCAAGTCTTCATTGTCAAACCTGGATAACTCCCATTTTATGTGCAGAGCGCTGAAGCGGAGTTCAAAGAAGCAGAGCAGATTTTGATTAGCATGATGCTTCCAGTAAAATGAATGAAATGATTACTAGTATAACATTTTTTTCAAAGTGCTTTTGAATAGACTTGTATCTATTTTCTAAAACATCTTCTATACCATTAAGAACATAATTGAGCAGAATATGATTACACGGAACGAAATTATGTTCAAAGGCAGAAGTAAAATGCATTTTATAATCTAAGCTGGAGAGAATACATTTGCAACACTTAAGTCAGTGCACCCCCTTTCAGAGCTGCGTTGCTAACGCGGCAGAAAAGCAAGCCAGGCTGTCTGCTCTCACCTCGTGCAGGCCCTGCCCCTCACAGGTGTGCCTCAAGGACTTCTACCTCTTATTCTTTGAATCATCTTGAAGACACTAATGAGCATCGCTCTTCAGCTTTAATTATTAGCCCCTGACAAGTCAACATAATAGGAATCAGCTTAACCAAGCTTGCTCCCTGGCGAGGCGATATGTTCAGCTACTCGGGCTACACTTCTCCGAGAGAGGGCTGAGAGGTTGCTAATTTAACACTGTCGAAAAAATAAACACAGGTCTTCACTTACAGTTTATCTTTTGACCTTTGTGTCACCAAATCTAGCAGGATAGGCATTGTTTTTGTTTTTGTTTTCATCCCTTGGGAAGGATCTGCAGAGGAAGTGTGCCTCAAGGCTTCCCCCCAAAATTAAAAATGGGCGTGAGATCCAGAGAGAATGTGCTCTGGAATTTAAAATGGTGAAATGGTTCGAGGAAGTCACCTCATCTGTTTCAAATAAAAAGATCCTAGGGCTGGGGATTGTAGCTCAGTGGTTTTGCCACCTGCTTCGCAAGCGCAAGGTCCCAAGTTCGATCCCTGGCACAGAATAGAAACAAATAAGAATGAAAAGATAACTGTGATCTAGTCTGTTCCTACTACTTTATTAATTTACAATGATATTCCTGCTACTTGCATGCAAAGATTAGTTATCATGAGTGTAAAATTGAACCCATATCTAGTAGAGAGAATTTTTTAAAATTTATTTTATTTTATCCCATTCTCCTCCTCCCCTAAGTACAAACAAAAGCTTTGTTTACATTGTTTTCTTATATTTTCACTTTAAAAGAGGAAAAATTTAAGTATAGTTACTCAACCAAAATTTCTAAGGATAATACAGAGCCACTGGCAATAGTTTTTTCATCTCTTTGTTACAGAAATTGAAAATAATTATTTTTAATTCAAAGCTATAGCATAGCAATTTCCAAGGTAAGTTAAGTAAATCCAACCAGCAAACCGTACCATGTTTCAGCTGCATAATTCACGTTCTTCTTTTCAATTTCTGTAACAACTTAAGTCACTGCGAGTATCCTGATTAGCACTTGAGTCTGTCTTTTATAGAACTTACTGAAGATCAACCATTTGTCAACACTTTCTCCCCTCAAGTACTCTTCCCTTCAAACTTTAACCCTGGCATGATCCATCCAAGAAATAACTAATTACAGCTGGACCTAGAACAGTGATGACTAACTGTGTAATTCCGGGTAGCTGCTGAGAAGACAAGGGTGTCCCGGAGAACAAGATGGATCCCCACCTGGGGATGGCCTCTGGGGTCAGCGCAACTCAAAGCCGGAGTCTCTCCGGAGAGTGGGCCACTCATCAGTTTATGCAAAGCTTCCTTTTGAAGTAATCATCAATAATTATATATTTATATGTGTTATATATGGGTTATCAAATTTCATTATTGTGCTAAGTAAACAACCTCTATTATTTATTTATTTACTTTGGTCCTGGGAATTGGATCTCAGGCTAAGCATGCTCTCTCGGTCACTGAGCTACACTCCTGAGCCACTAATTTCTTTTTTATCTCTTTCGTAATAGTTTTTTTTTCAAGATTGCAGAAACATAACCTTTCAGGGGACAGGAACCGTGTATGTTTGAATTTTTTAACTGCAATGCCCAGATCAGCACCCGGCTCACTTAGAATAAAGGCTTTATAAATATTTGCTAAATAAGGAATGAATAAATAAACAAAGGAACATTTTCCTTACTCGAAATACATGTACGCCATGTGTCCATTCACCAAAAAGCAGTTTGTATTTCTTCTTTTATTACTCAATACGCTAACACACTGACATAAGCTTTAGACTGACACATTGTTAACTAGTTTTCTAGAATAGCACTCCATGATCGCTGCTTGTCTTTTTTGAAGTTACATCCCAATATCCTCATTTCCTCTTTAAAAAGTAAGTTTTAAACATTTATAAGTAAATGTTAGCAAGTGAACTATTTAGGCGACTGTAAATCTCATTACATACAGTGAGTAGCTTATTTATCAATCATGTAGTTTTCTAAGTTAAAATATGATGATGGATATATTATTCAGAAGTTTTTACTGATTTTCCTCATTTTCACAGCAGCATAGAAGGAAACAAATTCATATTAAAATTGCTGAATCCTTAACAAGTAATCCTTGAAATTTAGGATACTCATAAATGTCTGATCTGATTATGAATATATAGAATTTATGGACATCTCCTATACAATTAAGAAAGCATTTCAATGAACTTGTGTATCAGTTCCTGATAGCTAAGCACTCGCTCCACTCAGTTTCTACATTTATAGATTTCCTTAACTACTTTTATTTCTCTAAAATCCTTAAAATTTATTTGTATATTACATTTAGGAAAATTTATTTTTAATTTCAAACCAATACTTTTAATACTGCAGACTGTTTTCTGCTGAAGAATATTAATAAATATTTCTCCGAGAGAGCTTATGCATTGTTTCTCACTCACTAAACCAGTTCCTCAAAAGCATTCTCAAAGCTAATACAAAAGCAAATAAATGAAGGGTGCCTGGGAAACTAGCTCAGCACGCCTAGGCTCTAATGAATCACAGGTGAGGACTCTTTCCTTCCTTTCCAGCCCTGAGAGGTGACCTAAGGAGCACCACCTGTCTTAAAGGGGAGCTTTTCTAAGTGACAGGCAGCAGAGCCCCACCCCAAACCAGAGACACCTGAAAAGCAGAAGCACATTTCTCCAGCCACCAGCCCTTTCTAGGAGCCAGTCTGACTCCAAAACCCTCAGGAGAAAACAATGTACAAATAAAATGATTCAGGGTGACAAAAATGAGCTGAGCTTCATTTTCCAACTCCAAAGCGACATCCATCTGCAGTTCCTGTATGCAAAAGGAGCCCCAGCTATGGCCAAGGGTGACCACAAAGAGCTCCGTGCAGGCTGACATCAGTCCAGCAGCACAGCCCTCAGAGGCTGGCTGGGTGTGAGATTTATCAATGGAGCAATGGAGAGAGAAACAAATCACAATGAGGAGGCCAAAAAAGAAGAGGAGATAAGTTTTCCAAAGAGATTAACAAAGGATGGGAGTCAATGAAGCTCTAGATAAGGGCGGCTGCTCCAGATGGCACTGGTTCAGAGGAAAAGGCCCGGTGAGGGGCTGCCAGCGTGAAGAGGCAGACAGGAGGCCCGGGGTAGGTGAGGAGAAGGACAAAGCACAGAACAGGGCGGGAGGCCAGCCTGGCCATGAGCGTGAATGAAGAAGGGCAACAGGGTGCCAACAGGGGGATGCACTGAGGCCCCAAGGGACCTCCCTGTACTTCCAGTGACAGATAATTCCCTATCTTTTCCCGGGCATCTCATCCCCCACACACCCCAGCCCAGCCCAAGAAGCTACTAACTGTGGGCTCAAACTCCACTCTGCACGCCAAGGTTAGACAGCCACTGAGTTTGCAAGTGGGTGGATTCTGAGCACAATACAGAAAAGGGGTAAACTCTTTGGGTTTCTTCCCCTCATTCTGATAATTTGCTATTCTAACACTCAGGGCAAAAATTAAAAAAAAAAAAAAAAAGCAGAATTTCAAGCAGGCACTTAAACACAAGCTCACATGTTCAAGTGTGGGAGTAGATTGGGTAAATGAAACAGATTAGTTCAACATTTGTGTTTCTCTCATCAACATCAAAAGTCCCTTTGTAGTGACTAAAAACGAGAAAGGAAAACTAACAGTTACTCAGAAGGTTTCCAATATGTTATCAAGCATTAGTGAACTTTTCTGTGGATTTTAAAAATCTGAGTTGTTTGGCACAGACTCTATTTTTTTCTTTTTTCTTTTTTTTTCCTCCCCAGCTGATGAATTCCCTTCAGACAAGAGTACAAGAAGCAGAAGGCAAGAAGGACAGGACAAGGACTTCAGCATATGGTCAGGTGGGCGGGGCTTCGACCAATGTATTTCCACTGTGCAAAACCAACAGCCAGACGAAAAGAGCACCTTCTGTTAGCCAAGAAGATGCTAAGCCTACCAGAGAATTACAAAGGGAAAATGGGACTCCAGCACATCCTAAGGGTTCTGCCTGGTGGTCTCACAAAGACCAACACATGGTTTGAATAACCACTCAGAAGGTCAAACAAAGCAACACAACAACGGCCACCACCAGGTGTCAAGGTGTATTCCGGTGACTACTGCTTCTCCCCTCAAACAATTTTGAATTCGTCATTCAAATAATAAGACCTTTTAAGAAAAAACTAACGATGTGTTATTATAACAGAGAAAATTGCTGGATGTACATTTTTTGAGTGGTTGTTCTGGAAAATCACAATATCCTAAATTCCTGACTTTTTTTTTAACCGACACAAAAATTTTGTTTAAATTGCCTATAACCATTCCTATAATGCTTCTTATCTAATTAGTAGGTGATGACCCTCTTTCAAATGCCCCAGAATCAACTGTATGGTCTTAAAAACCACCGCCTTTCATGTACTGTGTCCTTTTGATACTCGCAGGGTGTTCTGCTACCACATCTGTGGAAAGAGGTGGCAGATAGTGTTCCTGTTCCAATCCATGTACCTGTGTTCCGCTTTCCTAAACAGACTGGAAGCTTTTCAAGCCACAAAACACAGTCTATTGTCCTAGTATTTTGTTTTTTGGTCCTTTACACATAAATATCCATTAGCAAATCTGATAACCTAATTAAATTAGAAGTCTCTTGTCTAAGATCCACAACTCCATTCGTGTGTAATGGCACTTTCCATTTTTCACAGTGCTAGCCAGGCCTGTATTCCATGTTCCAAGCTGCCTGTGATCTCCCCCAACATCTCTGACCACAGTGCTGAGGCTTCCTGCTTCCCTGAGAGGGGTGCTCATCCCACTGTGTTCCAAGTCCCAACGATGACGGGCCACGGCCATACCAAACATCTTCCCATCGTTCCAAATAAATCTGAAACTCTGCACTGGATACAAGGGGATAAAGATGACACTTAAAGGTCAAATGCTATTTAATCCCCATTTGAATACCACAGTACCATAGCTATAGCCTCCTGTCTTCCATCCCAGAGTTGGGGAAAAAAATAACATATTTCTAAAAATATTAATGTTTGTCACTGACGCTAAGATAAACAAAAGCACTACTACTTCTAATAGAAATAATGATGCAATTAAGAGATGATTTTTTTTTTAACTGAGAAAATGTAGCCTTATATCCCAAATAACCAGATTCCTAATTATGAGGCCAATCCAAAGCTGACTGACAAAAGATTTTAAAAAAAAGACTGCCCTTCTTAGTGACAGGAATAAAACACTAAGTGTTTATTCTTAAAATTTCTAAGATACTCTGAAAACTACAGTCTATGCCCAGGAGTAGACAGAAATATGATAGTAAACAGTATTAGAGAAATTTCACTTAATATCGCATTAATAAAGCTAGTTGTCATCTACTGTTAAATTGGGGAAGGTTGGCGAAATAACATAAAATGTCCTATTGGCCTTCAATGAACACTGTCTAAGATTATAAATGGGAAAACCCGTAAGTATAAAAAGGCAAGACAATGTGTAAGCCTGGCTACCCCAGCTCCCTGTATAAAGAGGAAAACAGGCCCAAGACCAGAGTCTCAGCCACTCAGGCATCTGGTATGGGTCTTTAACAGGATCCAAGTTTGGCATAAGGAATCGTGTTTCTCAGTATTCCTCAGTGCTGCATACCAGTTTAGCAATTAAAAATTAAAAACACTTTCTCCTGGTAGTGTAGGATTCACTGTGTGGATTTATATTTTCCCATTATTGCCCTGTACTTTCACCACTGCTTTCTTGTCACTGTCTACTCTGTGGGATTCTGTACAATCAAAATTTTTCAAATCCATACTTATAACTGTATTTCTGAAGCATCATTTTAGTACGCATTGCTTTTAGGGCTATCAAATTATCTAGAAGGAAGTGTGACAGATCTATGAAAGCATTGTGCAAATGATAGCATCACCATTATAACTAGAAGTGATACAGAATGCTAATGTGGTGAAATTTTTAAGAGACATGGAGGTAAAATTTAAAATTAACTGTGGCCACAAAGACATCACCTAAAACAACTAATTTGCAAGGGACGACAGTGCTATCAGAATGCCTGTAGTCTTCAGTTGCCTATAAAGGTTTCTGAACTTTATTTTAATGTAACTGTGTTTCAGAACTTACTAAACACTATAACCATCTCCAGATAATGGCAGCAGTCTTTTTAACGTTAATGTGGCAGCATAACAAAATGCATTACTATGTATGACTGACAAAATCCAGTGTGAAAAGCCCATGAAGATGTGCTGCTCCCTGTTTACTCTTTCCAGTTGATTAACATGAATAAAGTTGCCATATCTATCACGGTCCATGTAGCATACTTCTATGCTCTCCAATAGCTCTGGAAATACTGATAGCAAAGCGAGAATGTGTTACTCACTGGCCTTCTAAAACAAGTATTTAGCATCTAGGTTTTCATCTTTGATGTCGCATTATTACTTGGATAACACGAAATTCTTAACATGTCACCTTCAGGCTGGAAGGAGCAAGAAGGTGTGAGCTCATTTGAATTTATTCCGGGCCTCGCTAATCACAAGTATGTTTTTTAGCCTTATATGTTCAGACATATTAAAAATAAAACAAGAAAACAACCACCACAAAGTGCCATGAAAGCAGGGGTATTCCTGTCTGGTTCACTATGGAATACCTAGTACCTAGTACTTAGTACCTAGCACCTAACACCTAACACAAGACTGGACTCCTAGCAGACACACTTGTCTTTACTGATCGTGTGAATAAATTAAACATCATGGCACTTGCTGCCACATGAAGCCATTACTTTTAGGGCAATGCAAAGTTTACAGACACAAGATTGGTATCAAACATTCAACCACCTCCTTA
The DNA here is from genome assembly GCF_012274545.1 of Fukomys damarensis. Classification (NCBI taxonomy): domain Eukaryota; kingdom Metazoa; phylum Chordata; class Mammalia; order Rodentia; family Bathyergidae; genus Fukomys; species Fukomys damarensis. Next base: position 9,244,400 of record NW_022900917.1, on the reverse strand, counting down.
AGACGTGTTTCCCACTCCTATACACATCTTAGCTCTGAAATATATTTTCCCCTCTGCCTGTGTCCTTTATATGAAACCAAATTGTTGGTCTTAACCATACGCAGCGGATGAATAAACTGGCCCTTTCAATCTTTTATACAATTCTACGAGTAACATTTTATACCTTCATGCAATGCCCCTTGAATCATAAATGCATTAATACTATGCTTTCATCTTGAGCCTCTGAGGAAGCAGGAGGAGGCTGAGGCGCCCAAAGCAGGAGAATTAAGGGCTTATTCTTTAAGAGAATCTAAAAACAACTCCTCCATCTACTGTCATGCTGCTGTCAGGTTCTATTTGGTGGTGTGGTGTTTTGTTTTGCTTTGATTTTAACTCGAATAAAAATAAAAACCAATTTAAGGCTCAAATCAGTTCTCCTAAAGATATAAAGAGGGTTACTGTGGGAATTCAAAAATAAAAAGGTTATTCCAGCAAGTTATAAAATGGCTCAGGAAGACATAAGCACTAAAATCAGTGATCAGTATCAGGCCTGCCCAAAAAGCAATCCTTGAGGGCAAATTTTATTTAGAATCCTTACAACATTAATGAGGCAGAGAAATCTTTGCTGACTAATGCCAGAAGTTAGCAGAGAAAAGAAACAAAGACTGTTTTCATAAAATCATAACAACCACGTTGCTAAGGTGTAAAGGGGCTGTTTAAATATCTAGGTTACTTTGTGCCTTGAACTATTTTGAACATTCTGGGGAATCTCTGCTGAATCCATTTTAGGGAAGTCCCAAATGCAAAATCAGACGTACTGTGAGAAAATTTAAAGGAGCTTCCGACAACTGTGAGCTGGTAAAATAATTTGTGCACTGGCGTAAGCTGCCCGTTAGTTTATAGAGTTTAATTTTATCAACTCTAGGAGCAACTTGGGGACCTTTCAAAAACTAATGGGATGAATGCCCTGCCGTGGTACCCGATGCACATTTTATGTTTTTACAATGGCACCTGGCAAACAGCAAAGCAAGGAAACAAATCGCTGCTTTCACTCCCCTGTTGCCAGTTGAAGTACAAAGCTGAAGTACGAAGCACCTCGTCCAGCGTGAAAAGTCCCTCCACAGTTGATAACACCAAGTAAAACCCCACCTGAAATGCAGAAACCTCTTTTTTAAGAGGTGAAGAACAGCCATCTAACCCCACTTCTTACCATTTTAACATTAACATTCCCTCATCTCAGTGCCTCTAACCCATTTACTAAAACTTCAAGTACAAAAGCCGCAGCTTTATTTTCATAGAGACTGAAGTTACATTAACATTAATCACGGATTAGTGCTATGACTGCTTTGCAGTAACACAGCTCTTTCTACCTTCATGTTTCAAAACATTTTATAAAGGAAAGATCCCTACCAAGGAAATATTACATCTATTTTTGAAACGTTGTATCTTGCTTTGGATGCTTGCCAAATATTAACCTATTTTCTGGTCACCTGTGTACAGGGCTTACCTCTCCTAACAGACTCCAAACACCCCCAAAAAAGCACTGCATCTTGGCCATTTGAAAGCACAGCCTATGGTCCCAGGCCCACCTGGGGCAGGTAGAGGTCTTGAGCTTCAGTTTTAAGAAGCCCATCAGAATATAAATACAGGACAAGCCACATTCTTCTTCATCTGTTCTATCAGAGGAAAAGTGATATTTTCTTCCCTCAATTTCTTTAATCTTGCTTTTATTTCCATTTACCTGCCTCAATTGTTTCAGAACTCCAGTGTCAACAAAGGGTGCGATTTAGGGTATGTAAAAATCCACAAATAGAATTCTATCCTTAGCGACCTTTAGAATGGAATGGATTAACTGAAACCTGCTACAGGGAGAAAGGTAACCTGGATAAAGCTGGAGAACAGTCTACGCTCAGGCTGCATGTTCAAATTCCTGGCTCAGATCCTGCACAGGCAGCTACTAAAGCAAACCAAGACCCTACTTGATCTTCCCTGGGTTCCATTAGTAATACTGCCAAGCACGGACTGAAGTACAGATAAGTGTACCTCTAAAGGCAGGAACTTCTCAGTCATTAGTAAAATCACACGCACCTGATGGTTACCGACCTAAATGAGCTTGGAATGGGAAGGTGAGATTAAAATGTGCAGATCTTGGTCAACAAATCTCAATTTGTTTCTCAAAACTTAACTACATACAAAGATTTAAATTTTCTTGGTGGGAAATAAGCAACGATAATACATCAAGACGTGGCAGTAAGGCTAAAAAAAGTGGGGGGGGGTAATAGTAATTAAAGGCTTCAAGATGACCGGTGTAAGAAGGTAATTGTTTTTAGACAGGTATAAGTCATGTTCTCAACAATCATAAGGATTGTTAAAAATAACCTAATGATATTTTTAAAAATCCTTAATTCTGAAGAACTACTTAAAGTTATTTCTGTGACATAGGGGGATCACTCCCAATATTTTCACTCTTAACATTCTTTTTGTTTTGATTTTTTTCAGTGAATAAAGAAAATGCCTATTTACTTCTGCCCATTTTCCTGGATTTATCTGAATACTGATTTTAATTTTTTTTTATTAGCCAGGCAGAGTGCTGCATGCTTGTAAACTTGTAATCCCTCCACTGTGGGAGGCTGAGGCAGGAGGATAACAAATTCAAGCCCAATGGCGGGCAAAATTTAGCAATTTTCAGAGACTTTGTCTCAAAATAAAAAAGTGAGAAGGCCAGTGCTGCCAAGCAAGCAAGTAAATAAATATATAAATCTATATTAGTTTTTTAAAAAACATTTTTAATTCATCACTTTAATATAAATCTGTATTTAGAATTATCCCTCTTCTTTTTCCCCCAAAATAATGATAACTCAAATCAAACTGGTCCTTGACTGCCAAGGGAAAAAAAAAAAAAGATTAACCAATGCTGAACTTCAGTTTTATATACGGGGGGAAAAGATTTTATGTTGGACTGAAGAACTGTGATTTATTTAAAACAACTTTCAGGATTAACTAAAAGTAGATTATTCAGGACTGGACAAAATCTTGACTGTTTTGCAAGCTTTCAAGTGCAAGGGGTCACACCGATATGGAAATATAAATTCTATGTCCATACAACTTACTTGCTTAAGTGAAAGGGGAGTGGTTATACCCAAGCAGAGAGATATACAATTTTTTCCACACCCTGGGACGATCTGGACATGATCGGTGAAGAATGCTTAGTCTTTCTGTCCTTCTCTGTCTTCCCCTCCCCTAGGTGTGTATATTTTCTCTCTCTTTCCATTAGATTTCCATGAGATTGTGTGGGATTTCCATTAAAGGCTGCTGATCACCTAGTGATCAAATAGATATAATGCAGTAGATATAACCAGGTGATGTGATCAAATAGATATAATGCAAAGCAACCAGCCTCAAGACCACCACACCACAGGCACAGGGACCCTGGGAGGGAAGCCCTTGTCTAGTTTCCTGACGTCTGACATGCTGTATCCACTGCCAGTGACTTGGCAATTTCTAAAAAAGAAAAAAAGAAGCAAAAAAAAAAAAAACCACCCAACAAACACTCATCACTCAAAAGGAATCTTCAGTTCTTGTAAGGAAGACAATAATCCTTCGGAAGTGGTGGGTGAGGGTGTGCTCAGCAAAATTTTTTCCATCCTTTTTCTGTTGTCTGCATTTTCTTATTCACCATCCAGGGCAAAGGCAATCTGACACGATTCTGTAACCAACCTGGTCCGGCAGGATTTCTCACACACCTTGCACAAAAGGCTAACCCCTTACAAAGTACTTAGTTCAGATTTGCGTCAGGGTTGAGTGAATCGCAGCCAGGGAACAGAGCTCAAAACACAATATGAAAGTCTCCTCGGCTAATCACTAAACCAGTGGTTCAGCCAGAAGTGGGGGAAATTAGAACTTTGCACTGTTTCATTTCCTCTTATGCTAATGTGATAAAAGAAAAAAAGAACCTCAGAAATCCAAGGAGTGATATATATGCCTTTTGTTCATTAATTTATATGGAAAAATCTTAAAACTTCACAGTATGTAAGTTTAGTCTAACAATTTAAATCTTCTATGGGCGTCAACCATGTGACTGTGAACTTGTACTCACAGGCCTCCTAAGCCCTTGCTGTACTCACTGTAAGTCTTCTAACTGTCATGATGTTTAAACTCCAGCTGAGGTATTAGGTGTTAGGATAACTCAAGCAATGATAATGGGAATTGCTGGGGTATCTCCCTCCTAAGGGAAACCTATCCAGTCTTGGGTTTATTTAACATCGCCAGAGGTAAAATACACTCAGGAGCCAATGAATCAGTTACCAAGAAATCTCTGGAACTTGCCACCACCGGAGGGAAAAAAACACACACACTTGCTTATATTTCCCTTCTTCTGCCCTAGAGAAATCTCAAGAGAGCTGGAAGCATCTTTAACATTGTTCAAGTCTTGCTCAAATTCCAGTCCAACTACTCCCATTTATGAACTAAGCCTGCCAACATTTCAGAAAGATCCAATGGCCAGGAAGCTATGTCAAATGACACATTACACAGTGAAGAATAGGACAGAAAACCTCAGCGATTTAATATGACACCACAAAGTACATTACTATGACTCAACTAGGAACACTGGAAGAGAAGAGATAGCGCTGTAGCTTTCACAAAGTGTTTTTAATCCTGAACTAAGAGCCTTTAGCACTTCATTCTTTTATTTTTTCCCAATGTGGCCATCTGGTTGCACCTAGTTTTGTTTTTCTTTCTCAAATAGGAAACCGTACAATAAATTTGGGGTAGGTAAACCAACAGCAAAAACAACAACAAAAACAATAGATCTTGATGATACAGAAACAAGAATTTTGCTGAAACGAGAAACAAGCAGGACTCTATCAGTTTGTGCAGGAAGAAATAACACTTTTGTCTCATGGGAGCAGACGATATGGTGACAGATGGGTTTGGAAAGCTTGAAAATAATTGGTGTATGTTTAAACAGCTGAGAGTGCCCATTACACATACCGTATAGGGTACCAATTAATTCCCTTCAGGTTTCGGTGCCAGAATGCTGAACACAACCAAACCCCTCACTGTGGTACCCCAAGACTGCTGTCCACACGGAAGCACAGTGGATGAGGAGAACACACCCATGCGCAGCAAGAGATCACTACAGGCGCTGCCCGATTGGTTCTTCTTTTGAGGAAGGGTAATTCTCTGGCTCACTGTGGGCCCCCACGGTGTGCCTGTGAAAGTTGACACTACTGGATGTTACTTTTAGGGGTTTTTAAAATATGGCACATGCTCATAAATGTTGAAAGGGGGGCCATAAAACAGTCAATCAAACATCTCTCCCTACTCTCAACTATGTAAGGGTTTCTAATAAACACACAGGTTTCTAAGGATGGGAGAACAGAGGGAGAATACTTAGGGGGAACTAATGTTTAACATGCTGCTGTTCCTTGGGGAGGAGAGGCCACTGGGCACACTTCGAACCCAAATGCCCCGTATTTAAAAAAAATTTTAAAAAGGCTCCAGTTCATTCACTGTTGAACTTTAAGTCCAAGATTAGAGCCTTTATTCTGACTTCTGACATGACAGCCTTCAGGTGTGAAACAAAAACTCCTGCTGACAAAGGGAAAGTAGTTAAATGATGCATAACAATGTGAACTGTTTGTGGTGCTGACAGCCACAGGTGTTTTTCTTCTTTAGGTTCAGAAGCCTCTCACAAGTGGTTCAACACCAGCTTTCAACAGGCTGGCCAGCAGGAAGAGTCAGAATCCTTTCGGAAATCTGAACTATGTATTCTGTTGGTAAAGTCTGACAGCATACATGAAATCTCAGAAGAAGGAGGTGAAATTAAAGATGGTTCCTTTGAAGAAACACTATTTAGATAAGTGTGATATTAGCGGGCCTCTTTTATTTAACTGCACTGGAAAAATGACTCTGCTTTTCTTTTTCTTGTTTGTTTTCTTCATAATTCAACATACTGAAGTTTCCTGTTTTGACTTTATTTTCCATTTGATGAGTCGAGGCTTTCATACATATATTAGTGAGCTCCCCGAAGTACTACACACTTTCAATAAAAAGGAAAAGAAAGCAATTCTACAGAATAGTCTTAGCATCTGTAATTTGGTGGAAAATGTCAAAGTTGCCTTTCCAAGATGCACGAGCTGAGAAAGTGATCGTGTGAACAAAAGCAGTAAGTTAATCACAGCTTTACTGGCTGCACTGACTACTGAAATAATTCAGCGAGGATAAATAAAATACATATTTAATGCAGTAAAAAATGATAGCATCAAGAAACGAGAAGCATCATGCTTCAAAATTCTGATTTCACTACAGTGCAGTGTATCTTATCACACCGAACTACAGGAACCCCTAACCATTTACTCAAAAGCTTTCAGAGGAAGGAATTTCTTCATTCTCATCTGAACAAGACCATCTACCTGATCTAGTACTGCTGTTTTCACCTCACTTATTTTATAAATAAATAAGTGCACATCCAAATGCTGCTTTAAAGCAAACTGTAGATACTGAATCATGGACATAAACGCCCACCCATATCATCCTCTGTACCAATGCATGTGTGTGATGGAGTGCAGGCAAATGAGGATCTATGTACACATCGCCTACTGGTTTAGATCAAACAACAGGCATGTGTAGGAGCATTCTGGACAGCCATCCATCTGTAGACAGGCTGGGCTGGTCAGGACAACACAGAGTCACCAGCCGGATGATCCAAAGTCAAGGGAATTGTGGAAAGGAGCTGCTACAGCTACAGCTCCTCCAAGGCGGGAGAAAAGAGGAGAAAAGTTGACACGTCGGTAGAATAGAAAATGGAGAGAATCCAGGTCTAAAACGTGTCTACACAGCAAAAATCTCTGGATGGGAGCCAGCCTACAGGATACTGGGATGAGGTTCCCTAGGCCATGATTTCTGATTTTATTGTTGCTTTTAGATTTTTCTTTTTCTTTTTAATTGCCAGCTGGCACTCTGAAGGCCAGCGGAAATGTGGAGCATGGCAGTGTCCCAGAAATCTTAAAAGAGTGTGAAGAAAAAAAAAAAAAACAGAAGGCCATTACTTTTACCACCCATTCTTCAAAACAGAGACAATGACTCTTCACTAAGCAAAGACTATTCACATTATCTACAAAACTTTAAGACAGCTACAAAGTTATGATAAATCTGTGAATAGCATATATTTTAGTTTACCCAAAAGTTTAGGGAGAAATAAATTTGGTCCAACAGATATGTTATTAAAATGGATTAATCTGTATAATTTCATGAAATCATTCTGTGAAAGGAAATAAGATGGCAAACGGGCAGAAAAAATGATCATCAATAAGATGATTCTATTACTTCATGTAGGTGAAGTAAATGAGGTAAACGAGGTAAGTGGAATAATCACTTTTATGCCATACGTATGTCTGCAATATTTATAATTTGTTTTTTATCCTAAACCATCTTACTTGCATATCTTACTTATTAGAGAAAATTTACATTTTTTCTCAATTACAGTAGTTTATTCCTTTAAAAAGAAAGGAGTGTATGTATCAGCTATAGCCAAGGTATACTGGTTCCAAGTATAAAAACATAGATAAAAAGATGTGTAATATGTAGAAAATAAGTGTATCTAATAAATGCCATCCACACAGACAGAAAAACTCAAAACTCAATATAGCAATTCCTAGACCTATTTTCCACATGCTGACCCTTCATTTCTACCTTCCTTCTCATTCTTATCTAACCTGTGTCTAAATGGACCCAGCACCTCTGCAATCATTTGCCGATACTGGAAATGAGAAAGCAGTCCAGCTAACATTACCTACGCACATTCTTAAGTGCACACCCTTTGAGACAAAAATTCCAAGAATGTGGCCAAGAAAGATCTACTGGGCTTTTGACAACACCATTTGAGAGTAAGAAAATGATAAAAGATTGCTCAGTTTTGATTAAAAAGAAAAAAACTACACCTCTCTATACTGTCTTATCTTCAGAAATTAAGAAACACATTCAAGACAAGAAGCAGAATTTGTAATAATACTGGTAAAGTGACTTAAAAATTCTGAATGGCTTGATACCACACAATTCTCCCAAAAATCCCAAGCAAGCGGCCTTGTCAAGCAATGTGCCACTCACTAAGTCACCCTGACGTCATCTGGCTAGAGGAAAGACACCCAGGCTAAGCATCTCTTACCACTGAAGCAGATGGATTTCTCCTGTGACCCCTGCTTAGGCGACGTGAGTCCCTGCTGCTCTTCAGGGAGGCCCCAGAGCAGCAGCTTTCTGAACACCCACAATGTAGCAAGGATCAGAGGACACGACACAAGGACCTTCTAGGTCAAAGGGACAATGGTCAATTTTCTGTCGTGGGCAGAGTTTTACACCAGCTGTGCTACATGGCCAGAGAAGTCAACTTCTCTGTGCATTAGCATCTTTAAGAACTCCAGCTGCCCCATCTCCCAGAGCTGATCAGAAGACTCAGAGAGGAACTCCTGTGACGATGCCTGGAGTCTTTTTCAGTGTTTAATATCCTAACAGTGGACATCCCCTTCCTCTTCTTCTTTCTGAATTCTGTAAGGTTAACACAGCTTTTCAAAATACCATTTACCATAAAAATATTGTACAAGAATAAATATTTCTTTATTTTGCAGATTCATCTGAAAAAAAATCAATCTTCTGTTTTCTAATTTCCAGCACGGGATATAAATGGTACCTTGTTTTTTAAAAAAGTCATCAGAAACATGTTGTCTACAAATGACTAGTTTGGGGAGAAAACCCACTATAATTAATGGGACAAAAATTTCAGAGTCCCAAATCTCTAAACAGACATAGAAATTTTCTGATTCTATAGTTTCCATCAAATCAGCAAATAGGCTCCTTTTACTAACACGTATCAATATAATCCCAATTAAAGTACTCCGAGAGGCTGCCGAGAGCACTCTGGATGGAAATAGCTTCTACCGAAATACACTTTCCCGCGACTCCTATTTAGCATCTCGCTTTCCGCCATCAGCAGATGACAAGCCAAGTACTATTTAAACCCATATGCCTCCCATAGCATAGTTCAAATACTGCATAAAAAGATGAACAAATGTTTCAAAGCTAATCAGATTAGACTTTCAGTGAAAAAAAAAAAAAAGCAACAAAGTGAAATTTCATTTCCTGCCAATGACTTTTACTAGATCACATTTTCAATCATTGAAGGAATTACATCTCGGTAAGCCACGCACACAAAAATAACAACTTGTGTAAGACAAAGTACGGTACAATTTTAGCTATTTCTCTACAAATCTTTTCTCTCTGCTTGAATCCCAGTCCAGGCAGCCAATGCATCTGGTACCAGAAGAGTACACTAGGGTAACTGCCATTCAGTACCAGGGCTAAAAACAGAGTGAGTCTCCAGCTCTCATCCCACACAGTAACTCATTTCTTCCCTCTTTCCCGCTACTATTTTTTTCCCTAAGGGCGACAAAAACAAGCAAGAAGTCGCCGGAAGGGGACAGCCACCTGTCTCCATGGATCTCAACCTGCACTTGGATCCCTCACTTCTAGGCAAGGTGATTAAGATGATCAGGTTGGGTTCGGGATGAGAACATCAGATGCACTGCTGAGTGCCCAAAGCTTTCAAACTCCACTCTCTCTCCGTGTCTGTCCCTAGTACGTCAGGTGCTGCTAGCTCAAGGAATATATCTGCCAGTATCTTTCTCTTCTTCATGTGACATTTTCTACACTATAAGCTTGGTCACAAAATAATCAAGATAAACAGTGCCACTGCACACTTCCTGTTATCTAGAGAACTGTACTTCACCTCCTGAAACATCCCCCTGGCCTTGGAAGCACGCAGCTCAGAAGAACAATCAATCTTTCTTCACATGTTGAGTTCAACGTTAGTCGATATTGAGCTCCACAAACTAGCAACAGACTGATCAAATTTAACCAAAAAATCTACAATTAATTTTTTTAACATTATGTATTATGAAGAAAAATAATTTTGCATTTCATGATTTTTCTTGAAAAAGGTAATGTACCTTTTAGGTTTTACCAGAACATTATTTAAACCTACAAACACACAGGTAGATTGATTCACTACATTCCTTTATGAAAAAAATTCTGTGAACTCTAAGAAATCTCTGCTTTACTAGGTAACTCAGAAAAAAAATTCAAATTTAAAAATGTTCCAGTAAAACTCAAAGTTTTATTTCTATGTGAACCCAAAATTTTTAGAATTATTTTTCCGAGTATGCACCTCACTAAATAATATTATATGCTAACAGTTATTTTCTAAAATGCATGTAAGTTACAATTTACTAATTTTCAGGTCCTAAAAATTCAAATATTTTTCAGTATGTAATTACAAACTTAACACTAGAAAAATATACAGACAATATGGCAGTCTCATCTAGAAATTAAAAAGCAGTTTTAAAATAAAAAAATACAAATATCCTCGTACAATTGTATTCAATTAAAAACACTGATTCCAAATCTCCAAAGAGAGGAGCAGCATGCTAAAAGCCAACAAGAAACAAACAATCCTAGTGTTTTGGAAGCCTGAGGCAGAAAGATCACAAGTACAAGCCCAGCCCAGAAAACTCAGCAACTTTAGCAAGACCCTGCATCAAAATAAAATAAATGAAAAAGTTCTGGTGACATAGTTCAATGTGAATCTCCTGGGTTCAATTCCCAGCTTCACAAAAGAAAAACATCTTATGCACGGGACAGAAGAGAGGTGAGATTCAGTCCCACGCTAACCCAAATCACCACATTAGTTCATGCAAAATAGAAAAACCAAGACCTGTGACTGCCTGGGCACAGCATGGTCGGTGTGTCCTACAGCAGAAAGCTCAGCGAGCCTGGGCTGGTCATGTGGAGACCAAGTGGAAGACACCAGCATTACTGCTGTTTCCCCAGGCAGAGCCTTTTACCTGCCTGCACCTCGGTTAGCTACTCAAGCAAGTACAGATTCATTATGCAGGTGGTTAGGGTTCACAGTCCTGTAACTTTTGGAAGAACCACTGTAAAAGCTGTCTAGATGTAAAACTTAAAAGGCTTCTTTTAAGTAATGGAGAGTCAGTACACTCAGGGCAGCTAAGGAAAATTGGTACATTCAAGGCAGCTCCTTTCTTTTAAAATGATTACAGTATGTCTTCGTTACATTTCTTTTTTTCAAAGAACTACCATAAATTCTTAGACCAACACAACGAAGAGTGGGCGACTTTTCTAAAAGGAATTTTAATTTATAGTTATTGCAACACAACTAAAGAAAAAGAAACTTTGATTTTTCTTATTAACATTACACGGGTATATAGACTAGCAAAAAGAAATAATAAGCTTATCTCTCAGATCCAAATTGTTTACAAGAACGGAAAGCCTTAAAGCTTGGAAGATTTTAATCGAGACTTCCATTAACCCTCACCAATATCCTAGGGATTGTAGGACTTTTAAACAAAAGGGAAAGTAGAATGCTTTCAAAGTGACTTAATGTAACACAGTATTAAGCGATGTAACAGTTTTAGTCACCGTACAACAGGTGACGTATCACAAGCAAGCATTTCCCTTTCTTCTCAGTGATACAATTAGACATTGCAAGGAGCCACTGGATTACATTTTAGAGAGATAATCAGTAAAAAGTAAGAACACTAATATACAAAACTAAAATATAATACTTCTTATGGATAATGAATGCAACCAGCAAGCGCAATGCATATAATATACATTTTTAAATGAACATTTAAGAATTATTCGGCTTTATTTTTATTTGATCATATGTACACAGTAACCCTAAACAGGAGAATTATATCTATATTTGAATAAGAGTTATTTCCACACACAACCTTACACATTTATAAATAGGTTAAAAGAAAACAAACTTTGTGAAACGTATTTATACTGATTACATTACTGCATTTTTAAGTCAGGCGATGTGAACACCGATCTTCCTCTCTGAAGATGACTCTTCCTTGCTCTCTCCTTTTGGTCTATGATCACAAGCTCCTTGGAAGCTTGGGTGTCTACTGTTTCTGAATCCTATCAATTACAGAGAAATTCTGACCTGTGCAGAGAATCTTCCGATCTGATTCCACAAATGTTACAAAACTATCCTACAAGGCAGAGTGGGCTCATCCACTGTGTTTCTTTTTTAAGCTGGAGTAGCAAAGGTCACTCTCTATTGGGAGTCTCTTTACATTTCTGCAATTTGACTGGTGCTTAGTTTTCCCAAACACCACTTTTCAAGAACCAATGGATAAACACCCCATTCCAGCAAATCTTCCTTGATGATTGAATTAAAAAGAGGTCATTTCCTCCTCTACAGTAAGACGACATTTGTTTCATCCTCTGGAACCTGACATTCCTTTACCTCTGCTCTAATCAATTCCCTGAACAATCTCCTGGTATCTTTGGCTTATCTTTGTTGACACTGTTCCAAGAATATTTTACACAAACTATGCTTTCAATATATATTCAACTTTAAATAACTGTCGATGCATTTATTTAGCAGTCTTATTCCAACTCCTCTCTCTTCTATAAGAGCAGCCATTTCCATCTATGCACTAGATATTTTAATCTGCATGCTCTTCAAACTTGTAGGTGTATACCTGATTCACAATTCCACTCTTGATAGTTGACTTTGGAGATCTTCCAATGGCCCTACCATTTTTTGAGAGGAAATATAGTAAAGAGTACAGATTTCTGAAACTAGACTCTGTGGACCTGATCCAATTTGATCCAGTCGTTCACTTTGGGCAAATGACATTACATAGCTGAGGCTCCCTTCCTCTCTGCAAAGTGGAGTTAAAGACAGCAATTATGCCAGAGCATTACTGTATTAAATAAATTACTACAAATAAAGAGGAGGAGTTGGCCAATAATAGGTGTGTCTCAAATGATGGCTGTTATTCGTCTCCTCTTCCAGTTACCTAAACACACTAAGTCACTTGCTCATACAACCTTTGCTAACTATGGAAGATTCTACATTACGCACAGCTACAGAAATTATTTCCTTTGTTCACTATTTATTATCTTGATAACTTTGTTATCACTGATAGAACAATGGGTTTAAAAGATGATTAATCTTCCTCATCCCAACACTACCCAACTACCCCTCTTCTAAGCCATCCCATATAAAATGCTGTATTAATTTTATAAAAGGATTCAACAAGTCTTCCTCAGCCCCAAACCTAGAACATGCCCCTATTTACTTCAGAAATAAAAATTTTCAAATAAACATTTAAGGAAATTCTCCTAACCTAGATGTCAGGTTGGAGCTCCCAAAACTACACCGCGCATAGTTTTCCAACACATTATTTTCTCTGTAGGGCTCATTCATGATCAAGTCTACCTGATTTAAAAAAAAAAAAAGCATCTGCTTTTCAAAATAAGCTCAGAAAAATCTTTTTTAACAACTGCCTTGATTTTCTCAATTGAACGGGGTATCTTCCTCTGTAAGTACACAAAGTTGCTTCCCTCTATCCCTACCCTTCACACAGCTGATTCTCTGATCACCTGTAACTGGCCGTGCAAAACTTGCGTGAAGGAATTCTGATTTACTAATTTTCACACTGTTTACATGGTAGCACATTTTCTGAAATCTAGTAGGTACTAAATTAGTATTTACAGGATGACTAGGACAGGGACTGGTGTTTCAGGAATTGCTTCTACAAAGCTATTGTCATCTTTTTAAATTTCTATTTATTTCAAGCCTAGATTAGTTTGTTCTATGAGGGGTCTCTTCTCTAAAAATAAACCCTCAAGCGAGGTGCACATTATCGTGTTTCAACTTGGACATATACAATCTGCATTCAAATCCCACAAACTAAAGGATATTTAGTTGGAATTTTACCAACAATGAGCTACAGCTGATCTCTGTATAAAATAATTTTTATATAGTATTATGATGCTTGGGAAAACAACTGAAAATATATGGGGTATATATAAAATAGTTTTCTCCTTTTTTTTTTTAATACCTGATTTTATTTTTACAGTGAACTGTGTAAAAAGCCCTGAACAAATTAAAATAAATTCAAGTACATCAAAAGGAAGCCTGAGTGCCAAACATTTCACTGAGTAGCTGTTGATCTCAAATCTATGCAATCACTAAAACATATTACCTTTACAACACTTCTCGGAAACAGCCAAATCCCTGTGTATTTATAGCCCTGCCCGACTCACTTCAGGACATTATACTATTGAAATATACACTAAGCATCAAGGTGACTAAGGAATCTACCTTTCAGCTATAAAAGTGAAATAGATACCTCACAGATCCTCCAATGGAGCTTCAGAAATGCATTTATTCAAACCATCATAGTTATTAACTTTTCCCCCTATAATAACGTTTAAAGAAAATGTTAGGGTTTCTATTTCTTAACTACCACTGTGAGGCGATTCTAACTAATGAACGTCAAGAAAGAATACGGTTTTCCTGTTTCCCAGGAGTATATCTCAGAAGCCCGGTAAAGGGACCTACACTTGCCAATAAATGCACTTCTGTGTCATCTCACAGAGAAGCCTAATTATAGGCACACTAATTCTAATCATTTAAAACTGCAAGCAAGATGCAATTATTTAGCTGCAGATCTATTCAAGGCTGCATTATTTGTAATAGCAAAAGCTGGAAATATATATCCCGCAAGAAGAAATCAACTTCCCTAAGATAACTAGTACGACATCCAACAAAACGCTATGCACTCAATCAATGTGAGGAGGTAGTCTATACGCAGCTGTGGAAAAATACAAGAGTTACAAAGTGAAATTGGAAGCCATTCCTAATAAACATACAAATCCGTGTTTGTAGCTTGTATGTGTGATGTCTCTGTATGTGTACACATGACAGTGTACATATGTGTTTATTGCCACAAAAGGACACACATTTTTATATGCATTTTCTCCCTTTTGCTTATATTTTCCAAACTATACTAAAAAATAAACGTATATTTTTAATGGGAAAGAAAATACCAGGAAGTATTATTTTAAGAAGTTTTTTGCTTTTCCTCCACTCTTTCCCTTATTTCCTCTCCACTCTATCCCCAGAGTCCTATCCTAGGCCACTCCTCTCCTGAAAACCCCAAGACCCAAGGAGAAATATGGTCACATTCATCATGACCACCCATACTTCAAGAAACTCATCTACGAATAATGAGATATTAACTCTGAAGAAACATAAAGAACTAAGATAGGTTTATAGTTTTTAAATTTCAGTGGGATGAAGCTAAATTATTCACATCCATTAAAAAGAGCTAGAATGATTCACAGCCAATTTTATTTTTATAATTGTAATGAAACAGCTGGGATTAGAGTCTATTCATGGACTCATAAGAAATTTGCACCCCACCTACTAAAATTAGTTTCTGTATCCAAAATTCTGATTTGAGCATCTGACAGGGAACACAGCAGGCACCATCACTCAATGCCAAGAAACTGAGGAAGTAGAATTCAAGCATCTCACCTTCTTACCAGCATTGCTTTATTTCTCATTGTGCATTCTTCCCTTCATTCATAAGCTGCCCCCTAATACTAAGATCCTTTGCAACAGGGCCCTTTCCAAAGAATGAGCTTTCTTATGTAAGACAGGGCCAACGAATGTAATTTTTGAAGATTTCAGGCTGTCCGTGTGACAGTTATTTATAACCTATGGATTCTTGGCCATTAATGAAAGTCACATTTAAGAACCTGTTCTTCAAATGTATGCTACCTCTTTGGACACCAATATTGCTGAATTCAAAATATCAGATTTTTGTCTTAAAGCTGCCTTGGGTATCACACATCTGAATGTTTAGGATTTTACAGGAAAGTTAGTTGGCTCCAGAATTTGTAATTTTAAAGAGATCTGAGCAAGGGCACACTCTGTCTATAATTTTCCAATGCCGGAAATGGTGTGTAAGGATTGGGTGACTCACCTAGGATCACACAGCTAGTTAGTCACAAAGCGAGTCTACAGCACAAAGCCTTCTTTCCCCCAATCCAGTACCCTTTCCACTGTGTCACTAGGAAGAGTCAAAAGAAAACATAAAACCTAATTTTACCCAGAAAATAAAATCCAGTCATGTCTGAACCACAGCCGGAGCTAAGGTAGAGCATACCCACTGCCAAACCCAACTGCAACCTCAAAGGTCTGGGCACAGCACCAAAACGTAACCAGACCAAATGTTCAAATCCCATATGAACTTGAGACAGCATTGAAGTAAATAAGTAAGTAAGTAAATAAGTAAGGAAGGAAAAAAATCAGCCTGTATCTACACAGCGTGAAGTTATTAAAAGCTTACTAAGGTAGACCCTAGACAGTGCGTTCAAAAGCAATTCACATTCCGAAATCTTTAAACTGCCTGTGAATTAGCTTTATAATTCACACAAAGTAGATAGGTTTTCCCAAATTATCAGAAAATTCAGGGTTGTAAACTGGATATTAGGAAGAGTAAGTCAAATATGCCTAGCTCCTAATATAGAAAAGCCAAACTGCTGTCAATTACAGCATGATTTGCAAAACAGCTATGCTGAAACAATGTCAGTACTGGATTAACAACTTTGCTCATTTTTTGAGTGTAGTAAGGAAGAAATTTCAAAAGTCCCACACTGAGTCTGCTTTTACTTTAAAAAAGCAAATGATGGGCTGGGATTTAGCTCAGCCTGCCTTGCAAGCACAAGGACCCGAGTTCAATCCTGGGTACCAAAAAAAAAAAGCAAATGATTACTTTTAAGTAAAGTATCTTTCCCTGAGGGAGTAGTTGTAAATTGTTAGATTCCCATATGCAAGCCTTGTTCATTTGCCTCGTGACAGCCTATAGAAATGATAACACACACATTTTCATGAATGTATGGGTAAGAATGGCCTAAGTCTCAGTATTTTTAGCATGCAGGAAACATAAGTGTAATGTTATCTGAGAAAATATTCTTGCTTCTGGGTTTCCAATGCTTTATTAAAAATAATAAACAATATTCAATTTCATATTATGAAATATCATGAAAAAGTACTTTCTGGTAAAATATATATGTATATGCAGGTCTTGAAAACAAGAATCATTAAATGAAAATAAAGATTATTAAAGAAAAATACATAAAACACCTTTCCTCTCTCATACCCCCAAAGCCCACCACATTACTGACATACCCAGCATATGTCCTAGGAAGGTAAAAAACTTTGAAATTATATTAAGGAATTCAGGGTAGCAAGAATGTTATCCACAGAGACAAAATTAAAAAAGAAAAAGAAATAGAGAAATTTCTCCCTGGTGGGGGGCAACTGTCTGAAGGTCTGTTTTCAATTAAAACACTTAAATCAACACTTCTTAGAAAAATGAGTGATGCTTGGAAATGAATTTCTCTAAGCATGCTGCAAATGTAACATAAAGTAGGCATTTTAAACACTATACCTGGCTGTTCATCATGTATTATAGCTCATATATGTCATAAGAAACAGCTTCTAGTGATTACCATTTGTTTTCCTCTGAATCCTTTACATCACCCTGAAGCTAATGACCATTTAACAGTCAATCTTTAAATATTCTGGTATAATATTCCACATGCATTTGTCAGCTACTGACTTTTCTTGCTCCTTAAAAATTACTCCTTTAGAGGCCAGTGAGTTGGACATTACCACTAGATAACAGTCTTGTTTCTGTTACCAATAACTAATTATACTACAAGAAATTATTCCAAAGAAGTAGTAAATCCAAAGAATAATATGTATGAAGAAGTTTGTCAAAGTGGTCTTTATCACTACAAACTGGAAATGGCCTAAATGCTCATCAACAGGGGAGGACAACATGCTATAATATAATAATGTGGTATGAAAATAAATGTTATGAATTGTACTTGGATGGGACAACATATCCACAGTATGATATGAAATTAAAAAACAAAGTTATAAACAACTGGGTACATAGTCCTATACCTAAATTATATATAATAAATACTATACATATATATATATATATATATTTAAAGGCATATAAAAATAAAGATATAAATTTAAAGGCGTATAAAAGATCAATTAGATGCCAAAATATAAACACAAAAAATAGTTGCGGGTTGGAATTTATTAGTGGTTTTCATTTTCTTCAGTGTCCATAAAAACACACGTATTTTGATGAAACAAATGAATTCTGAAATTGTAGGAAGTCACCGAAGCATTTTTTAGTAAATCACAGTGAGTTAAAGGAAGCCACACAGTTGCTATAAGGAGGTTGTGTGGGGCTAGAATTTCACCTCTCACATTTTACAGACTAGGACCTCGGGCAAACTGATCTCTCTGTCTCAGTTTCCTCATCTTACTAAAGGAGTAATAGTTTTGGTGAGGACAGAAGGAGTTAATCTAGTAATAAGGTAATGGGAAAGCAGTGAATGTTTAATCCCAGGAACAGAAGTGCTAAAGGACACAGTAATCGATTATAAAGATCTATGCTCTTCTGCCAAACGTTTTCTTTATAAATGCTTTCCTGTGCAATTTCTAAGGTAGTGTCACCGGATTTTATCTTTGTTGAGAATTCAAGTTAGATTGCTACAAAGGTATTCTTATACTACCCGATTTATTCCTAGCTAAACTCAGACAGGAAGTTCTCTGAGAACAGATTGTGTTATGAGTCTTTAATCTAGCAAGACTTTTTAAAATCACGATTAAGAGGTCTTGAATATAGAATTTTAAACTAAACTACAGGCACATGCAATTCAATAAAACACTGCCATGAATTTTATCATTTCCTCCACACAAAATATCTATTTCACTCAAAATCTTTAAGATATTTCATTCATACCTGTATTCTCATAAAAGTTGCAATTATAATCACTATCCTCCTCCTTTTATAAAGTGTTATCCAAGTTAATTATGTTTTTCAAAAAAAAATTTAAATATCCTTTGTACTTCCTGGCTATCCATGAGTACATTTCCATGGCATGAAAGAGTTTAGCCCTCTCTTAATTAACATGCCCAAATGAAATCATCAACATTGGGAAACCACCTCTTTAAAGATGCAAGGTAACAGTAAAATTACATTTGAGAGACAGTTAATCATTCTGCCTTGAATAATGATGGCAAAAACTCCCATTTACCGCATGTCCTGTACTTAAGAGATTCCTTTGCATCATTCCTAAGCACCGATAACAACAGAAACAGAACATATCATAAAATCGTGTGTTTTTTCCAAAATAAAATTTGTATTTCAGACTCCATTTCATTAATACAGTGAAGTTAATGATAACTATCTACAAATGATGCGGCTTCTCCAACATAAAGGAAAGAAGTTCAGGTATCACAGACATGATTTCAGCTTTTTGCATAATAGCCAAACTATATGCAGCATTGTCCAGCTTCAAATTTCTTTGAGTTAACCTGTAAACCACTCTAGGAATCAATGGCCTGGCCTATAGAAGGTTCCTAAACAAAGTGTATAGGAAAGGTGAATAAAAGATTACGACTCTGAAGACAAAATTTACTTCTTTGCAGAAACAAACAAAATCCCTGATAAAAAATGTTTGTGGCATTTAGATAAACATCATGTGAAATACATCCATCACCCTGATTTCTACCAGAAAAAAAGGTCACAGTTACACGAGGACTGTGTATCTCAGGACTGGCAGAGTTTTGCATGTTTGCACCTGTGTTTTGAAACATGGGCCACCTTTCGAATACACTTCCCTTCCAACATCTAAAGTTCAAGAATGGGTTCCTTTGGGGGCCTGGGTATCTCCTGAGTCAGGCAGTCTGTGAAATAAAGAAGCCACACAAAGATGTTTCCACAGGAAATAGTTAACAGACACTGCGCTCAAGGATACTGTTTCACAGTGACTACAAACCAGATAGATCTGCTTCCTCTGGCTGAGAAACCTGGGCCAGCAGAACCATGCCAGACCTCACCAACAGTCTGGGTTACAACACAGTGGAGGGCAAAAAACGCTTTTAAAAAATCCTCAGGCCCGTGGGGCCAATTTATGAGATGAAATTAGGTCACAAGTAAATTGCCATTAATCAATAAAAATCAGCTGCTACATAAGGAAAAATGATATCAACAGCTTAAAATTAGTATTTCATAGCCAGGGATTAAAAAGGTAAAATACTTTTGATTTTTCAGCCGGGTGTGGTGGTGCATGCCTGTAATCCCAACACTCTGGGAGGCTACAGCAAAAGGATCAAAACTTCAAACCCGGCAATTCATCGAGACCAGAGTGGGCTGGGGATGTAGCTCAGTGTGAAGAATTGAGGTTGAGTTCCGAATACAAAAAAGAAAATAAAACCTTCTGGATTTTGCTGACACAGTCTGCCCCTTTGGGTACTTACTGTACATACAGACATATAAAAAGGTCCAAAGAAGTTCAGAAAAATGGTGATTTACACAGACATGAAGTCAATTCTATATATAACACATCTTAATTCCACTTGTATTTGTATTAAATATGAAGCAAAGCAGTAACTATTACTTTTCACTCGCAATCGTCTCTAGTTGAAAAAGTTCCTGCAGTCTTCTGTCAGTGGTTGTAAAGCCATTCAACTCTGTTGTTGTCTGAATGTCTGTCCGGCTGCCAGTGGACTGGCCCCAAAAGAACATTTTTGCATCTCAATAGACTGCCCGGTATCAGCAATCTTTAAACTATAAATTTAACGCCTGCTACAGAAAGCTGGAAATAGCACCTGCATTGTACTGTCTTGGTATCGCATTTACACAGTGAACAAATAATCAGACTTCTTTTTCTTATCTTGCACCCTGCATCAGAGGGTCTCAAGTGGCCTGATAAACATTAATTAACTGGGCCGCATAACCACACAACACTCTAGTTAGGATGGCTGCATCAGGATCCTCTGTAGGAGCCAGACAGACAGACTTCCTGGGAGGCCACCCTTGGACAGTCAGGGACTGATCTTGGTCTACAGGCCCAGAGCCTGGAACTCATTCCCTCAGGGCCACGGCTGAACAGCTCCGCTCCAGCCACGCAGTGCGGGATAGGCCTGAAAACCGACAAATTCATAAATACCTGCACACGGGAAACTGAAATCAATTTTGAAAAGGCTGGTTTTTCCTCTAGGTGCACTGAAAAGAGTAGTCTACTCGCCAAAGGGGAGGAGCCTCAGGAAGAATTTGAGCCTATGAGTTACCCAGCTATGACACTGTTTTGACAAATGACGGGCTTCTTCCTCCTAATGCCGATTGGCCAGTAAGTTTCTCACCGACTAACCCATTCAACTTCATTTATGACATTTTGTTAATGACGAAAATTTCATTTGATACTTAAAATTTTTGTGAAATTTAACGAGCAAGTATTTTGTCCCGGCCCATGTTTTTAATCAAATGAACAATTAAGCTTTCTGTGATAAAATCCAATCCAAAAATTCCAGTATAAGAATAAAATCCAGAATTTACTACCCAGTAAAAATAAGAATAATAAATTTATACTGCATATGAGTTTTCCTAAAAATTAGTGTTCTATATAAGTGCACACTAGAGAAGAAATGGATAGAGAAAAGGGCTCAAAGCTAAGTGATTCCCAGACTCCACTACTCTACTTAGGTTTAAAATGGAAAAGAAAAACCTCCTGGAAAATACAAAAACTTACTTTTAGCATAGATCATGTTCAATGCTAACATGTTTCATATGTTAACCTCTGTAGAGAGCTCTATTTCATACGTAAATAAAAACACTCCGTTTTTAAAGTATTAAATGTTGGTGACCATTCTCAGGTGATGAGAAGGTGTTATAGGATCTATTCTAGAAGTTTGAAAACAATATAAATCAAAGTTTTCATAAGAGCTTGGAATATTTCTAGCAAAGACTCTAAAGGCTTAAATATCATTCAGAAAATGTTTGATGGTTTTATAGAAATACTGAGTGGTTAAAATGCAACAAAAAGCCTAATTTGTATAAAGCAATTTATAATATAAAGCCTTTGTCAATGAGTTCTTTCACACACTCAAAGAACAATGGTCAACACAGATGACATGCACAGCTAAAAAAAATTTATATCGAGGTCACTTCCACACTAGCACAAGGGAAAAATAAATATAGACACTCACTAAATGAAAGCACACACGAATGATCTTATATTTAACACAAAACAAGGGACAAACACTGACCGAGGCAAAAAAAAAAAAAGGAGGAAAAAACTAATGCTAATGAAGGGAACATTTTGAAATTTTAGCTCTTATGATTTTTATACTTCCTTCCTCACTTTAGAGAATACAGCAAACTGTCACTGCTGAATCCAGTTAAAAAAAAAAAAAAAAAGTACCAGAAAGACTAATATTCTGAAAGCAACATGGTAATTTATGTGCTTTGTGACATTCATCCTATCCATTAAGAACATTTCCATTGCTTATCAGCACAGTCTTAAAGTATTTAAAGCAACATATTCTTACGGCATTTTTCCACACTTTATTCTTGATTTCAGTATTTAAAGAAGATTGTTAAGTTTTTCCTCTTCGTTTTGGAAACTCTATGTATAAAGTTACTACTAATGTGCTCGCTCTATTAATGCTATGCTAAATGTACTATTTAATAAGAAATTTATTTAAAATCTGGTACTTTCTAATTCCTAAATTTCTAAATAAACTGTATTTCTAAATAAGCATATCCACCAGCAAGGAGTGATTTCAAGTTTCCTTCTACTATCTGAGTCAAATGTAGACACTATATATTTACACACACCTCCATTTTACTCAAAACATGTAGATTGTATCTGTATATTTCTATTGTGCACATATAAATTATGGGACATCTTCACTAACAACTAGACCTTCACAACTACAAAGTGAAAGCACATCAGTCTCCCTTTAGTAAACAGCACAGTGATATTCTGCTGGGTTTTCCCTCTGGATGGAGGCTGATGAACTGAAAAGGCCCCATTTGTTATGGTAACTCAAAAATACCAATTTCTACCACCAAAGTAGAATTGTATCAATTTCACAGTGAGAATGCTTCTTAATTTTCTCAGGTGTTCAGACTCTTAGCTAAGACAGACAACATCTCAAAAAATGATGTTCTGAGCCAGGGATGTAGCAGAGCAGTGTAGTACCTGCCTAGCAACTGTGATGCTGAGTTCAATTCCTAGAGCCAAAAATGAAGAAAGAAAAAAAAGACCAAAATGTTTTTATTCAGT
Source organism: Fukomys damarensis (assembly GCF_012274545.1). Classification (NCBI taxonomy): domain Eukaryota; kingdom Metazoa; phylum Chordata; class Mammalia; order Rodentia; family Bathyergidae; genus Fukomys; species Fukomys damarensis. The sequence goes on along the minus strand of NW_022900917.1, from coordinate 9,221,375 downwards.
TATTAAACTAAATTTTGCACAACAAACTAAACTGGCTGCTCTTCCTGGTCTTAATTTTTTTTGGGGGGGATACTGGGGATAGAACTCACAACCTTGCACTTGTAAGGCAGGCAGCAGAACCACTGAGCTAAGTCCCCGGCCCCTCTTCCTCGTCTTATCCAATAAACTGGTGATCTTTAAAAGCACACTACCCAAATACAAAAATGTGAATTTCTGAATATTCAAATTTTACTAAAATCATGGAAGAATGATTCAGAGCTTGCATAAAAATATGTACATGTATATTTAATTTTTTCAGTAGTCTGAAAGGTGGTAGATCCTGCCTATAAAGACTAAATCACAGGGTTGTGGTAGGCAGGCTAACTCTGAAATTTTCCTACTTCAGCAGCTACCAGGGAGGAACTGAAAAGATAGTTGAAATGGTGTAATAGAAACTTAAAGACAGGGAATTACAGAAGTAGAAGAATTGAAAACAACAATTTTTAAAAAAAGTATCATCATTGCAGGCCTCCTCAGAAAACGTAACTGTACTGCTCAGGATTTCTGCTTCACTATCTCATCAATTATTTAGTATTCCAGGTTCTCAGAGTACACAGAAAGTGACAGAAAAAGAGATATGCTAAAAATAACCAACAAGAGTCAAACAGTTTGGCATCAATTGTAGATACCACTGATGAAACCATTAAAGTAGCTGAATGGAGAGGGCTCCAGGGATGCCAATGGGAGGTGTCCACGTGCCACACTCTCAAGACAAAATATGAAATTAACCAATGGTAGACTGCATTCCTTACCACCGGAAGTGAAATTTACAAAACTTATCTAATCCGAGCCTTATAACCAGAAGGCAGGGTCTCCTGAGTCCAGAAGGATACAGGCTCACTAGGAAAAGAATGAGTATTTACAATCATACAAAGACAGCTCCATAAAGCTCTACAAGAGGAACTCACTCTGTTGAATCCCCTCTTGAAAGGCACAGGAACCATTTCTCTTTCTTCCCAAGTTACTAGTAATAAACTTGCTCCTTTCCTAGAGAAAGGATTCTTTGTTTCTCACAGTGGACATCCCCTACCATACCCAAGCCTTCTCTTAGCTCCAGGGACTGGCTACAGGCAGGAATAGTAACAGCCTTTATAAGCAAGTGTGGCCTGTAAGGGCCTCTCTCCACTTCACTGTGGAATACCTGAGCAGCACAGGTGGGCCTCAGACAACCTGCGGGGAGGGAGACAAAAGCCACCAACCAGACCTGGAGAAGAGCAATTTTTCTCTCCAGTCCTCAGTGGTTTCTGAGCAGCAGTCCACAGCCCTGGGCTGACTGCACTCTTTATTTCCTGACTGGATCTTTTGTACAGGTTAGCTAGTTTCTGATCCTACTTTCGAAGCACGAACAAAGCTTCAAAATCATCCCAACTCGACACTTTCTCAGCGTTGAGGTGAAATGCTGAAACTGTGGTGCCTGAGGCAAAACCCAAGCATCGCTTACTGGGAACTTTGAGAATTTTCAAAAACCAAATTATTTCCTGACAGAGTTGAGTCTACACAGACAGCACGGAGAGAAGAAATGGAGGGTGTTCTTCTACGAAAAGGTCTCATTCTGTGTTTCCACCGGGGACACCATCTTCCCCCCTAAAAGGTCCTGACTGTCTAAAACGTGCACTGTCCTTCCTGGGATGGTCTTCGTTCCTCATCACTGTCCCTCTTCCTAGCAAATAAACAGCAAACTCTTGTCTTCATAGGCGTCTAGGGTTTGCTTTTGTTTAACCCCACGTCTGCATCTCCCCAGGAGTCCACTTGATCAGTGATCTCTGCTAACGTCCTCATGCAACCCATCCCGGCCCCGGCCGCAGCCCCTAACAATCTGGAGATGTGCCTCCTTCTGGGCCTCGGGCCTCCTCTGTGCAGAGGTGGCTCTGTGGCTCTGCACCATCACCCCGCGCTCGCTGGACGAGAGCCGCCCACACAGCCCCGCACGCGGCGCAGGCGCCATCCCCAGAAATAGCGAGAAAGTAAACCTTCCTACCCGTAGCAGGGACTGCGACTCGTCCTTGGCCTTGCTCTCTCCGGACGCGGGGAACTGCGGGCCCAGGGCCCCGG
>NW_022900917.1:9165636-9218801 GCF_012274545.1 Fukomys damarensis | reverse complement strand
CGCGCAGCTCTTCGCCCGAGCCCTCGGCCCAGGCCTTCTCCCTGAGCGCGTCCTTGTCCTCCGGCTTCTCCCGCTTCACCGTGCCCTCGCACGCGGCCTCGCCTGGCTTGGAGTCTGGGCTCAGCAGACTGTAGACCTTCAGGTCCAGCTTGGGCTCCTCCTTGATGGCGCAGGCGGGCCCGTCCTCCTCGCCGTTGGCTGTAGTGCTGTCCTGCTCCTGGCAGTGGGCAGTGTTGAAGTGTTCCAGTAGTGCCTGCGTGTCGCCAGCCGTGAAGCTGCACTGGCGACACTTGTAGCAGCTGTGCGCTCTCCTGCAGGGGAAGAGAACAGTCGGGGGGCTCAGCATCCCATCCGCAAGGGGCCTCTCCTCCTTCTCTACAGCCTTAGGCACCTGGATTCTGTCTCAGGCACGGCACAGGCAGAATGCCTTCTGCACGCTCAGGCGCTGGAATCTAAGCATTTTCTACTCTATATAAAGAACATGAGCGTCGTATTTGTTACAGCAGCAGCAGTGGGTGCACATATGTGAGTGCACGCGCGCGCGCGCGCACACACACACACACACACACACACACACAGTGTGCACACGTTGCGCACGAGATGAGCATTAAAACTGGCTGGTCGGCTTTACTCTCCAATCACCCCCGCTCTGTTTACTTTATCTCGGTGGATAATCATCAATGCTGTGCCAGTTAGGTTGACATTCACCTGTATCTATATGTGTTTTCCTCGATGGGCTTTTCATTTTCAGTTTATTTAAACTAAAGTGAGTTTTTTTCACGTAAACACACACTTTTAGTGCTGACGTGCTTTGTATAGCTTTTCCATATATTAAAACGTGCTCTAAGTGATCACAGTGTGCTAGCATGAATTTAAATCCATTTAGTGGATGAAATATGGCTATGTGATCTACATAATCTAGAAAGTAAGATGCATTAAAAACCTAGGGCTTTTCTGCATTAGACTCTACATGTCCATAAGGACACTCATGTTGAACATGTGCTGGCTGTCAAATGGCATGCTAATTCCCTGCACAGACGTGCTCACTAAAAGGACGGGCAGGTTGTGCTTTCTTTTTCAACAACACAAAACAAGGAAGGAACTTGTCGTCAAATGTCATAGCATCTCTGCAGTAAAGAGAGTACAGTAGCTGCTACGTTAGGATCAATATTTGACTTACGAAGAATAGAGATACTGCATTCCAAAAAGCATGTCAGAAAATGATTTGGAATAAGGTCTTCTTTCTTTTCACAAAAAAAGTCAGCATTGGCTCTCTAAGTAAATGCTATCTAAAATATTTTCTACTGCCTTTGTATAATATTCCAGAGTGACCAGCAAAGTAACAAAATGAGTTTTATGAGCTATTACTTAAAGCTACAGTAGGCTATGTAATCGTACAATTAATGTTGTATAATCATTAAAATATTACTTTGTCAGGAACAGGGTACATACAGTACTGGTGAATAAGAGATACATTTTCTGCCCACCTGGTGCTTACAGTCTCTTCAGCAGTGCTTCACAAAAGGCTATCTATAAATAGGTTAAGTACAAAGAACAATCTATACTAAGAACGAAATGGCGGAACTACAGTGGGGAATAGTTGGGCTGCTTAGAGCATTCAGAACTTTCTGAGGCAAGAATTTAAATGCAAAGGATGAACGGGAGCTGCTCTTGCTGGAGGAAGAGGAAGGGCTGGAGAACACATTCTAGCAAGTCTTGTATTCTGAAAAGCGGTCACTTTGTCCGGAGAGTAATAAATAAAGAGGAAGAATGCGAAACTACAAGCCAGAAGGTCACTAGAGCGTGTGCTCTTGGCCGTGGTGAGAAGAGTGAGTACCTTTGACAATTAAGGGAAGCCGTAAGGGTATTAGGGTATTTAAATACATGTTTTAATCACTTTAGGAATGTGACGGTTTCTGTCTTAATAACTCTGTTCCCGTACAACTCATGTCTGATGATGGAAATTCCAGAAATGTTTCTATTTTATAGAAGTAAAACTCAAAGTTATAATAAAAATCACCAAGTTGTTGCTGAGGTAGCACATTATTCAGAGCTCACATTTTTCTGAGCAAATTCGGATATTTAACTCCATTTTTTTTTTTTACAAACAATCGTTTGCAATCTTTTCTTCTGTATTTTCACTGGTTGAGGAATAAGGTAAAGATAAGTGACAATGTATTGAAATGGCCGCAGAAATGCCATGTTAAAATTAATTCTTCAAACAAAGACAATTTCTGACCAACAGTAAGACTCTTGCCACCCACGTCAAGTCTAGAAAACCAAAGACATGATTGAGGTCACAAAAGATAACAGACACAACATGAAATCCAGGAAGCTGGGACACTTCATCCAAAGAATCATCTCACTAACATCATAGTTTAAGATAATTCAATGAGAAATAAGCTCATAAATCCAAAATTGTACAAACAAACAAACTTGTGTTTCTGAGGCCAGAATGCACAAACACAAAAATACACTTATCAAAGTGGGTAAAGCCAAAATACCTTATTCGTAATAATCTATACTTGCTATGGAGTCATGAGAATTAAAAAATAAACAAGCCAACGGCAGAAGTGAGTCAGCAAGTGCTGAGGCACTCACTCCCCACCTTTAGGGTGACGTCTCTGCTTCGTTCTATACAGCACTGTCCTTGTCACTTCTACCCAAACCGGAGGCTCTACTGCAAAAATGCCAGAGGACCACAGTGATACCAGTTTTTGAAACAAAGGCTGAAGGTACGAGGACAACAAGAAGGAGACCGTATCACCATACGGAGACAAGAACTGTAAACTTCTAGAGCACTACATGGCAAAAATTATTTTTAAGAGGGCAAGACCAGGGGTGTGACCCCCTGGTACAGCACTTTCCAAGTGTGTGCAAGGCCCTGGACTCCATCTCCAGCCAATAAAAATAAGAGCTAAGGGCAAAAGAGCGGCAGACACTTAGTTTTTGTTGGAGAAACAATTTAGCACCCTGAAGAGTGTAGATTCAAACAAAATACCAGACTTTCCATCTTGACTCTGTGTTTAAGGATATGAGATTTTGAGTAATGTACTTAACCTGTCTCAATTAATAATAGCAAGCCTTGATATGGCTCTTGTGAATACTAAGTAAATAACATTAGTAGTGAGGTTAGTAGTAAGTAATTAAGAGTTAACCAGTTTGACCCCCAAAGTAAAGCCCCCTCTCCATGTGAATCTGTATTCTGCACTGTTTCTCCAGGTCAATTTTCAGCCTGGCATTATGGCATCATTTCTTTTTTCCATTTTCTTGTACCTCACCCATGAAGAATATCTTTTTTTGGTTTTTGTTCTTGGGATATTTTTTGAGACAAAGTCTATGTAGTTCAGGCCCATCTTGAACTCACTGTGTAGCCCAGGAAGGGACTGAGGTGATTCTCCTGCCTCAAGCTCCCAAGGGCTGGCGGTTCCAGTGTGCACCACCACACCTGCGAGCATCATTCCAAACACCAAGCTCATTTACCGTTTTACTACATGGTATTTTCCCTTGAAGACATTGCTATATGAAAACATTTTAAACCCTTTTGTTTTATCTAGTTGTATCCAATGGCCTTGAAGACTGAGCATTTGGCACTTTACTACTTAAAAGTCAATCTTTACTCTCCCTTCCAAGTACTAACCAGGCCCGACCCTGCTTAGCTTCCGAGATCAGAGGAGATCGCGTTCATTCACTGGTGTGGCTGGAGACTCAATTTTCACTCTCTTCCCACTAATAACAGTCAAAGTACAAATCTTACAGATTCTAAAACCCAAATACAGTGTATTGGAAGGGCATTATCTGCACTTTATTAAAGCCTTGGGAGGAAAGGAATGTGCTGTAGGCATATTCATTAATATAAGTCAGAATATGATGCATCTAGTAATGCAACTAAGTAATTATATTACATAGATTTGGTACCTGCTTATTCTGCACTCTGGAACATACTGTGCTTCAACCTACAGCTCCTCCCAACTATAGAAAGTTCTGGGCCCCACGGAAACATGACGGAGCATACCATATAGTGTCACCCCCACCCCACCTCCAGACTCGGAGTCCTGCACTTCCGGATTTCCTAGTTTGAAGTTCCTGCCCCCTAAGGACTCCCCAGCTCCTGACAGGTCCCAGCGAGAGACCCTCCGATCCACCCCACAGAGAAGCTTTTGATCTGACCCAGACAAAAGCATGCAGGAGAAGGTGCCATAGAACCGAAGAACAGAGGAGAGCAGGCAGGTGGAAGCCAGAAAGGAGGCAGGAATCACAGATAAGGCCAGATTTTCTATTGAAATGAAAAGCACAGTGTAGTAGGAAAGATATTAAAGGTGTACAAACAAGTTCAGCTCACATATCTTGTCTTTTGGGAGCTCAAAGCAGTCACAATTTTGTGAACGCACAAGGAACTGAAGAGCAAAGCTCAGTTTTACAGACAGTAAAGGGCAGGAACAGCACCTTTCCCGGATGGTTTACATCAGTCAAGAGGGAGGACTTCTAACTCGCAGATCAATGGTAGGTTTTTCTATGTCTGCTTCCTAAATTTTTCCTAAATTTTCCCATTGTAAGAAAATAATCATTTATGTGCAGCCTAGAGGCTGTGAACATTGGAAAAGAGTGATTTGCAAAACAGGGGTTACAGTGCAGATTCCAGGGCCTCTGCAGCCTCCTGAACCAGCATGTCTCGGACATAACCGAAGAACTGAATTTTCAATGAAGTTGGCAGCGGACACCAATGCAGGACCAGTTATCTATCTAAAAACCATATCTCTAGACACTATGATTCCACAAAGTCCAGTGAGCGAACTCACAACACCTTTCCCACCCCTCAGTCTTTAATGAAATAAGGACAATGTCCTTCCTGTCCTAGCTCTTTTCAATCTGAAGACACCGCGTGTGATAGCCACTCAGGAAAGAGTAAAGCTTGATGGAGAAGCATTAAAGCGCTCAACTACTCAATCTTTCAGGCCATTGAACTCAGCTAAGGGAAACAGGAAAGGCAATTTATGACAAGCACTTTCAAGATGAGAATTCTTTTCTCCTTGGATCAGTCCTAAATAAATGATAGAAAGCATATTAAGAAGACAGTGCTTTAAGAAGTCAGGAGAAATATAAACTTTTCACTACCCTATACTAACATGGAGAGCAGTGCTTCTCAAATCAAACGAGCTTAAAAATCACCTGAGGATCTTTTTAAAAATCCAGATTCTAGCTCTGGAGGCTGGAGTGGTGTCTGATTGTGTTTTTCACTCACTCACAGATGCAATGGATGCTCTTGGTTCCCAGACTACATCTTGGGGAGCAAGAACCACACAGCCATGGTCAGAAATGACTTCAAGATAGGCATGAATTCATGTGCAATGAATCCTCGGCCCTTTGTAGAACACCTTCAAATGAATTTCTTAGAATGAGCACTATCATTTGGCCACTTAGCAAAGCACGTACAATTTCACCCATTTCTGAGACTCAGTATCAACAGATTTCTAAATAACGAACATGAACATGAAATTGTCTAGAGTAACCCCACACCGAATCACTGTTTGACAACTGTTTCTCCGTGTCACTTAGTGCCAGGTCATTTACATTCATTACCCAGGACAATCACACAAACTGTGTCTCCCCAACCTCACCTCAGAGAAAAGAGTGGAAGCACTGAGAAGTCAACTTCCATAAAATAATATCGAGGGCAAGGTTTCCTATCTTTTATCTTTCCCATGATTACTGCTTCACGCCTATCTGACAGTTAATGCAATGTTCAGGAATCAGGTCCTACAAGAGGAGGCATTTTTTCTGACATTTATCACTTTCTCCGTAATCATGAATGAGATCTGTAATGTAATGTCATACCTCCGAGAATACGATGAGCCCAAGCCCTGGCATAAAAACAATGCTCAAGAATAAGACGTCAGTCGCTGGGACGCGACATTAGTTTGGTCTATCCTCTAATCTACTAAATGCATTTTACTTTACCAGCATTAATATGAAAACTTCAAAGACATTCAGTGAATTTTCTTCCATTTCTCAGGACCCACCCTAACCACACCGTCGCCCACAGAGAATTCTCAAGTGATTTAATCAGACAGTAACTCCAGTGTCCTCTCCTTACTCTGAAACTTTTGTCCTCCTTTAGAATTTTTTACACAGTATCTTTTATTAAAATCATGGCTGTAGATTACTTTATAGCTATATTGCAATGGTCCTAGGATTAAAATCAAAGCTCGTACATCTCTGTATTCCTTCCTCCACGGCACATAGGAAGTATGTGCTCAGTAAACAAAGGAACACACAGCATCTCTGGGGATGTCCAAGGTGCCATTTAATGTGTAGAACAGAATGCGGCAGAGAAATATTAAAAGCTACCTACAAATAAACTTTACAAATTGTGCCTTTTGAGTGCTACTCAAAATAAATTCTTTATTATTTACAAACTCCTTGAACTTTCCACTACATTAAGACCAACTAATTTAAAAGGCATGTATGTTTTGTCTTAATTTAAATTCTCTATTCTTCTGCTCACTGAAGAGCAAACATTCTCCTTGTGCTACCTGAAGAAAAAAGATGTCATTCTGTAGGTCACCTTACGTTGAGGTTGCCAGATAATGTTGGATGCCTAACTAAATTAGAATCATTAGTGTAAGGGGCTGGGGATTTAGCTCAGTGGTTCCAGCGCCTGCCTCTCAAGCACAAGGACCCGAGGTTTGATCCCCAGTACCAAAAAAAAAAAGAAGAAGAATTAGTGTAAGTGTGCCCTATGCAATATTTGATACATAAAATCTCAGTGATCCATTCACTAACAGAAAATCAAAAGAATAATAAAAAAACCTTTGACAGAAGAATTAATTAGCTTTTCTAGGAAAGTGAAAAAAATACAAATTGAACTTACTTCTCAAAACTTAAGATTTTTGGTGAGATAAGAATGCTTTATACCTTATCCTACTTTATAGAGTTTTCATGAGTGGTAAACATTCCAAATTCAAATGTATTTTTTTCTAACATCAGCACTTCATTCATTAGTAAAGTCTTATAAATTAGTTTCACAATTCATAAAGGGTTATAAATTGTTCCAGGGGGAAAAATTGGCTAAAAATATGCTACTCTTTGGTTGTCTCTTGATGACAGTATTTCCATTTTCATAGTAAATCTGGCAGGTCAGTCGGGAAGTACAGGTCAGAGTGACACATTGTTTTCCCCCTTTAAATGTTAAACTTCCTTAGTTTTATGCCATCCCTTGAAAAGCTCCCCTTTACTAAATAACTGTATCTCATTTTGAATAACCTGAGCTAGTTTTTAATTCTTCAGTGAGTCAATGGAGCATCAAGTAAATGAAGAAATCATAAAGACCTATCAATTAGACTTTGAAAGTACTGTTTGGTAATTACAGAGGCAAATAATTTATGGATAAATTATCACAGAAGTGGAGGAAAATAAAGCTAAGTAAGTATTTAAATTTAAACCTAGGTAAATCAACCCCACGTCTAGTAAAGCTAGTTACGCTTGTAATATATCTTCGGTTAGCATAAGCGTCTGTAATGTGAGGCCTGTCACAGCAACACCACCAGAGACAGAGGAATGAAAGACAGGAGACGTGAGTATCTGAAAAACAAAGTCAAAAATACAGTTGCTGTGGGTAATCAGGTCCGTCTTTTAGAAGGGAGAAATTGAATATTTAGCCTTAGTTAACTGGAGAGGGAGAAGCAGTCTACAAAATATAATCTACCCTAAGAAGAAAACCTGAAATTCTGAATAAGGTTGTGTCCAACCCACTCAGACTGCATTTTTTAACTGATTTAAGCTGTCCTCACTTGGAGTCACTGGCTTTTGGGCAGGACACAGTAAGCTTTATCTTCAAGTGCATAAAACTGTATTTAAAATAAAACAACTTTGTATTCTTAAGATTCGAAGAAAATACAGCTAATGCCCTACCTGAAAATTTTCAAGTTATGACTCACTTTCAAAAGGAAGACATCCAGGGCCATCCAGGGGATTTTGCTCACCGGTCAGAGGTTCAGTGGCCTGCCTTGCAAGCGCAAGAACCCAAGTTCAACTCCCGGTACCAAAAAAAAAAAGGAACACATCTACTACAAAATATTCAATATAAAAAGATAAGTCTTCCCATAAAAGAGAAAACAAGTAAGGGATGGAAAATAATTTATATAAACTAATTTGAAATAAAACTCTGAGCTAAAATATATCTTATCTCACCCAACTGTATAATTGTTCTTCAACAAGTTTGCAAGGTCTTTCTGAAATTTCTTATAAATAATGTGCACAAATAAAGGTGATGCCACTATGAGTTATGTTCTTATGGATTAACTTTCTGCCTCACAAAGGGAATTTTCAATTCAAAATACTATGGCCATTTTTAGGTATTACAGGGAACTAACTTATTCGGTGTTCTTTTTTTTAAAAAATGACATAAGCCAAAGACAAATCTAGATGTAACTACGATAGCCCTCGTACTTTTAGAAACTCCATCCTAATGTACTATGTAAATGTCACTTTCAAATGTGCTGAAAATAAATTGGTAATCATAAAAACCTGTATTTCAGGACTAGCAGAGCACACAGTCCACGTTCTTGCAGCTACATTAATTTGACCGTGTACTGTATCGGATCTTAACTACTTTAGCTCTCATCTATGTACTTTATATTAAATCCATTTGTAAAGCCCCCAGTGGACAGATGCTTGTCATCAGGCATACACGCTGCCAAAACGTGCGCCCAAGTACACACCTGCCAGCCAACAGCGAACATTTCAATATTTGAAAGGGGATCATAATTATATTATGAATTTTCCATAGTTCATTAAAATAAAGAAAATTACTCATTTATTCATACGTTCACTAGACATGCACACTGATGACAACTGATTACTAATCGTGTCTATTTTTTTCTTTTGGTAAAAGGAATTTAACCCTAGGCCTCAAGCATACCAGGCCAGACACTACACCGCTGAGCTACATCCTTGGCCCCTAATCATTTATTTTAAAACTTTATCATATAATGTTAATGACTATTATATATATATATATATATATATATGCATCTACATTGTACATTTATATATACATATTTTTATATAAGCACGCATGTACATATACATTTATATATACATGTATATAGATGTTTACTTATATCTAGGTTCTTACAAAACTGGAATAAAATCATTTAATATGATATTATACAGGTAGCTAGACAGAAATATAGGGAGACAAAGGTACATAAGAGAGACATAGATTATATCAATAAAGAAAGTAAAATCTGTAGTAAAGTTGAATATCTTTATATAAAGCATATATATGTATTACTATATGCAGGAATATGTTTCTACTTTTGTTTTGCTAGCTTTTGGTTTTATTTAAAGTGTTACAGACCCACAAATAGTCTTTGTCATTTATGTTTTGTGCATCCAAAAGCAGCCAAAATTATACTCACAACATTCATCCCTCCATAGTCATTTAGCCAAAATAACAGCTGCATAGTGTTCTACTATATGTAAATTCTGCAAATTATTTAATTCAACTCTTTTGAGTGGCAGGTTGGGACTTTTGTTCCTGTTGAATTATTCTTGATTTTTGTGTTAGTTGTTTTATTTCTTCAAAAGATACAACTATGACTATATCTGCATAAATTTCCCACCATATCCACATTAAGTCCACCTTGTAAGGACGGCAGGTACATAGCTACTGGGCACGTGAGCGTGGGACACAGCTAAAATCGCCAAATCCACTTTCTTCAGCCATGTCTACTGACCCTTTCTGCCTCTCTATGGTTTTATCTTAAAGGCTATGTTTTCTAAGGTTAATAAAGTAATCCTACTTCCCAGGATTTACTTCGAGAAACTTCATTATACTTACCAAGGTCTAACTCAGTTGTACTGAGCCAAAGGAAATGTTTCATGATACTGTTTTTCTGAAATGTCATTTCATATTTCTGCTTAATCTACACCATTTTATAACTATTCTATACATTCTATACATCTGTACATTCTCTACTTCTGTCTAGAATTTGCATACTTTTATTAATTTTTTATTAAATTACACTTATTAACTAACTGGTAAGTTCTTTTACATTTTGAAAAGATTTTTCTGCTGAACATTAAGTTCTTAAAATTTACCACGGGAATTGTAGTTTCTCTTATTTTCTCTATAGTTCCTCTGACAATTTTTGCTTTGCATTTTTGTATTTATATTTTATCCTTTCAGAACTATTGTATGTATTGAATTAAACCTCTTGCCATTGTTGCTCTTTGTCTTAAACTCAAGTAATGTGAGATTAATGCAGGTAACTCAATTTTCCTTTGGTTCATATTATCTGGTAGAACTCAATCTATTCTTTCTCTAGAGACCTGTGTTTTTAGATGTGTATCCTGTAAACAGCATGAAATTGAATTTTCTTTTCTAATATAGACTAAAACTATCTTTAAAATTGAAAGTTGAACCTACAATGTTTAAGATTTTAGATGTTTGGGCGTTTTATCATTTAACTTTTGAAGTAGTATTTGTTCAACTTTTCTTTTATCCTCTCTGCATTTTATGAATGTTCTTTTCTATGTTTATCCATTTTTCTACTCTGTAACTGTTAAAGTTACACAGCTCTTCCCTAGTTTTTGTTAGCTATTCTTAAATTTTTCCAAAGAAGCATAAGAAAACCCTAACTCACTACCTCTGAACACCTGAAGCATTTGAGAACACCTTAAATCTGGTCATTTTTTGCTCCAAACTTAAGTCGCAGCCCTGCTTGAGCCTTTCTCTTGCTGAGTTTTATCAGAGAAGGAGCCTATGCTTATATTTACACAGATGTTTCCCAGATCTTTACTTATCTAAAAAGCTCTAGCTGTCATTTTTGGAAGATAGTTTTGGTGGGAAATACTGGGCTGAGTTTTTTGTGTGCGTTTTGGTTTTTTTCCTCAAAAACATTCAATGACTCCTTCTAGTTTCCAACTTTGCTCACAAAAAGTCTCTTAATTGTCTTTTCTGAGTAGGTGATTTATTGTTTTTCTCTAGTTGTTCTTAATCACATCTAGGCCTTTGCTTTTAACTTTTGTAATAATGTATATACGGGTCAATTTATTTGTATATATGCTGGCCAGTGTGTGCTGTGCTTCGCTGTTCTTCTTTCTTTCTTTCTTTTTTTAATTTTTTTTTTATTACAAGGGTTCAAACTCAGGACCTTGTGCTTGGAAGGCAGGAAGCAGAACCACTGAGCTAAATCCCCAGCTGTGCTTCTTTCTTCTATTTGTGTATTTAAATCTTTCATCGGGTCTTTAAAAAACCAGTGCTGTTCTCTCCTCAAATACTGACTGTCTATCCTCAATTATGTGGACTTTCTTCTGGAACTCATAGATAGATAGTTAGGTAGATAGATAGATAGATAGATAGATAGATAGATAGATAGATAATCTAGAACTATATAAAAGCTCATTATATTTCCATATCTTTTTCTCTGCCTTTGATATCGTCTATCTCTTTATCCTTCTTTAAACATCTCATCTGATATCTCACTCCACTTACTATTTTACTTTGTATCATTTTTTAAAATCTCTCATTTACCTTATCTATATATTATTAGTTTCAACAATTATACTTTTCAATTAAAAATCAATTAAAAATACTATTTGTTTCTTTTTTGGTTTTCTCTGGTTAACAGATTCACTTTGCTTCATCATTTTTGTAATAACAGATGTCACTTCTTTGCATACTTAGTATTTACTATCTCATAACTGAAAACTCCTGTTTCTGAACCACCTACGTGCCTAAGGACATTATTTCTGATTTGTACTAATGTCACATGTGTCTCTGTCCATATATCTCACATTTTGCTACCAGAGAGCTCATATACGATTATTTCAATCCTCCAATAACTCACAGGCAAAACTGTGATAACTTTTTTACATACAGATTTATGCCAGTACATAGAAGGAGGCACCCAATGGAAAGACCATCTCCAAGACAGCAGCTTGCGGTGAAGCCCATAGGTCGCTCCTCTGTCCCTGAAGGTGACTCCAGGCCTACCGTCCGGGCAAACGAAGCACCAACACTGGCATCTGCCCTCCCTGTTACTTTACTCACTTCCTCTTGCTCTGGGTTCATCGCACTCAGCGAAGGGAACAGCAAGAGCTTCAGAAATTCTCCTTAATCTGAGGAAGTCTGGCAGTGCATTTCACAGTATGCCTCCTCTAGTTCCACTGTGTTTAAGAAAGTAGTCCTCTTACTTGTACCAGAAAAGTAAATTGTAACACTAATGTCTTTGATAAGAATGGTAGTCAACAGAGAATGGGTATAACACTGAATTCAAAAATAAGTAACAATAGAAATGCAGTGAAAGAAAAAGATTGATGAGTGGATATAGTAATTCAGTCGTAAGGTGAACTGGGAGCCTTACAAGTAAATATAAATCATTAACAAAAAAGAACTGACTAAACATGGTTACTGACTGGATAGCGTTTCCAGTTCAACCCAGGTTAAAGCTAATTCTCATGGAAAATCTCTTCTGGTTCCAAATGAACTTTTGGATTATTTTTTTCTAGTTCTGTGATATATGGTGTTGGAATTTCATTCATCATTGCATTGAATCTGTATATCAGTTTTGGTAGTATGGCCATTTTCACATTTTTTTATTCTTCCTACCCAGGAGCAGGGGCTATCTTTCCATTTTCTTATATCCTCTTCAAACTTTTTTTTCAGAGTGCTGTAGTTTTCATTGTCGAGGTCTTTTGCTTCTTTCATTAGATTGATTCCTGGATACTTCACTTTTTTGGATGCTATGGTGAAAGAAATTGTTTCTCTAATTTCTCTCTAGGTGAGTCTGTTATTTATGTACAAGAAGACTACTGATTTTTGAGTGTTGACCTTGCATCCAGCTACTCTGCTAAAAGTGTCAAGTAGGTCTAGAAGTCATTTGGTGGAATTTTTTCGGGTCTTCAATGTAGAGTATCATATCATAGTAAAAGCCATTCTAGGCAATAGAGACATGGCAGTGGGTATAACAATTCCAAATTTGAAACTATACTACAAATTGGAAACTATACCACTGTGATAAAAGCAGCATGGTACTGGCAAAGAAACAGACCTGAGGATCAGTGGAACAGACTGGAAGATACAAAAACTACTCCAAATGTACTCAACTACCTAATCTCTGACAAAGGATCCAATCAGCCTCACTGAAGACAAGATAGTCTCTTCAATAAATGGTGTTCGAAAAACTGGATTTCAACCTGCCAAAGATTAAAACTAGACCCTTATCTCTCACCATGCACTGAACTAAAATTGAAGTGAATTAAATATCTAAATATTAAAAAAGAAACACTAAACTTGCTGGAAGATAAGTTAGGCAGAACTCTTGAAGACACTGGCATAGAAAAAGACTTTATGAACAAATCCTCAGTAGCACAGGAACTAGCAGAAAGAATCAACAACTGGGATCTCATCTTATTAAAAAGCTTCTGTACTGCAAAAGAAACCATCAACAGAAATAAAAGACAGCCTACAACTTTTACCAGCTGCTCCTCAAACAAAGGGCTCTTATCTAGAGTATATAAAGAACTCAAAACAATCAGCCTCCCCCAAATATAAAGACCCATTTAAAAAACAGGCACCTGAAATGAGCAGACATTTTTCAGACAAAGAAGTAAAAGCAGCAAGTAAATATATGAAAAAATGTTCCACATCACTGATCAATCAAGAGATGCAGATGAAAACAACATTGAGATTCCACCTCACCCCACAAAGAATGGTTGCTGTCAAGGAAACACTTAATAACAAATGCTGGCAGGGTTGTGGGGAGAAAGGAACCCTTCTCCATTGTTGGTGGGAGTGCAGACTGGTGCAATCACTGTGGAAATCAATATGGAGATACCTCAAAGAGCTGGGACTAGAGGTTCCATTTGACCCAGCCATCCCTCTGCTGGGTATCTTTCCAAAAGAATTAAAAGAATTTATCATGGTGATATATGCACACCTATGTTTATAGCGGCACAGTTTGTAATAGCTAAAACTTGGAAACAGCCCATTTGCCCATCAGTGGGAGACTGGATAAAGAAGATGTGGTTCTTCTATAAAGTGGAGTACTACTCAGCCATAAAGAATGAAAAATTAGGGGACAGGGATTTACCTCAGCGGTTCGGTGGCCTGCTTTGCAAGTGCAAGGACCAGAGTTCAATCCCCAGTACCAAAAAAAAAAAAAAGAATGAGAAATTAGATTCATTCATAGGAAAATGGATACATATTGAGGATACACTCCTAAGTGAAATAAGTAAGTCACACATGTGTAAATACTGAATAGTTTCCCTGGTGTGAAAAGCTATGATAGTACATAAGATCCTAATGATATAATTGACAATGTGAAATAGGAAGAAAGGGACTAAAGGTGTAGGGAAAGTGGAAGGAGTAGGGGAAAGGCAATAAGGGAAAAGAAAAAAATATGAGAAAATGAAAAAATGGAAAAGAAGTGTTTGAAAATGGGGAGGGGAGGAGGGGGTAAAGGGAGGGCAGGGACAAGGGGGATAAATGAGGACCAAGACTTGTCATGTAAAGGTACAAAATCCCAGAAATGAATGTAACTGTACTGTATACCTAGAATGTACCAATAAATTCAATGAGAGAGAAAAAAAGAAAAAGAAAATCTCCATGCAGAGGAAGCCACAGATAGGTCCACACTGACGGTCCTGCCTCTTGGCTGCAGTTATTTGAGGGCTGAACAATTTCACATATTGTGTAGTTCTTGACTTGTGCTAATTTTTACTATACTCTATATCCTGTATACACAGCACACAAAAGCATAAAATAGTCCCTAACATTAAAATAGAATTATGGGTAGAAGTTTTGCAACATGAATAGGAAAAAATAAACTTAATTGGAAAGATATTATTAAATGTTAAGGTAAGCGTGTCTTCTTTATCTTCCAAATGTGGCATTTGGGCACAGTGCTTTGATAGCAGATCAAGTTTTGCATGCCCATGTGACTATTTCCTTTCACATCCCTGGGGCATACGCTGTTCAACCTTCAGCAAAGTTTCTGTCTTGTTCCTATTCATCAATTGTAAGACTCCAAATTTCAAATATTTCTATACGAACTCAGAGAATAAGCTATTCAGCACGTTAAAGGTTCAGCAAACCTATACCAGGATGTAAAAGTAAGTGTGATCATATTCTTGTAGTGAAAGCACAAGTATTGTTTAATTTTTTTACTTAATAAAATGCTGAAAGTTTAACTGCTGTTTTTTCGATGAACAGTCAATTGTCCTTTGGTATAGACTCCCAGGCTCCCCAAAAAGGGTCTGAGTCCATAAAATATTAAAAAACTAAAATGCAACTCACCTTAAAAATCTCAGCTGCCTAATACCTAGTGTGAGGCCAGATGCCCGTAGCATTTCATTTACATAAAGTCATTCACTGAGCAGCTAAGAGACATCCTGGCATTGTGTGAAACTGTGCAGATATAGAGGGTGCAAGAAGAGCTCCTTCCCTTCCTTCGGTGCTTACTTTCATTACTGAATAGGAACTACAGCCTGGCATTATTTTTTTCTTTTTATTGAGTTTATTGGTACATTCTAGGGATACAGTACAGTTACATCCATTGTTGGGATCTTGAACCTCTGCATGACAGGTCTTGGTTCTCATTTTTCCCCTTGTCCCTGCCCTCCCTTCACCCCCTCCTCCACTCCCCATTTACAAACACTTCATTTCCATTTTTTCATTTTCTCATATTTTTTTCTTTTCCCTTATTACCTTTCCCCTACCCTTCCTACTTTCCCTACACCTTTAGCCCTTTTCTTCCTATTTCACATTGTCAATTATCTCATTAGGATCTTATGTACTATTATAGTTTTTCACACCAGAGAAACTATTCAGTATTTACACGTGTGACTTATTTATTTCACTTAGGAGTGTATCCTCAATATGTATCCATTTTCCTGTGAATGAATCTAATTTCTTATTCTTTATGGCTGAGCAATACCCCATTTTATAGAAAAACCACATCTTCTTTATCCAGTTTCCAACTGATGGGCAAATGGGCTGTTTCCCACTTTTAGCTATTACAAACTATGGTAGGCTGGCATTATTAAGTAATATTTTTATTCATACTTCTGTTTCCTGAGATTTTTTTTAATCTAAAAATTAGGGAAACTCGTGTCTTACACAGGATTTAAAGCAATGATCAGATTATAGAAAAACCACATCTTCTTTATCCAGTTTCCAACTGATGGGCAAATGGGCTGTTTCCCACTTTTAGCTATTACAAACTATGGTAGGCTGGCATTATTAAGTAATATTTTTATTCATACTTCTGTTTCCTGAGATTTTTTTTAATCTAAAAATTAGGGAAACTCGTGTCTTACACAGGATTTAAAGCAATGATCAGAGCTACCTGGAGAAAAACCTCTTGTACAAATCTGGTAACTAGACATTTCTGAATGGGACGGGGGTGATTTCTTCATGGTTACAGAAAATCGTTTTTACCATTTCTTCAACAAAGCTGCCCTCTTCCAAAAAAAATGCATGAATTATCTGATTTTTATATTACTGAACAAACGTGCAAGCAAAATATGCACATACTCACCGATAGTCACACATCACGGTACATCACGGTTAGTGAAGCTCAGGAAGAAGCTGAGTTCTGCTAGCCCCAGAAATAAATTAACATGCAGCTAACATCAGAGCAGCCAGAAACACTCATTGCAAGTGTGAACACATATTTGATTGCAGGGCTGTGTCTTTCCTAGGGCTGACCTTATAAATTAAACAGTGTAAATCTCAAGTAAGTGTTTCTGAACATTTTGATTCACTGTGAACATTAGGATGCCCTTCAAATTAACATCTAACATTATTAGCCTATTGTTGGACACAGACGCCTCAGTACTGTGTGCAACTGAAAAGACATACATGCACACATTGGCACTGAAACGCAGCTCCTGAAAGGAATACAAGGAGCTCTTTAAAATGTGGGGGAGTAAAAATGGAAATAGGAAGGTTTTTAGACTTGGATGCCGAATTTTCATATGGAAAAATCACTTAAAATGGTAAATAAAGCATTCCCTTTGGGAGCTCAGAGGCATCCTAACAAGAAAGCAACCAATAAGCACCAATAACCGAACACCCTGCATCCCCAGGGCTTCACTACAATGATTCGCTTTTATACCCAAGTCTCCGTTTGCAGTCTCCTTACTCCCAGAAGCACTGCCTAGCCCACCATATAAACTACGCTGCCACTGTATTCAGCAGAGTCTCACGCTGACCCTTGACTTACCCCATTCTCCCTCCTGAGCTCAATTCCAAACAGCAACTGACACTGCCTGCATTGTTTACTCCTCTCCAGTCAATGCCTGACACAATGTGTGCTTCTGAACTCAATCAAAGAATAAATCTAGACACAAAATTAGCACAGGTAGCCCGAACTCATCTCTAGCAAGTACGGAAGAGCGACTGCGAAAGCCTCCGATGAAGAAACCAGAGTCAAAGAAAAAGGAAAACACAAAGGTAGCTCACCTCCATGAACTCAAAGTTAGTTAAGTTTTACTCAAGTACTAACCCAGCACCACTCATGGGATGCAGTGCTGACCTCCAGATTACTGATTGTTTGCCAATCAACCAAGAATGCACAGTTCTTCAAAGGGAGAGGAATCCCACTTTAGATCACCAGCAGGTTCTCAATTTGACTATTTCTCAGTTGGGATGGGGAATAAAATATGACAGCACCTCCAGTTTGGGAGCCAATCCACCAAAACCACAGGAGGTGGAGTTGCACGTAGCGAGGACAGATAACCAGCGAGTTGTGGTAACCAGCGAGCATCGCCATGGTCAGCATGGCTGAGAATTGTAAAATGCGCTTGGCAAAGGGTAGAAAGCAGCTATTTGCAATGTCAGCACAAGTGTCCAAATTAAAAGGAGATTTTCACATCTGTTCATATTTTACCTGCAATTCTACGATCTCTTATGTGAACCTGGCCTGTAACTCCCCATTCTTTCCTGGGCTCCCTCTTCCCACGACTCACCTGTAGTGTCTGGAAATCTCTTCTTCCACCTGTGTAATAAAATCACATTTGGTGCATGAGTGTTCTTTGCTCTCCTTGACAGCCTGCGGCCCATCCAGTCCTTGCAGATGATTGGCTTCCTGTTTGACCTCCGACGCTTGGGGCTCATGCACTGTTTCATAGTGGAAGAGGAGCACATCTACGTCAGGGGTGGAAAACGCACACTGGTGGCACTGGTGTTTGACTCGCGAGCTTCCGGCTGCCCCGGGAGACAAGTGCAACAGCAAGAGTGCACAGTGGGAACAATTACTTTTTCTACAAGCAAACGGATAAGTAATTTCTCCAAGGTGCTTTTCTGGGCTGCAAAGGCCTCTGGGGCAGAAGGGACAGTGCTTGATGGTGCACTTGTGGATGTTGTGGAGCTGCTGATAGTGACGCAGGAGCGGCCCCACCACAATGACTTCCGGGCCGTGGCTCTTGGAATACCTAAAGTCGCAGAACTGACAGTTGTAACTGGTGACCACGTTATCCTCCGCTCCCTTGGCGGAGAAGTCCTTCTTCTTAGCCCCACTCAGGCCCTTGTCTGCCTTGGTCATTGGCTCTGCTTCCGCATTTTTGGCTAGATCATTCTGGTTAATGACAGAGCCCCTGGGGAGCTTATCGTTCAGTTCCAGGTTAAGGCCACCTGACGGCACTGCCCCGTGCTGCTTGCCATAATGTTCTAGCAGTTTCAGTGAGCCGGAGGACTCACAGCTGAAACTGCAAAACTTACACCAGTAGTAACTGGTGGCCTCCGTGCTGTTCTGTCTTGAGGAGTCGAGGGGCTTGATGGGCACTGAGTAGCCGATCGGAGTGTCATCTCCTGCCTTCACTGTGATCTTGTCCTGCCACTTTCCCAAGTCTGCAGAATCGCCGGACCGAAGGGCAGGGATGGATTTGTTAGAGTTTTTCTCTGAAGGTTTGGCACCCTCTGAGGAGGACAGAGAAGCTTTGATCTTGTTCGGGTGCGTCTGAAGAAAATGCTGTTCTAGCTCAGTGGATGAGTTGCCCATATAAGTGAAATTGCAGAATTTACAGCGGAAATACTTGGTGTTTCCTTGGCAATCTGGCGTCTTCCGTCCAATGCCAATGAATGTTCCACCTGAAGTGACCTGGAGTGTGGAAGAAATGGGTGTTACTTTAAATGTGTCGTTAATTCTCTGGGTTCGCTGCAGGCTTGAGAGGGGACTCCTAAGTATCCCACATAAACAAAACAGAATAACACAATAGTACTCGTGCTTTGGGGGCAAATCATTTGAATAATCAGGGCTCCCCAAAAATCACTCTTCATTTCTCAACAGCTGCACTGTGAGTGGTTCATCATGATAAACATTTTAGGTCAAAGTAAACAATGAACATAAGGTACAGAAAAGCACTATAACCAATTCACAAGGTTTTACAGCACACACACTTTAAAAACTGAGAAAACTCCCAAATCATCTTTTACTGCTGCATCCTTCCCATCACAATTCCTACGGAAGCATCCCACTACGGAATGGTTTCTTTTCACAAAGTAGCTGTCAAAACCGGAAGCAGTTCACTCAGAGATTACTGGACGCACACATACTCCCAAGGAAATCTTCTGCTGAGCTCCTACAGCAGTGAGGCTGGGGCAAAGATGTCATGTGTCTTTAGAGTAAAATCAAAGTGCTAAAATGACCACACAAAATGGCTCGTGATGAAAACCTCACCACACCCAATGCAACCAAAAGAATACCAAGAACAGGGAGGACAGGATTCTGACAGAGGAGGACTAACAGGGAGAATTTCCCAACAGAAGACAAATGAGAAGAAGAAAATCTTCCCGGCCTTCCCTGGTTAAGGGTCTATTTCACAGCACAATGCTCCCAGCTCCTCCTACCAGTGGGGCACGGGGATAATCAAACGTGAAGTAAGAGGATTCCCCCATCAACACTACCGCAGCTCTGCGCGAACACAGTCAAGGCCTGCGAAAGGTTTCTCGTATGAACCCTTTTCCTCCTCTCTCACTGTACACCTCAACAGGTGGCTCGAGTAAGTGTCATCCCCTGAGCAGCCAAAATTCATAGTTTATTAAAATAGAGTTTTTTGGACTGTCCCCAAGTGAGAGAGACGTTCCTTTTCAAATATCAGTGAAGTTTCAAAATTCTCCAGCAACCAGATGTAATATAGAAACCAAGTGGCACAAGCATGTTCTGCTGTTTCAACAGCTGCTCAAAACTGACATGTGCGATCACTGCTCATCTCCAAATCACTCCATGAGAAAAGTCGCAGGCAACTCAGCATCAAAGGCTCTATTTAAAACTGTGAATAATATGCTGTAGAGCACTGAGGGATCCGTTAGTACTCCCACCAATTGTACATTAACACACCAACAAGTCGCTGCACCTTAACATACTTTCTGAAGGACTCCCACAACCTTTAAACATGGATGGTAGTGCTTCACTTCAGACGCCGGCCTCTTCCTCCACGGCACGCAGAGATTTCAAGTGCTCAATAACAGAGCCTCATCGAACCAGACGGCTGAGACTGGGGCCGCTTTCCCTACTTCCCCCTCACAGTCACCTGACAGGCAGTCACTTGCGTGACCCAGGACCTGAGGAACACCATCCAAAGCACTGTAGCCTAGCATGCCAGTGACGAAAGCAATTAAAACTTGCCCTGAAATGGGATGCATCACTTTGCAAAATTTCTACATGCATTTCCCAATTTGCTGAAGGTGAGAAGAAAGCTTATTTAAACAAAACAAACAAACAAAAAACATTAAATGCCATCCTGAGGTACTTTGTTCAGAAAATTCAACTTGGATCAAAGGAGTAAATTCAGTAGTATCTCATCCTTCAGCATAGGTAAAACCAGAAAGTATGCAAAATCTAGAGATAAAATGTTTTACTGTAGCAAAGATCCCACACTTCAGCGATGTCAGCCTTTTCTAATAGAAAACATTTTGAACTTCTGCTTCTACAAGTAAGATTCCTGAGAAACGACCAGACATCATCATCATTTCTCGATTTTGCAATCTTTAGGCCTCATGTGCCATGACCACACCAAAAGAGCTCCAGAGGGAACACGCATATTCTCAAGAAACCTGGACACACACCATTTCAAAGTGAATTTAAACCCTTATAACAGTGTCACAACAGGAATGCTGACACTTGACAACAACCTTTTAAAAGTCATACGACCCAACCTAAGAAAGATGATTAGCAAGTGAAGAGATCATGAAAGAAAAGCAATTTGGTGAAAAACATCAGTGGCACATACTGGTTTAGGGTTACGGTAGCTATAGATATTACATTATATCTTTTAAATTGGGGTGAACGTATGTCGAACAGTTGTGATTCTTTACCCAAGAAAGATCTGCTTTCGTACATATGTAGTTGAATTATGTTGACAAAAGCTTTCATTCTGACAGTTCTTTCAAGTACCACCAAGCAGCCAACAAAGCTCATGAATCTCATGTAATGATAAGAACAGTGCTGACACTCCCCTAGATTACCCACTTGCCTTGTAAATCACATTAGGATTACATAGCATTTTAAAAGCTATACCAAATATCAGGATCACATAATGGCCAACTTGGGAAAGAATAATTACTTAGAATTTGATTCCCTTTCTCTTTCAAAAAGACTGAAAAGCTGTGTCTGTGGTAATTTTGATATTTTCTACAGTAAAGGATGTACATAAGTCAGAATAAAAAATAACTGATTCACATAATTTACATGCTACCCTAAAACAACACACAACTTACTATTTTAGAAACAATAGCCATTCCTACTGACTATAGTTACTGTATTTTTTATCTCTTCATTTCTAGGTTAAAAAAAATAAATACACAGCAAGAACATTTATGCAAAATAAGTGCTTGCAACAACTTTTAGATATTTCCATGGCTTTCATTTATAATTTATTTACATATATGCTTTAAAAGAAATCCCTCACTGTGGGAGTGAAAAACATACTAGGGTAGTTTTCTTCAAGGTTTTTAACCTTAATTTACTTCTTTTCTTCTAATATGAAGCAAAAACTACTAAGAGTAACATCTAAAAGTTGTTTATTAAAAATTACCACCAGGATTAGATATCCATGGTTTGTTGTTGCTGTTGCTGCTGTTGGTTTGTTTTTTAGTTTTTTGGGGTACCGGGGATCGAACTCAGGTCCTTGCACCTCTGAGGCAGGTGACAGAACCACTGAACTAAATTCCTGGCCCTCCGTGGTTTTTAAATCATACTAAATTTTAAATTCTGCTTAGATTTAAAAAAAGGCATGCATTCATTCATGCACCCAGCGGTTACTGAGTATTTAGCCTGTGACAGGCTCTGTAATAGTCACCAGGGATACAAAACAAACAAGCTAGACCACTTCTGCGTCTTTAAAATGCTCATATTTTAAGATAAAAAACTGTAGATAAAACTCCATTCATCTGTATTTACCTTTACCTGCAACTATGTGCTCCCAGGGAAAGCTCTCTACCTCAAATTCTATGAAAGGACACATTTTGTAACCCCCTGAAAGCTGTCTCCGCACCTCTATGGATGTAAGTAGTGCTGTACCCCATGTACTTTAAGCCATTTTATAGGATGGCCGTGAGGACAGAGTGAGAACACGAGGTGTGTTGTCCAGTGGAACTTTTTGCAAGATGGTAACAATGCTCTACCGTCTTCTCAATCTAATATGATAGCCACATGCCACATTTGGCCACTGAGCGTTTGATATAGGCTAGAGCAAATGAGTAATTGTCTTAAATTTAATTTAAATGTTTTAATTTGTCTTTACTTCAATCGAATTAACAAAAATTCAAACAGTTGCACGTGGCCAGGGAATACCACATTAAGCAGTACAGTCAGTGTGGGATTATTATTTAATAATATTTAATGAAATGAATCATAAGGTAGGCATGTCTTGCCTGTGGAATGGATAAGTTAAATAAAGAGGAAGTGGCAACGTCATGCAGTGACAGACCATGTCACCCGGGTGGCATGACCAGAACTCTTAGCTGAAAATGAAAGGGTTCAATGCTTGTTACGAAGCCAATATTCACTTTCTGTCCTGAGAATACAGGAAGAGAAGGTTTTGAATGTCTGCAAGTTAGCGAGGACTCAGTGTACTTTGGTTACGTATATGAATTAGTTCCTTACGGGAGACAGGAACTGCGGCGAATTTCTTGTCAAATCCCCTGCCTCACCTGGGATAAGGTAACCATACTAGCTCACCACGCCATTATCACTAACTGGAGTCCACATAAAGAAACTTCTTCAAAAAAGTACAAAACCACCCCAAAGCACAAAGCCATCTGACTGTGAATTAAAATTGTATTTTAAAAAACAAACAAACAAACAAACCAAAAACTGCTAAAACATGAAGAACAGATTTTAAATCATTTTTCATGGA
This sequence comes from Fukomys damarensis, assembly GCF_012274545.1. Taxonomy (NCBI): domain Eukaryota; kingdom Metazoa; phylum Chordata; class Mammalia; order Rodentia; family Bathyergidae; genus Fukomys; species Fukomys damarensis. Next base: position 9,195,434 of record NW_022900917.1, on the reverse strand, counting down.
GGACAATAATGTTGTTTGATTCCATTTAAACCATAGTTTTAAAAACCGATCATTGTATTTAGTATTTTCCATGGCTTTCATTTATAATTTATTTATATATATGCTTTAAAAGAAATCCCTCACTGTGGGAGTGAAAAACATATTAGGGTAGCTTTCTTCAAGGTTTTTAACCTCAATTTACTTCTTTTCTTCTAACATGAAGCAAAAACTAATAAGAGTAATATCTAAAAGTATTTCAAATGGAAACGTTTTTAAAAGCTTCAGAACTCATATGACACTTTAGCACATGTACTTATTTTCAATGCAGAAAAAAAAAGTTGTTTGAACTAAACACAAACCTTTCCTCAGATGTGGTTCATTTTCAAGTGCTATAATTGATAGCAACAGAGATAATTACGAGGGTACTAATTTAAGAGGACTTGAGGTTATGGGCTGATAGTCAGAAAAGTAAAATCTTAAAAATGAAAAGCTGAGTTGTTAAAGGACAAATCACCATTCAAATAGAGAACTTTCAAAGCTGTAAGGGCTAATCTTGGCTGAAAATAGCTATAGTCAGAATTAATCTGCTCATACACATAAAAGGTGTCCCTGCATGTGTAAGTGCTTCAAAACACCTTCTAGAACATAAGGTAGGCTTCAGTGAAGTAGTTTTGATGGAGAATAAATGTTTAAAATTTTCACTAACAAATCTAATTATACTACAGTCATCTCATTCCCGTGACATGGATGGCTTAGTCCTACAGCCTATTCCTATCAGCGTCACCACAAAAATCCAGCAAATGCCATTTATATTTGGATTTATGAGAGCTAACCAAGTGGAGTAGGAGGTGGTCAAAACAAAGTGGCATGTGAGACTTATTTAAACAAAACTGTCGCATATTCTTCATTAGTACACATTTTTAATGGTCTTTGGGGGATTACAACAATAAACGATTTGCTTTAAACTGATTTCTCGCTTTACTCAGTATAACTAGTTATACTAACTAGTTTCCCTAAGGTTTTTTTTGACATCTGGTACGACAGAATGCTACATATCTTAAAGTCAGTTGCAAAAATTTATATGCCAACCTTTCATAGAAAAAAACATGAAGGAGAAAATGCAGCCCCAGTGGATTCTAAAGCTGACAGCTGTATGCATAGCATTCTCTTTCCTCCTGCCTGTGGCCTGCTGTCATGACTGGCCCATAATGGAGACAAATAAGAACTACGTGTGTGATCTAAAGAGGATTCTAATGGGAAAACAGTTTAAGCTCTGAATATGGGGAACATCTTTCCCCCAGGAAGAGTGCCGTGCTGTAAACCTACTATGGAAGGAGTACCAGAAGTACAAAAAGAAACAACATAGTCCAGAACACCGATATGCCTATGGTGTGGCACAAAAAGCTCACAAGTAAATGATGACAACAACAGTGGGGTATGTGTTCCTGCTGACAGCTGACGGGCTCCACAACAACAGAGGAAAAGCACCCAACCCAAGCTGAGAGGTAAACAAGGTTTCCTAAGCCAACAACCAAGTTAGGAACAGATAAGCTGATATTGCAGAGTCTCACACAGACATCTCAGGTAGTGGAACATCCGTAAGCCAAGGCAGAAATGAAAGGGAAGCAATGTAAGTCACTCTCAGGAAATACAGAAATAGAATCTGCTATAAAAGGTGACTGGTATGCAGTAAGTAATATAGATATGCTGGCCTCAGTCTTACCATTAACTGTAGAAGATCAATGAGACAGACTTTAGAAAAGAAGTGTCATACCGGTGAGCATATTTAATTTTAATGTATAATTAGATGATTTTAAAAAAGATTTACACATCTATAATATGTACAAAGATTTATCTGTAAGTACTTTTTTTAATTTAAAAGGAAAGAATGTAGAAAAGAGAGGAGGGAAGAAAGAAAAGATGGGAGCGAGAAGGGAAAGAGAAACAGGAAAGGAAGGCTGATGAAGGAAGAAGAAAAACAGAACACAAAGGAAGAGAAACAACAGGAAGGGAGAATAAGAAGAAAAGGACAAGAAGGTAAAAAGAAGGAAGTAAGGAGACTAGAAAAGAAGAAAAAAAGAGGTGGAAAAAAAAAGAGAAACAGAAAAGAAATCAAGAAAATTTTACTAAACAAATATTAAGAGCAGCAACAGTAGAAGAATGAAGAGGGGGATGAGACAACTACTCAACTCTTTGGGGAAAATCAGTATCTGAAAGAAACACAGGTAACTCCAAGATTTCAAACCGGTTAACTTTAAAATACAATTATGGAAGAAAGCAGGCAAAAGAAGTTATTTTGAAAGACTTCACTGAAATATCAAGGAGGAGCCACCCATTATCAAGTAAAACAGGTCTTAGAACAAACCATCATTCATTATCCCATTCTCATATATGTTACTGGACACATGAAAGAATTCAGGTGTGCTTTAATCTTACTTCTACAGGCCATCTGCATATGAAAGGAGAAACACCAGACAGGTAGACTATCTGAATTCTCAAGCTCCTGTACCCTTCACCTGTCTCACTTTCAGGCCCAGTAAAATCACACAGCTCACTTGGGGTGTGTAGCACACTCAAATTAGACACTAGAAAGGCATTCTGATTTATTCTCTGCCACCACACCCATCCCAGCTTTTAACGTAGGCAGAGGATAAAACCTTAATTACACAGTCTTGGAAAACATAAATGGGAGTTGAGTGCATCTCCTTAACATTTAATCTTCATAGAAAAACCAACCGAAAGTGTGTCTAGTAACTAGAGGAACAGAAGGCAGCTCTGCAGACCATCCATTAGATCATAATTTCCTTAAAGTCCTCCAAAGGGGGAGAATGCGAAACAAATCAAACACATGCATGAAATGCTCCTTAATTTGAGGATAAAATATTGCACTGTTAATTGAATAAGTCAAAATTTGCCCCTTACTCGCTCTACCAGAACTAGTTTCTATAGCAAAAGTACCAGTAAAAATGAATCACACTAATTAAAAAGAGACAAATCAGCACATTTCATTTTTTTTCCAGTGATTTCAATTATAAGCTTTGTAAGTTCCAATAAAGTAGCATTATACTCCTCTGGATTAGTTAACAGATACTCTCAAAGAAGTCAAGGATGTCACCACATTTAATGTGATTCAGAGTACGCATCGAACGTGCCAGGTTCACAGCCACCTCCTTGGGCCGTCTTCCATGAACTCATCTCATATCTGGGCTGTTCCATCACGGTGGTTGTGAAGACTGGGCTTCCGTAGCCCGGTTACCTTAGCTGACATCCTGTCTACCCCAGTTAGGCAACTCTGATTTTGGGCAGGGCTACCTGAATGCCTCCCTGTCTACTTCCACTCTTCAAAAATGGACATGCTGGCGGTGTCTGCTTCAGGGAGCTGATGAAGACAAGTTGATGTACATAAAGAACTACATATGCACACAAAAGAGCCTTAGTAAATATTAGCTGTTATTAGGTGTAAATCCAAAATGGGGGAAAAATAAATTACATGTTCATTTCTTAATATGTAACTTAACAGAAGAAGTTTTACCAGACTAAGAATATTACTGAAAATAGATTTTATATGACTTTCGATTAAAATTAAACAAGGGTTTGTCTGATATTCTGAAAATACACAGTTGCTTCCAAATTTGGAATCATCCCATGAAGAGATCTGTGGCCTAATGATTCTCAGAACTAGACTCCAGAAGAAAATCAGAAAATGAAAGAGAGTTTCTCTTTTTCCGAACTTCCCTAGGGTTGGCGCACTAGTTAGTTGTGTGTCTGTGTTCTCAACAGCTGCAAGTGTGCTGTAATCACAATGACCCAAGAAATAAAATGCACGGAATACTCTGCTGGCTTCTCATGAATAGCAGAGCAGGCCATTTGAGAGATAAAACTTTTTTTAAGAGTTGAATAATGCTAACTTTGATGGACCACATCGATGACCAGAATTTTTTTCTTGCAAATATTCTGCCTGGAGAGAAACACTGATAGTCTAGAAAATGATGCCTATCTCTTCAATGGTAACAAATCAAAATCAAAGAGGTGCTGACATTTATCATACCAACTCTTGTGTAACAAAGCTAAATGGAGATTTAATTGTCACACAGGTAATTGGACTAGTGAAGACTGTCCAACTACTCTACCTAGGTGGTTACATTATCCAGCCTGGCCACCTTCACTGATGAAAAATGACCTAGCAAATGCCAGAATTTTGCTTTGCTTTATGGCCTTGGGGTGACCATATTTTATTTTGCACATTTTCTTACTTGTTAAAGAGACATAGTCCTGAAAATATGAATGGGTTCATATGTCAAACATTCTGCACTCTGTAGACAGTCTGAATTGATTAAAGTCTCATTCACCAGTTTTTCTAAAGTGCAATTGTCCTCAACTCAGAAAAACAGAAACAGAACCTGCTAAGATCTACAACTTCCCTCCTACTCCAGATCAAAGGAAACGCCAAGGCAAAAAATAAATAAATATTTGGAAGTAAAATTCAAGACAAGTCAAAATAAACCACAATGCGATTAATGTTCCCTAAGATTTTTTTTTCTTTCTTCAGACCTAACTGTAATCTCATGCTCAGACAAAAGCTCTAGCATGTATAAGTTAAGGATCTCTAAGGCTCAGTTAAATATGCTGAAGATACAAATGTAAAGGATGACTTCATATCTCTAAAATCTGTTCTTCCTGTTTCTGACATGACATGTTGCGCAACTCTGATTTTAAAAAAAAGTGTTTACAAAACAGAAATGCAGTTCTCCTAGTTCAAATAAGAGTCTCTGGTGAAGTAATGTGATGCGTCTATTAACCTTAGAATTTCATTAAAGGCCAAAATGAATGTAATAGCTGGAATCCAGCAGCTACCTTCTTGAAGTTCTGAATAATACATTATAATAGAAAAGGTTTACAACATGGAAAGACAACATATACATCATGAGCATTTATAACTTTGGCATCATGTAAACACTTTCCCGTGGGAAGCACAACTTGACAGGACTCCTACTTTTATAACCTGATCTGAGGGCTAAAAGCTCCCCTATAAAGATGTTGCAAACGCCCTAATGCACAGCACATTAAGTCCTAATGAAACAGCAAAGTCTGAGTTTTAAATGCAAGCCTCCATTCAGTGATGGTTTAAATATAAGCATAATAAAGCAGATTATAAAGAAAGAGGCTGTAATTACTTTTATTAAGAACTCAATCTCTTGTCCTATTATTGGTGTGCATGTAAACCTCAAAGGCTGAATACAGACAGTAAAAATTACATGAAGGGTTTACCAATCATGCCATGTCCATTATTTCTTAAAATGTAAGCCTAAAAATTGATAAAACATGCAAGAAATATGAAACATTCAGAAACTAACATTCTGGTTAGAAAAAAATCAGTTAGCTCTGGGCTAGCTACTCACTGTATCTCTTCTTGTCTTATTTGGTAAAGAAATGACATTTTCTGATTTCAGGACTGGACATACCAAATAAAGGTATAAGGGAGAAAAATCTCATAAATTCAAAAGTGTGTGAAAAGGCAGTCTTGATTTTATGATGGCTGTTTAAGGGGAACCTTCATTATCCTTTGGGGGCACAAAGGAGCCATTTCATACTATTTTACAAAATTATATTTTTGATCAGCTATGTTATAAAATGTACACTGAAGAGCGTATTTGAACAATCGGCACGTTACCTAAATTTGTTACTTCTTTAAATATATAATTATAATTTAGATATCAAATCTTCAAAGTTGTCTGAATGACTTCTTTTCCCCAATTATATATTTCATATTTGCATTCAAGTCAGTTCAAATTTTTTAAAACCATCCGTGTCAAACCAAAATATAGATCAAAGCCACAGAGTTCTTTGAGTTCTTCACTTACTTCTGGCTTCTGTTCCTTTTTTCTCGGCCTAAAATGTCATAAATCTATCATTAGCTAGCAAATGTTCTGATGGTTGAAAAAAAACACTTTAATTGAAAAAGATTAATGAATTATTCCTCTAGTCCTCCAATTAGCTTAAATTATAGACTTATATAAATAATTCCTGAAATTATTTGTCTATGATACTGATGTTTATCTTCATCTTGCTCTCAGAATACATTCAGGTCATTAAATCACCATACACATTTCTGACCAAAAATCTGCATTAAAGAACTTCAATGAGCAGCGTTTTATGTCCTACGGCTTTTAATCTCCAAACAGCTCAAGTACAAAAGAAAAACTTGTCAAATTACACATATGGGTAAAAAGGAGAATTTCAGATGTGCTTTTATTATTGATTGAGTTCATGCATATAAAGGAGCTTCTCAGTATTTATTCCTGCACAAAAACACTAATAAGTTACCTATCAATAGATATGTTTAAACATCAACGTCTGGTATATGGGCAAAGAGGTCAAAATCTGCATTTTGCCCGTAAGTGTATTTAGTGTTATCTTCAGACATGGATGTTAGCTTTTTTTTTTAGACCTGTTTCAAAATCCAATCATTTGTTTTTCCCATAGACTGTTTTTTCTCTGTGTTTCACAGTATCAGTTCCCTCTGAAAAGGAACCAATCCTAACAAGATTACCTTCTTGAGGGCCACTCGCTGCTATCTTTTGTCTTCTTTACTGTGCAGGCTGTAAGGATTTAGTAGACAGCCCAGTCTAGGATCAGCTGTTTTATTTCTAGTTCAATTAGTTCAAACTCAGATAGCTCACACATCTGTTTTATTTCTAAAATCACTGCCCAGGAAAAGTGTTCTACCCAAACATAAACTTTACTATAAATAACTAAGAATCTAACAAATAATTGTTTGGGGAAATGGAAGTGTGTTTAAAACTCTGAATTCTTCCAAACTATAGGCCTTCAGTAATCTTCCTTTTAGAGCCTTCCTGACAGCAGCAATGAGCTTTCCTCAGAAGCTGTCCTCAGAGTGAACAAACTAAAACTCCAGCCGGAAATCCAGGTATTAACATCATATTACTTGCTAATTATAAAACACTGTTTCACATACTGACATTATTCACTTCCAACCCTTTTATCTACAACGCGTATTTGCTTTCCAATCATGGTTTGACAGCCGAGTATACCTGACATAAGACAGTGAAATGATCTTTAATAAGACAGCAGTTCAAAGCATGTAGCTTTCATGCATAATAACTATGTTGGTTTAATTTGCTCCTCCACCGAAATGATTCCATTTGTGGAAATTCACAAAGTAAGACAGAATTTTGAGAGAGCTTTACCAAAAATGAAACTGGCGTTTTAAGCGTTCTTCCTATCTCCCTTAATGTGGGAAGACTGCCATTCTGACATTTAAAGAACTCAGAAATTTCTCCTCTGATTCTTCTTGCGAGTACTGCAAAACATTTTCATGACACGGTATTTCTAGGCCTTTTGCTTGCCTTTCTTCGTCAGCATTAGGTCAGTAGAAAGATCACAGCAAAAGTGCTGTGGCTTTTAAGTTAATAAAATGACTGATATTTCAAGAGATTTGGTAATGCGAGTAAGTGTGATGTGATCTCCACACTTCTCTGGTACTTCTAGTCATTCCTAGAGGAGATTAACGTTAAACTTAATGTTTAGAAATCCCCCTGACCTAAGAATATGACACAAATCTATAGATTACAATGAAAACTTTCTCAAGCTGACCCTAAGTTTCGACTATGCAAAACTTGCTAAAATTAAATGAACGCATATCTTTAGAACCAGTCCCACGTTTCCTTCTATTTCAAATACTAACCTTTTCTCATTTCACATATATTGTAAACAAAATATAGGAAAGCAGATCAAAAAGACATGCTGGTTTTAATAAAACTATAAAACTAAATCATTACTGAATGTTTCCATAAATTATTACCACTTTCCTCAAAAGCTGAAAGGAATGTTCTATGGGCCTACACCAAGGCCGTTCTGGTGTCCGTAGTATTTACAATCAGAATAACTTCTTTTTCACTAACCTAAGAGGTTATTTCCAAATCTTCATTTCTACTTATTTCGCTTTTTCATTAACATATCTCTATAATGGTCATATTATTTCCAAAGTGTCGCTGGTAGTTATTTTGTTTTCTCAAGAGACTATCTCTGTAACCATCAGTAGGACTCATCAAGCTCACTATAAAATCAAATCCTAATCCAACAGACCAGAAAGATCTTCATAAGAGGAAAAATTAGAGCTGAAGCCTTTTAATCTGAAACTAGAACAAGGAATAAATTATTATCATGCACAACCATAAAGATTTGTGCCATGTTTGGAAGACTGAAAATATCCAGTCACCATGAAACATGTCCAGAAATATGAAGCTTAACCAGTGAGAGAAAAAGACTCTTCCCAACCTAGTCGAAATTCTGGGACTTTTCCCTACAGCAAGGGGCTGGAGAAAAAAGGCCTTTCTGGATGGGTGGTGACGGGGTGAATCCAGCTCTTTAGCTGTGTCTACAAAGCTACCCACCTGGTCCGGGGACCCTGCTTTTAGCGTGTATGTGAAACCTCACACTTTGCAATGTATCATTTTTTTCCTGTACAAAGAGACCACAATATAAAGCACAAACCTGTACATCATAGGTCCCATTTAGTAAAACGGGCCTGGAAGAATTGATGTCCTGCAGCACACCAGAAAGCACAGAACGGTTGACCTTCTGGAAGTCTTTGGAATGGCTGAACTGCACCATGTTATGAAGGGCCAGGATTTTGCTGTCCAGCTCAGCATCCTGCCTGGTGCGGTTATGCAGTCCTAAGTGATACTTTCGGAAGTGCTTAATCAGATCTGTGGGGTCGTTGCCATAGTAACCGTACCCGCAGATATTGCATTTAAAGTCCTGAAGCTCCGGAGACAGAGGTGCCGGGTCTGGGTTGTCGTTCACCACTGAGTCCGTTTTGGATTTATTCAGTCTCACACCCCCATCTGAAGGCACTTGTGGGTTTTTGGAGGCCACTGAAACTGGGCTTAACCCTTGGCGATTGGCTTGACCACTCTGCGCTTGCCCTGTTTCCTCCGTAGCCTTTGGCGACATCTTCTGATCGTCCTTTGTCTCCGATGAGTCCCCTGGAGGGGCGCAGGCTGTATCTTGAGGACCATCTGCCTCTGCTCTCTGAGGAGACTTTAAGGGTTCACAGATGCCCCCCGCAGCTGGAGATGAGAAAGCCAACATATTTCTGTCGGTCACCTCATCATGCGCAAAAGATGGAAGGTTCCCTCCCTTGCTGGGGCTCTCATAATTGAAGCCAGCCTTCTCACCCAGGGCTGAGCTTTTGGCGTCCTTCTTGCTGCTAGAAGGCGGATCTTGGACATGCAAGCTATGCTCCTCCTTGTTATTTAGCTCTGCAGCATCACTCTGATCAGTATTTTCTGACATCTGATCTGCAGAAAATTCTTTGCTCTTTCCAGATACCTTGCTTTCTGTACCTATCGGCTCCAGGGTCTGGCCCTCGCCTTCACTAGCAACGTTTCTCAGAGGGGGGTTCTTTTTCCGGACCATATCTGTGAAAATACACGGAAAAGGCAGATGCAGGGTTATTTGAAAGTCACAGACACGTAATCAAATCTAGAACACTTTCCTTATTCTGTAATAAATACGAAGGTGTATAATAAAATACTTCCTCTAGGAGACATGTCAGTCTTACAAAGAGCAAGAAATTAAAGCTAAAGCAAACAATTTACATATGGAATTATTTTTGTCACAGACTGTCTCATCTATTATTTAAAAAGATTTATGAATATTAAATGACTCAGTATTTTTACTGCCTCTGCCATTACTATTAGTCTTCCTTGCCAATTAAATATTTGCCCAATTTCTTTGTTTAGCTATAATGCACAGTGCACACACACACACACACACACACATTTATACATGTTATAGACGACATATTTTATGTGTGCATGTTGTAAAATATATATACATGTTTTGGTCGGCAGGATACATATATGTTTATTTATATGATAAATACATGTATATATGAACATCATCAATTATAGTTTAATATTGATACATTGTGCAATCAGGCTATAAATACTCTCTCAACCAAAATGCTCTCCTAGGCTTGAGGACAGAGACAGCCCATGTGACGAACAGAGTGAAAAGAGCCCTATTATGAATTCCAGGAAATGGCAGGTAATGAAAGCTTCATCTCTGCACTGCCCACCAATTTCTTTGACACCTGGAGAGCTTTCCTGAAAATGAGGAGGTCCTGGTGTGCACGGACATGATGGTCAGGTTTCAACAGGATCGTCTCTGGTGTGATGAGGAAGCAAGCAAGGCTCAGGAGATTCTACACAAGGCCTGCGGCCAACAATACCAGGTCTTTGGACGATGAGCTCACACTCAACCCTAGAACACCGTCACGTAGCAGCTGAAAATGACACAGACTCAGCAATGTCCTATGGTTTTTCTTCCTGTGGCAGCTCAACTGTGTCTTTCTGGATAGTGACATCATCAACAAAGCTCAAACTCAGAATGCTGTGAACAAATTCCTCCACAGGAATCTAACGAATCGGAACTCTAAGCACACAGACAAGTAAGAAATGCTGTGAGCCCTATCAATAGAAAAATGCACCGATAAAAGTCAATCCAGGATGGGGCTCCTTGGACTGTGTTTTGTAAGGGCTCAGCAGGAAAACTGTTAAATGCTGTGTTGTCATCACCCCAAACATCTGGAAAATTCTGTCTCTAGTGAAACAAGACTTCTTTAGTCAAAGACTGTTGGGAAGACCAATTTAGTAGAGTTTGTTACACCATGATTATCCAAAATGTGCTGGGAAAAAACAAATTAATGACATGGTATTAGTCATTTTTGTCTGGAATTTTTCACAAGTGCTAAGGAACCAGACTGGTCTGGGGAAGATGGGTGGGCCTGTACTTCTGAAAAGCTGGTCAAGAAAAAAATTTTTATAGTATGAGTCTCCGAACAAAGATAATGCAGTAGTTGTATAAGGAATTGTTTACAAGGTAAAAATTCACCTTAGTGAATAATGTGGACAATAGCACACCTGTTTAAAAGGCTCACTGCTCCTCTTCTATACCAATAACGTCATTCATCAAAGAGCCACCGCATCTCCCTCTCGGAATAGTAAAACATTCCAAGAGGAAAGACTGAGCCTTCACGGGACAGTGATGGTTCTGAAGCAGTGGCACCCTGCCTGGCTTCCTGGGGCAGGGGCCGCGTGTTCCTCCTGGTGCCACCCCTCAGGGACTAAAATTGACAAACCTAGGGAATCTTGGCCCCAAAAGAAGCACTGGTTGATGGTATTTTTGAAATGCTTGCATTTTAATGTCTTATGTGTTGATGGCAATGGTTAAGATCTCTATTCTGTCCAAAGTGACCAGGGTACCTCATGAAGGAAGAACACAGGGACAACTGCAAGCAATTCACTGTGGCTAACAAAGGGAAAAGTAAAGAGAAAAATACAGAGAAAATGTAAGAAATGAATTATGATTCCAACTGCAGTTTAAGCACACATGCTTACAGTCTCATCTACTCCAGGGGCTGAAGGAGAGGGAAGTGAGCCTCCTCGGAGTTTGAGAACAATCTGAGCAACAAGGTGCGATCCCCCCCAAAAACGAATGTGTTAGTGTGTGTGTGTGTGTGTGTGTGTGTGTTTACACAGGCGTTTAACTTGGCCAACATAAAGGAGTATTCTAGACCACTGAGTACCAGGCATTCCTACCTAGGCAAATGCAATGACCTGGTATGAACCTCTTGACTTTCTCCCCAGAACTCCACGATTATTGCTTCTACTACACATATTACACTATAAAGCTTCTTTTGACAAATACTGCATACTTATCTTTTGCCTTTCAGCATTTTTCAATAACATGACTAAACTATGACTCACCTAAAATAAGTAAATGAGGTTACACAAAAATCAAAATCCCATATGAAAATCAGAATGTCTGAAGAAATGATAATTCATTAATGTTATCCTTCCACTGAAATGAAGGGAAAATGGTTTACGCCCATATATTAATGTCAAGGTGGTAGAGAACATGACAATAATTTTAATATCAAAAGAACTAAGTTACTTTAAAAATGAATAGTTCTAAATCCATTAAAATTGGAAAGATTATTTTTCAGGACAAAGAAAATTTATAGATCTTACTGACTTATCATTATCATGAAGAGAGGTACTTGGTGAAAGTTTCAAAACTATTCAACCAACGTGTTTAGTGCCTCAGAGGGAAAACAGAATTTAATTAAGCTATCATCTTTCCAAATTTCAGTTCCTTCTTGCACCCAAGAACAGAACTTGAGAATGTATATGACTCACTGGTTCCTTATGCTGAAGAGAGCCCTTAATAATATACATTGCAAAGAAGGTTTAACTGCTAAAACTTCAAAGAAGTATCAGAAAGGTCACCTGGGTTTTATTTTGTATTGTGGGGTAGGGGCATGTTCCTTTTAGTTACTGTTTTTTAAAAATGTGGCTAATTTAGTTGGCTATACTTTGAAGTAGTTATAGGGAAAATAGTTCTGACTGAAATCATATCATCATAATTTTTCAGAGTGACATATTATGTAAATATAGGCACATTCGCAATACTTCTAAGTGAAAGAAACTCCCCTAGCAAGTCATAAGTTAGATACCGTAAGACTAGAGCCACCCTCCAGTTATTATCTGAAAGACAAATAACAGATTGCAGGATGTTTTACTGTGTGCCAAGAACTTTTCCAGTTAACATTTTCACTTGAAAAAATAGATCACATACTTGTAAAATCATACCCAGCATTGACTTCATAAGGCATGTGGCTTTAGAGGGCTTTCTACAATTATTAATTCTATTAGTCAACTAGCAGGAAGCTAATGCAACTGTCTGAGAAGATGCTGGGAGGACACAGAAGCCATTTTGAGAGCTGGTCTGTACATCTGCAAAACAAAGCAAAAAAAAAAAAAAGAATATTTCCTTCCCAAATGATGTAAACGTACTTTAATGTACTGCACCTAAAATACATCAATACAGCAGCACCATGAGCTGCAGGGAAAACATCTGATAAAAGCAGGAGCAGACCTTGAGCAGGCTCCTCTCCTCCCTTGGATTTTAATAAAGCAGCAGAGGGAGGAAGATGATAAAAAGATCACAGGACATGAAATCAGTTTCACAACAGCCTGTGATGCTGGTGAAATTATTTGACCGCAAAACCCCCTCAACCCTAATGACTATGATACTTACCTACCCTAAGGTTGGGGGGATAGGAAACATCAGCAATGGCTTCTTAGGGAAAATTTTAAAGTCGTTAAAATACACAACCACAAGAGTGAACCTCGGTCATCAGCTTTGGCAATCGTATTTCAAACACTATCGTGCTGCTCTGTAGCAGTGAATCCGCCTCACACAAACTACAAAAATCAAAGCCGAAGATGGCAGTTAAAGAAGCTCCACTATAAACAGCCACCAGAGACAGTGAAGCTGAGAGCAAACTGGACAGAGGAACTGGAAAACTGCAAGGCTCAAAAGTGCTCTTTTGGGCCAGGGGGCGGAGCTCAGCGTTGCTGGGCCTGCCTGGCAAATGCAAGGTCCTGAGTTTGACTCCCGGGACCGAAAAAAAAAAAAAAGTGTTCATTTAAGTCCTCTATCTAAATGTGAGATTTAAAACAAAACCTGACCCTGGGTAATAGTGAGCACTGTTTAAACTGACCTCATCCTCCACTTACATGAACACGTGAATGCTACTTAGACTTGTGACTGCCAAGATAGGTAAACAGGTTAGAAGGTGTTCAGCTTCTTCTAAATGTTGTATTATGTTTTCAATCCTGAGATATAAGACATTCCATCTGCAAAAATCATAAACATCTACTCTTGACTAACTGTATTTCTTTCTAAATTAAAACAAATCTAAAAGCTTCGTATTCTTAAAAAGTGTTTACTATTACTTTTTTGAAAAGCAATAGAAGGTTGCATGTCTCTTATGTACTACTTACATTTAAGCAGTGAAAATAATAATCAGCATTAGATCTTAAAATATAATCCTGATAACTACTTGGTCTCACTGATTAAAATGCTTCAATACATAAGAAAACAACTTTCTGTAAAAGACGGAATTATGTTCTCAGAGTGATACCTTCACAGCCAAAGGAATCTGAGTTTTCTATTAAACCTGAATACTGTGAATTAACCCACTAATGATTTAGTTATATTTCATATATCTATAGCACATTAAATATATATGAAAACCTAAATAAACATGTATACTTATATAAACATATATTTAAATACACATATGCATGTATATGAATATACGCACACATTTATGAAATACGCTCCCTCCAAATAAACTTATAACAAATAATTGAATAAACTGTTCAACTAAAGAAATCAATTATCATGAAAATTTTCAAGGAAACTGACATCACACATCCATCCAAGGCAGACAGCAGAACTGTTTATTTCTATTAGGTGATAAATGGTAAGATAGGATGATAAAAGGTAAGATACGGAAATTATAGGTGTTCTGTATAGAATCTATATTTTCCTTCAAGTAAAGAACAAAAACCTAAGGAGGAACAAAGGTCTGTGGAAACCACAGATTCAGATCACTTGCTTGTGTGACCAAAGACGGGTCCCCCAACCCTCCGAGTCTCTGGTTCTATCTGCATAGTGAGGGGATGAATTATTTCTAAACTTCTCCTTGACTCTGTGACTCCGCAATCATTCTGGTTACTAACGCTTTAGTTTTACCTTTGAAAACCTTTGTCCAATTGTGCTGAAAGACTATAAAATATTAAACCGCCAGCCTCTCGGGGTGGCCTAAATACTACTAATGCCTACCATTCTCTCAGTTATCCATTCGCCCAACACACAAGTGCTCAAAACCATATATTCAACATCAGCAACATCAAGAAGAATCCTTTTAATCATACTTTGTCGTCAGTTTGTGAGAGAAAAGGTATTGCTGAAGATCAGAGAAAACAATCATAAGGACTCCTGTTCTTATGACTCCTGTTCTTAAAAAAAAAAAAAAAAAAAACCCTGAGCATCTTCCCAAATGTCATTGTGTGTGTGTGTGTGTGTGTGTACACACATGTATATTCTGAACAAGACTGCAAAAAATTAGGGGGACAAAGATGGTGTAATTTGACCTCGGTCTCAAATCCTGCTGCACATGATTTTTATTATAAGTAGCAGCTCCTATTTTCATAATGTATAATACCAGATGACACGTTCTTTTTGTTTTTCTAGATAATAAAACTTTCAAGTGCTTGAAATCAAAGAGCAGCCCAAAAAGGGAAAGTCCTGATGCTCTTCTCCTTTGTGAATGTATGTTTTCTTCTCCGTTGGCTTGTATCATCTGCCTAGAAGTACTGAGATTAATTACACATTTCATGTAGCTTTTATTTTTAAGAAATTAAAAAAGAAAGTAAAAGAAGACCAAAATGTTTCTTTTGATCAAAAGTCCCACATAAAGAATTTAAAGAATTAAGCAAGTGATAGCTAAATAAAAGGAAGGTCAAGTCTTGGGCCTACACCAAACTAGATAGCTTCCATCTGAACAACGTACAAAGTTCAGTTTTTAAAGAACATATGTGTCTTCTCGTTGGTTTGGGGGAAAAACACTTGAATCCTGTCTCTGCTGTATATACAGATCAAAATCAGATTGCCTAAGTGAACTATAAAATGCAAGAGACATTGTTTACCCAATTCACAAATCCAAGAATTACCAAAGGAGTTTGAGTGTTTTCTATTCGTTCAGATTTCAGGGCAGTACTTGAATGGTCGGTCGCCTTTTTTGTAAACTGTTTCAAACTTCATAAGCCCAGTGCCCGATCCTGTTCTTTGCTATTCATTTCTATTCAATTTGTTCTCTCCGAATATGCTGTTCCCGAATCTTTAGAGTATTTCTGGACATTTTAAATCCCGTTGAGATCTAAGTGTCATCACCTTCAAACAATTCCCATCAAATAAATCTCTGATTAATGACATCAAGTTAATCCAAAGTGATCAGTTCTATTAACACACGTTTCAGAGCACAAACAGACAGTTAACAATCATCTGGACCCTAGAAGTAGCCTAAACTTTGCTCGCTCTCTCTCCATTCCACCGGCGAGAAAACGAAGATATTTTGCTGTGACATAAGCCGTATCAAAGCCCTGGTTTTCAGTTTTAGGGCCTTCGCAGCATAGTCATCAACTTTACAAGAAGATCGCGATGTATTATCGTGAAAGACTTAGAATCAGCCTTTGAAAAGAATGCATTATGGCAAAGGAGTAGAGATTGAACACGCAGTTTTAAAAAGTGGGAGATAAACTATTCATGTGCAATGAGATCCCAGATGTCTGAATAATGCATTCAGAAACAGGTAAGGTGATAAAGCCAATGTCAGCTTTGAGCCAAAGAGTTTATATAGATATCAGTGCATAAAGAAGCCCTTTTAGTGAGAGGGAGGTGGCTGAGACAGGGTCTCGTTTTGTAGTTCAGGGTGGCCTTGAACTCACTATGTACTCCAGGTTGGCCTCAAACTCACAGAGATCCTCCTGCCTCAGCCACTTAGGCACTGGCATATCAGGCCTGTAACACCATAGGAAATCTTTTTTGAAAGTTATAGTTTCTGGGCCAGGGATTTAGCTCAGTGACACCCCACCTGCTTCACAAGAGTAAGATCCTGAGTTCAATCCCAGTGTCAGAAAAAAAATCAATAATAATAATAATAATAATTATTATTATTATTATTATAATAAAAATGCTACAGTTTCTGATGCTGTCCCACTAAGCGGTTAATTTAAAAGTTTTTACACTAAATGCACCTCATTATTTGACAGTAATTAAAATGTTACTTGATTAAAATTAAATCAGAAACTAAAACATGGTCAGGAGTTTATTGAAATAAGGAACATGGAAAGCCACTGGAGAAAGACCCAGGATTGCTTTAAGGCATCTTCGGTTCCTATGGTTACAACTGGTAGTGCTCAGATGTCCCAGATGCCTACAAGAATAAATCTCCTCCGCACCATCCTCCCCGATTGTTAGTATGCCCTGATCCTCCCAACCACACTCAGTCTCTGTTCCCAGGCGAACTGCAGGGATAATAAAGAATGGAACACCAATACCCAAGTCCCCAGTCAGAAACATGGGCCAAGCATGGACCCAGCAGCACAGCATCTCTCAGCCTGGCTCAGGTCTCCAGGAGAGTCAGAGAAGCAGACACTGCGGGTCCACAGAGCGGGTTCCCTGTCCGATCCTTGTAGATTCCCAACAGGACCCCAGTGACCTACCGGTTTGGGAATTGTGTTCTCTTCGTACATCTCGCAAAGATTAAAACTGGGGGTGGGGTGGGGATACTCTAGGTCCATGCTGAAGTAAATCTCGAACAGAGAATGAATTTTAAATCAATTTCAAACATGAAGCCAGACACAGGAGTAAAGTCACAGTAAAAAACAAAATGTGAAGGGATGACCACACATCTAGGTTTCAGCTGGGCTCGAGAGTCCCTACTTTACACAAGAACAGTGACTTGATACACACGTGCAAGGTTGCTGGATCTGGATAGAAATTAGCTCATTCATTAAGTATTTTTATGGGTAATCTAATCAACCTTCACTTTCAAGTTCAATATAAATTTAAGAATCTATCTAAACACACAGACGTAAACACACACATACACACACACACACACACACACACACACCCCTTTAGAAAAGATTTCCACTACCTGCAGCCCTATTGGTAATTATTTTTCACCATCAGTCTTCCTGAGGACACCTGTTATAATAGACCAAGGAAATTATATATGATTCTAGATTCAGGTGTTTTACAAATAGTTCTTTCAAAATCTAACTGAATGCTGAAAGATCCCAAAAGTCAGAACTAAACTCTTTTTAGGACCATGACCTTGAAGTGTGGATAAAGATTTGAGTGGGTGGGTGGATGGGTAGAAGGATGGAAGGATGGATATTAATAATAACACACTTAAAATTTTCTGCATATTGTTTATCCCTGCAAGGGAAGCTCTGGAAGATAAAAGCTAAAATAATGCTAAACTTGTCTCATCAACATAACACACCAAATGAAGACTTACAGGGAAATGAAGCATTCATTTTGTCTTTCTTTAGACTGAAAAAGAATCAGATATCACGGTCTTTGATTCATGGACACAAAGAAATAATCCCACATGTAGTGAGAAATAAGAATGATTAAATTTACTATTTAAAACTGTAAATCACAGCCATGTTGGCTTGATTTGGAAACTATAAATGTCTATATAACTTTCTGTAGCAAAAATATCTGTGGAATGATTGCACAGTTAGAGGAAGGTTCATTAAAAAATTAGCTCACTCTCTATAATGATTCGCTAATATTACTGTATTCACTAAAATCAATTTTTATAACTTCATATGGCTGCTTAATTACATTTCCAACATGAATACTACATAGTATTTATTTATTAAATATACAGTAATTGCTTTTAATATATGTATTTATATGCACGTATACATTTTATTTATAAATTTTTCACCATGTTTTCTCTGATATTTTGAAACTCAAAATATCCTATACAACTACAATACTATATAAAAAAAATTAAATTTATCTTTTAAAATATAGCCTGGGACAGAAAAAGAATTCACTAAGGTCAGCCCCACCTGGACTCCTAGCAACTTCAAACATCACGAAGGACACAGAACTGTTTTAATTAAAAAATATATACAGGCACTGGGCCCGAATATTCAGTTTTGTTACCTGAATTTTCTAAAGTGGGAACAACCCAGTGTATATCAAGAATAGAATATTTTTTTAAAGTTGTCTTCATGAGTAGACAATTGAGAACCTGATCACACAGAAGAATATTATGGTGCAACATAGGGCAACAAAGGGCCACATATGCCAACGTGTGGGACTTCCCCAAACAGGAGATGGATGAGATACAGAGCTCAGAAAAGGGAAAACTGACCTCAAGATTAGCAGTCAGCAGAGGGACGGACTCCTGAGGAGGAAGACAGAGAACAAGAGTGGATACAAGAGACTTCAAAAGCACTGGAAGTGCTGTGCTTGAAGTAAGAGATGGCCGCACAGGCGTATTCATTCTGTAATAACGTGTTGCGTCACCGACTGTGATCCGGGTACTTTCCACCTAGAAAGTCAGCGTGTATGGACTTCCCAGTGAAACAAGTTTCTCTGCAGAAAGCGCGAAGTGATACACTGAGGTGAAACCCTGCAGCAGCTCTCTGGAACAGGCAAGCCAGGCAGCCCAAGGGAGTTAAGACGCATCATGGGCCCCTCGAGCTCTTCAGCTCAAAGAGCCTGCAGCTACCAAAGTAGGCAACAGGGTGCCGAAAGAAGAAAAGAGAAATTAGGAAAGAAGAAAATAAAAACGTTCTGCACTAGAAAGACTTAAACTGGCAAAAGGTTAGCTAGAAAGAGAAATGAAAGCCAAAAACAGAGCAGAAAGCAACAAGGAGGAGGGAGGAGGAGAAAGAAGAGTTGTCTTTCATTCTAAGTGATGGTGAAGGTACCGAGGGGGAAAAGGGCAGGCACACCCTTGTAGCTATTAAATACCCAGGATCCTGAGGCCAGACTGCACTAATTACAGCATGCCGACCGGCTAAGTGAAAGGAGAAGAGGGCTAATGTTCGCTGTGTATGTATTACATCCCCGCTATTTATTCACTGGCTCACAGAATTTTCCCATTTATTCTTACAGGCTTTTGCGATAATTTATCAATTAATTTCATTTTACAAATGAAAAACGGGCACTGAAAAGGGTTACAATCCCTCTGTTTACCTCAGAAGCTTAAATACATGTATGAAAAGCAACAATAATACAATGCAGTGGATTTGCCAGAGAATTCACATCTCTAAATCCTGAGTATTTTTCTGGGACTGATTAAATGAAAGGTGTCTACTGAAATGGGATAAATACTACCTCCAGCGAAGGCAGCTGCTATAAATCTATGTCCTAGATTACACCGTATTCTGTCTCACAAACTGAATAATGAAAAGCGGTGGCACATTTTGCACGAAAAAGATACACCGATAAGTAAAATTGTGTTTAGTTTTAAATTTTCCACTTGGTTAATATTTTCTTCAGACTTTGGCTTCTGTTATTAAATCGTTTCTAATGCACACTGGTAACTGACCTCTCCCCACAAAAAAATAAATAGGCACCACACAAATCTGCACAAGAAAACTTGAAAATATCCCTTAAAACTCCATGTGGCGTGTGACATTTGCTTTGCAATAAGAAGATACACGATACAGGACACTTTTTCACACAGGACTCGCTTCAGCCTTGTATGCTAAGTACAGCCCTGGAGTTCTTCAGGGCGAACCGTAAAGTCTAAGAATGCAATCAGCAAAACAAATTTTTGGACTTCTGATCTGCAGAATAAGGGTTAGTCAACTAATGTATTAAGTATTCGAGAAGCCAAAGTGTTTGTTGTATCCGTTTTTCTGCAGAATGTAGGAAACAGGCTTACACATGGATGGAAAAGATTATCTGAGAGAAATGTAACACAATTCCTAGAAAACAGTGGCACTTTGGCCAGAACTACTGACATTCTACCACTTCCACTTAAACTTTGTGAAACACTTTATGACAATAACTAATTATTTCAAAAGCAGATTGCTACAGAGTCCCCATGAATACACAGTATTGGTATCTGGCAGGTACTGCCATCATCTTCATATCCGTAAAGGATGCCTTGTTTTTCAGTCCACGAGCCAGGCTGCCAGTCAGGAAATAAAACACCACTGCTCACGTGACTTCACAAAGCAGTGACCACATCATCAGGCTCCAACGCACCACTTTTACCCTTGTTATAACTAAGGCTCCTCTGTGTTAATACTGCAATAGAGCAGAGTATATTAGAAATAAGCCATTAGAGAAGAAAAGAAACTAGACAGCTCGATGTTTACCATCTCCCAGGGTTTAAAAGGAAGCAACTTGTAGAGTCCCAAAGCATCCTGCTCCAGATCCCTGAAATAAAAGTGGAATTCTGCACACAGTATTATCACAGGATGGCCCGAGATGCAGTGGGCCCTGGCTAGTAATGTCTTTAGTCCAGCGTAGCATGAGGATGGTGAAAAGATGCATAAAACACATGTGTCAGTGCAAATCAGTTAAAGAATAGCACCGCTGTGGAATGTCCTCTCGGCCAAGAACACCGCTTTAGAAAGGACTGCTTGAGACATTTCAGACTGTTGCTCACTTCATCCATGCTGTGCATTCTGCACTTGACTTTCGCGAAGAAACTTTAAACTATTACTCAAACAAGCATCTGATACCAGGGTGCTATTTTTTACAGAAACCAAAGGCAAATCTATCTGCTCGCGCCAGTACCCATTTCGCATGCCTTCCTATGTTCCATACAAATGTTGCGAAACTGAGTAAGTGCTGTGATAAATGGACACCCAAGTCAATGTAACATTTATTCATTCTCTGCGCCAGGAAGGAGTGAGGCAGTAAAGTTACCACTGCATCTCAGGTAGACACAAAACTTGCCCTCAGTGTGCTGAAGAGTTTAGAAAGAAAAATAAAACGGGACAACAGGGTTCCTGGTCAGGATTCAATGTAACAAGAAGGAGCTCTGGAGGGAAAAGTGTAAACAGGAGGGCAGAAGCTGGCCATGTTAAAAGAAAAAACTGTGAGACTCAGGCAGAAGAAACAGAAGGCAGAAACTCACACCAGGAGAGAATTTTTCTTAAGCAAATTGAGAGAGGCTGAGGAATATTAGCAATTTCAGTTAATATTCTGTTTTTGTTATAAAGGATTAAAACAAAATTTCTATGAAAAATCTCATTTTCTTGGAAATATTAGATAATTAACTTATCACATATGTTCACAAAACTTTAGAGTAACTCTTTAAGTAAGTGTGTATTGGGCTGGGGATTTAGCTCAAGTGGTTCCGCCGCCTGTCTCGCAAGTGCAAAGTCCCAGGTGCGATCCTGGGTACAAAAATAAACAAGTGTGTGTACTGATGAATTATAGATTTATACTGATAGGAATTATTATTGAAAATAAAAAATTAATTTAAAAATATTGCGGCCCCTTTTTATTTGATTTTAAACTCTCTAATCAGTGCCAATGATCCTGCAGCTTTGTTTTAATCATAAAGAATTAAATATGTCAGGGAAATCGTCATTGCATTTTATATATTAACGTATGTGCATATATAATTTATGTTAAATTGATCTCTTTTAAAAGGCTTAATAT
The DNA here is from genome assembly GCF_012274545.1 of Fukomys damarensis. Taxonomy (NCBI): domain Eukaryota; kingdom Metazoa; phylum Chordata; class Mammalia; order Rodentia; family Bathyergidae; genus Fukomys; species Fukomys damarensis. The sequence continues at coordinate 9,173,354 of NW_022900917.1, read as the reverse complement.
TCTATCCACGAAGCACAAGATGACAAAGTGTATTTAATTCTGAATAAGGTTCTTGTCTGTGTCATGATGGGAGAGGCGTTAATGGCTTAAAAAAAAAAAACAAGGTCTTGCTTATCAGGCTGGAAAAGCGATATCTAATGTTAGATATACGTTCTACTTATGGGCAAGGGTATTTCATACATCTCAAATTTCTGAGCAATTAATTTATGGATACCCTATCTATTTACTAAGTACATAATTAGGTTAAGCGGTAAGAGAAATTTACTGCTTTCTGAAAAGAAGCTAACTACCTTTGTTAAAGAAGCAAGGCTCAAAGTGAACAACCTGTTTTCAATGGCCAGGTGAGGCATGATCTAGCATAGAAATGAGCAGGGCAAACATTAAATGCCCATGAAGGCAAACAGTAAGCACTAAATATTTGCCATTGCTTTTGCGAGTGTTACTCTTTCTATTTTTTTTTAACTCATAATAAAACAATGTGGTGAATAACCTAATTCGGAAATATCTATGAGATTATCCAAGGGTGGAAAAGAGCATGCAGATTTTCTGGAGAAAGGAAAGGGCATTCCCGGGAACAGAAGTGACACCAGCGCTATGAACATAACTCTATGTCAAGAAGCGAAGAAAAACAGAGTTCACGCAGTGCAGAAGTCACTAAGGGAGAAAGGTGCCTCTCAGCTGCTGAGGCTGCACTATGCGGAGAAAGTAAGCCCCCTCAAAGTTCCTGGAAAGGACCGTGCAGGAAAAGGTAAATCAGGGTGGTATGATGCGTGCCTAGAAGCAGAAAAAGGTCAAACATGAAGGAAGAGCGTGCAGTTTTAAAATATGCAATTCTAGGGGCCAGGGACCTAGCTCAATTACATTGCACCTGCCTCACAAACCCAAGGTCCTGAGTTTGATCCCCATACCAAAAATATGCAATTCTGATCCTTAAAGAAAAAAAACCTCAAAAAATATAATAAGCTCAGCTGAAAGAGGCCATTACTGACGTATCTGTGAGATTAATGAGAGTGCGTTATTTGGGCGTTTCTGAGTTATCATACTCCTGAGGTAGTTAAATTAGAAACACAAATACCAATATTTTATTTATGTTTCATTAATTGGATTGCTGCCTGGAAAATGCTGTCATTCATAAAACATTCTCAAAGCCCTACATGGGACCTACGAATCTGCAGGTGCTGCTTAGCATTGTGAGAACTTTCTGAAATTCCTGAATTGCAGTGAATAAGCTCAATAGTGAAACTTATTGAACCGATGATAGATAATCAACAGTCTTAGCTACTGGAACTTCTCTTTCTTCCTGCTGATTGCCTGATCATATTGTTTTATCCTAGCCTCATCTACTGGGAATCCACTCTCACTCTGAAGTCCTTAGACTTGCAGCAATTTACAACGATTTCTGAAATAACTTAAAAGCAAAGAGCAGGATTTCCAAAATGAAGCCCAATCTTCCTGGCCTCACTGGGAACTCGCTCAGCTGTTGGTGGAAACCTCAGTGCTGATCCGCCTGGGATATTCTGATCCAAGTAAATCAGGAGTTAAAATAATGGTCAGTGGCCTCTTCATTTCCAGTAATACCCAGGCAGATGCGGACTTGGGCAGCCTTCAGATTGTGTTAGTAAAGTTTTATCCCAAATTCCTTTTTACACCCATACTCCCTGCAACTACTCCATTCTCCCTCTGCTTGCCATCCCAGTGGACTTTGGTTCTGACACAGGAGAATTCCAAAGTCTGGTTACTTTTAGGCAGACAAAGGTTAGTCCTCCTCCTGTCACTCAAGGGCAATTGCTCTGAGACGCTGCAGTGGACAGTCAGAAGGGGCGAGCCCAGTGTGTAAGACACACTGGCTTGTGAACATGTGTTAAGGTCAGGAAGGGCCTCCCAGGCACAAGGCAACACTGCCTTTTAGGCCAAAAAAAATTTTTTTTATATTGCTCTCAAGTTTTAGGCGGTAGGCCTCACCATAAAAGAAAACCACCAAGTGCTGATAGAGATCTCCTTGTACTTCCAAAAGCAAATCTGTGGTGAAACTGCCTTTTTTCCAAGGTTGGACAGGACAAAGAGAGAAATACACGCTCAGTTACAAACATGCACAGGAAGCACACGAATTCAAAAGATTCTGCAAGACTATTCCCCCCAATTAATAGTGCTTTGGCCAGGTTCTTATCCTCTTCTTTGCATTTATCTGTATTGATTCCCACAATAATACTGATCGCTTGCCTATTTTACCAAGTTGTTTTTAAAGGGAACAGAAAGAGGAGTACAAATTAAAGGAATACAACAGCATCTATCGGAGTAGACTGTAAAAGGCACGGTGCTGTCCTGGCTGATGTATTCCCCTGAGGGGGACATGGGTGAAATTCAGAGTGGCGACTCCTTGTTTGATGAAAGAACAAAGACATCAGGGTGTCAGCGTAAAGGGTTTGGACACAAAAATACAGTGTCAGTCAAATTGTGGCAGTCAATGTCCATTGCTTATGTCATTTCATGAGGTAAGCACTCCAAATTAAAATCACTCTCCTCTGACAAACGCAGAGTGCTGAACTCCTTCAGTCAGCGGATGCCCAGTAGTGACAACATACATGTAGAGCTCAGTACCTACACAGTAGGTCACAGCAGTAGCACAAGCTTTCGTAATACCAGATTTTCTTAATTCCAGAGTCAGTTGCCAGGGAATATCTTAGGCAATGGAAAGGTTAGAATATAACTCAATTATCAACGAAAGGATTACTTTGAAAGGAAAGAATTCTCTTTGTAAAAGGCATTTCGTGGAAATTCTTTTCGTGGAATTTCACGTGCTTCCCTTCCCCTGAAGCAAGTCTCCGTTAGCATCCAAATGTATATGGTAAGAGAAAGAGAGATAGGTTCATTTTGAAATAGAACTATATTCTCTAAACTTGAAAACAGATGAACTTTTGTCTGTGATGGAGCATATGCATTTTTTTTCCCAACTCCCCAAAGGAACTGAGGGCTTCTCCCACTCCAGAATTCCTCCCTGTGCCCACCTAGAAGAACCGTTGCCACTGCCAAGCATGAGCGTCAGGTTCTAAGCTTTCAAGACCCAGCCGGGGCTGTAATTGAAAATGAAATCCTTCGGTTTTACTTTACTTCGGAGAAGCACGGAAATCCTGGTGCCAATGTTAACAGCCTCCTGAGAGACCAGGTCTTCACAGAAGGCCTTGGGAATGAACTGTTGACAACACATCTACAGACCACTGTCTGTTTCCAGAATGTTCCCCGAGGACTGAAAGCGATCTAACTTTATTTTCTTGACTGCCGATGTACCTGTGAATGATGCACCGTAAATCTGTTTCAACAGGAAGTAGCTCTTCGTGAGAGGTAAGCTCACGTACCGCGGATGAAATCCTGGCTGGAAACTTAGGTCTGAGGATTGAAACTCTCTTTGCACCCATCCTTTCACACAGGGAGGGAGCCCCGAGGTTCATTTACCCAGGTCTTGTAGACACTCATCCTGGAGCAATGAATTTGCTTAAACAATATTACTGCCTAACTCGGGTGGGAGGAACCGCCGTGGAGAACGGTCTGAATTCATTCGTAGCGAATTTTCTGTTTTAAAATATTTTTGAGAAAATATGGTAAAGTGATTATCCTTCTGGAACGAGAGACACCGACACTGTCACATTAGCTCACAGCTTGTTAAATACCGTGCAATCTTTCTATAACGTTCTTTGTTAGGAGACCAGAATCAGCATATGGGAATTGCTCTTTTCCTGCTAAGCTGAAGTCATTACTAACTACTCATCTGTGACATGTACTCTTTCTTGCAACCAGGATTTTAGCTTCACAAAATTTAGAAATTGCCACATTGTTTCTTGGCATCGGCTTCAAATGTGACATCATTTCCATTTTGTAAAACTCTGCTTTAGCAAACACAAGCGCCAGTGCCAGGTTAAAGATTTCCAAAGAGGGCAGCAGGTCTCCCTAGGAACCGACCGCTGACTGATCTTCCAATCTATACTGTCACATGCCTTTCATTAGAGGCACATGGAATTACCATAAGCTGGACAAATGCATTTCAAAATGGGTGATCAAATTACAAGCATATAGAAATAGCTTCCAGTCACCCAAGATCTGTACTGGAAAACAACTGTTGTGTGGGGACGAAAAGCTGCATTTTCAGTTGCCCTAATTTCCCAAGTCTAAGGAATATGCGTTTTGTTTCAAATATACATTTCTTTATTAACAAACAAGATGTACACACAGCATCATACATCTATACCTACACCATACACCTACTGATTCACTCACAGCTGAGCGAAAAAGTAAAACAGAAAACAGGTCTTACTGACCAAGAAGTTTTCAGAGAATTAGCATCATTCAGATACCTTGAAAATCTTATTTGGAAAATTACTGAAAGAGTACTAGAACCTTCTCCCTGACCTGAAAACTTGGGAAATGATGGATATCTCATCAGTACCCCCACGAGCTCCTATTTATGGAGCTTGCAAATTTTATAATCCAAGTACAACATGGTAGCATCCACCTGTCAACAAAAATTTAGGAATAGAGCTCTCAGGTAAGGATATCTTTCCTACAAAATAAAAAACAATTCCAGTAGTTCACTGTAATTTCCCCTAGAAAATGGAATGACATTTTTATGTCACTGTTAGATATATGTCTTGAGTATTCTAACCTATAGAAAATGCTTCTTCTTTTTTATTGGTTCCAGGGATTGAACTCGGGTCCTTGCACTTGCGAGGCAGGCCACCAAATGCTGAGCTAAATCCCTGGCCCTTAGAAAATGCTTTATTAATTTTAATCACCATGTTATTTCTTAAACAGATACTTTCTTAATATTTTTATCCCTGATGTTAGGCGCGCGCATGCACACACACACACACACACACACACACACACACACACACACACACTTGGAAAATTCAAAGTATTTAGCTTGAAATGTTAGGGTGTGTGGTTGTGAATGCTACATCAGAATCAAAGTTAGAGCAGACCCTACAATAACTAAGGAATCACGTAACTTCCAGTTATTATCTTCAGGGGACCTAGGTAATAATGTCATTTTTATTAACAAAGTATTCATGTTCATGTAGCATATAGCTCACATATGAAAGAAAAGATAAATTTTAAAATATCCCAAGAGATGCCCTCTCTAAGAAGTCAGCCTTGAGCAAAGGGTCTGGTGTGTCCTGTTGCAGTTACCACAATCCATTGACAAATAAGACAGAGATTAATTCTGAAGGGGAATTTTGTAAGACTCATTTCAGAGAAGAGGAAGAAGATTCATGAAATCGACACAGAAAGTAAGCTATGGGAGGAAATCTCTGGCTATCGAAAAGGCATTTTTAGAACGCATGAATTAAAATAAGTACTGTTACAAACACAAGCTGGGCGTGGTAGAGCACTCCTGTAATCCCAGCACTCGGGAGGCTGAGACAGGAGGATCGCTGTGAGTTCGAGACCAGCCTGTGCTACATAGTGAGTTCCAGGTCAGTCTCAGCTACATAGTGAGACTCTGTCTAAAAAAAACAAAAAACAAAAAGAACAAACACACACACACACACACACACACACACACACACACACACACACACAACTACAAACACAAAATACTAAAACTGAAGGCACAGGGCATTAATGATCCAAAGAGTAAAGCACAGAGGACAACATGAATAAATAAACCCAAAATTCTTCCTTGAAGAATCCTGTTCATTCAGAGGAGCCTGGAACTTGGCACTCCTGAGCAGACCTTACACCACAGTCCTCAAAATAAGAAAACTAGTGGATTCAGGCACATCCTCTACCCAGAGCATGATGCCCCGTTAGTCTTTGGGCATGATATGGTGCCGTGACAGCTGATGACACAATGCCTTGGTTTCTTCCACTCAGTATATAACCTAAAATTTTCAAAATTATAAAACTTTTAAAATTACATCTCCTTAGAAACATCATTTTGAACAGTCTGATGAGCATTTCCATCATTAACACTTTACAGAAATTTAAAAGATAGAAACAGAGCAACAATTAAAATTATTATAATTATTCACACAGCCTTTTTGGCATTCACCGATCCTGTTTTACACACACGATCGGAGTTGACCCTTTCCCAAATCTGTGGCTGGCTAGGATTCCTGAGATTGACAAGTGGAAAACTACACACGAGAGAAGTTAAAGAATGACTCTACGACACAGTCGAGGAAGCACAGCTACAGCCCGCTTCAATCCCATGGTTTAAATGCGCTGGATGGCTGGGTGCTCTCTAGTTTAATTTGTACTGTGCATATCTAGAGAACAAATAAGCTTGGAAAGAGGCCAAAGAGTTCAAATTACAGAAAAATGTGAAGTGAAACAAAATTAAAGAGGTTAAAAAATATTGTGCTGGGCATTTACAAACACTAAAGCGAGAGGAAGGCCTCCTCCAACAGAGGTCTTTGCTGTCTGTACATTAAAACCAGTGTTCCCCGGGGTCAACCTCAGTAACAATGTATTAACATGGTGATTATTTATTATTTAGAAGCTTGAGGATACAGGAGTACTTATTAATAATTAATACTGTTGGTATTTCAGCATAAGGTCATGATTTTCTTTTAAACATGTTACATAACAAGACCTGCCCCAGAAGATCCCTCCATATATTCAAGGGGGCAACTGCTTTTATCTATGAAACATCTCTACGTTGACACTGTCTTATAAAACCAACTTAATAATGCTCACCAACTTTATGACGCTCCCTACTGAAAGCAATGCTAGAAGTTAACCTGTCACAGCTTAAACTGAAGGATTTAAATTGCCTTATTTCATTTATTGCATTTAATTTTTAAATTAGCAAAGGCATCAATATATAAACCCTTAGAAGGCTATTTCACATTCAGTTATATATCAATTATTTTCTTTAGCTTAATGTTAGATATTCAAGGAGCTTCAAAGCCAAACCAATAATGTGGATACAAATTATGTGAATCAATTACGCCCAAACTCTGCTAAATACCTGTTGCAATAAGGACTTCAGAAATGCTACCAAAAATACTGCCATGTCACGATATGGCTTTAATACTGTGGACTCTTAGTGATGCCATCATTACAGTGGGTGTACAAAGCACGCCGTTACCAAAAATTAATTTCAAAATAGCCTCCGTGATGTTGGGAAGGATAAATCTTAATGAGGATCCGTGTACAGCAACTGCCTTAAAATTCATCATTGAAGAAAACTACTAAAAGTCCTCAATTCCCAGAGCACCGAGAGTACAGCAGAATCCCCAGCCTCTGCAAAAGGGCTGCAAACCAGAAGGCCAATTCGGGTTGGGCGCTAGGACGCCAGCGTGTGTTTTATTCATGGCTTTCCACTGGTGGCGGGAGCCCCAGTGCGTCTGGGGCCCAAGAGCCGGGCAGAAAATAAATAAACGTCCAAATACATGAACTCTCTGGGGACGCAGGTGGGCGGATTCAGCGGCTAATCACCCTTTCTAATGAATGAAAAGCCAGCCCTTGATTCGTGGCCTGCCCCCCTCGCCCGCGTGGACACGGCTCACAGGTGAATGCTGACACCGCAAGGTGAGTCACCCACCGCGAATAACGCATCTCGAATGGGCAGGAAGGGCAGCAGCAAAGAGGAAGAGCAAGAGAAGAGGAAGGGGGCGAGTTCACCCGGATAGGAAAGCCATTTGAGGTGGAGACAGAGCTGGCTGGCCGCAGAGCAAGAGGGGGGCGCAGCGCGGGCACGGAGCGCAGGGCGCGGCGGG